>NW_024080697.1:879545-1479545 GCF_003009895.1 Hyaena hyaena
AAATAAAGGAATAATGGGAATAAGGAAAGAAGATAAAGTAAAACACAAGAAGAGCTTTACACTGGACCACAGTGTGCCAAGAACTGAGAATGACGATTAAGTCAATTTTGTGCACTTGAAATTCTTGGGGGGGGGGGCGGGGAGCAAGTGCCGAGGGAGAGGATCCCACTCCCTGAGGGCAGGAGGAGGCCCCGGATCGCTGGGGCGGGGGGGGGGGGGCGCCCCCTCGGGAGTTTCTCTTTTGCCGGGACCGGGGTTCCAACAGCGCTTCGGCCGAGGGAAGAAGGCAGCAGAGGCTCTTCCTCACCTAGCCCCGGGGAGGGCACCCTGAGGCCCGGCCCTCCTCCCCGGCCGCCCTGCTCACCTGACGCCAGCCCCGGCCGCGGGCTCCGGGGCCGCCATGAGCCGGGTTCCACCCTCCGCCGGAGCCCTGCAGCCCCGGCGTCGGCTTCGGGCAGAGTGCAAAGAGCGCGCGGCTTGCGGGACCGGGGCAGCGCCCTGGAGACCACAGAGACGGGCGGACAGAGAGGAAGAGGCCGGGCGCTGCGGCCGCTCCCGGAAGCGACCCGCTCCTCGAAAAGAACCAGAGTGCTAAGAGGTACGTTCTGTGGAGCGAGCGCTTTACCGCGCCCCCTGGTGGATCCGGAAGATTTCCCTTTTGACAAAAAAGTAGCCGAAAAATGTGACTATTTTATAACAAGTATTTTAGACTCAGAATATAGATGTTTCAAACATTCTCCCAAAGAAACCACGGTGATATTTTAACAGTAAGTCAGGATTCCGGACTGCAGTTAGAATGAAATCCAATGTTTCAGTGGTTTCAGTGATCGGGTCTTCTCCTTAAGCCTTCATTGAGTGGCCGTTGCTTCCATCTCATTATCTTTCCAAGTGCGATTACCCCGGCCCAGAGCTCTTCCATGGATGGCTCGCTCTCAAAATTAATTCAAATGTCACCTGCTCACCCTACCTAGAATATGTCTTTCTACCCCATCATTCCCTCTTGGATTACACTTACTTGCTTGTCTATTTAAAAGTAATCTTTATGCCCAATGTGGAACTCAAACTCACAATCCCAAGAACAAAGTGGAATGTTCTACCGACTAAGCCAGCCGGGCACTCCACTTTTACTTTCTTCATTATAATCGTCACTGAAGCCATTTTGTTTCCTTGCTTATTGTTTGTCTTTACCTATAAGAATAAACTTCATTTGACCAGGGACTCTGCCTTAGTCATTTCCATATTCCCAGTACCTGGAACACTGCCAATACTTAGTAAGTACTTAATAAATGCTTATTAAATATTGGAAAACAAAATGCTTGTTGTCTTTTACTACTGTGCCCAAAAGGAGGGCACACAAACACACACACACACATATACATATATTCCCAGCAGACAGAAATGTATTAGACATAAAAAAGCCAAATCTCTGAAAAAGAAAAGCAAGTAGATTTTAAGACTCATGATAAAGCTGGAGTAATCAGCAAAGATTAATAAGTGTGCCTAAGCCTAAAGATAAGCAAACAGATCAATGGACCTCCATTGAAAGTCCAGAAATAGTTCTGTATATTACATATGAACCACTGATCTTTGACACATAAGCAAAGCCTATTCAGTGGAGAACAAATAGTATTTTTCCAAAACTGCTCCTGGAAATTTGGATATCCATTTGCAAACAACAAACTTGAGTTTATACCTCGCACCACACACAAAAATGACCTCAAAATGTATCATAAACAAAAGTAAAACTTACAACAAGAAGACGTTTGGAAGAAAATACGGAAGGAAGCTTTTGTGAGCCTTCTTTGAACAAACATTTCTTCGGTTAAAAACCAGATGCATGACCCACGAAAACACTGACAAATTAAATTTCTTCAAAATTAAGAACTTGTAGGGAAAATGAAAATAAAGGTCACAGACTGGGAGAAGACTCTTTGGAAAGATCTATTGGATAAAGATTGGTATCTATCTTACACAAAGGCCCTTAAAATACACTCAAGAAAACAAGCTTCTATTTTTTTTTTTTTTAATGTTTTTATTTATTTTTGATAGACAGCGAGAGAACGAGTGGGAGAGGTGCAGAGAGAGAGGGAGACACAGAATCTGAAGCAGGCTACAGGTTCTGAGCTGTCAGCACAGAGTCTGATGGTAGAGCTCGAACTCACGGACTGCAAGATCACGACCTGAGCTGAAGACGGCTGCTTAACCGACTGAGCCACTCAGGCGCCCCTGTGTTTGCTTCATTAATGCCTCTCGCGCCACAGACTGTCAGCTCCGTGAAGGCATGGACCATGCCTGTTGTGTTTGCCATGACTCTGCCTCCTTTGTGTAAAAGCATTCAGTAAGGGCTCAAGAAATATTTGTTGAACAAAGATGAGTTAGACAATCCCTAACCTCACAAAACACACAGGTCAGCGTCTCTGCTCGTACTTTTTTCTACTAGGACTGAGCTTCCCCTTTTCAAGCCCCTGGACCTCTGGGCTACTTCCCCATTCTTGTACATAGATGAGGGGAGACCAAATCGGTTAAGGAAAACAAAGGGCAGCAATGTGGCAATAACTATCAAATTTTAGATGATGCAGTGGTTTCACTGCACTCTTAAGAATGTATTGACCCAAGAGCACAAAGGGTTAATCACAGGTGTGTTTCTGCAGCATGGTAGATAATAGCAAAATCCTAGAAGCAACCAGAATGCATATCGAAGGAGGAGCAGTTAGACAAAGTGTGACACAATCACTTTGTAGAACATGCTTTGCTGCCCTTAACAGGAGAGCAGTGTCACCGCTGAGATGTTTATGAGCATCGACTTCAGAGCCAGGTTACGTGGGTTCAGATTGCTGCTACCACTTAATACCTGTGTGAACTTGAGCAAGGTACCTCAGTTTCCCTTATCTGGGAAATAGAATAATAACTGAGAGTTGTTGTGGGAAATAGTAAGTTAATATATGTGAAATATCTGAACAGCCTGGCAATGATGAGAGCTAAATGTATTATATAGTAACATGGAAAAAAAGCCCGTGCTGTATGGTTAAGCTTGTTTTTAATTAACTATTTTTTTAAGTTTATTATTTTTTTTAGTACCAGTTAACTAGATTTTAATTAAAAAAATTAAAAACGCAGGCATTTGGCTGGCTTGGTCAGGAGAGCATGCAGCTCTTGATCTCAGGGTTATGAGTTCAAGCCCCACACTGGGAGTACAGAGTACTAAAAAAAGAAAAAAAAAGAAAGAAAAATTTTAAAATGCGTGGTAAAAAAGCTCACACAGGATAATAAGGCATATAATGAAAAACAAGTCTGTCTCCCATCCCAGAGACAACTACCATTCATGGTTTCTTAGGACTCTTTCCAGAAATGTTTTATGTACATGCAAATTTCTATGTGTGATTCTTCTTCTTCCTTTTCTCTTCTCCTTCTCCTTCTCTTTCTTCTTCTTCTTCTTCTTCGTCTTCGTCTTCGTCTTCGTCTTCGTCTTCTCTCTCTCTCTCTCTCTCTCTCACACACACACACACACGCACACACACCCATCTTTTCCTTTTAAACATTCTACCTTGCAGGTTGCTTATTTATGCTTTATAGTATATCTTGGAGAGATTTTTCCATACCATATATACCTACCTCATTTTTTTCCGCTGTAAAATACACCACCCAAAAAGGAACTATTATCTATCCAATTCCCTACTGACGGATATTGCTAATACATAGAATGCTGCAGTGAATATCCTTGGATATGGCCAAAATATGGTTATGCTTAAAAGAAGGCATACTCCATATTTTGCTTTGACAATGTATGTTTGTGTGTATGTGAGTATGCACCCATTGAAAATGACTGGAATCTGTAAGAATTAGGAATGCAAAGAATAGAAAGAGGACAGTTTGGGGACACCTGGGTGGCTCAGTTGGTTGAGGGTCTGACTCTTGATTTTGGCTCAGGTCATGATCCCAGGGTCATGGGATCAAGCCCCAAGTCAGGCTCTGTGCTGCATGTGGAGCCTGCTTAGGATTCTCTCTCTCTCTCTTCCCCTCTCCCTCCACTCATAAGCTCTCTCTTCCTCTCCCTCTCTCTGAAATAAAAAAATAAGGGGTGTCTGGGTGGCTTAGTCAGTTCAACATCCTACTCTTAGTTTCAGCTCATGTCAGGATCTCACGGTTCAGGAGTTCGAGCCCTGCATTGGACCCATGCTGACAGTGCGGAGCCTGCATGGGATTCTCTGTCCCCCTCTCTCTGCCCCCTTGCTTGCTCTCTCTCTCAAAAATAAATGAACTTTAAAAAATTAAAATGAATAAATAAATAAAATAAAAATTTAAAAAGAGGACAGTTAGAACAAAATAGTTTGTATATTTAAAGTGGCTTTTTTAAAGGTTTATTTATATATTTTATAAATACACCACCAAACACACCACCATGAGAGAGAGAGCACGTACACAATTGGGGGAGGACTAGAGAGAGAAGGAGAGAGGGAGAGAGAGAGAGAGAGAATCCCAAGTGGGCTCCACACTGTCAGCATGGACCCCAATGCAGATCTCGAACCCATGAACTATGAGATCATGACTTGAGCCAAAAATCAAGAGTTGGACTCTCCAGGACTAAGATGGCTGGGAGACTTGCAGCTTTCCTTAAGGATACCCAGGCCAAGGAGTCGGTGCTGATTGAGTCCTTCACCATTGGGAACCTCAGTATAATTCTGCCCACGGTCTGCCCCTTCACCAAATACACCACCATGATCAACCAGGCCATGTCCTACAACTATCCAGTGCCTCTCTGAGATTATGGGAACATGCCCGATGTGCCCAGCCAGTCCCAGGACCCCAAGATTCCAAGCTTGGAGTGGCTGAAGAAACTATGAGCACCTCTGGTAACTTAGAGGAGGCCCCCTCCCCTGTGGCCAATAAAATGCAAAAAGCAAGAAAGAAAAAAAGAAGAGTTGGACGCTCAACCAACTGAGCCACCCAGGCACCCCTAAAGTGGGTTTTTTTTTATTTGAAACATTTTTTAAATGTTTTTATTATTTATTCTTGAGAGAGACAGAACGTGAGTGGGGGAGGGGCAGAGAGAGAGGAAGACACAGAATCCTAAGTAGGTTGTAGGCTCTGAGCTGTCAGCACAGAGCCCCACGTGTGGCTGGAACCCACAAACCATGAGATCATGACCTAAGCCAAAGTGGGATGCCTAACTGACTCAGCCATCCAGGTGTCCCTAAGATTGGTTTTAAAAAATGTTACCCATGGGGCGCCTGAGTGGCTCAGTCCATTGAGCGTCTGACTTCACCTCAGGTCATGATCTCGTGGTTCATGGGTTCGAGCCCCACTTTGGGCTATGTGCTGACAGCTAGCTCAGAGCCTGGAACCTGCTTCAGATTCTGTGTCTCCCTCTCTCTCTGATCCTCCCCTGCTCACACTCTCTCTCTCTCTCTCTCTCTCAGAAATAAATAAAAAACATTAAAAAAAATGTTACCCACACAATGCAACCTTCCCCAAAGTTGTGTCCCAGTGTAGAAACAATTCTGTCACCTCCTGGCTCCCCAGCTCTTGGTTCACACCTGTTATAGACAAAGTTGTTCCCGCCTGTCTCCCTAGCATGCTTGCCTAGTGATCCTTGTATCCTGCAACACCCAGCCCAGTGCCTGGCACACAGAAGTGCTCAGCAAATACTTTTGGAATGATGAAGCTAGTCCTCTAACCCCCCGTCTCCCCATATATAAAATCAGGATGATGAAGTGGACCTGCAGCTCACAGCCATCATAACAAATTACTGAGCGATGTGAATGTTCTTGAAAAAGATGAAACGGTGTGTAAAAGCACTCAAGAATAATCACTTAATCTGAAATTTATCCTAACGGCTGACAAGGTCAAAATACCTGCAGTGTAGCTGGTTCAAAGGCCCAAGGCAGCTTTCCTGTATGAGACCAGCATCCTAAATTTGTTTCCAGACAAAAGGGGGACACAGCAGGAGGAAAAAAGTTGTTAGCTGAGCAGAGCCCTGTATCAAGTCTTTTAGATTTGAAACCATGTGGGCCTGTTCCTGCTCCAGAAGTAAATCAATTTGGAAAGATTATGCCCCCTGAGCTGCAAGTCTGCTAAAAAGTTGCAGCCTTTCATATTAGAAGTCACTCAAAGATTCCCTGACTGCAGTGTAATCTTAGAGTAATGAGGAGCTGTGATTGGGGACAAGAATAATTCATTCAGGGGCACCTAGCTGGCTTAGTAGGTAGAGTATGAGACTCTCTTTCTTTTCTTTTTTCTTTCCTTTTTTTAAGTGGCTCCATGCCCAATGCGGAGCCCAATAGAGCACAATGAGGCATTTGATGCTGCTATAAGCATCCAACCCTGAGATCAAGACCTGAGCTGAGATCAAGAGGCAGATGTTCAACCTACTGAACCATCCAGGCGCCCCGGAGAGTATGAAACTCTTGATCTCCGGGTCATGATTTCTTTGGGTGTAGAGTTTGCTTTAAAAAAAAATGTTAGGATCGTCTGGGTCCTCAGTCAGTTAAGTGTGCAACTTCAGCTTAGGTCATGATCTCACAGTTAGTGGGTTTGAGCCCCACATCAGGCTCTGTGCTGACAGCTCAGAGCCTGGAGCCTGTTTCAGATTCTGTGACTCCTTCTCAATTAAGTGTTCACTGAGCACCTACTCTGCATGTGTCTGGCATTGTTCTAGGTGCCAGAGATACAACTGTTTCAAAACAAAGCCCCTGTAGGGGCGCCTGGGTAGCTCAGTTGGTTAAATGGCCAACTTCAGCTCAGGTCATGATTTCACGGTTCATGAGTTTGGGCCCACGTCAGGCTCTGTGCTGACTGCTCAGAGCATGGGGCTTGTTTCCGATTGTGTGTCTCCCTCTCTCTATCCCTCCCCTGCTCGCACTCTGTTTCTCTCTCTCTCTGGAAAATAAATAAACATTAAAAAAAACAACAACAATGCCAAGTCCCTGCCTTCATAGACCTTAAGGAAATAATACAATAAACAAATAAAATGATATTAAGAAAACTAAGAGGGTGTCATAGTAGAGTCCCCTGGGACACACATCCTGAACATTTAGCACCCTGAATGCTCTCAGATCACGTCTGTGCAAGTGAGATGAAGGAAGCAAGATGGGGCAGGGGGAGAAATCAAGCTGAGAGGCAGATCTCATGATAGCTTCAGCCTTCTCCATGGGGAATTCCCGAACTAAATGGCCCCTCTGAGTTGTCTCCTTTCTACTTGGCCCCAATCAGTCCTTGGATATGGGCTACTTAGGAAAGGTCATGACCTTGGGCAACTCTGCTCTGAGGCAATCCTCGAAGGGATTGAGAGCTGAAAGCTGTCTGCTGATTATACTCCCAAGAGCTGGGCAACAAGTCCCTCCTCAAGGAAGGGGATCTGGGCCGCACACCTTCGTGTCCATCACACAGGGTGTGGGGAGACAGGGTTGGCAGTGCCAGTGTTCCTCGAGATAGGGTGGCCAAGGAAGCCCTCTCTGAGGAGGTTTAAATGGCACCCCTGAATGAAGTGATGGGAGGGGCAGATTCTGAGAGATAGCATCCTAAATAAAGGAACAGCAAATGCAAATGTGCTGAGGGAAGACTATTCCTGATGTATTCAAGGTGCAGCAAAGAAGTCAGCTTCTTTGAAGTCGTTGCTGGAGTGCAATGAGCAAGGGGAGAGTGGTGGGAAATGAGCAAGGGCCAGATGATGTAGGGTATGCACACCATCATAAGGATGCTGGGTTTCATGGTTAATGTCATAGGAAAGCATTGGAGGGTTGAAAACAGAAGAGTGACAAGAGTTCCCTTATGATTTATAAAGACTACTCGGGGAGTGTCTGGCTGGGTCAGTTGGTAGAGCATGCAACTCTTTATCTCAGGGTCAAGAGTTCAAGCCCCACATTGGGCGTAGGCCTACTTTAAGTAAATAAATTAACAACAACAAGGAAAATATTTCTCTGGTTGCTGCTGTATGGAGAAGGGGGAGGTAGAATGGAGGTAGGGAAACGGGAGGCTATTTGGTAAGAGATAATAATGGTTAAGACTATAGAATGGTAGCTGTAGAGATGTGGCTCCTAACCAAGGTGATTTTGCCCCACCTTGTTCATACCCTATTACCGAGGCCAGAGACATTTGGCAATATCTGGAGACATTTTTGGTTGTCACAACCAGAAAGGTGCTACTAGCATCTAGTAGGTAGAGGCCAGGGATGCTGCTGAGGCATCCTACAATAATGCACAGGACTCACAACAAAGAATTACCTAGTCCAGAATGTCCAAAGCACCAAAACTAAGAAACCTTGTTTTGGAGGAAGTGAGTATTTGGATTTGGGATGTATTTTGAAACTAGCACCAACAGGATTTGAGTTTGCATGTGGGGAATGAGAGAAAGAGGAATCAAGAGTGATTCTAAGGCTTTGGCTTGAACGACTGAGTGAATGATAGTACCATTTACTGAGATGGGAAACTCTGAAGGAAGAACAGATTCTGGGTGGGGGCAGGTGGTAAGTCATGAGTTTGTTTATGGACAGGTTGAATCTAAGTTACCTACTGGACACACAATGGTGATATTTCATAGGCAATTGGCTGTTTAGTCTTGAGTTCAAGAGGCATATCTGAGCTGGTGTTATAAATGTGGGAATCATCAGAAGAAAGGTGGGATTTTAAAATCAGTAGATTACAAGAGGTCACCTAAGGAGTGAATGTAGACAGACAGACAGGAGAAGAGGTCAGAGGCCTGCACTCTGCAGGACTCACATCTAGCAGTAGGAGCCAGACAGAAGGAGGAAGAGCTAGCAAAGGAGATGGTGAGGAAGCAGTAGGAAGGGAGGAATAAGGAACCAGATGAAAGTGGTGTCCTGGGGGCCATGGGAACAAGACTTCAAGAGACATGGCCAGATCAACTGTGTTGAATACTGCTATGGGGTTACAAAGACAGAAACAGAATTGCCCACTGGCATTGCGCTGTGAAACTTATCAGCAACCTCGCTATGGAGGGGCTTCAGGACAGAGAAGGAGGTGAGAAAGTGGAAATAGGCAATTAGGAATAGGCAATTCTCTCTGACTTGTGCAATAAAAAAGGAATAGATAATGAACCAGTAGTTAGAGGAGGACATAAGGTCAAGGATGGAGAGATATTATAGCCCATCTGTAGGCTGAAGGAAAAGTCTAGTAGAGACGGGGAATTGTCAATGTGAAATTCCATGCATACCTACTACGTTTCGGAGCTGTGTGAGGCATTTTATATGGATTATTTAATCATATGCCAAACCAATGAGGTAGATAATATTGTTATGTCCATTTCACAGAAGACAAATTGAAGCATGGAGAAGGTCAATTGGTTACATGGCCACAGTCATATAACTAGTAAGTGGTGGAAGTAGATGTCACCGAGATGTCTGGCTCTGGAGCACATGTTCTCACTTTCTTCTTCACCTGAATTTATCTCTTATTGCAAAACATCACCATTTTTATATCCATTATCCTGTGTTAGATCCCTTCAGTGGAAAACAAGACTCTTTAAGACTTGGCTGAAGCATATCTCCTGAAATTCGTGGCTGACTGCTCCCACTTCTACCCCCTCTATCATGGTCTCTACTATGCAGCTGCCCAACCCAGCATCTACCCCCAGCACCCACCATAATGTGTCTGTCTACCTATCACTTTCTGCAGTGGAACAGGAGCATCTCAGGGACAGGACCTGCATCTAATTCATCTTTCTATCTCTGGCTGGCAGAACAGGCCCTCAAACAGTAAATATAGTCAAGGAGTTGAATGGATGGATGGCTGAATAAATGTAAAGGGTTACTAGGAATATTGGCAACCATGAGACAGCTGAATAAGGGCCTCTAAATCTGCAAGCTGGATACATACAAAAGTGCTCTCAAAATTCAGAGGGCAAGGGGCTCCCTGAGGAGTAGGGCTTTGAGGTTGAGTGTGCTTGTTAGGACATGCCACCACCAGAAGTTTTAGTCATCATGTGTGAGGTGGAGCCCAGAAGTTAGTACAAGTATTTTCTTCCCTTTTCAAAGAACTCCATGCAAAAGAATTCCATGGTCTCACCCCTGGAAGGCCAGGAAATCAGAAGACTTGGATTCCAGTTCACATTTCTTCCCACGGCTGCCAGATAAAATATTGCATGCAGTGCTTGAGATAGGCTATAGTAAAAAATTACTTGTTATTTATATGAAATTCAAATTTAACTGGGCTATGTTTATTTGCCCAATCTGGCAATGTTGCAGCTGGGTGACCTTAGCCAAGCTGTATAATAATCCCTTTGAGCTTCAGGCTCCTTATCCTTAAAGTGGAGAAATCTGAGCTTTCTTTATTGTCGTGAGGATTAAATAAGGTCTTTAGGTAAAGTGCTTCATCAGCAGATGGCACATGATAAGTGCCCAATAAATGAGCTAGTAGAATTTACAACATTTATTTTAATTTTCTTCTCTCCTAGAGCATTAAAATATAATCCATCAAATTAGATTTACACACAGCTTCTCAGAGATGCATCAGGTAAATGGTCAGTCAATGTGAGTCTGGGCAGCTGGCTGGGCTGGTGAGGGATTGAGAGATCAGTCAGTCCTGGGCCCCAAAGAGAGGGTTAATGGAGGACATCCAAGTTCTCATTCAGCTGCTGATTTCTCAGTCAGATCTTGGAGTTTCCCCAAATCAGCCAACCAGTGAAAGAAGGCTGTGATCCTTCCAGAAACCAGTAGGTGGGAGTGTGTGCATTTTGGGACAGAACTAGAATCCTGCAGGAGAGGTCAAGCAGCACCACAGCAGATTTTCACATTCAGTTAGACGACACTAGAGGACCTAAGAAAGCCCTGGGCAGTACACTGGTCAAGGGGGGAGTCACTGAGGCCCGCAAACTGCCAAGTAAATCAGCCTATAGAGGACCCACCCTTTTGGGCAGATTTGGACACACACTGCGTAGAAAGAAAAACAGGCTTTGTATGTTGAAAGATATCAAAAAGCCAAAAGCAAGTGACAGACCCAAAGAAAGAAATCTGCAAATTATATTAACAAAGAATTTCAGAATGTACCAAGATGTCCCACCAATCATTAAACCAAAGACAAAAAAAAAAAAAACCCAAAAAACAAAAAACAAAACCCCAAAAAACTAAACTAAAAGAATGGATGACGGAAACGAACAGACAATTCACATAAGAAATACAAATGGCCAATAACCATGAGAACAAAAAGAAAATAAAGATTAATCTCTCTGGCAAGAGGGGAATACAAATACTAATTGAAACAAGATTGTAGGGAAGTTCTGCCTTATTCTCCTGTGATTATTAAGGGGAATAATTTCATATTCATTGAGTACCTATTCTGTGCCAGGTATTGTGCTAAGAGCTTCCTAAACATTAACTCAGCATTTAAGTTGTACAAAAACCTGGAGAAGTAGGAACAAAAGGAATTCCCATGTTACCTACAGAAAACCAGAGCTTTAGGTCAGCAACTTGCCTTGAATGCACTCGGCCTGGAAGGGCAGAGCAGAGTTGGGACTTAGGTTTGCATGGTTACAGGGCCTTCCTCCCCATACTGCTTTTTCTAAGGCCTCGGTCCAACCAACATCTAATGCTTGAACGCAGTGCTTTGGAGAAGACCCTGGCAGCCGAAAAGGAGCTGAAAAATGAAAACAAACCGGAACCTCAGAAAATCAAACAGCCTTGGGCAGAGGCTGGTGAAGCAGCACTCTTTGGCAGAGGACGCAAAGCTGGGATTCGGGAACTGGCGAGAGGGGAGCTGGGAAGGCCAGTTGGAGGGCGGGGGAACCAGTTCACGGCCGCATTCAAAGCAGGATGGGGTCTGGCTGGCCTGAAGGTTCACAGCCTAGGAGGCTGGAAGCTGAGGAATCTGTTTGTCAGTCTACTGCATGCTGAGTTGCAATTCTTATTTCTAAACCTTCCAGGCCAGAGTCCGCATCTCCCTCCCCCATTCTCGCACCTGCTGGCAGCAGGGGGGCTCCAGTGAATGGACAAGTTCCAAGAATTCTGGTCCCTTCCCCCACCTTTTACATAGTCAAGACCCGGGACAAAAGGCGCCCGGGGTCTGGGGCTCCTTCCTCGGGCCCTTGTCAGCTCTGGTGAGTGCCAGACAGCTGGAGCCATCCTCGGCACTGCACTATTTACATTTTTTTACAGCTTCCCCACCACCATGGCCACTCCCTCTCTCCCTCTAGGCCACAGCCTGGGCCGCAGGGCCTCGAGACCCTGGGACTCTCTTCACAGTTCCCGTGGAACATAGCCAGGGTGGCAGGCATACTGACAGGGGGCCCTTGCTCAGGTCCCCATACTAGAATCCGGGGCTGAAGGCTCAGGCCCTTTGTCCAGGACAAGGCATCCCTCCCAGCGGCAGCACATGGAAGTGGCTTCCATGTCCCTGTGGTTCTGATTCCAGGCCCCACGTGGGGGCTGCCCTGTAGGATATTGGTCCCTCTCTCTTTGCATGGCTTCCCAATCCACTGATAAATGCAGCCACTATTTATTAAGCACCTCCAGTGTGCCGGGGACAGTGCTAAATGCCTTTACATCTGTTCCTTCGCTTAATTCTCACAGCAACCTGAGGTGAAATGAGTATGGACCCCATTTTCCAGGCAAGGAAAAAGGCCCAGAGAGGAAAGGCTTGCCCCAGACCTCCACACAGTCAGCTGGCAATCAGCTGTCAGCAACACCCCAGGATGTGAGTCCGGGGCTTCCCCCCCAGCTCCTACCTTGAGTGTGAATCAGAGGACCGTTGGGTAACCCCTTCCTCAAATTCTCTTGCACAATTCCTCAGTCTCTCTCTCCTGTTTACGTGTTTACCGACTGGCTCCAAATTCAGACAGGCCATCACCCTGACCCTTTCAGGGTCTTGGGCTGGCCCCACCTGAGCTCCTCTTGCCCTCCTAGATGGCTTCCGGAAGAGCCCACACTTTGTTTCAAATAGTAGTTCAGCAGGACAGTCTAGGAAAAGGGACAGTTCTTCTGCCCACCTCTGTGAGAAACCCTGTCAATGTTCAAGCATGGCTCGAATTTGCTGCTCCCTGACCCTCCTGCATTGCTTACAGGCCCTGTGCCTGTGGACAGGATGTAGCTTCGGTCAAAATGAATGTGGTTGACTCACAGTGGCCTGTGCCACCTCTCCTGATAGCCTTCCAAAGTGCTTCCAAATTCCTAGGTTATGGGCCAACCCTGCAGGGAGAGGAAGGAAAACTGCACCTGGCCGCCTCTTGCCTTGAACAGAAAAGCTGAAATATAGCCACGGATGTGGTCATGGTCAGCAGCCCAGCCATCACGCAACCTCAAAGGGCCAAAGATCCCATCCTCAGATGCCACTTGGATCACAGCAATTCCATGTGTGTACTGAGCAGAAGACAACACAAAGTAGGGCGCCTGGGCGGCTCAGTCAGATAAGTGTTGGACTTCTGCTCAGGTCGTGATCTCATGGTTTGTGAGTTCAAGGCCCACATTGGGTTCTGTGCTTGGGATCCTCTCTATCCCTCTCTCTTTTCCCCTCCCCCACAAGCACATGCTCCCTCTCTAAAAATGAAATAAACATTAAAAATAATTCTAGGGGTGCCTGGGTGGCTCACTGAGTTGAGCATCTGACTTCGACTCAGGTCATAACCTCTCAGTTCATGGGTTTGAGCCCTGCTTCAGGCTCTGTGCTGACAGCTCAGAGCCTGGAGCCTGCTTTCAATTCTGTGTCTCTCTGTCTCTCTCTGACCCTCCCCAGTTCATGCTCTGTTTCTCTCTCTCTACCCCCCCTCAAAGGTAAATAAAAACATTTTAAAATTTTTTCTAAAAAAAAAAAGACAACACAAAGTGCTTCCTTTATTCATTTACTGAAAACGCAGAAATGAATACATAAGTGTATCACTACTTATCCACATATTATGTTCTTTGACTAAGCAATTCCACTTCATGAATCTTATAGAAACGTTTGCACAATATGTGTAAATATGTCTCTTGCACTTTATTTATAATAGAGAAAAACTGGAAACAACCTGAATGTTCAGTTGCAAGGAATTACTTAAATATATTATTGTAATCCCTACAATAACATGTTCTGCAGCTATTAAAAGTATAAGGTAATCGGAGTGCCTGACTGGCTCAGTTGGTAGAGCACATGCGACCCTTAATCCCAGGGTTGTGAATTTGAGCCCCCGTTGGGGGTAGAGGTTACTTAAATAAATCAATACCATTTGCAACAACTTGGATAGAACTAGAGTTGTATTGTGCTAAATGAAATAAGTCAGTCAGAATGGTGCCTGGGTGGCTCAATTGGTTGGACGTCCGCCATTGGCTCAGGTTATCTCACAGTTCATGAGTTCAAGCTCCACACGGGGCTTGTTGCTGTCAGCACAGAGCCAGCATCAGATCTTCTGTTCCCCTCTCTCTCTGTCCCTCCCCTGCTCGCACTCTCACTCTCACAAATAAACCAAACATTAAAAAAAGAAAGAAAGAAATCAGTCAGAGAAAGACAAATATCATATGATTTCACTCATCCGTGGAATTTAAGGTACAAAACAGATGAGCATAAGGGAAGGGAAGTGAAAAACAGGGAGGAGACTCTTAAACACAGAACTGAGAGTTGCAGGCAGGGCAGGCTGTTGGGTGTGGCGAAGGGCTAAAGGGGTGAGGGGCATTGAAAAATAAAACAAACAAACAAACAAACTTTTAAAAAATCTTTAGAATACCTGGGAATTAAAAAAAATCCAGAGGCCCAGGTTGCACTCCAGACAATTGCATCACAATTTCTTAGGGTGGGAGGAAGGCACTCTTTTTTAACCTCTTCAGGTGATTCCTACGAGTGGCCAACTTGAGAAGTAGCACCTTAAAGAAACAGGAGAAAGGAAAGGTTGAGAAAGGAAAAGGAAGTTGTAAACTCTTTACATGATAATTTTTTAATTTAATTTTTTTAAGTTTATTTATTTTTGAGAGAGTGTGTGTGCATTGGGGAGGAGCAGAGAGATTGGGTGAGAGAGAATCCCAAGCAGGCTTTGTACGGTCAGCCCAGAGCCCTTTCCCCACCAGTTGAATAGAATAGTCAAAAACAGGGGTTTACTGGGCACTCCCACCATCCCCAGCATGGGTAGTGCATCAGTCCTGGAAAGTCTGTCTTGGATCATCCATCGTTCCCTCCACCTGGAGACCCTGCTCCATCACCCTTGTCCCCTGGGCAGCGTGGCTGTCATGCACCCTCTCCAAGAACCCTTCCCAAATCTCAGCTGCTCTGTGTCTTCACGGCACTTGGGCACCTTAACTGCATGTCTTACCACATTCTGTACTTGGGTTAGAGCTACTTATGGATGTGTCTCCCACACTAGACTGAGCATTTCCTTGAAGACAGAAACAATCTTTTGTTTATTTTTGTATACTTCGAGGACTGAACCCGATGACTGGCATATTAAAAATATATTTATATAGTTGCTTGCTTATGTTCTTTCCAAAAGAAGATTGGAAATCTCTTACGAAAATACATGAAGAGTAGCAGAAATGGGGCTGAAAAAAAGCAAGAGTAGGAAATCATAGAATGAGAGCCAATAATAACAATAATAAGAATCAAAATATAAATAATATTTGAGTGCTTAGTATATGCTGAGTACTGTTCTAATTGCTTTATTAATTTTTTAATATTAGAAAAAAATTTTTTTGAGTAAACTCTATCCCCAACATGTGGCTCAAACTCATTACCCTGAGATTAACAGTTGCATACTCTACCAACTGAGCCAGCCAGGTGCCCTGTTCTAACTGCTTCATATGCATCATCTCATTTAATCTTTGTAATAATCCTATGAGGTAATTACTACTATAATTATCACTTCATTTGAGGAAACAGCAGCACAGAGAGACTAAGCAACTTGCCTAAGTTCACAGTGGTAGGATTTGCACACAGGCAGTATGGTTCCAGAGTCTGTACTCATAACTACAAACCTCAGGATGCCAACCACAGGCCTTCTGTACACAGGGCTGTGTTATGAATTTGGCTCTGAGGTTCCTAGCAGCTAAAGCCAAGAAGGCAAGGCATTCAATGATAAGAGTGATCTTATTCCTTACAAATAATAAACCATTGCTTGGGAGAAAGGAAGCTTTTGTGACCTTGAGTCTGAGAGAACTCCTAAAGAAGAGATTGCTTTTTAAGCTTTATAGGGTAACAACCCACAACTAAAAATTGTTAAACTCCTCAGTACAAGTGTATTTGCTTATAAACTATACATATGCACCGATGAACTAATACCATATTATGTGCATTATAAAACACAAAAATGAAATTAAAAAGAATGAGAGAAAATGTAGATAGGCAAGGAAATTCTGAGGATCATCTTGCATATTCTCTCCAGTGGACACAGGGTCCTTCCTGGGTTCCCTGGTATGACCTGTGAAGGTCCAAAGCATGACACAGAACAAGCATTTCAGTGACAGCAGTTCTAGAGGGACCAAAATAATGTGGTTCAAGTTTGTACCTTTCCGATTGGCTCATTTGACCTAGTAATAATTATTTTAAAAAAATTTTTTACTGTATATTTATTTTTGAGAGAATGAGAGTGTGCGTGTGTGAACAGGGGAGGGTCAGAGAGAGAGGGAGACACAGAATCTGAAGCAGGCTCCAGGCTCTGAGCTGTCAGCACACAGCCCAATGCTGGACTCAAACTCATGCACCACGAGATCATGACCTGAGCTGAAGTCGGATGCTTAACTGACTGAACCACCCAGGCACCCTAAGATCTAGTAATAACTATTTTAAAGACCAATATATATTTTTAAACATTTATTTATTTTTGAGAGACAGAGGGATAGAGCATGAGCAGGGTAGGGGCAGAGAGAGAGAGGGAGACATAGAATCCGAAGCAGGCTCCAGTTTCCAAGCTGTCAGCATAGAGCCTGATGTGGGGCTCGAACTTACACGAGCTATGAGATCATGACCTGAGCCGAAGTCTGCCGCCCAACCGACTGAGCTACCCAGGCGCTCTCAACTAATTTTTTTTTTTAATATTTAAGATTTTATTTTTAAGTGATCGCTATACCCAAGGTGGGTCTTGAACCCACAACCCCGAGATCCAAGAGCCACACCCTCTACCCACTAAGCCAGCCAAGCACTCCTAAAAGCCAACTGATATTAACTGAGCCTTTTCTATGTGACAGTCACTGTACTAAATGCTTTATCTGCATTCCCTCATTTAATCTTTATCACAATCTATGAGGTAATTATCATTATAATTACCATTTGACAGATGAGGAAACTGATCTTTAAAAAGGTTAATTTGTTTGTGGGGTAGAGCTGGGTTTAAACTCATGTTTACTAGGTTCTGAAGCCAGTGCTTTTAATCTTAATCTCTACAGCCTCAGAAGTTCTGAATACAGGGCACCTGGCTGAGTCTGTAGAGCATGAGGAGCTTGACCTCAGGTCTTGACTTTGGAGCCCCACAGTGGGCATAGAGTTTACTTAAGATAAATAAAATGTTTTTTTTAAAAATTCTGAATATAGATGGGTCTAACCAGTAGTTTCCTCTCCTTTCCAAATCTTTTTTATTTACAAAAAAAATGTGTTCGTGGGGTAAAAAATGCTAACCAAACTGAAGTGTGCAAAGTAAAAGTAAAGTGTGCAAACCCCAAAGTAAAGTGTGCAAAGAGGTGGGAAGCCACCTCTTCCCACAAATAACGTTCACCAGGATTTTCCCCTAGTCGTTTGCTCTCTTTAATGTTTTCCAGACTTCTTTCTCCTCACTGAACATGTGGAGATACATATTGATTAGATGCATTTTCGCAAAAACTGGATCAGAAAATACATTTTACTCTAACTCCTTCTTAACTTGGCTATCTTTCCAGGCGAGTTTACACAGATCTACTTACACATTAGAAGCATGTAAAACAATTCATGACTTACTCCATTATTCTTCAGATATTCTCTCCTGAGTTTTTCTTTCATTTCTTTTTTTCCTTCAGCCCATCTCTAGGGGGTGGTCCCTTTTCTTTCCTTCCTCTCATTCCCCCAGTCTTCCTCTATTATCTGTTATCACTTCTACTCCCTTGGCTTTAGATCTTATCTGCAGGCTAACCACTCCCAGACTCCCCTCTTAACCTGAAACACTTTCCAATTTCCCCTATTTTCAGTTTGCCTTGTTGTTAGTTTTAAGGCTATTTAAACCATACTCAGAGGATGTATATTTGTATCTGCTTGTACTTATAACAAGAAACTCTGGAAGGTAACTAAAGTGGTTACTGGAGGGTGGTAGTGGGAGTAGAGGGAATTGGGAATTAGTTAACCAAGATCAACGGCACTGGGAATGAGGTTAAGAACAGAATAATTGGGTGACCTTGGGTGTGGCCTCCTCTGGTCTTGCCACCTCTTTGTGGATGAAACAGAGGTGACAGAAGAAATGCAATGACCTTATGGGAAGAGGACCACAAATTCTGGAAACCTTATTTGAAGCCTGGCTATTCTTGTTGTGTACCTGTGTTAGTTCTCTAGGGGTCAGGGGAGGAGCTAGTTATCCACAAGCCTTCTTCCTTCTCCAGGTAAATTTCCCTAAGGACAACTGCTGTGTGAAGCTTATAGCTCAAAGGGCACCTAGCAGAGTCCCTTAGGACAAAGCGTGATTCCCTGTGGCCAATGACTTTGTCCACCAGGCTTTGCAACATTGCTCTTCTTGCCCTCCGCTTGCCCTACACCAAAATGTAGAAAATAATATAACGAATCACCCTGAATGAAGGGTAAAATGAGTCCCTGATTGACTAATAATTATCAACGCTTTGATATATATGGTTTACTCTTTTCTTTTCCTCGGGTTTTTAAAAAGCGAGTATCACCGTCCCTGGGTGCCTCAGTTGGTTAAGCGTCTGACCCTTGGTTTCTGCATGCAGGTCATGATTTCGTGAGATGGACCCCTGCTTGGGCTCTGTGCCGACAGTACGGAACCTGCTTGGGATTCTCTCTCTCCTTCGCTCTCTGCCCCTCCCCCACTCACATTGTCTCTCTCTCTCTCTCAAAATACATAAATAAACTTTTTAAAAAAAGCAAATACCTGAGGTCCTATTATTTTATGCCTAAGTTCTTACACATATATCTGAAAATATAGGACATATTTTACTATTATGACTTCTAACAAATTAACTTTAATTCTTTAATATATGCTAAGACACAGTCTGTATTCAAACTTACCACCAAATTAAATGACTTTAAAGCTATAGATAATTTCAGATTGGAGTTACAAAGGAAATCAGAGAAGCCAGCAATAGCCTGACAGCCTGCTCAGCGCAGGTCTTTGAGAAAGGCCAGGGTCCAGGAGTGAGGGGCTCAAGAAATAGCTTGTTCCTTTCCTTGGCAATAGCAAGTAATGGTAGCCCTTCTTGAGCCCTCACTACATACCCACTGGGCTACAGCTTCCGGCTGGAAGAGACCACAACAGCTCTTCATGTGTCTTCCACAGCACCCAGCATAATGTCTACAGACGGTAGATGCTCTACCCATTGTGATTTGAATTGGTGATCAGATCTCCCTGGTATCTTATTATATTTTTAATGTTTATTTTTGCTGTTCGTTATTTTTAATGTTTATTTTGAGCACACAGGGGAGAGGCAGAGAGAGAAGGAGACAGAGGATGGTGCAGAGCCCGATGCGGGCCTCAATCCCAAGAACCCATGAACCCACAAACCATGAGATCATGACCTGAGCTGAATTTGGATACTTTAACCCACTGAGCCACCCAGGCGCCCTCATCTCCTTGGTATTTTCAATATTTTTTCACAGGGGTGCCTGGGTGGTTCAGCCGGTTAAGTGTCTGACTTCAGCTCAGGCCATGATCTCGAAGTTCATGAGTTCAAGCCCCACTTCGGGCTCTGTGCTGACAGCTCGGAACCTGGAGTCTCTTTGGATTCTGTGTCTCCTTCTCTCTCTACACCTTCCCACTCACTGTCTGTCTCTGTCTCTCTGCCCCTTCCCTGCTTGCTCTCTCTCTTAAATATAAAATAAAACATAAAAATATAAAGCAAATATTTCTTCACAGCCAAAGAGTGACATCACCATTTAATTTAATCATTTGAGGGGCGCCTGGGTGGCTTAGTCGGTTGAACATCCGACTTTCGCTTAGGACATGATCTCGCAGTTCGTGGGTTCGAGCCCCGCATCGGGCTCTGTGCTGACTGCCAGCTCAGAGCCTGGAGCCTGTTTCAGAGTCTGTGACTCCCTCTCTCTCTGACCCTCCCCTGCTCACGCTGTCTCTCTCTCTCCTAGAAATAAATAAAACATTAAAAAAAATTTAATCATTTGAATAAAGTGGATATTATCCCCATTTTACAGATCAGGAAACTGGGGGTCAGATTTGTTTAAGTTCCCTTAACCAGGAAGTAGAGGAGCTGAGAGTCAAGTCGGATTGGTCAGACTCCAGACTCCAAGTTGTTATCTGTTTTTTGGTAATCGCCAAGGGACTCCGGTAAAGGTAGAAGAGGCATGGGCAGAGGCAGAGAGAGGGTAGCAGTGAAGAGTGGTATGGAGGAGGTGGAGGAGGGAGAAGAAAAGGAACAAAGAGTAAAGAAAGGAAACCAGGAGCTTATGATGTCATGGAATAACTGTCAGGCATTGGATTAAGGGCCTTTGTGTATAGTAAACACAACAGGTGTTTGTGGTATTATGTGTGGAATGAATGAGAAGATTTTTGAGCCTTAACCCTGAGACTCTAGAATCTAGAATCAGGTCTGTAGACACCACTGTGGCCTCAGGGCTAGTCCAGGACCTGACATATAGTAGGAGCTCATATATGTCTGCCAGGGCATGAGTGAATATATGAGTGGTATGACTAAATGAATAACTGAATAGGAAACAATTGAATGAATGATGGATTAATATATACGTTACTTAATAAGGCATTGAGTGGCTAAATTAATTTAATGGACAGAGGGATGAATTCTTTAAATCTCCATAGAGAATGAGTCGTACAACTAAATCGAATAGCAGTGTTGCTTGCTGAGCCTTTAACATTAGGCTGTGCCAAGAATTTCATAAGCCCTTTTTCATTTAATCCTCATAGCAACAACTCCGGTATTATTCTCATCATTTTTTAAGCGAGGAATTAGGTCTGGAGACATGAGAAAACTTGTTCAGCGGCACACAAGGGCAGAGCTGGAAATTTCGGCCCTGCCATCACACTCTACAGCTCAGACTCTCAGACTTGTCACTACCCAGTCAGTGCTCAGTAGATGGTCACTCAATTCAGAATTAGTTTTTTGCAGGTGATGCAAATACAGGTGACTGCCCTACTTTTACAAGCCCTGGAAAGCTATCAATTTAAACACAGTTAATTACTTAGCTCAGCTCACTATTTAAAGGAAGCTTTTCTATTGTATGTCCCTTTAGAAGTGAAGGATTAGCCCAACTCATCTGCTTCCTAAATCTGAATTTTGTTCAAAGCAAGGTACATATTAACTAAAGATGTCTCCTTGTAGGATTTGATTTAGTTATTGCTGGGAATCTGGGATTTTGACATTTGGACACTAGAAACCTGATGGCCAAGATCTTGATTTTGTAACACTTAATCTTAACAGTTTAAATAAAGCTAAATTAAAATTTACCAAATCTAGAATCCATTAAAGAAAAGCAGATATGGTCAATATATGTAAAGATAAAAAAATTTCTTCAGGGTTAAAACTACCATAAGCAAAGTCCACTTACTTATAAAGCACAAAATCAGAAAAAAAAATCATTTTTAATTCCTATTACAGACCAAGCGCTATCTTTGTTTTTTTAAAAAAAGTTTTATTTATTAATTTTGAGAGAGTGAGAGAGTGCATGCAAGCAGGGGAGGGGCAGAGAGAGAGAGGGAAAAGAGAGAATCCCAAGCACACTCCACACTCAGTGTGGAGCCCAATGCAGGGCTCTATATTATGCTATGAGATCATGACCCAAGAGTTGATACCAGGAGTCAGATGCTTAACTGAGCCACCCAGGTGCCCCCAAGGGCTATCTTTATACAAAATTCTCATTAAACAATATGAAAAATGTTTATCATCAATAGCAAAATGGGCAAAGCTTATGCACAGGAAGTAAAACATAAATGGTTCAAAACTATATGAAAAATGCTCTCTCTTACTCATAATTTAAGAAATGAAAATGAAAACCATCCTGAGGGACTCATTATTCACCTATTAGATTTGCTAAGAGAAAAAAATGATAACACATTGCTAGGTGTAGGGAGACGGTGCTCTCATACTTTGTTTTCAGGGATATAAATTAGTACAACTTCTAGGAAGGGAAATTTGCAAAATCCATACAAATTACTACCACAACACACTTTGCAAGTATAGCTATACCTACATATGTGCAAGGTCATCCATCGTGGCTTGGTTTAAGAGCAGAAGATCGAAATGATCTTAATGTTCATCAATAGAGGCCTGGATAGTACTTTATGTTAACCCAGAAAATGGAGTTCCTGCTGTATTTAGATATGTGCTAGTACATTTGCTACCAGCCACTTGTGACTATAGAACATGTGAAATGTGGCTGGTTCTACATGAGATTTGCTTTAAGTGGAAAATGTACATTGAATTTTGAAGACTTGATACAAAAAAAAAAGAATGTAAAATATCTCAATTTTTTTATTTTTTAATGTTTATTTTTGAGAGAGAGTGTGTGCGTGAGTGGGGGAGAGGCAGAGGGAGGAACAGAAGATCCCAAGTGGGCTCCATGCTGACAGCGGTGAGCTCAACTCGGGGCTCAAACTCATGAACCGTGATATCATGACCTGAGCTGACAATGGATGCTTAACCAACTGAGCCACCCAGGTGCCCCTCTCATTAATAATTTTTATATTGATTTCCTGTCAAAATGATATTTTAGATATATTGGTTTAAATAAAATGTATTAATTGGGACATCTGGGTGCTTTAGTTGGCAGAGCATCTGACTATTTACGAGAGAGAGAAAGAGAGATAGAATATCCAGTGTGGAGCCTGATGTGGTGCTCAGTTGCTCAGTCTCAGAACCATGAGATCATGACCTGAGCCAAAATCAAGAGTTGGACATTTAACCCATTGAGCCACCCAGAAGCCCAGAGTACCTGACTTTTGATCTCAGGGTAGTAAGTTCAAGTCCCACACTGGGCATGGAGCCTACTTAAAATGTATTAATTTCACCTATCCAATTCAATTATCTCTCTGTCCATGCAATTAAAGTCTGCAATTAAAGTCTTTTTTTTTTTTGGTCTTCTAAATATTTTTATTGTGGCTAGTAGAAAATGTAAAAGTACATGTGTAGCTCTTACTACATTTCGTTGGACAATAGTGACTCTGGATAAAAAAATAAAGTGAGTGCATAAGGGTATTTAGTGTACTACCATTTGTGCTTCAAAGAAAGGAAAAAAGCACTCTCAGAGTTTTGCTTGTTTCCACATATTTCTGGAATGATAACCTAGAAACAACATTGGCTGCTTCTGGAGAAAGAAACTGTAGACAGGGCTGAAATTTGAATCTTGAATCCTTTTGTAAATTTCTGAACCAAAATTTACATGCATTTTGAATAATACATTATTTTTTATGTATATAACCAAAAGTTCTTTAAAAAATGTTGTTAGAACAAAACCATGCAGAGAAAGACCAGAAATTTATACGTGTTGTAAATGCACAGAAAAAGAACTGGCAGATAAGCATAGTAAAGAGAATGTGTTAGGGACTGAAAGAGAAGACTTGCTCAATTTACTCTATTTTTTACTCTGTACCATTTGGATCTTTTGGAAAGAGGTTGCTTAATTTGTGTAAATCTAAGGGGAAAAAAGCCAGATTAGAAAGAAATATATCAAGATGTTCACATTCGCTCTCTCTAAATAATGAGATTATAGGTAACTTTTTCTTCTTTCTACTTTAAAGAAGTAGAAAAAAAATTTCCCAATTAGTCTAAATTTTCCCAATTAGTCTATAAAAAAGACTCTTACTTTGGTGGTGGAAGCACCAACAAACCTTTAGTTTCTTTTTAAAAAGTACTTTTAAAGATTCCATTAGACTTTTAAATAATTCAAAATCATCTTCATTGCTTTTTAAAAATGAAAGCAAGTAAGGTAGACTCCTTATAAAATGTCAACACAGATAGATAATTTGAAAGGAAAAGTATTCAACTCCTTCTTCTACAAGATAACCACTATTCTCTGAAACTTAAAATTCAAATTAACTAGAGAGGCTGAGGACTGGAACAGACTTGCTTGGTGCCAAGCAGGGTTCTGAATGCTTTACATCGATCATCTGGCAGAATCTATGCCGCAACTCTGCGGGAAAGCTTGTGCCCCGGTAACCTTGAAGTCAGGGCTCCTAGGGTTGAAACAATTCGCCTAAGGCCACACTCTAGTAAGGGGCAGGGTTGGCATTCAAATCCAAGTCCGGGACACGTGTAAATCGCTGCCTCGGGCGGCTGCCATCATGGTGGGTGGGGCTGGTGTGATTTTGATCCAGGGACTGGACTTGAGCTCACATCTGGTGGCCCCCTTCCCACGTGCTCCTGGGAACAAGCGTTCAATAAAGGATTTTTGATCTAGGTGGTAAGTGTAGGGCTCATGATTGGCAGAAGAGCAAATGATCATTGTGGAGCTGTAGCATACCGACAGAGGGGAGGCATTTTACAGTGGTAGCCAGGGGTCTGGCGATAGAGAGGAGGTGGGTGGAATGAAGCCCTGGCAGAAAGCAGCTAGTCCCGGCACTCCAAAGGGTTAAAGCCGGGTAGGAAAGCCCCTGGGGAGAGCTACCACCGAAGGCTGCAATCTGGGAGGCCTTCACCTCCCCCACCAGCGGGGACTAGACGGGCGGATTGGACTGGTTCCTCTGGGATTAGCTGAGGCCCCTGGGCCGAGATGAGCTGCCGGGAGGGACGGAAGCCCAGGTACCGCTCGCCCCCGCCTTGCTGTGGGGCTCAGAAAACTAGGTGTGGTGGGATCAGCGCTCTGGCCCCTGACAGAAGCAATTCTGGCCCAGGCACGCTTTGGGAGTGAGAGGTGTTGAGCCCCACGCCTGGGGGATGCTCAGAGAAAGGTGGTGATGGAGCCCTTGCAGAAAGTGGGGCCTGCACCACTTTAGGTGGGGGCAATGAGCTCTCCACCCTCCCTATGCAGCGCCGCCAGGGATGGGGGGGGCTACCTCAGGAAGAGAAGCATCTTGGAGGTTCCGAAAACCCCAAAGTCTATCCACTCATCTAAGGCCAGTTTCTGGACTCCAGCTCTGCTCCCCCATCCCCTATCCACAAGCCTGGCCATGGACTTTTTTCGTTAGGTCTTTCTATCTAAACCTCCCCAACCCCTCCCCCCAAACTCTTTGGAAATCTTTCAACTTTCTTTCAAGTGTTCCCTGGGCAGTTTGGGGTCTGTTTCAGAACTAGGTCTGGGCGCTTTAACGCCCCCAGCTGGGTAGAGCGGAGGAGACAATAGCTGCTATCACTTTACCATTGGAAGTGACCCCCGAATTTGCACTTCTTTCATCTTGGGACCAGAGCACTTGAGGGTGGGCGATTTCCTGGGGGGAGTGGCTTAAACCTCTTCTCCACCGGCCAGTTGGTTGTAGACGGTCCATGCTCAATGGTCCACTACAGATACGAAGCCAGTTCTGGAGTGAGAGTGGCGCTCGGCTGGGGACGCTGCCGCAGGGTGACTTAAATGTCCCAAGCTGGAAGCAGGAGAAAGAAGTGGACGCCCCCAGGGCTCTGGGCCACCCTCGAGGTTAGTAAACTAGCAAGTTTCCTCAAAATTAGGAAGAGCGGGTGGCCTGCATGGCTTGGAGGCCCCAGGGGAGTGAGAGCTGGCCTTGGGCCAGAAAAAGGGCCCAAGGGTCAAAGAGTGACTGGGAAGATGCTATGAGCGTGTGTGAGTGTGTGCATATGTGTATGTGTGTGTGTGTGTGGGGGAAGTGAGGCATTGTTTCAAGTTCTTTCTCCCCACCCCCACCTCCAGCCCTATCCCCACCCCCACCGCCGGCCTATCTCCCCTCCCCACCCTACACAATCGTCAGTCCTCAGCCCCTCCCCAGGCGCTCAAAGCGCCTGTTTCAGAAGATCCCTTGTTTCAGAAGCCCGAGGCCAGCCAGCTCGCTCCCCAGCCACCCATTGCCTCCTGGCATCCTGACTGAGGGGCGACTGTTGGCCTGCACTGCTTCCCCTCGTGGGCCACACTCCCCCTTCTACCTCTCCAGACACGTGGTCCACTGGAGCTACTAAATTTGGGAACTCCCGAACTCCCCAGGCTCAATTGGCTTGGTGGCTTCAGGCCCACCCTGTTGCCTGTAGGGACTCCCATTACCCTAGGTTGTGGGAGGTTCCTTGGGAGGTCACAGCTGATGGACTTGCCTGCCACCAGCCAGCCCCCATGGCCGCCCATGCCCTGCTGGGCCTTCTGACCACCAGGGAGGGAGCCAAGATGGCTGGCGCTCCCTGCAGCCAGGGACATAGCCTGGGCAGCTGGGAAGGCAGGCCAGAGAGGCGCGGAGCCAGGCCAGGTGAGATGCCAGCCGGCTTACCATGGTCTTATCCAGTCTTGCTGAGTGTTGAGGCCTGTGTGACAGTGTCTGCTACTTGTTGGGCCTGGTTGACTGTGGAGACTGCTGAGCTTACTTTATGAGGAATGGGGAGAACACGGGGTCCTTGGTGACCAAATACCGAATCTAGGATGAGGCCGGCAGAGAAGGAGTTTGTTCTAGAGGCCAGAGGAGACTTAAATTGGTATTGTGTTAGCAGATTCCTGGCCCTTCATTCCGTTGCCCTGCCTAGAACCCTGGCCGACCCCTTCTAAGATGGCAGGGACAGCCAGACCTGGGCTCTGAGACCCTCTCTGCTTGAAATAAAGAGATGGAGGGAGGAGGAAAGCTCCCTTTGGTGAAGGTGAGGCTTTGAGTCTCTTGCAGAGTTGACGGCGTCCCTTCATTTATTCCTTGGCTCCAGAGCCCTTCCTAAGCGCTAAGATGCTGGCAGGATGCCTTCTGGATACCCTGTTTTACCTCCTTCCAACTTCAAGGGGAGGCCGTGTAAGCCTGCTTGATTTCATGCCTTTTCTGATCCCTTCCAAGAGTTATGGGGGCCAGGGAGGCCAGTTGAGCAAAGCCCATAGATTAGCTCTCACTTTCTGCACCTCCTTCCATGATTGCACCTGGCGATCGCTAGATCGCCAGCTCTGCCTTGCATTGCACTTCCAGAGAGGCATTGTGGAAAAGACTGTTGCACCTGAACCCCATCAACCAATTGTCTACTTAAGGATGCTTGGCTTACCCATAGGGCCTCTGGCCTTTCCACACTGCTCTCTAGCGGTCCAGGCCTCCTTGGATGGTTGTGGGGTGCAGAGCCTCTCCAGGGAGCTGCTTTTTCCCGGTAAGCTTTTGAGGAAAACGGAAGTGGGGTGTTCCCTACTCACACCTTCTCTTACGTCTTTGGGGAAGAGGAAAGAATGAGATAGGGTGGAGTGGAGCGGTGTGGGCCTGAGACTGAGAAGGGGAAGAGTAGGTAGGGTGGGACAGGGTAGGGTAGGGAGGGGTGGGGTTTGTGCAGAAGGAAGTGCTGCATATCTGGACATTTTGTTGGAAGATATCTGGATGCTTCTCCTTGAATTCAGGCAAGTGGTCTTCACCTTTCTGGACCTCAGTTCCCTTATTTGTAAAATGGCCAGATTTGTCTCAGAGCTCCAAGAATCCATGTGTTCCTGGATCCTTCGTCTCATAAGCATTTTGGGTGATATATTCCCCTGGGTGGTGAAATTAACAGTGGTTAGGAGGAGCACTCTGGAGTCAGAGTGCTTACGTTTTATAGCTTTAATGGCTATATGGTCTTGGGAAGTTATTTAATTTAACTCCCAAGCCACCATTTCTCCAGGTGTGAACTAAGACTAGTCACACTAGCAATGGTACAGGTGTGATGGAGTTGTAGTTCACGTGGAGGGAAGGTGAGACCCACATATAAACAAAATGGCCTCTAAAAACCACTCACCCCTCGCAAAGCCCACAGAAGCTTATAATCACCAGAGAGAACATGGTGCTTTTCTTGGGGAAAGAGACTGAGTGGAATGGCAGAAAGAATCACCCACACAATTTAAATTAATCATCCCCTTATTTTTTCTGAGCTTTTGGTTGAATTACCTAATTAAATGCACATAGTAAGCTGGAAGTAAGTGGTGACTGTTTTCATAATTTTGTTTGCGAAGAACCTAGCAGAGTGCTCATGTCTACACAGCTGTACAGCCCCGTTCTACAGGTGACCTGTAAGGAAGAAACTCAGTATCTTTGTTGTCTGCCAGAATGAGAAAGATCTTCTATGTGTACAGTTTATTTTTCAGGGCTCAGTTTTTTTCCTGCATATGTTACCAAGGACTGATATGATATTGTTTATTTCCTGAGTTCAATGAAAACTGATGGTTTTTTATTTTTAAAATATTTATTTATTTATTTTGAGAGCTAGAGAGCAAGCAGTCGAGGGGCAGAGATAGAGAGAATATCCCAAGCAGGCTCTGTGCTGTCAGCAGAACCTGACTCGGGTCTTGATCTCATGAAATGTGAGATCATGACTGGAGCCAAAATCAAGAGTTGACATTTAACCGACTGAGCCACCCAGGCACCCTTAAAAGGATAACGTAAAGTACATAAAAGATGAACAGATTAAAAGCACAACTCCACAGTCAAATGATATGGTAAAAATTGAAATTTGGTGAGAGGTTAGACCAGATTTGTCATACATACACATTAAAAAAAAAAATCTGCAGCCAAAAAATGTTACCCAAAGGGGATTCTAATTTTTAATTTAAAAAAATTATTTATTTTTTTTAAATGATACATTTTTTTTTTAAATTTTTTAATTTATTTTTAGGAGAGAGAGAGAGACAGCGTGAGCAGGGTAGGGTCAGAGAGAGAGGGAGTCACAGACTGAAACAGGCTCCAGGCACTGAGCTGGCAGTCAGCACAGAGCCCGACGCGGGGCTCGAACCCACGAACCGTGAGATTATGACCCAGACGAAAGTCGGATGCTTAACCGACTAAGCCACCCAGGCGCCCCAAAAATTATTTATTTTTTAAAAAGGAATCTCTTTGCCCAATGTGGGGCTCAAACTCACAACCCTGAGATCAAGAGTCATGAGATCGAGTCGTGCACTCCCAACAGAGCCGGCCAGGCGTGCCTGATTACTAATGTTTGAAAAGCATTATTTTTTATGATTATCAGGTAAAATTCTGGTGGCACTCCTTTGGGACTTTGCAGACTTCTTTTCAAAACTTCACTGAATTGTCATTTACACTTGAGCACACCCCCTGTAAGTGTGCAGTTAGATGAGCTGATAAATGTATACACCCAAACACTGTTTAGACCTAAGACTAACCTACAGCAATTTATCAGACTCTGAGAACAAAGATCTGGGAGAGGACAATGGTCTCCTTTTTAATTTAAAAGCAGTGTCAGAAAAGGAATATTACTTTGCTTTGCAAGGCAACGCCCAAAAATGTACCAGTAATTAGGATGATTAGTTTGTGTTGAAAAGGTGGCTGGCAGTTTAAACTGGAGATGAATCACAGACCCTAAGGCATCTGGGCTCAAGCCTTGGTACTGGCCGCACCACTCTATGACCTAGGGCCAATCAGCATAAATTGGGTTTTCTCAGGTTTCTGACCTCTGAATTGGGGATGAGGGTAGAGCCTCCTCTGAAGCATGGTTGTCAGGCTGAGGACAGTGCCTGGCAAATACTAAATGCTTGATACATCCCGGTTATTAGGTCTATGTTAGCACAGTGACTAGGCTTCTGTTCCTTTGAGAACGCTCTTTTTTCCAGGGCAGTAGTTTGCAAGCTTTTTGGTTTTGGGATTTACTTGTGCTTTTTATTTTTTATTTTTTATATATATATATATAAAATAAAAATTTATATATATAAATTTTTTTCTTTAATGTTTTATTTATTTCTAGGAGAGAGAGAGAGACAGCGTGAGCAGGGGAGGGTTAGAGAGAAAGGGAGTCACAGACTCTGAAACAGGCTCCAGGCTCTGAGCTGGCAGTCAGCACAGAGCCTGACACGGGGCTCGAACCCACGAATCACGAGATCATGACCTAAGTGAAAGTCGGATGTGTAACTGACTAAGCCACCCAGGTGCTCCTATTTTATATATATATATTTTAATGTTTTATTTATTTCTGAGAGAGAGCGCAAGAGAGCGCGAGCAGAGAAGGGTCAGAGGGAGGGAGATACAGAATCTGAAGCAGGCTCCAGGCTCTGAGCTAGCTGTCAGCACAGAGCCCAATGTGGGGCTCGAACCCACGAACTGTGAGATCATGACCTGAGCTGAAGTCAGATGCTCAATCGACTGAGCCACCCAGGTGCCCCTCATGTGTGCTTTTGAAACTTGAGGACCCTGAAGAGCCTTTATGTATATAGGTTATATCTATCAATGTGTATTGTATTAAAAATTAAACCTGAGATATTTAGAAAATATTTGTAAAACAACCTTGTTACACAATAACCGATAACAATTTTTAAAAGTTTTTTTTAACATTTATTTTTTGAGAGACAGAGCGATACGGTAAGATCAGGGGAGGGGCAGAGAGAGGGAGACACGGAATCTGAAGCAGGCTCCAGGCTCTGAGCTGTCAGCACAGAGCTCGTCGTGGGGTTTGAACCCACGAACTGTGAGATCATGACCTGAGCCAAAGTCTGATGCTTAACCAACTAAGCCACCCAGGTCCCCCAACAGGTAACAAAGTTTTGTGAAAAATGACTTTTCCAGAATAGAAATGATGTAGCAAGAAGAGTGCATATTCTTTTATATGTTTTCAAATCTCTGTAATATCTAGTTTATTTCTTTACATAAAAAATTTTTTTGGGGGGGGGTGCCTGGATGGCTCGGTCGGTTGAGCATTCAACTTCGGCTCAGGTCTCATGATTCCTGGGTTTGAGCCCCCCGTTGGGCTCTGTGCTAAAAATTTTTTTTTAATTTTTAAAATTTTTTTAATTAAAAAAAATTTTTTTAATGTTTTATTTATTTCTGAGAGAGAGAGAGAGAGAGACAGAGACAGAGTGTGAGCAGGGGAGGGGCAGAGAGAGACACATAGAATCCAAAGCAGGTTCCAGGCTCTGACCTGTCAGCACAGAGCCCAACACAGGACTCGAACTCAGGGGTCGTGAGATCATGACCTGAGCCAAAGTTAGGCGCTCCTGTAAAAGCCAGTTTAAAAGGTATTCTCCTATCCTACTCTGTCCGATCTCTTGGGATAAATCGTTTTGGTAGTTTATGAAGAAAATCCAACTTTGGCCAGATATGTGGATGGGAAAAAGAAGACTATTTTGATAGCTTGTTCAGTGGTGGTTCTTTGATAACTATACAACACTTGACAAGTAGTAGTTCCTTAAAGCTTAGTTATTTATAATGTAGAAACTGAAATCATATCCATGAAGTTTTTGTATGTTATCGTAAAATCCATTGTTTTCTTTTATGCTTTGACTGGATCTTTTAACTGTGTGACTTTGTAACATCACCCATTGTTTTTTGGGGGAAATACAGTTCATTGATTGATTGTAGATCTTCAAATGTTGGCAATTCCATTATATAGTGTGAAAAGTTACATTTGTTAGTGTCACTACTGATTTCATCAGAAAAGTCTTTAGGTATTGGGAAGCTGTCAAGCTCACTATAATGGATACAGGTTTTCCAAAATTTCTAGTTTTCAAATGAAAGCCCCAAATTTCACTGGCAGCAGAGTCCACAGTTTTCTTTGAAGGGACAGGCTCATCTTATTCATTTTTGAGAATAAGTCTGCCCAATATACCCAAATCTAAGAGTAACGTCTCAATTTTTCTTTCAAGTAAAAGTGATATTCCATGCTAGTTCATCCTATAAACCAAGCACTTGTCATGTGAGACATTCAATGTGGAGCAGAAATGAGTATTCCCCATTTTGCCACTCCCTGAATTGAAAAGTCATGTAGTTAAGGGTTGTGATGAAATAAAAATAAAAATCTTTAATGCTTCATCAAGGACATTCTTTTTTTTTTTCTTTTATCTTTGTTTATTTTTGAGAAAGAGACAGGCAGAGCGTGAGCAAGGGAGGGGCAGAGAGAGAGGGAGACACTGAATCCAAAACAGGCTCTAGGCTCTGAGCTGTCATCACAGAGCCCAACGAGGGGCTCAAACTCCCGGACTGTGAGATCATGACTTGAGCCGAAATTGGACGCTTAATGGACTGAGCTGCCCAGGTGTCCCATTCATCAAGGACATTCTTCTTCTTTTTTTTAAATAAAAAAATTTTTTTTAATTTACATCCAAGTTAGTATATAGTGCAACAATGATTTCAGGAGTAGATTCCTTAATGGCCCCTCCCCATTTAGCCCATCCCCCCCTCCCACACGCCCTCCAGTAACCCTGTTTGTTCTCCATATTTAAGAGTCTCTTATGTTTTGTCCTCCTCTCTGCTTTTATGTTCTTTTTGCTTCGCTTCCCTTATGTTCATCTGTTTTTTGTCTTAAAGTCCTCGTATGAGTGAAGTCATTTGATAATCATTTTTCTCTAATTTCACTTAGCATATTTCCCTCTAGTTCCATCCATGTAGTTGCAAATGGCAAGATTTCATTTTTTTTCATTGCTGGGTAATACTCCATTGTGTGTATTGTGTGTGTGTGTGTGTGTGTGTGTGTGTATACACACAATCACATCTTCTTTTTTTTTTTTTAATGTTTTTTTATTTATTTCTAGGAGAAAGAGAGAGACAGCGTGAGCAGGGGAGGGTCAGAGAGAGAGGGAGTCACAGACTGAAACAGGCTCCAGGCTCAGAGCTGGCAGTCAGCACAAAGCCCGACGCGGGGCTCGAACCCACGAACCGCGAGATCATGACCCAAGCGAAAGTCGGACGCTTAACCGACTAAGCCACCCAGGCACCCCTCACAATCACATCTTCTTTATCCATTTATCCATCCATGAACATTTGGGCTCTTTTCATACTTTGGCTATATAAATATTGGGGTGCAGATGCCCCTTCAAAACAGTATTCCTTGGGGGCGCCTGGGTGGCTTAGTCGTTTGGGCATCCGACTTTGGCTCAGGTCATGATCTCACGGTGTGTGAGTTCGAGCCGCGCGTCAGGCTCTGTGCTGACAGCTTGGAGCCTGGAGCCTGCTTCAGATTCTGTGTCTCCCTCTCTCTCTGCCCCTCCTCCACTCATGCTGTATCTATCTCTCATAAATAAATAAACCTAAAAAAAAAAAAGAGCAACAACATAAGGTGTTATTAAAAAAAACAAAAAACAAAAACAGCATTCCTGGATCCCTTGGATAAACACCTAGTAGTGCAATTACTGAATTTTAGGGCAGTTCTATTTTTAATTTTTTGAGGAATCTCCATACTGTTTTTCCAGAGTGGCTGCACCAGTTTGCATTCCCACCAGCAGTGTAAAAAAGATCCTTTCTCCACATCCTCACCAACATATGTTGTTGCTTGAGTTGTTAATGTTGGCCATTCTGACGGGTGTGAGGTGGTATCTCGTGGTTTTGATTTGTACATCAAGGACATTCTTGAGTGAAACTAGCATTTTGGTTTTTTTCTCCCTGAGTACATGGTGATGAAGTACATAATGACTGCTAGCATAGCAAGATTCATGCTGTTACCACAGTTTTACTCTAACATTAATACAATGAAAAAGGTGAATAATATCTTAGTGTTAAATTATCTTAATATATCTTAGTGTTGCAAAATTAATTTAACTTGCAGACCCCCATGGGGCACCTGGGTGGCTCAGTTGGTTAAGTGTCCGACTCTTGATTTCGGTTCAGGTTATGACCTCTCCATTCATGAGTTTGAGCCCCACATTGGGTTCTGTGTTCATGGCATGGAACCTGCTTGGGATTCTCTTTTTTTTCCTTTTTAATTTTTTTTAACATTTATTCACTTTTGAGAGAGGGAGAGAGACAAAGTGCAAATAGGGGAGGGGCAGAGAGAGAGGGAGACAGAATTTGAAGCAGGCTCCAGGCTTTGAGCTGTCAGCACAGAGCCTGACGCGGGGCTTGAACCCACAAGCAGTGAGATCATGACCTGAGCCGAAGTCGGACGCTTAAACCGACTAAGTCACCCAGGTGCCCCTGGGATTCTCGATCTTTCTGCCCCTTCCAAGATTGCGCAATCTCTCTCTCTTTCTCAAAATAAATAAACTTAGGGGGAAAAAAACTTGTAGAGCCTATGAAAAAGTCTCCGGGAACTCCAAGGGTCCATGGACCATACTTTGAGAAGCAATGAGACTGTAAGTCTTAACAGGTACAGAAGTACAGTCTTTATGGCTGTACTGTAGAATATGTAATGTGTGATAGCTAACTAATGCTGCTCTAGTACTTCCCTGTGTGCCAGCACTAACGATGAGTGTGTGTACGTGTATATCTATAGATCTCCATACTTTCATTGTCTCATTTATGCCCACACTAACTGTATAAGATGGATACTTTTATCATCCCATTTTACCAGGAAAGGAACCAGAATCATGGAGAGCTTGAGTGCCTTGCTCAAGCTAATATCAGAACCAGGGTTCAAAGCCAGGCTCCAGAGACCAGGCTCTTCCCCAGTACCACTGGGTGATTAAACCACAGGAAGCACTTAGCTGTTACACCCTACGGGGGAATGGGAGTGGGTGGGCACTATCCTTAGGGAGAAGGTGTAGGACCCCATCGCTGGGTATCTGGGCCCCTTGTCCTGACTCTGCCCTCTGCCCTCTGTCCTGGCAGGATGACGTCTCGGGAGCAGCTGGTACAGCAGGTGCTGCAGGAGCTGCAGGAGGCTGTGGAGTCCGAGGGCCTGGAAGGTCTTGTCGGTGCTGCCCTGGAGGCCAAGCAGGTCCTGTCGTCCTTCGCCCTCCCCACCTGCCGAGAGGGGGGCTCCAGCCCCCAGGTGCTGGAGGTGGACTCCGTGGCCCTGAGCCTGTACCCAGAGGATGCCCCCCGGAACATGCTGCCGCTGGTGTGCAAAGGCGAGGGCAGCCTGCTGTTCGAGGCCGCCAGCGTGCTGCTCTGGGGCGACGCGGGCTTCAGCCTGGAGCTGCGGGCCCGCACCGTGGTGGAGATGCTGCTGCACCGGCACTACTACCTCCAGGGCATGATCGACTCCAAGGTGATGCTCCAAGCCGTGCGCCACTCCCTGCGCTCTGAGGAGTCCCCCGAGATGACCAGCCTGCCATCCGCCACGCTGGAGGCCATCTTCGACGCAGATGTCAAGGCCACTTGCTTCCCTAACAGCTTCTCCAACGTGTGGCACTTGTACGCCCTCGCCTCCGTCCTGCAGCGCAACATCTACTCCATCTACCCCATGCGGAACCTCAAGATCCGGCCCTACTTTAACCGGGTCATCCGGCCCCGCCGCTGCGACCACATGCCCGCCACGCTGCACATCATGTGGGCCGGCCAGCCCCTCACCAGCCACCTCTTCCGCCACCAGTACTTTGCCCCAGTGGTGGGGCTGGAGGAGGTAGAGGCTGAAAGTGCCCCCGGCCTGTCCCCAGCGCCTCCAGCCCTGGCCCCGCTGCCGTCACCGGCCAAGACCCTGGCGCTGCTCAACCAGGAGCCGGGCCTCAGCTACTCCCACCTCTGTGAGCGCTACAGCGTCACCAAGAGCACCTTCTACCGCTGGCGGCGGCAGTCCCAGGAGCACCGGCAGAAGGTGGCCACGCGCTTCTCCGCCAAGCACTTCTTGCAGGACAGTTTCCACCGCGGGGGGGTCGTGCCGCTGCAGCAGTTCCTCCAGAGGTTCCCCGAGATCTCCCGCTCCACCTATTACGCCTGGAAGCAAGAGCTCCTAGGCTCTGGCACCTGCCAGGCCCTGGCCCCCAAGGAGGTGCAGGTGCTGGAGGAGCTGGAGAAGCTGTCGGACGAGCAGGTCGCCAAAGGGCTGGGATGCTCGTCGCTCGCCGTGTCAAGCCCTGGAATGATCTTAATGCAGCGGGCCAAGTTGTACCTGGAGCACTGCATCTCCCTGAACACACTGGTACCCTATCGCTGCTTCAAACGCAGGTTCCCTGGCATCTCCCGGTCCACCTACTACAACTGGCGCCGGAAGGCCCTCCGGAGGAACCCCAGCTTCAAGCCGGCACCGGCCCTCTCCACGGCTGGGGCTCCCCAGCCAGCGTCAGTTCCAGAGGAGGCCCTGCTCCCTTGGAAGGCTGAGGTGGGAGAGGGGGCGGGCAAAGTGACTGCGGGGGGACCACCTGCCCCCCGTGAGTTCCTGCCCCCAAAAGTACCCCTGTCCCGTTGGCAGAGGCGTCTGCGCAGGGCTGCCCGCAAGCAGGTGCTGAGCGGGCACCTCCCTTTCTGTCGCTTCCGCCTCCGCTACCCCAGCCTGTCACCCTCTACCTTCTGGGTCTGGAAGAGTCTTGCCCGGAGTTGGCCCAGAAGCCTGTCCAAATTCCAGATGCAGGCCCCCAGTTTGGGCAAAGAAGGGATGGAAGCGGAGGAGAAGCAGGAGAAAGAAGCTGGCAGGGATGTGACCGCTGTGATGGCCCCTCCTGCGGGGACCCCCCTGCAGGTGGGGGCTTCTCCGGGAGAGGATCCGGGGAAAGCCCAGGGAGGGCCATCCAGAGAGGAGGCCACAGCCCAGGGCAGGCCCCACAGCAGCCGCCCTGTGACGGAGGCAGCGGTGGGTAGCAAGGAGGGCCAAATGCTGGTGATGGACATGCTTGCCACCACAAAGTTCAAGGCCCAGGCCAAGCTGTTCTTGCAGAAACGTTTCCAGTCTAAGAGTTTCCCCTCCTTCAAGGAGTTCAGTGCCCTCTTTCCCCTCACTGCCCGCTCTACCTACTACATGTGGAAGCGGGCACTCTATGATGGCCTCACGCTGGTTGATGGCTGACAAGGAGGTGTGAAGGGGGCTGGGAGGAAAGGGGACGCATTTGCAGAGGGTTGGGGACCTAAGTTGACCCCTGGCTTGGCCAGGATGCCCTTTGCTCTGGCTCCCGCAGTGTCTACCTTGAATCCAAGGGCAGCTTTGTGTTTTTTGGCTCTGAGGCAGACAGAGCCAGAAATCAGCTCTCTGGTCTCCTGCAGAGAGCTGCAAGACCAGAAATGTTCTCCATTTCAGTTGTTTGCCATTCTTGCTTTTTATTGTTGTCTTGGTTTTAGTTTTTTTGTTTTGACTTAAGTGGGTTGGCTGGGCCCCCTGATTGGTGTTGGAAACTGTATGGGGGGGGGGGTCCTGAGGGGTTTGGTTAGCTAAAGCTGCTTGCAACTTTTCCTGGGGACGAAAGAAGTACTGTAACATGGTGATCTGTCCCATTAAGCAGAATATAGGTCTTCAGTTTCTTTTTGGAGTTGGCACCCTCTTTACTCAAAACTGTTTTCCAAAGGAACATTAGAAATCAAATGTGGAGTCTACGGCCATACCACCCTGAACGCGCCCGATCTCGTCTGATCTCGGAAGCTAAGCAGGGTCGGGCCTGGTTAGTACTTGGATGGGAGAAATCAAATGTGGAACAGGTCAGTGGCTTCTGTCTGGTGCCCCCAAAGGGGAGGGTACCAGGCTCAGCATGAGAAGTAAGAGTATACAGGAAGAACCTCTAGGGGAAGGCCCTGAACTGGATCACAGAGGTGCTGGCCTGTCCCTTACAAGGAGTGTGGTAAGGGACTGGGGGAGGGGGCTTTGAGTCTCTGCTGGTGCTTGTCCCATCTGCCGTGCCTGGTTGGCTCTTGGGGACCCCTGTCTTTCCGTTGAGCCTCTCCTCAGAGCCTGTGCCCCATCAGTGAGGGCCATAGAGTGGCCAGGCAGGTGAGTAACTGAATTTGCATTGTCCAAGAGTCAAGTTGGAAAACCAAAGAAATAAAGTGATGTGGTGCCCACAGCCTTTGGCCTCTGGTATTTGTTTTGCCAGGATGTGACTGCTCGTTCCCACCTTCCCTTTGGTTGTCTGGTGGAGGGGATTACTCTGGGGATTCTGTTTAGAATCGGATCTAGAGGTGACCTTGGGTGCTTTTCAGCTGGGGGTGGGGCCTGGAAAGGTATTCCTACCTTTGGGAGAAAACTGGCCCACTGAGTGCTTGCAGCCAGCACAAGGGTCAAGTCAGGTTTGTGTCAGGCATTCTCTTTAGGGCTTGTCATGTCCCCAGGCACAGGTAAGGACACCGCGAGCCTCAGTGGCTAACTTTGCTAACCCCCTGCAGCGGGCTGAGCTTTAAGGCCAGACTTCAGCTTATTGGGAGGTGGCATCAATCACTGCCTTCCTCATGGTCCTGTGGAGTCATTCTTGGTTCTGCTACTTTTTCACCCCCACATCCAGTCTATCTGTAAGTCCTGTTGACTGACTCCCAGCTGCGCCCAGAACTTTCCCCTTTATGCTGCTGCTTAATCCCCAACAGCCCACATCTTCACCTCTTCTCTGTCTCCCGTCTACTCTTGCCCCATACAATCCGTTCTCCTCAGAGCAGCCGGAGAGCACTCCCAGTGAGATTGTACTCTTTCACTTTCCTGTCTCAGATGTATCCACAGCTTCCCTTCACTCTAGAACTTACTGCACTGCCTGATGAAAGGCCTTCATAATCCAGCCCCTGGCTAGCTCTCCCTGCCTCTTGTTCAACTCTTGCCCTCACACCCTCACCCACCACACCAGCCACCCTGGCTGCCTCCAGTCTTGAACATGCTACACTTGCTTTAAGGGCCTTCCCGTTTGTTCCATTGGAACATTTTTACATGGAAGGCTCTTTACTATTCAGGTTTGAGTCACTATTGCATTACCCTTTTAAATTCTCTGTGTGGTGCTTATGATGGTATTTGTTTATTCTGTTATCTGATTATCCCGCCCCCACCCTATTAGAGTATAAACTCCATGTAAAGCAGGGCTTTTCCCTGACTTGCTTACACATTGTATTCCCAGCAGGAAGATTCCTTCTTGGCACATAGTAGGTGTTACAGCCTGTTGCAAGAGGGAGTGAGGGGCACCTGGATGGTTCAGTTGGTTTAACGTTAGACCTTTGGTTTAGGCTCAGGTACTAATCTCACGGTTTGTGAGATTGAGCCCCTCGTTGGGCTCTGCACTGACAGTATGGAGCCTGCTTGGGATTCTCTCTCTCTCTCTCTCTCTCTCTCTCTCTCTCTCTCTCAAACTTAAAGTGGGGAGAATGAATGAAATGGGGCCAGTAGGCTTTTCCAGCTGTTGTCCTTTGGGACTGGTGTCCTCAAATCTAATCAATCCTACTTCCTAAGCATCTCTCACTGGCCATTGTTCTCCATCCTACAGCAACCCCATAATCTAGGTCAGTGGCTGCTCTCATCTCTGATGCTGACTACCTATTCAAACTTTCCCATTCCATCCTGACCAGTGCTGGAATGAGCTTACTAAATCTGACCTGCAATGGCCACCTATGGCCAGCAGGTGGCGATCTGGTGCAGCAAGAGGCAAGTCTCTGGGTTCCTAGTAGGTACAACCGGGTCTGGCAGTTTCCAACCTCAGCCTAACTCCTCTTACTGCCTTAGCTGTCCGGAGGTGGTACCAGCCTCCCTCCGGAGGGTGACCTGGTTGGGGCTCTAGATTACGTTTGTCCTTCCCATGAGCTCTCAGAACCAGAGCAGATCTGATGTCCCCAGCGGTATCTCAAAGGGGTCTAAAAACCACCTGGATCTTAGTACCTGGGGTAGCTTGTTAGGAATGTGGATTCCAGGGCTCCACCCAGGCCTACTGATGATAGTCTTAGACATTGAAGAGGAAGCATATGCACATGGGTGAGTTAAACCTTGTACTTCATTTTCTCCATCTGTTTAATGGGGTTTACATACTAAATGCTAGATGAGCATTTGCTATTGGTAACAATGACGTCCAGTTTGAGAGCCCCTGGGAATCAAATATCTGTTTTCTAGGAGGAAGCTAATGTCCAGGGAGATTCTTGCTCAAGATTGGCCTGTAAGTTAAAGACCCTCCTGCCCCCAAACGGAAAAGTCCTTTTGTTCAAGACCAGCTCTTCTGAGTCTCAAACCCACAGGGAGATACTTTAGCTTCTGTTGGAAAAAAATAAGATAAAAAATGATATGTCAATATTTATTGGTTTGGAAAATATTAGCATGGTTGAATTATTCTTGTGTAGAAAAACCATTTCCTTTATAATTGCTTAGAAAAGCAGATTATACCTAAACAGTGACTATATTTGCTAAGAATACTTTATGCTGATTGCAAAGTTGACATTTGTTGAAGTTATTTGTATGTTTTTGCACCGCTTTCTCAAATGCAGATGTGGAAAGAAATTCCAGTGGAACGAACAATGTGAATAAAGGAAAACAGAATATGTGAGGTTGGCTCTACATCTTCCAACATTCTGTGCCATTGTAGAGTAATACTTGGTTCTACAAATTTTGAACGTAAAACCTTTACCCTGAAAAGCAATCAGGTGTGAATAATTTTTTAAAAAATTATATCTTTATCTCCTGGGTGTAGGGGCCCTCGATTTTGGTGGAGATTATCTTGTCTATCTTGATGTATGAGGTTGCCCCTCCTAGGTGTTCCAGCAGCACTTTGGTCTCACCAACTGCCAATCTGTGCTCATTCCCCACCAACCTGCTCTTCCCTGAGTATTTTTTTAGCCTGGTTGCTGCCGGCATCAGGTTAGCAGTTGAACTGGCCAGAAAGCTGGGCATCATCCTATAGTTTTGTCTCCCACATCCATCTTGGCAGGACCCTAGGAACATTGCAGGCTTCACATGGTTCCACACTGCTAGGTTATCACAGGGAAAAGAATTGGACTGGTCCAGGCTGCCCTTCTCCATTACTAGTAGGAATGAGCAGAGCTCTCATGCCAGGTTACGTCTGAGGCCGCTCACCACACAAGTCTGGTCCAGGTGTCTGGCTGAGGTGCTAGAAGAGACTTGCTCACCCAGGGTCTGGCAGATATAGTAGGCACCTGTCCAGCAACCCACGACAGGCCGAGCCCTGTGCTGTGAGCTGAGGGTACAGAGCCATTTGGCCCCAACTCTTGTCCTCACAGAGGCATCCATTTACTGGCAGCAATATGATGGAAGCTTCCATATGGGATGCACAGCAAAGTGCAGCAGGTTCACACGGAGGCATGTGTCTGGCTTTGGCATCTTGTAACTCCTCTTTTTTTTTTTTTTTTTTAAAGCAAGTGAGCAGGGGAGGGTCAGAGAGAGAAGGAGACACAGAATCTGAAGCAGGCTCCAGGCTCTGAGCTGGCTGTCAGCACAGAGCCCGACGCGGGGCTCATACTCACAGTGAGATCATGACCTGAGCTGAAGTCGGACACCCAACCAGCTGAGCCATCCATGCGCCCCTCATAGCTCCTCTTCTGATCCCCACGCCCCCAGCCTACAGCTTCCCAGGGTCACCTTTTCTGAGGATGTTGGCTGCCTGGGGGTCTCTGGGAAATGCCTCAGTTGCTCCTCAAATGACCTTAGTCTTTGGTTGTAAAGCACTTGTCCCAGTTTGATGGCTGTCAAGGGAGGATGAGGGACAGGTGTCCTGACAAGGAAGCTAATAGGATGGAGCTGGCAGGCTGAGAGCCCAAGTTCAGGAGTGCGGGGGGGGGGGGGACCCTGCTCCAGCCCTGGGTGCTGTCTGCCCATCTCACTGGCCTGACTTCCAACAGGGAGGTTTTAGGATGATTTCTCCTTCCCAACCTTGGCTAGTGACACCAAGGACACCTGTAGAGTCTCACTAGCAGGTTCCTAAATGTTCCCATTATTGGTTTATCTCCTGGAAGAGGAGGAGGCAGCTTTCAGGGAGAGGAGAAGAGCAGCCGAAAGTAGGTTTAATGGTATAAAAAAATTTCCATGGAAAATGACTTTGAAAATAGCATGAAATCTGCTTAACTCTAGCGGCTCGTCTCTGCCAGGCAGAAAGAGCTGGAAGGGGGCAGGCGGACCTGACCGGAGGGCAGCCAGGAGGAGACTGGGCAGGCAGCTGCTCACATAATACCTGCCTGAGGAGACCAGGGTGGAGGGCAGGTGGGCTGCAGGGTCTCACCTATTCCAGACTGCAGCCCGCGTGGTGCAGGAAGGTGGGAGGCCAGAGTCTGGGAGGAGGGAAGTACAGGCTGTTGAGAGGTATGCAGAGGGAGAGCACCTGAGTAGCTTCACTCAGGGGGGTGCCAATGCAGTTTTGTGGCTGTGCACGTTGCCAGCCACACTCAGCTTCTAGGCTCCCTGACTTTGGGCAGAGTTGCCTGTTGTCACCTCAATGTGGCTAAACATTACAATCACCTGGATTTTTTTCTAAGTTTTTATCTATTTAATTTGAAAGAGACAGAGTAGGGGAGGGGCAGAGGGAGAGGGAGAGAATCTCAAGCAGGGTCAGCACTGCCAGTGCATCCACAAACTGAGATCGTGACCTGAGCCGAAACCAAGAGTCGAACACTTAACTGACTGAGCCACCCAGGCGCCCCGCCACCCGCGTGCTTTTAAAACTAGGCTGTCCCAAGCCCAGGTGCAGAGCAATTAAATCAGAAACTCTGCATGGTATCATTACCCTATGATTTTACCTTCTAAATCTCTCAATCTGCCCACTTCTCCCTTCCATCATCACATACTGGGCTGCAATATACACTGAACCAAACTTCCCCACATTCATGCTGAAACCAAGGAGGACATTTTTTTAAAACACAAATTCAAATGAGCCACTTGTTTAAACTCCTTCAATGCCATCCCTTCTCTTCTTAGGAAAAGATCAAAATGGTAACTTTTTACAGTGGAGAAACCCGACACACACCAATGAAATCAAGAGACGGAGCTTAACAATACCAGTAACAAAGCATAGAACTTCTGTGGAATTCTTGCCAGAAATTTATAACCTTGATCCAATCCTGAGAAACATCTGACAAGCTAAAATTGGGAGGCATGCTATGTACATTCTATGTAATAAATGAGCAGTACTCCTCAAAATTCTGAGGTCATGAAGAATAAAACTAAGGGACTGTTAGAAGTTGGAGGAGGCTAAGGAGACACTACAAACAAATGCAGTGTGGACTCTGGATTGGATCTTGGAACAGAAAAAAGATTTTAAGGGAAAATGGGTGGAATTTGAATAAGCACTATAGCATGGTACCCGTGTTATTTTCCTGGTTAGGATAATTGTACACACTCATATGAGTTGTTAATCTTTGGGAAAGTTGGGCGAAATAAAAGACACCCAAATTAGAGAGGAAGAAATAAAACTCTATTTGCAGATGACATTTTATATATAGAAAATGCTAAAGAATCCAACCAACTAGAGCTCATGACAAACTCAGCAAAATTGCAGGGCGCTGCCGGAGGCCGGCTCCAGCAGGTCCAGGGGTCCCTGAGGATGGACGGTGTCGGCAAGAGAGGGAGTGAGAGAGCCCCGAGATTCTCTCTGATCACCAGACAGACATCTCTGTCCTGTCGGTTTTGGTGTCTTTATTTATAGGTCAAATGTTAACATGGCATCAGAAAAAGGAAGTTTTACAATGAATAGTTCTCTGGGTTAAGATGTTTCTGGAAAATGTACAGAAGCAGGTTTTACAGAAGTCTTGCAGAGCTGCCCCAATTATTGTGAGGTTGAGTAACTAAGAAAATAACAGCGTGTTCACATTTTAATAACACTAAGATTAAGTCGTAGGCTTGTAGATACTCTTATCCATCCTCATCACAGTTGCCAGGGTAAGGGAACATGTTTGCGGAAAGTAGGCCTTAGGGAAGGGGCTGTTATACATCACCAGTTAGCAAAGGTATATGTAGTAACTTATGTTCTGCCCTTATCTGTTCCTTCTAAGTTAGGCTCTTTGTCTCCGGGCAAGACTTGGTTTTCTAGTTATATTCTTTATGGCACCAGAGAGCCAACCATACCTTTAAAGAGTTTAACTCATTTCCAATACATAGATTAGCCTCTTCGAGTGCATTTACCTTTGTGTCTAGTTTTATGATTTCTTGAATAGCTAGGGCATGAGAGACACTTTTGGTTAGCTGATTTATATGCTGAGCTGTATGAATATCTTGGACTAACACAATGGTAGAAACAGAATTGTACACGTAATGGTCAATCTTTTATGAGTAAGGGTCATTAGCCTGTTCATAGCTCGAGGGAAAGTATGGAAGGAAACAGGATCTGCTGGAGACACGATGTCTGTTCCCATAATCGAAAGAAGTTCCCACAATAAGTTCCTTCACAAGGTGTAATCATCATACCACGGCCAGAATAAGGGGACCAGTCACTCCCGAATTGATCAACAAGGCACCTTGGGGTGTCGGTACTCAAACAGAAATAATTGAGTGGGGGTGGATATTGGTTGTCATCTGATTGGCAAGAGACCGTGCGAACTTGCTTTAACCTCACCAGGAGTTTTCTCGACTAGTGGACTCAGAATGGCTCCCAACAAGGCACAAAAATCTGTCGTGTTTCTATATACCAGCAACGAACAATCTGAAAGGGAAATTAAGAAAACAATTCCATTTACGATAGCATCTTAAAGCACAAAATACCACGGAGTGAAAGGCTAGCACACTGGAAACTATAAAATATTGCTGAAAGAAATTAAAGAAGACCTAAATAAATGGAAAGATATCCTGTATTCATGGATTGAGAAACTTAACAACTGTTAAAATGGCAATATTCCCCAAAGTGATCTACAAATTCAATGTCTATCAAACCCCCAATAGCTTTTTTTCCCCCTTGCAGAAATGGAAAAGCTCGTTCTCACACTTCTATGGATTTCAAGGACCCTGAACAGCCAAAACAATAATTAAGAAAGAAAAACAAAGTTGGAACACTTACACTTTTGGATTTATATGGCACTGGGATAGACATACAGACCAGTGGAATAGAATTGAGATTCCAGAAATAAATCTGAAATAGCCATAGCCAGTTGACTTTCTTTTTTTTCTTAATGTGTTTTTTTGTTTTTATTTTTGTTTTTGTTTTTTATTCCTGAGAGAAAGAGAGAGAGAGGGAGAGAGAGAAGGCTTGAGCAGGGGAGGGTCAGAGAGAGAGGGAGACACAGAATCAGAAGCAGGCTCTGGACTCCAAGCTAGCTGTCAGCACAGAGCCTGACATGGGGCTTGAACCCATGAACCATGAGATCAGGATCTGAGCCAAATTCGGATGCTCAACCGACTGAGCCACCCAGTCGCCTCTAGCCAATTGACTTTCAACAGGGGTGCCAAGACCATTCAATGGGGAGTGGGTCTCTTCAACAAATGAAGTCTTTATTCCATGTAAAAGATTAACTTCAAATTGATCAACTTAAATATATGACCTAAAACCATAAAACTATTGGGCAAATATTTATGACTCCAGATTTGGCAGTGGATGCTTAAATTTAACATCAAAAGCACAAGCAACAAAAGAAACATTGGACTTTGTAAAAATTAAAAACTTTTGTGCATCAAAGGACATTATCAAGAAAGTGAAAAGAAATCTACAGAATGGGAATATATATATATATAATTTATTATTTTATTTCATTTATTTTTTTAAGTAGGCTTCATGCCCAGTTGGAGCCCATTTCAGGGCTTGAACACACAACCCTGAGATCAAGAGTTGAACATTTAACCAACTGAGCCACCCAGGTGTCCCTGGAAAATATATTTTTCAAATTATATATCTCATAAGAGTTTAATATCCAGAATATATAAAAACTTTCATAACTCAACAACAAAGAGACAATTTAATTTAAAAATTTTTTAAATATTTATTTTTGAGAGAGACAGAGAGAGAGAGACAGAGAGAGAGAGACAGAGCATGAATGTGGGAGGGACAGAGAGAGACAGAGACACAGAATCTGAAGCAGGCTCCAGGTTCTGAGCTTTCATCACAGAGAGCTCAAACTCATGAACCATGAGATCATGACCTGGGCTGAAGTCGGTCACTTAACCAACAGAGCCACCCAGGCTCCCTGACAACTTAATTTTTTAAAATGAGCACTTGGGGGTGCCTAGGTGGCTCAGTCAGTTAAGTGACTGACTTCAGCTCAGGTCATAATCTCGCGGGTTTGTGAGTTTGAGCCCCATGTGGGGCTCTGTGCTGACAGTTCAGAGCCTGGAACCTGCTTCAGATTCTGTGTCTCCCTCTCTCTCTGCCCCTCCCCTGTTCATGCTCTGTCTCTCTGTCTTTCAAAAATAAATAAACATTTAAAAATTTTAATTAAAAAAATGAGCACTTGATGGTCACCTGGGTAGCTCAATTGGTTAAGCGCCTGTTTCTTGATCTTGGCTCAGGTTGTGACCTCACAATTGGTGGGATTGAGCCCTGTGTGATGGGGGCTCTGGGGCTGACAGCATGGAGCCTGCTTGTGATTCTGTCTCTCCGTCTCTCCCTGCCCTTTCTCTGCTTGCATGTGCTCACATGCATGTGCACGTGCTCGCTCTCAAATAAATTTTTTAAAAATGGGCATTTGAATAGACATTTCTCCAAAGATGAGCTAAAAATGGCCAATAAGCACATGAAGACATGTTCACCCTCATTGGTCATTAGGGAAATGCAGATCAGAGTCACAATGAGATATCATTTACATTCACTGGGATGCCTAAAATAAAAAGAAAATGCACAGAAAATAACGTGTTTTTGAGGATGCGAAGAAATCGGAGCCTTTGTACATTGCTGGTAGGAATGTAAAGTGGTGCAGCCACTGTAGAAAACAGTTCGGTGCTTCCTCAAAAAGTTAACATAGGATCGCCATGTCTTAGTTTAGGCTGCTATCACAGTTTACTATAGATTGGTGGGCTTAAACAACAAACACTTATGTCCCATAGTTCTGGGGGCTGGGAAGTCTGAGATCAGGGTGCCAAAATGGTTGGGTTCTGGTGAGAGCCATTTTTGCGGCTTGTAGACGGTTGCCTTTGTGCTGTTTACTCATGTGGCAGAGAGAGGAGAGAGCGCTCTTGTGTTCTTATAGGTCACTAATGCCATCATGAGGGCTCTGCTCCCAAGACCTACCATTCCCAAATGTCCCATGTCCAAACACCGTCACAGTGGGGGTAAAGGCTTCAGCGTAGGAATTTTGGGAGATGCAGTTCAGTCCACAGCACTATAAGACTCAGAAAATCCACTCCTGGGTATATACCCAAACAATTTGAAAACCTACTCAAACAGATACTTGTATTCAAGTATTCATAGCAGTATTATTCCCAGTAGCCAAAAGGTGGAAAACACCCAAAAGTGCACCAATAACAGATGAATGGATAAACAAAATGTATATTCCATACAGTGGAATATTACTCATCCATGAAAAGGACTGAAGTTCCAATACTTGCTATAGCATGGATAACTTGAAAACACATGGCCTTAAATCTAACTACAGCCCCTGAAAGTGCTTCCCTGGATCCTCAGGGGCTCCTAGGGTCTTTTCCTTAGTTCAGTGATATTTCAGTTCATTCATTTATCATTCATTTATCATCATATCATACCTGCTATGGATCAGGTCCTGGCCCTCAGGTTGCACAAAACCTACATGGATGAGGAGATGAGAACAGATCTGGTATACAAACAAACCATAATGACATGCCACACTTACCCGGGATATCTGTGCAAAGTGGAAGATATAATTAAGTGTGTCTGGGAGAGAGAGGCAGCCTCTTGAAAGGTGAGGAAGAGGAGGAGGAGGAGGAGGAGAAGGAAGGCTTCCTGAGAAGCAGAGGGGTATTCTAGAGTCAGGAACTCCTGGAGCAAAGGGCTCCTGCTTGTGGCTCTGGGAAATAGGGGTGAAGTGGGCAGAGGTTAAGGTCACAGCAGGTGGTGGAGCTAGATTGTGCATGGCAGGCGAGGAATCTGGGCCACATCTTGGAGGCCACTGTGGATTGTCACAGCAGGTTTTGTGATCTGGGGTAGCTTTCAGGGGCCCTGGGCATGTCTTGAAGCTGTGTGTAAAATTGTGTGAGCAAATGTGCATTTTTCTGGCCAAGGTCCTCAGCCGTCATCACATTCTTAAAGGGGACTGTCCCCAAAGAGTTTAAGAGGTTGATTGTTAGCCAAGCTGATCATTGTTACTCTTCCCTAGCACCCATGGTTCTGGCCAAGCTGGGCTTCTCTCCACTCCCCAGCTTGGTGCTGGTGCCAGGCCCAGGTTTACTGCCTGAACCACCGGTTCTCTGCTACCCTCCTGTCACTGCTTACCACCCCCCCACCCCACCAGGCAGTCCCAAGCAGCCCTTACCCCCTGAGCCACCTCTGAGTCACTACCATTTGGCTCCTCTGTTTGAGTCTGTCTTCTCTGCATAGAGGGCCACACCTACTCGCCTCCCCCTCCAATACAGTCTTGTTCCGGCCCTGTCCTCTCCTGACACAGCTCTCAGATGTCACCGATGAGTGATGAGCCATGTCCCAGCTGCCAAATCTGAAGTCACCTCAGGGTACTGCCTCTTCTTCCACCTCTCCACCTCCTCCTCCTCATCTTCTGAAAAGCTCCCCTCTTTTGACCTCCCCGACATTGCACCTGCATGTTTGGAATCTCTTCCTGCCTCTGAGATCACTGCTTTTCTGTTTTTCTTTCTGACTTTTCTTTGTTTTTCTTTACCTTTAAACTTGTGAGTTAAAAAAAAAAAAAGGGTAATGCACACATATGGGAAAAAAGTCAAACAGAACCAAAGAACATATAGTGAAAGTTACTTCTTGTTCCATGATTTTAAATTCCTCAAAATCTCTTCCCAGGGGCAACTGTTATTACTACCCTTTGAAGTCCCATTAGATAGCCACTAGCTATTCGTGATTACTGAGCACTTAAAATGTGGCTAATTTGAATTGAAATATATGTTAAGCGTACCACACATGCCAGATTTCAAGATTTAGTACAAAAAAAAAAAGAAAATATAATACCTCATTAATGATTTAAAATACACAGTTATAACTCAATAAAGCTAAGGAAAAATAATTTCAAAATATTGATTAAATGTTAAAATGATACTATTCTGGATATATACTGGGTTGAATAAAATATATTAAAATTAATTTCACCTCTTTCTTTTTACCTTTTAAGGGGATGCTGAGAATTTAAATTACATATATTGCTTACATTTGTGGCTAACATAATTTATCAGACTGTAATGTTCTAGAGCTAGGCTTTGCACTTATAAGCATATATGTATTTCTTTAAAAACACAATACACAAAGGGCGACTGGGTGGCTCAGTAGGTTAAATGTCCAGCTTCAGCTCAGGTCATGATTTCACCGCTCGTGAGTTCAAGCCCTGCATTGCATTCTGTGTTGACAACTTGGAGCCTGGAGACTGCTTCAGATTCTGTGTCTCCCTCCCTGCCCCTCCCCTCCTCATGCTCTCTTTCTCTCAAAAATAAATAAATGTTTAAAAAAATACACAAATAGCATATTATGTAGACTGCTATAAATTTCTTTTTATACTCAGCCATCTTTCTCAGAGATTATATATTAGTTTATCTCAGCCTGCTTCATTTTTATGTCTGAATAGACATTCCATTAGATGACTGTACCAGAATTTATGTAGCCAGCTCTCTATTGGTGGGCATTCAGGCTGTTTCTAATCTTTGAATGCTACCATAGCACAGTGAGTCTGTGAGTATCCTTGAACTTACATCTTTGTGCATGTGGGCAAGGCTATCTGTAGCATGAATTCCTAAAAATCGCTAGAAGTGGGTATTGTTGGAGTACTGTGGATGGCTTATCTCTTTGTGTCCTGCAGGCCCCAGGCCAGTCCACAGTGGATTATTTGTTGAACAGAAATCTCAGACGTGGAGAAGTTCGGAGCTGGAAGAGCCCTCAGAATTTGCTATTTATTCATTTATTTTAACATTTTCTGAGTTCCTTTGGGGCAATGGTGAGTTCATAGATGAGCAGATGGGGTCTCTACCTTAAGGAGCTCATGGGAGAACAAGGAGACATGCATGCGAACACGTGATCAAAGTCGGGTGCTTTACCCTCCTACACTGTTGGTGGGAATACAAACTGGTGCAGCTCCTCTGGAAAACAGTATGGAGGGTCCTCAAAAATTTAACAGTAGAACTCCCCTATGATCCAGCAAGAGCACTGCTAGGAATTTATCCAAGAGATACAGAGGTGCTGATGCATAGGAGCACATGTATCCCAATGTTCATAGCAGCACTCTCCACAATAGCTAAAACATGGAAAGAGCCTAAGTGTCCATCAACTGAAGAATGGATCAATAAAATGTGGTTCATCTATACAATGGAATACTACATGGTAATGAGAAAGAATGAAATCTGGCCATGTGTAGCGACCTGGATGGAACTTGAGGGTGTTATGCTGAGCGAAATAAGTCAGGCAGAGAGGACAGATACCTTATGTTTACACGTATAGGTGCATTAGGAGGATCTTAATGGAGAACCATGGGGGAGAAAAAAAGGGGAAAAATAGTTGGGGAGGGAGGCAAACCATGAGAGACTCTTGAATGCTGAGAACAAACTGAGGGCTGATGGGGTGGGGGAGAGGAGAAGGGGGGTGAAGGGCATGGGGGAGGGCACTTGTGGGGATGAGCACTGGGTGTTATATGGAAACCAACTTGACAATAAACTATTTAAGAAAAAAAATAAAGTTGGGTGCTTTATGAGGGTGCGTGTGAAATGCAATGGAAGTACTTTATAGATGATGAAACCGAAGCCCATACACCAAATGACTTTACCGGGGTCACTGGAATGGATCTCTTTCCCCCTTTAGAGTATAAGCTTTTGAGAATCAAGATCTAAGGTGTTTTCCATCTGTTGTGAGCTTGAGCTCTCCTTTCTCTGAGTCAATATACATTAGTCATTAGGAATCTAACCGGCGCCGAGATGTGCGTTTTCATACCTGATCTCTAAATATCCCAACAACCCTTGAGGTAGGTTGTTGCTACCTGACGTCAGCATCCCCTCCACCTCTCCACACACACACTTGGGCCTCCTGCCTCCCCTCAGAGCCCACGTCTGCCCCACTCATCCAGCCCCTCGCTGACGGTACTGCTTGGTGAGGTGTGACCGAGAAGCCAGTCTGAGTGCCCAAGGTGACATGAAACATGCCAGGGGGTCAAGGTACATCCTCTGGATCCAGAATCCAGGCTCAGATGCCAACCCCGCCACTCTAGCCTGAATGCCCTTGGACAGCCTGTTTTGTCTCGTTACGTAATGATGATAGTCTCTGCTTTAGAAAGCTGGAGGGTGGGGAGTGAAAAGATAAGGCACACACATTGCCTACAGGGGGCTGGCCTCTTATAAGCGGCCAGAAATGGCGGCTGTGTCTGTGGGCGTGGCTACAGAATCACGGAATCAGGTCCTGGAAACTGCATCTCTTTTGTTATGTTGTCCATGTTTTATAAGCTTTTATCTACCAAACATATTTCAGTCAGTTGGTATAGTCTTACCACAGATTTGGAAAAGTTTTGTTTTAAGTTTATTCATTTATTTTGAGAGAGAGAGAACAAGTGGGGGGAGGGGGAGAGAGAGAGAACAAGTTGGGGGAGAGAGAGAGAGAGAGAGAGAGAGAGAGAGAGAGAGGGAATCCCAAGCAGGCTCCACACTAAGCGCAGAGCCTGATGCAGGGCTCAAACTCACAAGCTATGAGATCATGATCGAAATCAAGAGTCAGAGGCTTAACTGACAGAGCCACCCAGGTGCCCTGCAAATTATTCACTTTAAAACAGTTAATTTCATGTTATGAGAATTTCATCTCAATAACAATAATTTAAAAAAAGCTTATGGGCCCTCCTTCCCCATTCTCTCTTTGATGACCCTTACGGATTCCAGTTAAGACTCCATTAGAAACCACTAATCATTTAAAATTATAAAGGAGGAGCCTTGGGAGATGGAAGGGAGAGGCTCTCTTGGGGGACAGAGAGCTGGTCCCAGCTAGAATACCGAGAACCAGTCCCTGTGCTAAGCACTGAGGATTCATCCAGCCATGAGTAAGAGCCATGAGTCCTTTCTCATGGAGTTTGCATCCAGTAGAAGAAGGCTGACAAACACAAGTAATCAAATGTCAAGTGAGTAAATGCTTAGGGATGAGATGGCTAGGGAGTGCCTCCAAGAAGAGGTGACATTTGAGCAGCAGTGCAGAGCAGATATCAGGAGAAGGGTGTTTCTGGTGGAAAGACCAGGACCAGCAGGTGCAAAAGCAAAGTGAGGCAAGAGCACACTTGGGGTGTTAAAGGACCAGTCGGAAGCCTGTGTCCATTTGCGTCATTTCTGAAGAAGAGGGACTCATTCTGCCCTGGAGAGCACAGTAGACTGTTTCGAGCTTAATAGATGCTGAGTCAGTATTTAACTGATGTTCACTGGTAGAAGGAGGTTGGAAGGCTGAGCAGAGTCTAGGGTGGGGGCTGGAGCTATACTGGCTTCCCAGCTCCCCAACCTGTTCTCTGGCCCCCTAGTGGGGAGCTTCTGGCTGGCAGCTCCCTGAGGCTTCCTGGGCAGGCTGCTAGGGTGGGGGGTGCTTTAAGCAGTACTGAGTCCAGCAGCTCCACCAGGATCTTGTCGTTAATTGGCTTCTCTGAGTGTGGAATCCTCCATATGTCATCCCAGGAAGATGGTGCAGCTGGAGAAAGCCTCTCATCACTTCTCCACCTGTAGGCATGGTGGGGGGAGGGGTGAGTGGGGAGGGGAAGCAGGGAAAGAGGGGGTCTGGAGCTGGTAGGGGGTGCTGGGCAGAGGTGGTGAGATCTGAGATGTTTCTCTGCTCAGATAACCAAATGCAGCTCCTGCCCAGATTTGGGTAAAGAGGAAAATGAAGAATTGTTGCAGGTGGGGGTGGAAGCTGATCTCTGATCCTGAATATTTAGTTCACTTTCCTACTCACCCTTGCTGGGTCGATGGGATTTTAGGGACAGAGGGTTAAAGACTGAAGACTCAGCGGTTTATTGTAAGGCTCCCTAACTTCCCAGCTGCTTGGGTGATTTGCCTTATCTCTCTGAGCCTCCCTTTTCCTGTCTATAAAATAAGGATTAATACAAAAGGGAATAAGCCCAGTACTTGGCATATGGTGGTGCTTACTAATCCAAGTCTAAAACCTGATGTTGCCTTTCCTTTCTTGTCCGTGGTTGAGAAGATCCCCACTTCCTCCTATGTGAGCAGACAGTTCTTCGTGAGGACCTCTGACTCCAGCACCATTCTCCCAGCTTCCCTTGGTAACACACAGCCATGGGCAGGGTAGCAGCTGACCTGTCCCCTGGACATGGGACAGCATTTTGGGAAATGGAATGGAAGCAAGGATCTGCCACCACCACCCCTGTCCATGACCCCCACCCCACCCCCAGGTCCTGGTGGTTTTGTTTCCCAAGATTCCTGCTGCCTTTCTAAAAATCTCTTCCAGATTCCACCTATATGGGCTGCAGGCTCCTATGGCTCTGTCTTTTTTGCCTCTCATTGGCCATTCAGGAAGGGGCAGAGGCTGTCCTTAGTCTTCACTATCCACCAGGTGGCTCGACAGGTGCTGGGCAGGCTTAGTGGGCTTCTTGAGTTATAGGGAGTAAATATTCCTTAAAATGCATTATGGGTAAAACACACGGATTCTCTCTCGGCAACCCTAAGCCCTGCCCAGTGTCATTTAGGGAAGGAAAAAGGAAAACAGAGCAGGGGCAGAGAAGTGCTTAAAATAAGACTTGGTATAGAGTAAGTACTTAATATCTTTTTTTTTGTTGTTTGTTTAAAGTATGCTTCACGCCCAGTGTGGAGCCCAGCATGAGGCTTGAACTCACAACCCTGAGATTAAGACCTAAGCCAAGATCAAGAGTCAGACGCTTAACGGATGGAGCTTCTCAGGCACCTCCCCTTAATATCTTTTTATTATTATGTTTTAATTTTTGTAGTTGATTTTATATATCTTTGACCATGAATTTGTTTTTGTTTGCTTAAATTGTTATCTGTCTAGGCACTGGAATTCCAATGGGACAGACACTAATCCCATACTCAAAGAATTAAATGGAAAGTTGCAACTGGGATCTGGGCTTTGAAAAAGGGGCACATGGGGCTCAGAGAATGCACAATAATGAGAATGGATCCAGCCAGGCTGGTGATGGAGGGCTTCCTGGAGGAAGTAATTTTAGGCCAAAGATATGAAGGGTAACAAGGAATTGATGAGTCCAAGAAGGGAAAGAAAGGGGGAATTTCAGGCAGGGGGAATAGCAAATGCAAAGACCTTACAAGTGTGAAGGGCAGGCCTGCATGATGGGATGCAGAGAGTGTGAGGGAGTGTGTTGTGAGATATAGCTGGAGGCAGGCAGGGCATGTAAGCAGGTTTAGGAGTTTGGGTGTTATCTAAGAGATAAATAGATCCTTTGAAGTCTTTAATCAGGGAGGTTTACTTGAGTAGATTTGCCTTTATTTTTTATTTTTATTAAAAATTTTAAAAAATGTTTTTATTTTATTTTTGAGAGAACAGAGTGCAAGCAGAGGAGGAGCAGAGAGAGAAGACACAGAATCAGAAGCAGGCTCCAGGCTCCAAGCTGTCAGCACAGAGCCTGACACAGGGCTCAAACCCACAAACTGTGAGATCATGACCTAAGCCAAAGTCAGATGCTTAACTGACTGAGGCACCCAGGCGCCCCTAGATTTGCTTTTAGAAAAGTTCAGTTTAACTAAGGGGAGGCCAGGGAGGAGGCAGAAAGGTCATTTTGGAGGTCTACATTGGGGGTAACTAAAATAATCTTTGGGCATTAAGGAGGGCACTTGTTGGGATGAACACTGCATATTATATGTAAGTGATGAATCACTAAATTCTACTCCTGAAACCAATACTACACTATATGTTAACTAACCTGAATCTAAACATTTTTTTAAAAAGTATTTTTTCCAGGGGCACCTGAGTGGCTCAGTCGGTTAAGCATCTGACTTCGGCTCAGGTCATGATCTCACGGTTTGTGGGTTCGAGCCCCGTGTTGGGCTCTGTGCTGACAGCTAGCTCAGAGCCTGGAGCCTGCTTCAGAGTCTGTGTCTCCCTCTCTCTCTGACCCTCCCCTGCTCATGCTGTCTCTCTCTCTTCTCTCTCTCAAAAATAAATAAAACAAAAAAACAAAAAGTATTTTTTCCAGTTTTGGTAGGAATTTATCTATTTCTATTAAGACTTTAAATTTGTTGGCATAAAGTGGTTGATAGCATTCTTGTTTAGTTTTAATAATAACCTTATTTGTGAATATAGCTACATGGAAAACCAAAATCTTCAGATACTTGGCTGTCTTTATCTTTCAAACTTCTGTTTTAACTACAGTTATGTTATTCTTTTCATTTATGGTGTTACATATTGTTTCTTCTCCTCGGTCAGTCTTTTCTAAGCTGTGTCTATTTTGTCTATTCAGAGAATCAATTCTTGGCTTTGCTGGTCTCCATCGCATTTTTGTTTTCTTATTTTGTTGATTTAATTTTTTTATCATCTCCTTCCTTATATTGTTTTGGGGTTTACCGTATTAAAAAATAATGTTTCTTTGTTTTGGGAGAGAGTGTGTGCAGGCACCCGTGAAGTAGGGGAGGGGCAGAGAGAGAGGGAGAGAATCCTAACCATGTTCCACGCCGTCAGCACAGAGCCCCATGCCGGGCTCCATCTCATGAACTGTGAGATCATGACCTGAGCTGAAACCAAGAGTTGGATGCTCAACCAACTGAGGCACCCAGGCACCCCAGGGTTTATTGTATTTTTTTTTTTTTTTAATTTTTTAGATTGGACACTTAGGTCATTTATTTTCTTGAGGGTATTTGCCCTCTCAGCTGAACAACAGTTGGTTTGAGGGACTGTGGTGTGGGGCCCCTCCATGTGAAGCAGGACTCTTTTAAAGGCCTAACCTTGGTGCAATTTTGCTGTCTCCCCAAACTATAGTAGAATTATTTAAAAGGAAAAAGAAAAACATAAGGCAAAGAACAATATAGAGGAATCATTAGCCACAGAGCTTTGGAAGATGAAAAGTAGATGGATTTAACAGACCCAGGAAAACCAGATCACAAACTTGAACAAGAAGCTGACTTATATCACAGAACCATGCAGAGGCCCTGGAACTAGGCATGCCAGTTATCTTGGAGCTGGGAACTGGGGTTATTGGGGGTGGGGGGGACGAAGGAAAGTTCCTGCAAGTCTGCAGAGAAAAAGTAGATTTTATGCAAAAGATTATGGCTCAAAATGGCATTGGAGTTTTCAAATAGCATCTGGAAACCAGAACACGAGGGAGTAGTAATATGTTTAACATTTTGAAAGAAAGAGTTTGTGGTTAAATTGGTGATAAATATTAGCAAACTAAATGACAAGAACAAGTTAATTTAAAAAAAATTTTTTTTAATGTTTTATTTATTTTTAGGAGAGAAAGAGAGACAGCGTGAGCAGGGGAGGGTCAGAGAGAGAGGGAGTCACAGGCTGAAACAGGCTCCAGGCTCTGAGCTGGCAGTCAGCACAGAGCCCGACGCGGGGCTCGAACACACGAACCGCGAGATCATGACCCAAGCGAAAGTTGGACGCTTAACCGACTAAGCCACCCAGGCGCTCCAAGAACAAGTTAATTTTTAACTCCAGGGAAAACAAAATGTTATACAGGATAAAACAATGAGAAAAGATAGTATCTTATACAGCTCATTTGACAATAGATTCATAGTCATAATAAGGCAAATAATGAATATTGATCAAATCAGAGTTATAAATAACTGTATTGGGAGGGCTGATGATGGAGGCAGGGAGAGGTATGTACACGTTTTGTGGGATGTGTGTGTAAGGGTAGGGGGTTAGAGAACAACCAAATCGTCCCTTTCCATGGTGAGAAATCATTACATAATGCCAAAACATGAAAAATCAAGAAGTAGCAAATAAATTTGTTCTTTAAAGGAAATACAGTAAAGGGGCGCCTGGGTGGCCTCCTAGTCTGTTAAGCGTCCGACTTCGGCTCAGGTCATGATCTCATGGTTCATGGGTTCGGGCCCCGCATCGGGTTCTGTGCTGACAGCTCAGAGCCTGGAGCCTGTTACAGATTCTGTGTCTCCCTCTCTCTCTGACCCTCCCCTGCTCACGCTGTCTCTCTCTCTCTCTCTCTCTCAGAAATAAATAAAACATTAAAATTTAAAAAAAATAAAGGAAATATAGTAAATACCGAAAGACTGAAAGCAGCATCTCTGGGACTGAGAAAAGGAGGGGGGTCGGGGGTGCGGGGGTCAAGTAGGTTGGGGGAGGAGCTTCAGGAAATTGCTAATTTCCATAATAAACCATGTAGAATTTTGCAACCTAAAAAGATAATAACCTTTGGGGCCCCTGGGTGGCTCAGTCGGTTAGGGTCGGACTTTGGCTCAGGTCATGATCTCGCAGTTCATGGGTTTGAGCCCCACGTTGGGTTCTGTGCTGACAGCCAACTCAGAGCCTGGAGCCTGCTTCAGATTCTGAGTCTCCCTCACTCTCTGCCCTTCCCCCGCTCATGCTCTGGCTCTCTCTCTCAAAAATAAATAAACATTAAAAAATTTTAAAAATAATAATAATCTTTGAAAAGAGACTGAAAAGGTTTGTAATATAATTAAAGTATTCCTTTACAATAGTAATTATTACTTGTCCCAGTCTTAAAAAAATATGGTACAAAACGCATGATATAAAAGCTATCATTTTATCCATTTTTAAGCATACAGTTCATTAGCGTTAAGTTATTCACAACGTTGTGCAATTGATCTCCAGAACTTTTTCATCTTGCGCAATCGAAACTCCCTACCCATTCGAGGACAGCTCCCCGTTTTCCTCTCCCTGTAGCCCTTGACAAACAAATTCTACTTTCTGTCTCTGTGAATTTGAGTACACTAGGTGCCTCGTAAAAGTGGCATCCCACAGTGTTTGTCTTTTTGTGACTGGCTGATTGCACTTAGTACGAGGTCCTCAAGTTTCATTCCTGTTGTAGCACCGGTCACAACATCCAGGCCACTTTTGTAGGAGCCTGAGTGGGAGCTGATGAGGGCTTGGCCTGGGGCTTGGCAACACAGATGGGGCCAAGTAGACAAGTCAGGGAGGTTTGGGGGAGGTGGTGAGACCGGGTGAAGCAGGGCTCCTGTTTTCAGCCTTGACCTTCAGAGGGGGCAGTGGATGGGTCAGTGGCCCTCTGACTTGTCGGCTACTTTGGAAGATGTGGGTGGAGGTGAGTCAGGGGCTGAGTTAGGAGCAAAGGAAATTGAGAAAGAACCTCTTCTCTGTTCTCAGCCTGGAGCTTTGAGGAGACCAGAAGGGATGAAGAGCAAGCAGCCACTCTGGCTTCCTTTTGTTATGTCTTCCAACAGACCTCACTGCAGTCTTTCGGGCATCCCAAATGAAAGGCCGGGGAGGTGTGTGAGTCTTGTTGTCTGTTCCTATTCACATATCACCAGAATGGACACCCTGGGGGTCTCCTCTGTTGACTCAGGTCTGTTTAAAACCCTCCCAACTCCTATATCCTCCAAGAAGTTGTGGGTTTGTCCCTCTGAGAAATTGCAGCAGAGAGAGAGAGTCCTGACCTGGACCCTCTCTGGCTGTGTGGCATCTACTGAGAGCAGGCCCCACAGCACACCTAGGGATGCTGGGATCACATGCAATCCCACCCTCTGAGGAGCTAACAGCTCATCCATCGATGTGGCAATTTGAATGGATGCAATGGTGGCTCATGAAAGGGGCAGTTCTATTTGGTTTTGGGTGGGGGTGTGTGTCTGTGGGAGGGAGTTGTCAAAAAGGGCTATGGAGAAGATGGTATTTTCTAGACCTGTGTCTTGGAGGATTTTTATCAGTTTGGAAGAAAAGGTCAGGGAGTCAAGGCAGATAAGGGAATTACAGGCAGAGGGAACACAAGAAACAGACCAGGGGCTTCAGCTTGCTACCAGCTGGGATCTGCTGAGCACGGTCCCTAAGGTGGGGGTATGCCAGGACTTTGGCTTTAATCTCTTTGGCTGTGTAGGGGTAGGGGCGGGGTGGGGTGGGTGAGCAACTTACGGTTAGGGTCGTGGTCAACTGGAGATAACTACAAGCATCTCCCACCTAGCACTTACATAGAGGTCTGAGGCTGTTGTGGGAGCCATACAAGTATTCATGTGTGTAAGAATCACAGCAGCCTTAGGTACTACTCACCGTCAAGGTCCCCGTCTTCCAAATGGGAGGACACTCAAGGTTGCACAGAAAAGCCAGATAGGATTTGAACAGGGCAGGCTGGCTCCAGGTCAACCGCTGTTGTGGGCTGTGTTTCCCAGGCAGCTGGGATGGAGCTGCAGGGGATCAAGGAAACACGCCCAGGAGTTGGCCTCAGGAGTTGGGATGCGGATGAAGTTGGCGGGGGACAGGGCGAGGACTGGGAGTTGATGAGGGCATGGGAGAGTAGGGGATGTGTGGGTGAGGGTGGAGCCACAAGTCTCCCAGAGGTCCTGGTACCATTCACTGAGCTGTGGAAACAAGACAAAAGGAGGCCTTCTCGGCCTCAGTTTCTCTATATGTTAAATGGGGACAGAAACACCATGGCAGTGTGCACTGCAGGTGCTCTGTCAACATAGCCTGCCCCTTGCAGCTTCACCTGGGGTCCTGCCCACTGTTATACACACATCTGCTGTCCCCTCTGTCCCCTTCCTGTTGCCTTTTGGGCACCCTGTGCACTGGGAATTTCTTTATTTCCTCATGGAGCTAGAAGTGGCTTTGAAGCCTGGCTCTTTAGAGGGAGGGAGGTTCAAGGGATGTACGTTGGAAATGCAGATGGGCAGCAGGAACACCTTTTATTTTTGTTCAGAACATCTGAGTGTCTCCGCGGGGCACCCCCCACCCCTGAGAGTGTGGCCTCCCCTTATTGCAGACAGGATGTGAAAGCACGGTGGGGGGTGGGGGTGTCTGCTGTGAGCCTGGGGCAGGCAGGGCTGGGTAAGACTGTCATCTTCCCGCCCCACCCCTGCCATTCCATTCCACCGAAATAGAAGGATAGAAGGACCGAGGTGTCAGCCCCAGGGAGGGAAGCCTCTGAAGCAGAAAACAGCCTGGGAAGGAAGGCTGAGGGAAGCAAGTGTGTTAATATTCACAGGGCAGCAGCGGTCATTCCTGGGTTTTCTGTTTCCACGGCAGGCAGACAATCACCAGCCTTGCTCAGCAGAGCCTGGGAGGCAAGACCTGGGCTTGGTTTACAAACTGTTGGGTGATTGGGCAACTCATCTCCCTCTCTGGGCCTCAGTTGTCTCATCGGTAGCCTGAGGGACTGTGACTAGGTCCTTCCGTGTTGTGACATTTGCATCCTTGACAACTTGGCGGCCCATCCCGGCCCTCAGCATCCCCCCCTCCTATCATCTGGATGGTCTGCTGCACCTCTGGAAAGCAGCAGGGACATAAGTGTTAACATTGAGGGGTGGTGGGTTTGCCTAGAGCCCCCTCCCTGGGAGGTGGGCAGGGGCACATCCAGGGACAGCCCAGCCATGGACCAATGCATTTGGGGGAGGGGGCTGCTGTGTCAGCTGTTAACCCTTTATTCCTGGGGGACCATCTGGGGGGTCCCAGGGGAGGGCTCAGGGAGTCAGGAAAGGGAACCATGTGTGGGGGTGGCTGGGAGGGAGGTGTTTGGGGCAGGATGTATGTATCAACTGGTATGGAAACATTTCACCATTTTGGCCACCTGTGTGACTGCATGAGAGCCCTGCTATCTATCTGTCAGCCCTGTGTGTGGAGGGAGGGACAGGAAAGGCTGCTGGGGCCCAGGAGTCACTTTCTGGCCACCATCAGAAAAATTCCTTTCACTCAGTGGGTGGCAGGTCACTGTTTCCAGTTGGCCCAGCCTCCCAAGGCCTGTGGCCGCAAGGAAGGGAGGCTTCCTCCCCCCACTCCACCGAGGCTCCACGGCCTGGCCACGGCAGGAAACTGCCTCAGTGCTGGGTCCTCTGTGCCTCCCTCAGCTCTCTTCCCTCCCCCAGTGGCCTCCACCCTCACTCATATCCCCCATCCGCCAGACGGGGACCCTTCCCCTCGGCTTTGCCTGTTGGGCAGAGGAGAAAGTTGAGATGAAGTCACAGGAGCAGGTGCAGGTTAAGGGCAGCTGGTGGGGGATGGAGAGACTCTGGATTCTCGGTGCAGGGCCCCTTCTCTGCCTGCTGCCCCGACTTCCCTGTGCAGCAATTTCACTTTCTATTTTAAACAGTTTGGGTTGGTTGCTTCCCTGCCTTCCTGCTGGGTGTTTATAGTGAGGAAAATAATTGGTAATATTTGCACAGATGTGCTAGCGCGGCAGCTCATCACGGGCACCTTTACCCGGGGGACCCTCCCTGCCCCCAGCCTCTCTCTACCAGCCTGAGGAGCCAGCCTGCAGCGGGGTAACAGCAAGCCTCCCTCCACCCCCAGTCTCTCAGGAGCCTCAGGCGCTGAGGCTCAGGCAGAGCTGGGAAGCGGAGGCCAAGAAAGTGCCCTAGGCGCACCCAGAGGCAGGCCTCAGCTGGATTGGGGGTGGGGGGGTCCTGCCCCTGCTGCAGGAACTGATCTGAAGGAGCCCAGGCTCTGCAGAATGGGCTCTTTCTAAGGGACTGTGTAGGAGGAGACCACCTGGGGGCTCCGTTTCTGATTCCATTTTCTCCTGCAGAGTCTGAATTTGCTTCTGGGGTAAGGGAGGAGGTAATAAGGAGGGGGAGCAGGTGATCATAGAAAATCATTGGGCTTCTTCTCCCCCATCTCAAGGCCTGAAAGCAGCATTCTGGGGGGCTAGGGAGGAGGTGGGGATCATCTGGGCTGTGAGACAGGGCCTGGACTGCTGTGTGTGCTGCCCACTGCCCATTCTGGGGCCCGGCCAGCCTGGCGATGGGGCGAGACTGCACAGCTGGCAGGGCCAGGTGAGACTCCTCGGCCACCACATCTCCTTCTTTACCCGTTACATGCGGGTGTGCATCTGTGAGCGTGGCCTGCAGTACTTGTGCATGTGTGGGCTGTACCCGTGTGTGTGTGTGCGCGTGCGCATGATTGCACGCCTGTGCCTACATGTGCGTGTGCATGCATGTGCACATGTATGCTAGATATATGTACCATGTACACACATGCATGCGCTTTGGTTTGTTCTCCCCTAGAAGCCGACCCAGAGACAAGGATTCAATTGCAGGTAGACGACCCCAGATAGCAGAGCAGGAGAGTGAGGAAGAAGGTGAGGTGGGGAAGGTAGCCAGTGAGGGCCATGGTCTCAGCGAACTGGGGCCATGGCAAGTGTAGGATAAGACTCAGTTTCTCCCAGCCAGAGGGCAGAAGGTTGGGGATTTCTGTATGCCAGCTTCCATCCGTCACTGAGTGAAGCCTCCGGACAGGGCTGTTGGCTCTCAGGCACTTTGGCTTGGCCTTGCCTAGTGTCGCAGAGTTCCCAGGGAACAGCCTCGGATGTGTGGAAGTAAATGTCGAGTGGCGCTAGGTGACACCGCAGGGCCTGATGCTGCGTGGTGGGTGTGGTGGCTGTGGTGGGTGTGGTGATGTGTAGCTGCTGGGGTGAGGGAGCTGCAGGAATGACCGGCTTGGTCCTCCAGCCCCTGAAGGTGTATGGCAAACAGCCTCAGGCCAAGCCGCCTTGGGGGGGGCTGCCCCAGCTGAAGACAGCCTCCTCCCCCCAGGCCCTTCTCCTTTTCTGGGTGGCCTACATCCAAATACGGTTTGCTGCAGGAGGGTATAAAGGCATGGCCCTTTGTCCCAACTTAACCCTGAAGGGCATCCTGACTCCAGACCCCACTGCATCTAGGCCTGCCTCACAGTCTGACCTCCCCCTGCCCAGATCTGCCTCCTCCTCCCTTCCTCAAATGATACCCCAAGATCAGCCCCTAATATACACCTGGTGCTAATCTCTGTCTCCAGGGCGTCCAGCCCATGCAGCATGTGTGTGTGCAAGAGAGAATAGCTGGGTCTTGCTGGGGGACACATGCAGGTGTGGGGTGTGCAGACCCCACCTCCCCCAGGGCCCTCCACACAAGGTGATCTGAGGCCAAGCTGGTCCCTTTGCTGGCCTGGGCAGAGCTCCTGGGGGCCTCGTGGGGAGAGGATACTGGAGCTTTGGTGCCCAGGCCGCGGCCTGAGGAGGAGATGGGCCCCTCCCCGCACTGCCCTGGAGCAAGAGGGAGGTACAAGGGACTTGAGAACGGGCACCAGGGGAGTGGGGCTCCTTGGTGCTCTTCAAGCCCCGTGTTCCCCCTTGATAGCTACAGACAGCTCAGCAGAGCCTCAATCACCCTTCCTCCGGACCTGCAAGCTCTTGAACCTAGAAGGGACTTTCCTTCAGGCACAGACCTTGTCTTGTCCTGCGTGGAGTCAAGTGCACGCCATCACTCTACGTCCAGGCTACTCTGAGCAGAGCAGTTGTGGGGTGGGTGGGTACTCCGGCCACCTCTTCTCCTAAGACCTTCTTGAGAAAACTCCCAGGGGCCCAGAGCAGCAGATATGTGGCTGGAGGACAGTCCCGGAGGCCAGTGGGCTGCAGGCAAGGTGGAGGCAGGTGAGGACACTAAGAGGCCCAGAGGACACCAGTGTTACAGAAATGTTTATTACAAGGATAAATATATACAATTGTGGGATATTAAAACCACTGATCCTGGGCCTGTGGGACTTCAGGGGATGCAGGGAGTAGAGGGTGGGGGCAAGGCCAGGTTGGGGAGGATGGTGGGACAAGGTGGGCCAGTGGTCGATCCACAGCCCTGGGCTCTGGGTGCAGCCTGGGAATGACCAAGTCCCCAGATCCTGCACAGTTGGGTCTTTTGCTTGAGCCCAGACAGGCCTGCCCTCCCAAGGTACCGCCCTCCTGGCTGCCTGGATGCCTCTAAAATTCTGGATGTTCCCTAGTGGCTGGAGGTGTTGGGAGCAGCTCTGATTAGGGACATCAGTGAAGACGGCTGACCCCCAGCATTCTGAGGTGGGAAAACATCACTGGTCTTTGAGAGCATGCTGCCTAACCTTCTTCTCTGAGGTGGTGAAGCCTCAGAAATGGCTGTAGTTTGGCTCCAGCCCAGATGCCCTAGGCATAATCCGAATAGCTTGGGAGACTCCTGCCATGTCCCTGTTCATGAAAACTAAAGGTTATGGGGAAACAAATCTCCTAGATGAATTCTCTTCATCCCTCTAGACCTTGCTCAAGGGACACCTCCTCCAGGAAGACTTCTGAGCACTGCTGGGTTGCTCAGCCCCCATGCCAGTCCTGTATCCTCCCCTCGTTTACATTCATGACTCCCCAAGGCCTCTCCTTGCTGCTTTCCCACAGGGCTGGATCTAGGGCCCTCTGCTCAGTGGCTGGTAGGCTAATGACACTCTCTGGGATGGTATTAGCTCAGGGCCTCCCAGGAGGAGACCAGAAAAGGATGATAGAGGTGGGGACCAGAGGTGGAACAGGGAGGCCTAAGTAGTCTGGCAATAATTCAGGACCTCTGTCATCACATCTGTCTTTTATTCCTGCACAAGGAAGCTCTAAGAACCTACCCTGGGTGTAGAGCTTACATGCCTGGGACTCTTCTTCTCTATCTAGAATCTATGGTGTCTTGCAAGCCCACAGGAGACAGCCAGGAAGAGCCAGGGCCCCCTGTGTTTCTGTGTCTTTCCCTCCTGATTGGCTGGAGGTCTTGGTCTCATGGGGCCCAAGAATGGAGCTGGGGAAGCTCAGGTTGTCCCCAGAGTGGAGACTCCGATTAGCCCGAAGAACTGGGTCAGATCCCCTACCCCCAGGTGTCCTTTTATCTCCCAGTAATCTTCTGCTTTTTCTCTGTGGAGAGGCTAGAAGATTGGGAAGTGGGCTGCTGGCCTGGCAGGTGACCCGTGGTGGGAGGGGGGACAGAATAGGCTGAGTTCCCAGCCAGCCTCAAGCCAGAGGTAGGTCCTGCCTAGATGGCTTGGTGGGCAGCCCTATTCTCTCTTGCTTCCTGACATAGCCTGGGCGAGAGGGTGGTGGTCCTGGTTCTGCTCTGATACTGGGGGCTGTAGACAAGAAGTGATGGTGGAGCCCTGCCAGCTACAGCCTGGGAGGCCTCCCCACAACAAGCCAGGATTGTGGATTGTCTTCCGGGACCAGGGCTCTCCAGAGAGTCTGCAACCCTAAGCCTCACCACCTCCTTTGGCAGAGAGGTGAGCCAGGGTGCCAGGCTCTGCTGGCCACTAGCCATGGCCATTCTGGGACATGTAAGCTGCCAGAGCCACCACCACGGCCACATAGAGACCGGCGCCCACGGCGATGGAGAGTGTGGCCAGGAAGAGGGCTCTGCGGGAGGTGGTGCTGGCCAGGCGGAAGTCTCCCTTGGAGATGGCCTTGCTGGTCTAGAGAGAGAGAGATGCTGGTAAAAGGACATGTCCCCACGGCTGGGAACGCAGCCCCAGCCCACCGGGCTCCCACCCAGTGCTGCACATGGAGGGTCAAGCCCTCCAGTGGAGGGAGGGGGCAGCAGCAGATGCCCTGTGCCCCTCATGCTCTTACCCCCTGGGAGAAGTAGAAGGCAGCGATGCCCAGGGGCCAGAAACAGCAGAGCATGGAGAAGATAGTAAGGCCCAGGTGGTCCCTGGGGGGCAGCGCCATGAAGTTGTCTTCACTTTCGCTGTCTGTTGAGGTCACATCACTCTGCAAAACACGAGTGGGCTTTTGAGAACAGGCCCAGGATCACCAGCGGCAAAGACGTGGGACCACAGGTAGTGTCATCTCCTGTGGGTGGGAGTGTAGGTTGGGCTTGGTACTCTCTACCCAACTTAACTGTGGCCCACTGATTACCTCCTTTGGAATTAGCACAAGCATATAAAGAAAGAATATAAGTATTAATGTATAGGCATGTGTATCACCAGATAGTAATTGTGAAAGAAGAGAGGTTGAGTTAAGTGATGGAAGAACATACAATGGGGTACCATGAAACCCTTAAAAATCACCTTGTAGACAAATATTAAATTACATGGAGTGATACTGAGATACGTTGCTTAGAGAGAAAAATCTAGTTATAAACTATTTACAGCAAGGTCTTTTTGGGGGAGTAGGGTGGGAGAAAATCATTGAACAAAAAAAGACTAGAACATCATCTATTAAAATAATGTTCTCTTACTCTAGATGCTGGCGAGGATGTGGAGAAACGGGCACCCTCCTACACTGTTGGTGGGAATGTAAACTGGTACAGCCCCTCTGGAAAACAGTGTGGAGGTTCCTCAGGAAACTAACAATAGAACTCCCTTATGACCCAGCAATAGCACTGCTAGGAATTTACCCAAGGGATACAGAAATGCTGAGGCATAGGAGCACATGTACCCCAATGTTCATAGCAGCACTCTCCACAATAGCTAAAACATGGAAAGAGCCTAAGTGTCCATCAACAGATGAATGGATCAAGAAGATGTGGTTTATCTATACCATGGAATACTACATGGCAATGAGAAACAATGAAATCTGGCCATGTGTAGCAACATGGATGGACCTTGAGGGTGTTATGCTGAGCGAAATAAGTCAGGCAGAGAAGGACAAATATCATATGTTTGCACGTATAGGAGGATTAGGAGGAACTTGACGGAGGAACAAGGGGGAGAAGAAGGGCGGAAATGGTGGGGGAGAGGGAGAGAGGCAAACCATGAGAGACTCTTGAATGCTGACAAAAACTGAGGACTGATGGATGTGGGGGGGAGGGGGGGATGGGCATGGAGGAGGGCACTTTGGGGATGAGCACTGAGTGTTATGTAGAAACTAATTTGACAATAAACTATTTGTAAAAAAAAAAAAAAAAAAAAAATTAAAAAAAAAATTAAAATAATGTTCTCTTCCAGTGGTTTTCTGTATTTTTAAGTTACTTATGTAATTAAGAAAACAAGAGCAATAAATGCTATTACAAAATTAAGTTATTGGAGCACCTGGGTGGCTTAGTCGGTTAAGTGTCTGACTTCAGCTCAGGTCGTCATCTTGCGGTTTATGCATTTGGGCCCCACGTCAGGCTCTGCATTAAGAGTGTGGAGGCTGCTTGGGGTTCTCTCTCTCTCCCTCTGCTCCTCCCCTACTCGTGTTTTCTCTCTCTCTCTCTCAAAATAAATAAATAAACTTAAAAAAATTAAGTCATCAACCCAAGTTTGTGTTTCTCAAAGTGTGGACAGCATCTGTGCTGGAAGTACCTTTTCTTTGGTAACATAGATTCCTGGGCCCCAAGCCAGGCCTACTGAATCTCAACACCTAGAGGTTGGCCTGGGAATCTGCATTTTAAACATATGCACTCACCTCCTCCTCTTCCTGGTCATTATCCTGGCCCTGTATCTCTTCCTGAACCCCATAGGACACAGTCTGGATGGTGACATCCTCTTCTAGTTGGCCAGGTTCTGTGGACCGCTCCGTGGGCCCAGCCTGGGGCTCCCTGTTCTCTGTGAAGCTGGTCTCACAGCTGTTTGCCTTGGGTTCCTTGACCTTGTCCCTCCCCAGGAGGCAGGTGGGCCTGTACCAGGCCTCCACGGCCAGCTGCAGGGATCCTGGGTCCAGGAGCTGGTGGGTGCGAGCAGAGCCAGCACCACCCAGTAGGTAGGAGTAGAGTTTCTCCTGGCATGACCAGCTGGGCGAAGCCTCGGGGTAGGGGTAGGGGCCATGGAGGGGGGCAGGGCTCCGAGGCAGCAGAGGGTTCTGCAGTTCACTCAGACTCTCCATGGTTCCGGGGGCAGCTCCAGGGAGGGGAGCCTGGGCCAGTTGAGCTGTCCTCAGAGAGCCTGATGGGCGAGCAAGACAGACAAATGCTGAGTCCAGGGCTCTGGATGTAGGACTAGAAATGTTTAAGAACTCAGGCCCTCAGACCCTGCCTTTGCCACCGGCCAGCTGTGGGACCTTGAGTTGGCCACTTAGCTTCTCAGGGTGTCCCTTTCATAGTCTACAAATTGGGCATGGCCACAGTACTTACCTCATAGAGTTGGTTCATTCATTTATCCTGACAACACATATCAGTTGAGCATCAGCTCCCCAACAGGCAGACACTGGGGACACGGAGGTGAGAAAGGTGAGCAGAGAGAAGGGGACTCTTGGCAGAGAGTCTTCACGGAGCTCACGGCGGTGGCGAAGACACCTGCCCTGAAGGAGAAGGACATCAAGGGGCCTAAGAACGTGCAAGGCACAGAACAGACACAAAGGTATAGGGAAGGCTTGGGAGCTGAGATTTGAAGAAAGAGGACCAGTTGGTAAGGCAAGGGGAGGGGAACATATTTCATGCAGAGACCTGGATAAAGGATGTTTGCTCTGAGAGGCTGGGAGAAGGCTGGTGCCTCTCAAGGTAGAGACGGAGAGGTGAGACAGGGAGTGTGACCAGACTATGCAGCCCTGTTTAGGTCTAAGATGGCTTCCGGTGACTTGGCGGTAGGGGTTGGATAGGGTTTGGGTCCAGAAGCCTTGCCAGCGCTGTGTGGGGAGTGGCTTGGAAAGGGCTGGACTGATTGTGACACTGATAGGAGGCTTTGCCATGGCTTCAGGTAAGCTGAGGACAGCTGGGACTCAATGGTGAGGAGATGAAGAAAAGGGGAGGAGCCTTGGGAGATATTGACAGGACTTGGTAGCAGGTGGGATACTGGGTTGAGGAAGATTTGTTTTAGGGTTGGATGGGACCATGCTTGCTCAGAGCTCAGCACAGGCCACGTACTAATTGCAGCCGATTCTTCACAGGGAAGGATGCTTCTTCCCAGTTATGGTCTTAGAGGGGTGCTCCTTAGACTAATCCCTTCTCTAAGGTAAGTTGTGGTTTCAGGAAGTCCTGTGGGATCTAAGGCAGGGCCTCCAAGACACTAAAGTCTAGACTTGCACATCCCAGCTGGAAGTGTAGACACACGCAAGGGCTAGTGTAGACACCCTCTAGGACTACTTCTTCCTCCTTCAGCCAGCCCTGAGCACCTGGGAAGGGCACACAGTAGGTGCTCAGAGCTGGCTGAAGGAGGGAAAGGCAGTCTATACATGTGTTTACAGCAAAGCCCGCAGACATGCTGGGGTGTGGCAGGTAGAAATGGCATATGGAGAAGGGGGGGAGGCCCTCCCAGGGACCCTACTCACACCCTCCCAGCCCCATCATAATGTTGAAGGGTGATAGGGTCATGTCTTGCCCTGGATTTATAATCTGAAGATGGGAGAGTCAGTCCTGGCCTTGATACTTTGGGTCAATAATCATGCCCTCCTGGGTTTCCTCATCTGTAAAGTGCAGATGATAATTCCCGCCCAACTCACAAGGTTGTTCTGAGGATCCAAAGAGATGGCTGATGTGCCACTGTACATGATAAGTGGCAGGGGCTTCTATGCTGCCCAAGGTCATTTCTGGCCTGATGGTAAAGGGAAAAGTGTGGGAAAGGATTTATGCCTCCAGGGATGGGTTTGTCTAGGCCCCCTTCTCCACTCCCACTTCCCATCAGGAATCCATAGCCAGAGCCTGGCCATTTTTCTTTCTTTCCTAAGAGAAGTGGTTGGATTCTAGAAAGTTGGTTTTTGGGAAACCTGAAGACAGAGCATGGCCCCCGGAATAATGGGGAATGGGACAGAGTGAGGTGGGGGAGGCACAGGCAGGGCTAGGGGAAGGCATTGAGGGTGGGTCCATGGGGGGCCAGGGTCCCTTGGCTGGCCTGCTATGAGGGAGGAGTGAGGGCTGTTGCCTGCCTGGAGGCAAAGGAGGAAGAGAAGTCTGCCCTGGCTTTGTCTCAGAGGCTCTGAACCCGGAGAAGTGTGACCTCTGGGGCTGGGGCTCCAAGAATGTCTAACAGAATCCTGGTAGGACCCAAAGAAGGGCGTGTGGCCCAGGTGCCCAACTCTTCCTTCAGGGAGGGCACGCATGGTGCTGGGCTGCCCTGCACCTGGGGGCTCTTTCGGCACATGAAGCAGTTACAAGTTCTACTTGGGCTGTCACCCAGCTGTGGAAGAAGCTTCTCCACATGCAGAGATGGGACATCAGTTCTCGGGAGGGATGAAGCTCATAAATGCCAGGGCTTCACTACTTCTCCCTCTTCTTTCCTCTCTATGGATCAAAATGCAGGGGAGCCCCTGGGACTATAATATGTGGACAGGTTCCTTACTGCAGGTGGGGGCCTTGCTGGATCAGGCTTGTGCCTGGGCTCCTCTGGCAGATTCACAGTGGGACTGGTCTCTTCTGACCCCTGAGGGCAGTTTTTGAGTCCTTGTCAGAGCCTCCCCCACACCAGCAGATGTGACCTGCAGATGTGTAATTGAAGGGCACATGAGCATAAGGCTCATGGGTTTGGGAGTCAGGCACACTGGGATTCTATTCCTTACTCACCCACATTAGCTTATTGATCTGGCACCTCGGTTTACCTATCTGTAATAAGAGGGGCTGAATTAAATGGTCATCGATGGTGGCACTAGCACTCTATGAGCCGATAGCCTCAAGGAGCCCTGCAGAAGTCAATTCCCCCACTCCCTGTCCCCTGTCAAGACACAGGAATAGTTGAGCATGCTCAGAACCCAATGAGGTGCTACCTTCCCTATCATGACCCTTTGAGCACATTGAAGGAAGCAAAGGGAAGGCAAGGCATCTCCTTGTCAGATGCACATTAGAGCCATAGCATCATCCTCTGGCTTCCCAACTCCCCCTGGGCTGCCACAGTGCTGGCTCTGACCTCCATCTTGCCCACCCTATGGGATTCTAGGATATGGCTCCCACAGGTCCCTGGCCTCTCCTCGAGCTGGTCTTAATTAATGCCCCCTCTGCTTACAGCCTCAAGCCTGTTGCCATCTGCATAGGCAGAGGTGTGTGGGGGCCTTTTGGCAGGCTGCTGTGGGGAGGACCAGCCCCAGAGCCCTCAGAGCAGACTAATGCATCAACGTCACCCTGCCCTATAGCCTGAAGGAGGCATAGGAGGCCTTGGCAATCACCTGTCCAATCCCCCAGAAGGAAAGGAAGGATACTTGTGGCCAGGAATCAGGCCCCAGAGCTCGGGAGACTGTGGGGGCACTTGTAGGGCACCTGTCCTCTGTCCAAGGCAGGCAGGGGCACCTGGGTCCCAGCTCATCCCCCTGCTTTTGCCAGCCATCCTCTCTTGGTCAAAGTATATCCAGCTGAGCTACTGAAACCCAAACCACGAAGCGTTTCCTGGATTACACTCCTCTCCACCACACTGATGGTGCCTCTGGGCAGGAGCTTCTTAGCTTCAAGTACAAAGATGTATGATCCTGGGTTTCCACAAAAGGGACACACTGAAAGCCACCTGAATGTCCAACAATCGGGGACAAGTTAAATAAATTATGGTACAACAATCCAGTGGTACAAGGCCTTCGAACAGGTTTACAAAGAAGAATGACATGAGGAAATGCTCATTGCAGATTCAGTGAGAGGGAAGAAAAGAAAATGGTATGTGCATGTAATCTTAACTCTGCCAAAACGTCAATGGTGATTATCTCCGGGGGTGGGAGCACAGGTATTTTTCATTTTCCTTTTTACACCATATTTTTTCTGTTTCCCATATTTATGTTTTACATTGAGCATGTACTTCCTTTAAATCAGAAAAATATTAAGTGCATAGACTTCTTCTGAGCTGAACTATCTAAACTTGGTTTTAAGGCTTTCCAGGCTTGGGGTTCCTTCTAGGTTAAAAGGCTGAGCACAGCATCCAAGCCTGCCCTAGCACAGACAGACAGACAGACAGACACACACACACACACACACACACACACCTCTGCTTCCATAAAGCAACCAAGTTATGGGCTATAGCACCTACTCACAGTCCAGCCAAAGGTCACTGGTCTCTAGCAGGTCATGCTCACCCCAAAACCTGCTAGGGCCACATGGGAGTCCACTAAGCCAATCCTGGGGACCCAGCACTGAGTCCTGGCCAGAAGGAGGGGGTGGCAGATCCCAGGCCCAGGCTTCTCTACCTGTAGCCTCGCCTGACATTTTGGCCTATTGCTGAGGGCTACCTCTCCCTGTTCCTTGGAGTAAGGGTCCAGTATTCAAAGCAGAGTAATTTTCCTCTCCACTTCTGCCTGGTCTCATCTGGGCTGTGTGTGCCTGCTGTACATGTGGTACTGTATGCCTGCTTACTTGCTGGTGAGCATGTCTCTGCGTGTGTGTGACATGTGCACATATGCGCACAGGTGTGTGCACTCTGCTCTAGAGGGAAGACATGAGATGTCTGCAATTCTTTTTTTTTTGTTCTTTTTTTAATGTTTATTTATTTTTGAGAGTGAGAGAGACAGCAGGAGCGGGGGAGGGGCAGAGAGAGAGAGGGACACACAATTGGAAGCAGGCTCCAGGCTCCAAGCTGTCAGCACAGAGCCCGATGCGGGATTTGAACTCATGGACTATGAGATCATGACCTGAGCCGAAGTCAGATGCTTAACTGACTGAGCCACCCAGGTGGCCCAAGATGTCTGCAATTCTGAAGCTGAGGAGATTGCTCTAGATCGTACAGTTGGGCAAGAGGTCTGGGCCCTGCAAAAGGAGAGGGACAGGTGGACCTGGGAGGCCCCAGGTCCTGGCTTGTTTCTTTTCAAGCTGAGAACTGAGCTGGGCCCTAGGTTCTTTCCACTCCCTGATTTAGAGACAGAGAGCACACTGCCACCTTCAGACTAGGGACAGGACACCATACAGTAATCCACTGGGGTCCAATTACAGCCTCCCACAAGAGTCTGATTGTTCTGGGGTCCAATCACAGGCTGTAACACCAGTTTGCTTATCTATAAAATGTATGGAAGGCTAGAAGGGGTTGATTTTTTTTTTATTTTTTAAAATGGTTTTTATTTCTGAGAGAAAGAGAGACAGCGTGAGCGGGGGAGGGTCAGAGAGAGAGGGAGATACAGAATCTGATACAGGCTTCAGGCTCTGAGCTGGCAGTCAGCACAGAGCTTGATGCAGGGTTCGAACCCATGAACTGTGAGATCATGACCTGAGCCAAAGTCAGATGCTTAACCGACTGAGCCACCCAGGCACCAGAAGGTGTTGATTTTTAATAGCTCAGCTCAATATGACCCTGACATTCTATTGAGAGAGGAAGAACAATAACTTAACATTTATTGAGCTTTTTATCACGTGCCAGGAATTAACTGCTCTAAATGCTCATCTGACCCTATCATTTCTAGTGAGAGAGTCACAGTGGGATAGGGGCTTCCTCTTCTAGGAAAGAACTGGCAGACTAACCTATGTCACACCAAACTGCCAAGAACAGCTAGAAAAACTAGGGAAAAATATGGAGGCATCAAAAGGCAGCAAAGAATAACCAAGGGAGCAAGAACTTGAGGGATCAAGTTGCCAAGATCCCAGACGAAACAGAAACACGGACAGGTGAGTCTGACCCTTGGTGCCACTTTCCCCTTCCAGCAGTATCAGAGGCGGGGCGGGAAACAGGAATTCAGTGCCTGTTAAGGAGGGCCCTTTACAGGGCCCATGGATTTCAACTGAGACTTCTTTTGGGGTTTGCCTGAGGAGCAGGAGCAAACCAGAAACAGACCAGCCCTTATGGACACAGAAACCAGGCTTTGAATCAGCTCTCACCTAATTGGATTAAGGTGATCTGCACGCAGCCATTAGCGCACACTAACATCACCTGCACGACTCAACCCAGGCTGCTGGGCTCCATCCTCACAGTTTATGATTCTGAAATGGGCCTGAGAATTTGTATCTCTAACAAGTTCCCAGGTGGTGTTGATGCTACTAGTCCAGGGACCACACTTTAAGAACTGATGCTCTAATAATCACTCTAAGACTAGTAGGGGAGCCTGGGTGGCTCAGTTGGTTAAGTGTCCAATTCTTGCTTTTGGCTCAGGTCATGATCTCGCGGTTTGTGAGTTCGAGCCCCACTTCAGGCTCTGCGCTGATAGCATGGGGCCTGCTTGGGATTCTCTCTCTCCCTCTCTCTCTGCCCCCCTTCCACCCCCACTCACATGCACTCAGAGAGGTTAAATAGGTTTTCTGAGATCACACAGGTAGAGAGTGATAGAGCTCCATTTGACCTATGTCTATCTGACGAGAGCTCATCCTGGATGAACAGCATCAAGTTCATGTTGGCTGCAGGGGCAGGGGCTGGAGTTGTTTGTTACAAGCACTACCGATGGGCTCTGAAGTGCTTGGGAAGATGCCTGGTAAACCCTTAAAAAGAGGCAAAAGGGACAATGAGATGCTTGCCCAGGAATTCCAGCATATCCTTGGGAGGGGACCAACCTTTACCAGAATGCTATGGAATAATACCAGCTATGATTGGGGCACCTGGGTGGCTGTCGGTTAAGCTTGGCTCAGGTCATGATCTCATGGTTTGTGGGTTCAAGCCCCACGTTGGGCTTTGAGTTAACTGTGCCGAGTCTACTTGGGATTCTTTCTCTCTCTCAGCCCCTCTCTCTCAGCCCCGCTCACTCTCTCTCTCTCAAAATAAATAAATCAACTAAAAAAAAATAGCTATGATTTACTGCAGCCCCATAAGAGCTAGGTATTTCATATGCTTCATCTCAAAACTGTACAACCAGTGGGGCTGGCTATTATTATTTTCCATTTTTCAAATAAAGAAACTGAGGCTCAGAAAGGTCAATAACTTGTCCAAGATTAAACAGTGATGGGGACTGGAATTGAACCCAAGGGTTTTTTTTTTAATGTTTTATTTATTTCTGAGAGAGAGAGAGAGACAACGTGAGCAGGGGAGGGTCAGAGAGGGAGGGAGTCATAGAATCTGAAGACAGGTTCTAGGCTCTGAGCTGTCAGCACAGAGCCCGACGCGGGGCTCGTACCCACGAACCGCGAGATCATGACCTGAGCCGAAGTCGGATGCTTAACTGACTGAGCCACCCAGGCGCCCCATGGAATTGAACCCAAGTTTAATTGAATCCAAAGCCTGGGCTCTCACTTAACTATGCCTTTCAGAGCCTGCCTGTGTGCTGAGGGTCGTGATAAATAGTGCGAGTGTGATAGTGCCGAGGTTAAAATGGGGGCCTCAGTGAAGGGAATGGGAAATGGGAACTTTATGAAAAGATTAGGAGATCTGGGGTGATTTGGCAGCATGGGGGTGGCTCCCTAAATAATCTTGAGGTCTGAGTTCATATAAATACAGGGCCATTGTGAGGACGTTCAGCTGTTGGCCACTATCTCTAGGTGCAGCAACAGCAATTGCTTCTAAACTGAAAGATAAAATCAAGACCTTCTTGGTAAGGCAGAGGCTTAAATATAAATAATTAAAATCCGGGGGAAAAGGTGAAATCTTTATGATTAGGCGCTAGATCATCCTCTTATCAGATAATGTGTAAACTGTTCTGCAAACTGTGAAGTGCTGTGACTATGGTGGTTGTTTGCAGATGGCTTGAGGCTGGATTTGATGATTTCTGGTCTAGAGTCTTGGCTGCGGCTTGCTGCATCTGACAGTAGTGAGAGAAAGCCAGGGGTCGAGGGTGGGGAGGAGGGTGAGGCCAGCAGAATCAGAATCAAATGAAAATGAGAACTTGGCTTTCTTTGCTTCAGTTTGCCTCTTCAGGGAGCTAACACAATTGATTATCCTTTCTCCTCGGTCTTCAGCTGCTCCTCATTCCTGATCCTTCCTAATGGCACTTAAACATATTGTAGTCTTTCTTGCTTAAAAAAGAAATCAATTGTGATGATTGTAAAACCCGGCTGTAAATACTTTGATACTCCTCCCTTTGAGAGGTGGGGTCTGTGTCCCTCCTCTCTAATCTGAGTGGGCTCGTGACTGCTCTGACCACAGAGCACAGCAAAAGTGATGCTGTGTGACTTCAGAGGCCAGGTTGTAAAAGGCCATGCATCCTTTACCTTGCTCGCTGAGAGACTCACCCTCCCAACCCTGAGCCACCCTGTCTGTAGCTGCACTACTCTGAGGTTGCCATGCTGGAGAGGTCATGTGTGTAGGAGCTTTGGTGGATGGAACCTGCTGGGCCAAGCCTTCCAGTCTTGCCAAGATGTCAGACATGTGAGTGAAGCCATGTTGGATGCCTCAAACCAGCCCATCTGTCAGCTGAGTACCACTGTGTGACCTCTGTCCCTGCCATACGGAGTGGAGTAATCACACAGCTCAATGCTGCCTCCGTTTCTGACCCTCAAGGTCATGAGGTATAGTAAAATGTCTAGTTTTAGACTAAGTTTTGGGGGTGGTTAGGCAGTTGCAGATAACTGGAATGCCTTTCCTCGGTGCCACTTCCCTCCTACAGCTCCTGTCCCCTCTCTCTTTCAATTCACAGCTGCGTTTCTCAGGAGCATTGTCTCTACTCACATCAGAATCCTTCAGCTCTCAGCTCAAAAGTCCCTTCCTCAGGGAGATGTCCCTACATCCTCAGCCTAGATTTAGGCTCCTTGTTTATCAGCTCTCCAGGCTCCAGTTCCTCCTCTCGAAGAGCTTAGCAAGTCTCTTTTTCTATATGTGTGATTTGTTGATTAGCATCTTCCTCTCTCACCAAATTGTGAACTTCAAGAGGGTGGGGACTGTATCTTCCTCATCCGTGCAGCACCTTGCCTGGGGTATACTAGGCACTCAGTAAACATTTGATCTCATGAATAAATTAAAGAATCAATGAATGAGTGAGCTAGGTTAAGTCTCCCCTACAAGAAAGGTCTTTCCAGGATCTGGGGTGGGTGGAGCATGTCTGCATGATTTCTTGAGCAGTTAATTCAGACCAGTTCTTGGGATGCAAGAATAAACAAGAAATGGTACCAGCTTTGAGGGGGGAATACAGACTAGCAAATATGAAATTTCAGTACAATGGAGTAAGTTGTGCTAGCTGCACAACGGAGTGCTAGAGGTGGACTGATAAGGGACTCCTATCCTGGGACAGGAGTAGAGGCAATGGCAGAAATTAAGAGGCTTTCAGAGCATGTGACACCTGAACTAAATCTTTTTTTTTTTTCAGTTTATTTATTTTTTGAGAGAGAGTGAGAGTGAGCAGGGGAGGGGCAGAGAGAGGGAAAGAGAGCATCCCAAGAAGGCTCTGCACCGTCAGCACAGAGCCTGACTCAGGGCTCAAACCTATGAACTGTGAGATCATGACCTGAGCTGAAATCAAGAGACGGACACTTAACTGACTGAGCCACCTAGGTGCCCCTGATTGAATTTTAAAGGAAGACTCTGAGTCATTCAGGTGAAACGATGTGAGAAGAGCATTTGCAGCTGAGAAACAGCACAGAAGTGTGAGGTAGTGGAATGGAAAGGAAGCCAGGGTGGTTTGGTGTTGATAGAATAAGGCAGGAGAGGTGGGAAGGCCTTGAATTCCATGCAGAAAAGTTTTCTTCTGTGGGAAGTGGGGAGCCATGAGAGTAGTAGCAAGAAAGTAACATGGTCATACCAGGTTTTAGAGCACTCTGGCTGGCTGCAGTGGATAGAATGCATTGAGGTGAATGAGAATGGAGGCTAAGAGTTCCATGAAGAGACTAGTATAAAAATGCAGGCAGGAAAGGATGAGGACCTAACCCTGATCTGTGGTAAAATGGATGGAGATGAACAGTCATACTCGAGGAGGAGTCAGGAGGCTGAATGAACAGAACTTTGTGACTAACTAGAAGTGAGGGAGAAGGGGGGAGCCTAGAATGACTCCCAGGCTTCTGGTTTTGTCAGCTAACTGATGCCAGACCAACTGACAGAAAATCCAGGGGAAAGATTGCTGGTTCAAAAAGGCAGCCCAAGGGGTACCTGGTTGGCTTAGTCGGCTGAGCGTCCAACTTTGGCTCAGGTCATTATCTCACGGCTCGTGAGTTTGAGTCCCACATCCAGCTTTGCGCTGACAGCTTGGAGGCTGCTTTGGATTCTGTGTCTCTCCCTCTCTCTCTGCCCCTTCTCTTCTCAAGCTCTGTCTCTCTCACTCTCAAAAATAAACAGACATTTAAAAAAATTAAAAAAGAAGGCAGCCTGAGCCCTAGCGATGACCTGTTCTCCCTCTTAAGCTTCTATTAAAGTGGTAAAGCATATATTTCTAAAAGAATGAAATCATAACAAAATTGAAAACAACAAAAAATGATATCAGTGGGACAGAAACACTGAGGAATTTCTGGAAGATACAGAGCAAATGAAATTCCTTGGTGAAGAAATAAGTGCAGAGACACCTGCAGCCCCAAACAGAATAAGAAGTAAGAATAAGTCTCATTCAAGGGGGAGGTCTGTTAGAGAAAGAAACTTACCCAGTTTCAGAGAAAATCCATACTGGTTGCCTATGCTAGTCAATACCTTTCTTTATTCATAAGTTTGAGTGGACACCAAAGAATAATGAAGAGCAACTATATGAAAATAAAAGAGAAGGATTAAATACACAAATGGAACAATCGACCCAATAAGATCAAAATCATTCAACTTCTAGAAGAGTTATCTAAATTTTTTTCAATTCATATCCTCTGGGAAAAAAAAAAAAGAGGACATTTGTAGCCACAAAATGAGAGCAGTCTGCTATGAAAAAGGAACAAAGAACATGAAAGTGTTTTGGAAAACGAAAATGACTTGTCTAAATTTTCAAAAATTTAGTAAAGTGGGGTGTCTGGCTGGCTCAGTCAGAAGAGCATGTGACTCTTGGGGATATGGGTTTGACCCCCATGTTGGGTGTAGAGATTCTTAAATAAATACAAATTTAAAAAATTTAATGGAAAAACTGGATAATAGGATGGACCCAGGTAAAGACTAAGTATTTAATGTGAAAGAACAAGCTAATGAAATTTCCCAAAACATAGAGCAAAAAGACAAGAAGACAGAACATATGAAAGAAAAGTAAAAGACATGGAGGGGAGTCCCAGAGGTTCAACATCCATCTAATAGGAATTTCAGAAAGACACAACAGAGACTGAAAGGGAATAACAATTAAAGGGACAGAAACAGGAAGTAGTTCCTGAGCTGAAAAAACAAAAGAATATTTATATTGAAAAGGCTCACCACGCACCAATCCAGTAAAATGAAACATGTGTGCACACACACACACACACACACACACACACACACACACACCAAGGAAGAGCAGGTGGGAAGAAGCGGATGAGTTGGGTCTTGGGATGCTAGGGTAGAAAATCCACCTGACAGTTAGATATATGCAGTTGAATCCCTGGATCATTGTCAGGGCTAGAGAGACAGTTGAGAATTATCAATGGAGCTATGAAGAGGAGAGGAGAGGGTGAAGGAGGGAACCCAGGAAAGAGAGATAGGATGGCTGGAACACTTCTCAGCTCCCAGGGGAGGCTTCCTAGGTACTTCCAGGGGACATCAGTCTACCTTCTTTTCTGTCTACTTTCACCCTGGGCTCCCATGGGCTAGACTGCACCACCCCTCAGAGTATAATCTATTGGCTTAGGGCCGGGTCTGTGGCTAACAAAGGTGAAAGTTACCAGGAGGATTGGGACAGTGGCACCATTACTCAAATTAGTCCATTTTCAGGCAGGAATCAAATCTTTATTCTTGCTGAAACAACCTGTCTCTTCACTGAAGCAGCTTGTTCCCAACCACTTAGAAGCAAATAGTGCATCTAATGGCAGAAGATAACACACCTAACGGAGAGAAGAGGTAGAGCATCAGGTCCTCACTCCCGCTTGGTTTGCTTGAGGAAAGGGGGTGGTGGGTGCTGGTGACAGCTGCAGGGAGGAGGGAGAGAGAATAAAGGAGGAGTAAAGAGAAGAGAGAAACTAAATACAAAGAGCAGGGATGAGATTAGGGATGAGATTTGTCTTTATTGTCCCCCACCTTGCTGCAGAGGGGACCTTGCTCCAGGCAGGATGCCCACCAAGCCCCTGAGAAGAAAAGGGGGTTAGAAAATGACAAAGGTTTAGAGAAATGGGTTGTTTCTTCTACTTTCTCCCTGGAGTGGTGTACTTTGGGACTGGAAGTCCCTCTAGGACTCACAGATGAATTGGCCTTTGAACTTGAAGGTAATTAATAATGTGCAGATGTCTCTAGATATTTTATTCTCTGCTTTTGTCATATATGTGCCACCCAGCATAAGGGACCTACATGTGTGTATTTCAATGTTTCAGTCTCTCTCTCTCTCTCTCTCTCTCACACACACACACACACACACACACACACGTCATTTCTTAATGACCATGTTACATTTATCTATTCCTTTTCTTTAGATTTCCCCCCCCACCCAGCCCCCGGCCCCAGATAACTAGGATCACTTAATCATGTGCCAGGGCTGACTCTCTTCTTCCCTTTGAGGCATTGCTGAGGGGGCCTAGCAGAGAGGCCCAGTAGAGAGTTGGCAGGTGGGAAACACAAGGAGTAGCCATTGGGTAGTTTTCCCTGGTTGAGAGAGGAGCCAGATGTGTCTACCAGGGTGACAAGAGATACCCTGCACTCTGACAACTCTGAGAACAGCTGCAGAAGGGGGTGGTGCATTGTTCTAGCCCCAGCAGGAGCCCAGCACCCCCACAGACTAGTCTTGTAGAAAATAAAGCCCCTCTCTATGCTTGCTGCACTATGCGGTTGCCATTACTTTGTTATGAGGGTTAGTGACTATCCATTAATTCTAGAGAGCTGATTTTTGCCAGTGCTGCACCAACAGCTGGGAGCCAGAAAGTGCTGACATGGGGTGGGGGTTGGCGGTTGATCCCCCACATTGGCTGGGTGCTTAAAGGGTAAGTCATGGGGGTCACTGGCATGCCTTACTCAGCTCTAACCAAGTGCCAATTAGCTAAGGTTTTTCCGACCATTGGCTGGGCCTGCCACAGTTGAAGAAAATTATTGTCAGAGAAGCACATTTTGTTTTCATATATATAAAAAAAGCTCTCCCCGGGGATGGATCTCTCCTGACTGTCCCCTCCTCTAGTCTTCTTAGGAGAGGGGATCCAGCCAGGCAGGGTCCCTAGGAGAAGGTGGCTAAGAACTGGGTCCCTGGCCCTTGGCTACTCACAAGGGATAATGTGAGGGGGGCTCCTTTCCTGGACCCTTGGTCTGCAGGCAGGGGCCCTCCCAGCTCTGCAACTCTGTACACACTCATGGCTTTCCCAGGAAAATAAAGAAGAGAGGGGGATCTTAAAGAAACATCAGAAATATAAATGGCTTTTTCAGGTTCTTATTGCTTCCTCCTACTCCATTCATAAAATCCAGTTCTCTGCTGAAAGGACATTAACTTAGTCTTAAAACCAGGTTAATGAAGTTGGTATGCTCTGTTCAAGAACTGAGAGATTTGTGGTCTCAAGATGGCCAACAGAGAGACTCCCAGAACATTAGGAATGTTAGAACTTATCTAGTCCAACCTTCTTTTACCGATAAGAAAACTGAAGCCTACAGAGGGGAAGGACTTTGCCTGAGTCTGTGGCAGATCTGGGACCAAACATGGGGCTCCTGACTCCAATCAAAAGCTTTTATTCTGAGATATTTTAACACTCCATTCTCTTATTTTACACCCAATTATTGAGTCCTTACTATCTTCCAGGTGCTATGGGGGAGGGGAGGTGTGCAGGGAGGCAAAGAGATGAAAACAACACAATCCTTGCCTTCAAGGAGCTGTTTCCTCAGATCTGTGATTCTTGGGGGGAAAAAGGCAATGAAAACTGTGAGTCAGACTCTCACCCTACATTATCTTCTATAGGTGATGATGAAAGAGAAGGGAGGAGGGAGCCCTTTTGATGCCTCAAGATTTATAAGTTGGGTTTCACAGATTCTATGACCCCAGGGAGGTCAAAGACAAAGGAAGCCATGGCCAGGCTAGGAGAAAAGGGTAGAGGTAACAACGATTGGATCACTTCCAGCCAGACTGGCTAGTGGACAGAAACAGTGACAGCAGCTCATGCTGGTATGATGACCTACAGATGACAAGCCTTCAATCTGGTACATTGTTTCATTGAGTCCCAAGGCAGTTCCCTGAAGTGGCACAGCAGCTACCTTGTCCCCACTTGAGGGATGAGGAAACTAAGATTCAGAGAGTTTCAGGGAACTGGCCTCAAGCTGATAAATGCCAGCGCTCAGCCAAGAACTCCTAGTCTAGTGCTCCTTCTATGGGGGGGGGAGGGGGAGGGATTTGTGCTTGGTTGAAATAATAGGGACAAAGCAGTGGTCAGCCACAGTGATAGGCCAATCTTCCTCTACGCAGTTTTATTTTGATCTCTACATTCTGCCACTCAGAGAACTCTGCTCTGAAGAATTGGAAGCACTTTGCAGGCCTGAATGAGCTCATTCAGCACACTCTTGCCAGAAAGAGGGCGGACTCCAAATGGAGGCTCTGTCTAGGGTGACCAGGATTTGGGCACATACTAGAAAACAAGGCTCAGGTACCCCCACTCTTTGCCCTCATGCACCAAAACCAGCCTCCTTCCGTTAGAGTCAAGAGCGCCACAGGAAAAAATGAAGGTATTTTCTGGTACCTACTTCCTTCCCTGGAGAAATGGGTTAATCAGTCCTAAGGGGCCTGGCCCATCCTCAGCCCAAGGGCCATTAGCGGGCAAAGAAATCTTGAGGCGTGGGGCGAGGGGAGGAACACAGCCACTCCAGTCACCCTGAGGCGCAGGCTTGGGGAAGAGAGGGATGCTTAGTTCAGATTTCCCTCATGAGCAAAACCATGGTGGGGACTGGGGTACAGGAGTCCAGGATACTCTCCTTACCGTTCTTTGTGGGCAGGGTGTCTAAGAGCTGTCTCAGGTTGGGGTTAAGGCCTGGTGGTATGGGGTCAGAGTGCCCAGGTGCCTACTTGGGCCCCAGTCCCACAGGCCCCTCCTAGCATCCCCAGCCTGTAGGGTGAGGGGTAGGGATAGACTTGGCAGTGATCTCTTGCGGAGCGAAAAGATGCAGTCAGCAGGGAGGAAGAACCCCCATCCCTGAGAGGGGTCCCACTATGCTCCCCAGCTCGATTCAGCCTCGGTGTCTCGCTCTGGGTTCCCGCTGCGCCCCCAGACGGCCCCTTACCTGTCCCGCCGAGGACGGTCCCGCCTCCTCCGCGGGGCTCGGGGGCCCAGCATGGGCCGGTGAACGACGGCGCCCCCGCCTTGCGGCCGCTGTGGAGCTCCCAGGAGGGCGCCTCTGCTCCCGGCCCCGGGTCCCTGCCGCCGCCGCCGCCGCCGCCGCCGCCGCTTCAGCACCGCGGACAGCTCCCGCCCGCCGCCCGGCGCCGCCGCCCTCCCCGCCCGGCGCGGTCCCGGGAGCCCCGCATCTTGGCCCGGCCCCGCCGCCGCCACGCAGCCCTTAGCCCGGCCCGAGGCGGCTCCGCGCCGACTTGGGAGAGCAGAGAGGAGGATCCCCCTCCTCCCAGCCTGCCGCCGCCGCCGCCGCCGCTGCCGCCGCCTTTCTCCCCTCCGTCTCCCTTCCACGCTCGGGAATCAGCCCACCAGGCACTCCGGACCCAGCTCCGGGGCGGGGCGGGGCGGGGCGGGAAGTCAGGGGAGCCCAAAGGAGGCTGCGGAGCGAGGGGCGCACAGCTGGAAAGGTCTCTGATTCCTGGAGCCGAGCTCCTTTTATCAGCCCTTCTCCTTACCCTACTTCCCCATTCCCGCAGGAACGATGGGCGGCCCTGGGGTTTCTTGAAGTATTTTGGAGCTCCTAGGTTCCCAAGCTCTGAGTTTTAATATTAACCTAAAGAGAAGAAAACAAGCAAACAAAAAGCATTTATTGAGCGCCTACTATATACCAGACACCATGTCAGGTTTTTATGTTTTTAACCAATATAATCTCATTTAATTTTCTTAACTCTATGAGGCAATATAATCCCTCCCCTCTCCCTGCCCTTCCCCCTCCATTTTACACATGAAGAAGCTGTCCTCAGAGATTAAGTCTCTTGATTTGGAGACAACAGTGCTGTGCCGGCAAGTGCACAGGCTTTAAAGACCATGGGCCTAAGGTTTGGTCTTAGTGTCTCACTAACTGTATAACCTTGAGCGAGTTAACCTCTCAAAGCCTTGGGTTTCTCATCTGCAAAGTGGGGGAGCTGTAGCCACTTCATAGGGGTCATATGAGGACAAGATGAGATGACAAATGTGACATATTGGTCTCAAATAGGCCCTTAGTGGGTGCACATTCTCCTGAGTTCTCCCAGAGGGAGAGCTGAGATCTGAGCCCAGGGCTTCTGTCTGCTTTGTCTCTCCTACTGTGCTGCTCTTTATCTGTCCCCCTCCATCCTGCATCCTGGTTTCCTTTCCTTTTCTTTCGTTCTTTCTTTTTTTAATCATGGGGATACCCTCATCTTGAGGGTATTACAAGAAGATGGGGACTATTTTTCAAGCTCCATGCCAGGTCGTGAGTCTCACTACAATATCAGGGGGCTTGGGGGAGGGAGAGTTTCCCCATTTTCTGAAGGCAAATAGGGGCAAAGTAAACCCCAGAGCAGAATGAGCAGGGGCTGGGGGGTGGAAGAAGGCACTGGGGACCAAGCTCTGGCAGTGGGAGTTCCCTCGCCTTCTATCCAAGGATGTTACACTGAATGGTGAGCTCCAGGACCCCTTCACTCCCACATAACATGGAGCATCTGGGACAGTTCACTTTAGTTCCCAGCATGCACTGTAGGAGCCAGGAGTCCCTGTCATGGAGTTTGGGTCTCCTCTCTACTGGACAGAGAACTCCCTAAACCTTGTGCTGTGTCTCAGGGCTGGGCTGATAGTGGTGTTTAACTGATTGGGTGCTAAATATATTCTTGTTCTTCTTGCCCCTGCCCTATTAGAGTGGAGGCCCTGAGACTAGGAAGGTTCTTGGACCACTCATCTGGGGCCCATAGAGCATCTGCACAGGCATTTCTCCTCTCTCCCCCCTCCCACACCCAAGGCACTGTCCCTTGAGTCTATGCACCCTCTTGCACTTTTGCTCTCCCCTGGCCTTCATCTCACAGGGCCCCATGGCCCCCTACTTGGCCTTGACTCCTCTCTGCTCCTTCCCTCCCTACCCTGGCTTTGCTCCATGCCTAGGCTGCATACCGAATTACTAATCAAAAGGATAATAAAAAAGCCAGTGAAGCAAAAGCTGGATATAAATTCCAAATACTAATGTTGATAATTATATGCTGTTGCCTGGAGGGAAAACTTGTGGAGCGGCCCCTGATGTTGTGTCAAGGACCCTGGCCTGGGCACCAAAAGACCTGGGTTCTGGTCTGGTTTTCATCATGAATTGGCATAGCCTAATCTCCATGGACTTTCGCTTCCCCAGGATTCTGAGCCTCCTCAGCAGCTTTGAAGACACTGTAGGGGCAATCAGCACCATGCGAAATTTGTGACAGAGAACACGGGCTAATGCAGTGGTGAGTGTTTCTTTTAGGGAATTTCCCTCACAAGATCTAAGGGGTGGTTCAGGAACTGTAGAATCAACAACTATGCAAAATTTCCATTCCACGTTCCACTCCCTTCTTTCCTTCCTCCCTCTTTTCTCCATCAGGCATGTCCTGCTATGTAATGAAGGTCTGCTTCTCTGCTAGACCCTGAGAATATGAAGTATAAACCATAGTCTGGGTTCTTGAAGGAGCTGCCATGAAGGATGATGAGGTAGGTAAACATGTTAACCAGCAATTCCAAAACATTGAAATAAATATTATCACGGGGTAAGTGAAAAGTACACAGAGAAGGAAACAATTAGCCTTGCCTGAAGAAGTCCCAGCAGGCTTCCTGGAGGAGGTGACATTTGAGCTGAGTTTCATTAAACAATGAGACATTCACCAGGAAGGCCAGGAGAGGAGGAAATTCTGGAAAGAAAGGCTGGAGAGGAGAGATGAGGCTGGAGGACTGGCGAGGAAGCTACAGCAGAGTCCGGGAAAGAGACAGTGAGAACTTGAACAAGGCAGAGTCAGAGGGATGGGGAACAGAGGATGGGTTTGAGATGCTTCTGGGAGAGAACAGAGAGGAGACATTGGTTGTAAGAAAAGGGGAGAGGCACCAAGGGTAACATTGGGGCCTCCTGTTGCTGGGTATCTGATGTTATCTACAATTAGGCATTGGGAGGGAAGGAAACTTTGATTACCCTTGGTAATGCTGCTGACTGCCATAAACTCCTCAGTTTCTAGGCCTTTACACTTTCAATTTTATTCTCCCTTTAGTTCCTAGATATTTTTCTTTTTTTAATTTTTAATTTATTTCTATTTTAAAAAAATATTTATTTTTGAGAGAGAGAGAGAGAGCGCGCACATGCCTATGAGGGAGAGGCAGAGAGAGAGGGAGACTGAAGATCCATAGTGGTCTCTGTACTGACAGCAGAGAGCCCCCATGTGGGGCTCGAACTCATGACTGTGAGATCATTACCTGAGCTAAACTTGGATGCTTAACTGACTGAGCCACCCAGGCGCCCCTCTCTGAAATTTTCTTAAGCCAAAAAAGTCTCCCATCTTACCTTGATTGTCTTAGTAGAAGAGAGAACGGCCCAGGCTTGGGCTGGGAGAGCTCAGTGGGACAGAGGAACCCTGAAAGTCTTCCTGGAGGAGAGAGCAGGTGTCCTAGCTGAAACTAAAGCAAGGTCTGTAGAGAAGGGAAGGAGTAAGGCATTGGGTGAAAGCTTGGGAGGAAATGCCTTTATGTCTTGTTTTGCTCCCATCTCTCTGATATTCCCCAAGCAGAATCTGACACAGTGGACTCTGTTTATGTTGGTACTAGCTCTGGTTGCTAATTTCTCTCCACCTGAGGATTTTTCTTCATAAGCTCTTTCATGCACAAACTCTTAGCTCTTTATACAAGGGGTTGATTTGCTCACAGCATTCCCTAGGGGATGTAAATCAGCACCAAGTGTGGGGATATCTTCTTCATTCGCTACATCAATAGGCCACACAGTAGAAGGACTCTCCCCATAAAAAGGAAGGTGAGTCTTACTCCCAGCCCAGTGGGCTCAGTGCCTCTGAGTCAAAACTCGTGGTCAAGGTCACATAGCTGGGACCTACAAAGCCCTGGGTAATGGGGTGGGAAGGAGACAGGCTGGTATAGAGTACAGGGTCAAGTGGACCTTTGGACTGCCCAGCAGCTGAATCCTACCCCGTGGACATGGCTCCAGAATGACATGACTCCAAGAAGGGGTTCATTTCTGGGTATAAGCGGGTAGTGGGAATGAATTCTTGACTCTGTACTGGAGAGAGAACCCTGGAGATCCTCACTGCTTCTGCGTCAGGCCCTTTTGTTAGAGGCAGACCCCCACCCCTCCAACAATGAGGTCTGTAGTGGTCTGTCTCTCAAACTTCTTTGGGCAGCTTTGGAAGTCCCACAGCTATCCACTTCTCTCCATAGGAGACTGCAAAACTTAAGATGAGGCAATTTTTTTAGCAGCACACCAATTCATGCAGGGAAAGAAGCCAGGAGAGTTCTCAGCACCAGTCCTGTCCAACTTCTTGCTTTCCTACTGAGCACTGGTTCACTCAAGCCTGGGAGCATGGTTGTTGCTGCCGCTTTGAGAGGCAAAGCCAGAGCATGAGGAGGCAGAACACGGCAACCACAGACTGCACAGCTCAGAACTCCATCAACATCAAATCTGGCATCCACAGGCTGCCTTGGGGGCATGTGAGCGCTTGCTCACTGGCAGAGGGACCTGCACTGCTGGCACTTTCCCACTTTCCCAGAGCAGGATGTGTGACTGCATATGTGCCGGGGGGGGGGAGGGGCTGGGGGGTGAGATTTATCAGCAGTGGCAGCCACACCAGGTCTTTCCTCCGACGCAATAATGAAAATGAAAATGAATGGAAGACTAAGAGTGCTTTCTATCTGCCTTCCTCTATACTTTTTGAAGCATTTGCTCAGCTCTTAATCTCATTTGACTCGTATAAATGTGTCTCCTTCCCAGGCGACAGATGAGGAAAAGGAGTCCCAGAGAAGTTAAGTAACTTCCAACCTGGGGAAAAAAGTCAGAGATCAGTACTGAGCCAAAGGAAGAAGAAAGGAGACTGATGCACGATTCTGCCTTATTTCTGTCCTTGAAGCTACAGTCAACCAGGTAAGGTGAAGACCTCATGGGGAGGCCTTCTCTGCCTTCACCCTGAACTGAGACAGTAAAGAGTGGGTCCCAAATTCTTGCCAGGGCTCCCTGCTGCATGTGTCTCTGTGTCCAATGTATGGATGACAAAAATGACCCTTCACTCCTCCCCAGATCAGGGTTTAGGGAGGGCAGAGAGCTGGAAGGGAAAAGGGCTATGAAGAACACCTTCCTAGAGAAGCTGGAGTACTTTTATATTCTTCAGCTCAGAATAAGCAGGAGAAACCCATTCTGGATGCCTACTCTGTGTCAAACACTTACCTTTTAATCCTCAAAACAATTCAATTAGGTTGTTTTTAATCAAGGCTCATGGAAGTTAAATTAATGTGCCGATGCATACATCCAGCAAATACAGGCAAGATTTGAAGCCATTTCTGTCCCTGCTGCCAAAACTGGGTCCTCTCTATTCTCTTCACCAGCAACCCTGCTTACCCCCTTATTGCCCAAGGGATTGGGACATTTCATGAGGGAGCAGAAAAAGAAACCTGAGGAAACAACCTCAAATTGTAAAAAGAACCTCTCTGAATGTCCCTTCCCCTCCGGTGGAATTGGAATGGCACAAGGCCCCAAATTGGCTGCTGGGTCAGGAGCTTATACTTGCCTGCCGGAGGCCGGCTCCAGCAGGTCCAGGGGTCCCTGAGGATGGACGGTGTTGGCAAGAGAGGGAGTGAGAGAGCCCTGAGATTCTCTCTGATCACCAGACAGGCATCTCTGTCCTGTCGGTTTTGGTGTCTTTATTTATAGGTCAAATGTTAACATGGCATCAGAAAAAGGAAGTTTTACAATGGATAGTTCTCTGGGATAAGATATTTCTGGAAAATGTACAGAAACAGGTTTTATAGAAGTCTTCTTGCAGAGCTGCCCCAATTATAGTGAGGTTGAGTAATTAAGAAAATAACAGCGTGTTCACACTTTAATAACACTAAGATTAAGTCATAGGTTTGTAGATACTCTTATCCATCCTCATCACAGTTGCCAGGGTAAGGGAAGGTGTTTGTGCAATGTAGGCCTTAGAGAAGGGGCTGCTATACATCACCAGTTAGCAAAGGTGTATGAGGTAACTTAATCTTCTGCCCTTATCTGTTCCTTTTCTCTAAATTAGGCTCTTTGTCTCTGGGCAAGACTTGATTTTCCAGTTATATTCTTTATAGCACCAGAGAACCAAACATACCTTTAAAGAGTTTAGCTCATTTCCAATACATAGAATAGCCTCTTCGAGTGCATTTACCTTTGTGTCTAGTTTTATGATTTCTTGAATAGCTAGGGCATGAGAGACATTTTTGGTTAGCTGATTTATATGCTGAGCTGTATGAATATCTTGGACTAACGCAATGGTAGAAACAGGATTGTACATGTAAAGATCAGTCTTTTATGAGTAAGGGTCATTAGACTGTTCATAGCTCGAGGGAAAGTATGGAAGGAAACAGGACCTGCTGGAGACACTATGTCTGTTCCCATAATCGAAAGAAGAAGTTCCCACAATAAGTTTCTTCACAAGGTGCAATCATCATACCAGGGCCAGAGTAAGAGTACAAGTCACTCCTCATATTGATCAACAAGGTGCCTTAGGGGTCGGTGCTCAAGCAGAAATAATTGAGTGGGGGTGGATATTGGTCGTCATCTGATTGGCAAGAGACTGTGCAAACTTGCTTTAACCTCACCAGGAGTTTTCTCGACTAGTGGGCTCAGAATGGCTCCCAACATTTGCCAAACTCTGAGGCTGAGGTTTTCATGTGCTTTCTTCGTTTACCTCCCTTTTGTTCTTCCTTAATTCTTCTGATGTTCCTTTTGAGTGTCATGGCCTGACTCAGCTGGTTAAGGAGACCCAAGGGTGAATGGGTGGGGGAGGAAGGAGCAGTGGTAATACAGCCTTAGGGGCTGGCAGGGTGTGCCAGCAAAAACGAAAATGACAAATTCCAGGGGGACATGAAACACTCAGCCTGCTGTTTTTCTCTCCCAGAACACCCCTCCCAAGATCCCTTCTTTTCTCCTGCTCTGGAAGGTGTGAGTGTGTGTGTGTGTGTGTGTGTGTGTGTGTGTGTGTGAAAGGGACAAGAGATAGGTCCTCAAAGTTACTTGCAGTTACCAGCTTCTTGATCCCTGGTCCCCCACACTCCCTGTACACTTGGGGCTTCCACATAAGGCCTTGCCTCACAGTGAGCCCACATTTGGTTCCATTACAGCCTGTGCCCCATCTGTCATGCACATCTCGATATTCAATCCTCTTCCTTCAGCTCCCAAGCCTGCTATTCCAGCACAGACCTTGGGCACTGACTCCATTAAACTGGCAGGGTTCTGCTGTGTCAATGAGAATGCTAAGAGTGAAGGTGGTGAAGGCACACTGTGCCAGGTTGGGCACTGGAGAGCTAGCAAGAGGGAAGTACGGTAGATGACAGAGAGAGAGCTGGATGGGCGGATGGACGGATACACAGATAACAGATGATCTAAGTGCCTGCCATGTGTCAGGAACTGGGCTAAGAGCTTTCTGTGCATTATCTCAATGATCATCTATTAAATATATGAAAGAAGCATTCGCTCTATAATATAATTCGGATTCATTCTCAAATAATTTAATAAGTGCCCGGCATTGTGCAAGATGCTTTCTAAAGTCTTTTTTTTTTAATGATTTTTTAAACATTTATCTTTGAGACAGAGATAGAGAAAGCATGAGGAGGGGAGGATCAGAGAGAGAGGGAGACACTGAATCTGAAACAGGCTCCAGGCTGAGCCAGCTGCCAGCATAGAGCCCGACGCAGGACTCGATCCCACAAACTGTGAGATCATGACCTGAGCCGAAGTCGGACGCTTAACGCACTGAGCCACCCAGGTGCCCCACTATAGTCTTAATGCTAATCCATTTCTTCTGCCTTAAGAGAATGATTACTGGAGGGATTCCTAGCACTTGCCTGAAAAGGGACTGTAGAAGGGATAGTAGAAAGAGTGTGAGTCTTGGCATCAGTCAGGCTAGAGTTCAAATCATGGATGGTTTGTCAATACAGGTTTGTTGTTGTTTTTTTTTTTTTTGGAAAGCAATTTGACACTATGTATCAAGGGCCAAAGTAAATCCAATGTTGGTAATCTATCCTAAGGCAATACTAACAGGTAATATTTATTGTGTAACTACTACATGTCAAGACTGTTCTAACTGCTTTAGATGAATCATCTTATTTAATTTAAACAGCAACAGCAGGAGGAAGGTACTATTATCCTACTGTACAGAGGTGAAACCCAAACATACCCAACCCTCGAAGGGTAAAGCCCAGATTCTAATCAAGGTAGCCAGGCTCCAAAGCCTCACTTATCAACACTACACCATACTGACTGTATAAGCTTTGTACATAAAACTGCCCATTACAGTATAATTATCATTGCAGGAAATTTGGAACACATATAAATGTCTAAAAAACTGGGCAAATTTAAATAATTATTGTTAACTCTTTAAAAATACCATGAGGGAAATGCTTATGTTATAATATGAAGTAAAAAAAGCAGGCTACAAAATTATACATGCAGTATAACCACAAATATGCAGTAGAGTCCAGAAAAACATCCTAGGATGAATTAAAGTAAGATTCTTTTAAGGGTTATCTCTGGATAGAGGCAACTATGGTTCATTTAAATATTTCCCCCTTTTTCCTGTACTTCCTAAATTCTCTGCAATATACATGCATTACCTTAAAATTATTTTAAAACTTACATAAAAATAAGTATTTACTGAAGAAATGATTGGTCTGTTGGGTGCCTTTCGAAGACTCATCTCTTTTAATCTCAGCACTGGCAGCAGGAACAATGGTAGGGTTGGTGGGGGGTGGTGACCTCTACCCCTGGCTTGCACAGTGGGAGAATTATAGTAAATGAGGTCACATTTCTAAAGGGTTATGTTCCCCTTACAGCTGGGCGGACTGAAGCTCTAGTGATCCTCATAGAAAAAAGGAAGGCGAAGAAGAGAACAGCAGGAAGGATGCAGAGAGCGGGACTCACAATGGTAGGAGAGAAGACGGAGGTGGGGGAGACAGCTTGGGGGCAAAAGGGGAAGAGATCAAAGAAAGCAGGAGCCCAGAGAAGGGCTGGGGAGCTGGGAGGGGTGAAAGAGCTTAGTGGGGGCAGACAGACAGATACAGACACACACACAGCAACCTGGTAAGAGATATAAATTCTCTTGACCCACCAGCGTTCCCGCTAAACTTCAGTGCACTGTCCCAGTGTTACAGAAACCATTTTCTACAATGAAATGATGCTTCCACCTCGGGGAAGCCTTTTCCTGGGCTTGCAGCTTGAATCTCTTCTAGTCGCCTGGCTGTTCCCCAGTCCCCAAGGCCCTAGCCAAGAAGGACCTATCTGCACTGTAGCCGCTGCAATTTTCCAGGGACAATTAGACCTATCCCTGTTGCAACCATTCAATCAATGTTGGGAGCTTTGGTACCCATGGACGGGCATCATGGCATAAACCCGGGATTAGCACCCAGAACACAGTTTGCAAAGGCTGCCTAAGGCTTCCAGTTTGTAAATTAAGGTATAAAGAACAGGATAAAAACCATGGAACGATGCGAGATCTGTGGCTGTCATCTAGAATCTGCCACAGGGAAAGAAGTGAGGCCCAGAGAGAGAAAGGAGCTGGCCAAGGCCAAAACCTGGTTGGCGGGGGAGATTGGGCTTTCTGATTTCTTCCAGTAGACAATCCCTTATGAGTGATAGTTTTTGTCTGTTTTCAAATGACCCTACCCTTCATTTACCCTTATAAGATGCCCCTGAGGCAGGTAACCCAGGAGCCAGCCCTTGTTTTCTGAGTAGAAAAGGTACAGCTCAGAGGGGCCATGGAATTCTCCCGGTATCAGTGGGCTGATTGATGATGTGCTGGGGCTCAGACTAAATCTTCTCAAGAACATGAGTGCTGGGCCACACACCATCGTGAGGAACTGTCAGCCATGGGAAGTTAGGAGCAACTTCAGTTTCTGCAGTTTGCTGGAGTCTTCAGGCCTAAGTTCCTCCTTGGGGGCAGCCTAGAAAGTATTAGAAGTGGAGGGAGTGTGTCCCAGTTTCTGCTGTGACATTCCGGTTTCTACCATGAAATCATTTGCATGGCTATAGTTCTGATGTGGGGCCTTAAACCCGTTATCGCTGATAACCACTGGTCGAGCACTAACTATAGACAGGGAACAGAGTATGTTCTGGGGATACACAGAAATATAAGACATGGGCCTGGTCATCAGAGACACGATTATTTTACCTTTGGTTTCTAAATTTTTTTAAATGTTTTATTTATTTTTGAGAGAGAGAGATTGAGACAGTGTGATCGGGGGAGGGTCAGAGAGAGAGGGAGAGACAGAATCCGAAGACAGGCTCCAGGCTCTGAGCTAGCTGTCAGCACAGAGCCTGATGCGGGGCCTGAACCCATGAACCGTGAGATCATGACCTGAGCTGAAGTCGGATGCTTAACTGACTTAACCCAGGTGCCCCTATTTTAGCTTTGGAATAAGATCAAGTGCATTCAAATACAACAAGATGAGAAGTCTGAGATCTCTCAGTGTGGTCTGCCTTCACATATACTGTTTTGCTTCTTTGAAATCTCCTACTGCACCCACCTGCCCAACTCAGGTGTTTCCTCCTTGGATGTCTTTTCTTCTGCTCCTGGATTAGATTCCTCTCTACTGGCTTCCTATATCTTGTATTTCCCTCTACCGCAGCACCCAACACACCAACCGTACTTTTAAATCTTACCTGTCTCTCACTCCCATCTCTAACTCTAAGCTTCGAGGAAGAGGATGGGGCTGTATTTTCCATCCCTGTACCTAGTTTGTGTCTGACACAGCAGACACTTAATAAATACGTGTTGAATAAGGAAAAGCAGCCATTCTGCTTCTGCTGTCTCCAGCATATAAGCTCTAACGTCCCTTGCAGCTCTAACCTAGTGTGACTTTATGTTACCATTTGAGGCATTGTATTTTAGTCACAGTGGTCTCAATTTCATTGAAGCTAGACATGACTTCACTTAGCAGTAATGGAAGCCACCTCACTGTTCCCCTCCTTTTCTCCTAAAGGACCTAATGATAATCCGAGCATGAGTATCAGTGGGAACATGTGGCTTATTCACTTTCCTTTTATTAGAATGACAGGGCTTGGCAAAGTCCACCAGGAACTTTCTGTCCACTCCTAGCATAGTCTCTGCCTAGTCACCTTGTTGCTGGGCAGGTGCAGTTGGGAAAATCCGGTGGCTAGGCAACACAGAACACTCAGGAAAGGAAAACAGCTAGAAACATTTGCAGATTAGAAAGGCAAGGAAAACTTGATAGAAACAAACATTCAAAGTACCTGCCAGGCTTTTAATACTGTCAGAGGAGGAGAGCCTGGAGCCAGCTGGAGGAAAAAGATAAGGAACACATTTATTTTCTCTACCCAGACCACATCAACTGCCCCCCAACCCCATACCTTCTGTTTTACTGTTAGAAAAAATGGTCGCATTTCTCAGGCAAGCTGCATTGTGCCAATCTCTCTCCATACTAAGGAAAACTGAGTCTACGAGGTTAGCAAATTTGTTTGGCAGCAACATTAGGATGTGCGGCAGTCCATGGTTCTGAGTTCCCACTGGGCCCTGAGGCATCTGAGTCTTAGCCAGGCTCTTCTGCCCCCATAGATGACCCAGCAGATGAATGACAGGAAGCGGCTAGGCTGTGGACAAAGAAGATTTGAGAGCCTGTTTGGAAATACAGGTCTACAATGTATTATCTGAAATCCCTGGGGTCAGATGTTTTTCAGAATTCTGAATTTTTCATCTTTTTAACAACGTAATATAATGTGTCTATGGTATATTATGTAAAACCCTTAGTGAGGTCCAGGGCAGCACCACATAATCAAGCACATTGATATTTCCTCAGAAAAAATGTGTGACTAGTCATCCCAAATATGATCAATAAAGATGTTAAGTAACCTCATGGCAAGTCAGGGTCTTCCTCCAAATGAGTTCATTCACATTAGTCTTACAAAAAAGCTTCTGGTCCTAAAGTGTTTAGGATCCAAAATTTTGGTTAAGGGATTGCGGTCCCACAGCAGTACCAGCCCATGGATTCCACCTCAGACCAAACAGACCTGCCAAATTTCCTAGGGTTGATCAAACTTTCTAAGCTTGTAAATTTCCTGACTGATGGTTGCAGGCAGGGGATGGATGAAGAATGAAACTAAACCAAAGAGAGGCAGCTTGAACCATGAGTCCTCAGACACCCCCCCCCCCCCCCCCCCCCCCCCCCCACCGACCAAAGATGCACAAGTATAAGCTTCTCTTCAGGAAAAATAGCTGATAACTCTGAAAGTATATAGCTGGACATCCTGGAAGCCTTGTAGATGGCATACAGATGGAGGCGTGGGGGAAGAGGCCATTCGCCTTTTTTTCTACCCACAAGCCTGACTACCCCTTGCTTCTGGGCAAGTTCACATCTCCTATCACATAAGCGTGAGCATAGTTGGCATTCCCGTGACGGGGGGAGAATATTTTGTCATCAGTACATAATAACGGTTATTAGCCCTGTGGACTGTGTGCTGCCTGCTAAGCTTCGTACAACTACTTGATATGCATTCTCTCTCCTCTCCTTACCACTATCCTGTGAGGCAGGATTGTCCCCATTTCACAGATGAGGAAACTGGAGCTCATAAAGTTTAAATAGCCCCCCTGAAATCAAAGGCTGGTAAATGGTGGAATCAAGGATTGAGCCCTTACCACCAAATTTTGCTGTGACTGCATTACTTTACCTCTTTTCCTTTGTCTTCATTATCATAGGCATTGGCTTGAGTGTGAACAAGGGGATTAAATTGCTGCTAGTATTGAATCAGTTCCACTTGTGGTAGGGTGTTTTTTTTTTTCTTTAAGTTTAGTTATTTATTTTTGAGAGAGGGAGAGCATGAGCTGGGTAGGGGCAGAGAGAGAGAATCCCAAGCAGGCTCTACACCATCAGCACAGAGCCTGACGTGGGGCTCAAACCCATGAACCGTGAGATCATAATCTGAACCGAAATCAAGAGTCAGACACTCAACTGACTGAGCCAACCAGGGGCCCCAGTTTGTGGTAGGATTTTAGTTAACTATCCTGGGAAATGACTTACGTTTACATTAACAGTATGTTTCAAGTTTTAAAAAATTATACAAAAAATAATTGTTCTTGGGGTGAGGGAGTAAAGTATAAAAGGCTGCTCTTGGCTATGTTCTCCCCAGGCCCACTCCCAAGAAATTATGGTTTACTGTGTATCCTTCTAGAAGTATATATGTACTTTTTAGTACATAGGAGATCATACATAGTTTACCATGGCATTTTTTTTTTTTTTGCCTTAATAATATATCTTTCCACGGGTGCTTGGCTGGCTCAGTCGGCTAAGCATCTAACTTCGGTTCAGATCATGATCTCATGGTTTATGGGTTCGAGCCCCACGTAGGTCTCTGTGCTGACAGCTCAGAGCCTGGAGCCTACTTCGGATTCTGTGTCTCCCTTTCTCTCTGCCCCTCCCCCACTCATGCTCTGTTTCTCTCTCTCTCAAAAATAAATAAACATAACATAAATTTAAAAAAATCTTTCCAGGTGTGCCTGCTGGTTCAGTCAGTAGCGTGTGCAACTGTTAATCTCCAGGTTGTGAGCTTGAGCTCCATGTTGGGTGTGGAGGTTACTTAAAGTAAATTAAAAAAATGTATCTTTCTATATCTTTTCTTAAAATTTTTATTTTTGAGAAAGAGAAAGACAGAGTGTGAGCAGGGAAGGGACAGAGGGAAAGGGAGACACAGAATCTGAAGCAGGTTCCAGGCTCTGAGCTGTCTGTCAGCGCAGGACCTGATGCAGGGCTCAAACTCATGAACAATGAGATCAGACCTGAGCTGAAGTCAGAAGCTTAAGTGACTGAGCCACCCAGGTGCTATGAGAGGGAGAGACACAGAGTGTGAGTGGGGGAGGGTGTATCTTTCTATATCTGAACATACAGAATACCTCATGTTTATTGTTATTAAACTAGACCCCCCAAGTGCCCTCCTCATACCTGCTGTTTCTTTCTTTAAGAAATATTTTATTTTATTTTTAAAAATAATCTCTACACCCAAGATGGGGCTTGAACTTACAACCTCAAGATCAAGAGTTGCATGCAGTCAGGCACCCCATATTAAACTAGTTTTTTAAAAAAATGATAAGGGGTACCTGGGTGGCTCAGTCAGTTAAATGTCTGACTTTGGCTCAGGTCATGATCTCACAGTTCATGGGTTTGAGTCCTGCGTCGGGGTCTGTACTGACAGCTAGCTCAGAACCTGGAGCTTGTTTCAGTTTCTGTGTCTCCTTCTCTCTCTGACCCTCCCCTGATCCCACTGTCTCTCTCTCTCTCTCAGAAATAACATAAAAACATTAAAAAATAAAATAAAATAAAATAAAATGATAAATATACTAGGCAAACAGTGGTGAAAGGAATGGATTTCCAGTTACTAGACTTTAAGACATATATGCATCACTGCTTGTTTTTGAAGGAGCTTACTATAGTGATTAAGAGCCTAGACCTAGAGCATTTTGAATTCAAAATGCTCTGTCCCACATAAACTCTGCAACTTTGGATAAAGTATCATTCTCTCTAAGCCTCAATTTTTTAAATCTGTAGAGTGGGTTTAATCATGGTACCTTCTTGTGGATTTGTATATCCTAGAAGAGAAATACAGTTAATGAGTTTAGTGGTTTAGTACAGGCCCTGGGACAGAACAAGTTATGTACATAGTTCAAATCTGCGGCAGCCACATTCTGGGCTCCTGGCTGGCTTGGTCAGCAGAGCATGTGACTCTTATCTCAGAGTCATGAGTTCAAGCCTCACATTGGATGTAGAGCCTACTTTAAAGAAAAAAGAAAAAAAAAAGGAGCCACATTCCTAATGCTAGAAAAATGTATAGGCAAAAAATATTTGCCTGTAGGATAGCCCCTAACTGATAGTTATGAATTCTTTTATCCTAGAAAGTGAGAATAGGTAGGTCCAGGGATCTCTTGCTCTCCACTCCCCTTTCTTCTATCATGAATTGACCATAGTAAAAAGTTTGAAGTTCACGATTTAAGGCAGATTGAACCTTGGACCTTGGATACTAAATTCCTGTCGAGAGTATGTATATGGAATTCAGCATTTAAAGCACTCAGTTTGGAGTTTTAGCTTCTAACCCTAAATCTACCACCATCTTGCTGAATGACCTTGGACAGATTGCTTCTTCTCACCAGAGGATTTCTAAGTCCCATTCAGCTTTAGGATTCCAGGATCCTGCTATGATATCCAGGATTCTGGTTTTGATTTCCAGGATTAAACAGATGTGGCTACAGGGAACTTATGTCCTTAGAAAGCTTCTGGTTAGCCTGGTTTTGGTGTTTGGTCCACTTGGGGAAGCAGAGTGCTGTTTAAGCATTGCAGGTTCTGGATCAGAAAGGCAGGTTCAAATTTTGACTCAGCCACTTCTTAGTTAGGCATATTACTTAACCTGTCTGAGCCTCAGTTTCCTTATTATGTAAATATGGAGTTAATAATAGTACTTATCTTAAAAGTAACACTTACGCTTTTTGATGCCTCATTCTGCACATATTTGTTGAGGGTTCACTGTGAGTCAGACGCTATGCTAGGTACTGGAATCAATGATGAGAAATAACAGATGGACTTACTGTCTAGCATGGAACACAGACAATGACACAATCTAAACTAAGAAATACAAAATTGCAACTGTGACAAGTGTGGCTAAGATTTGCAAAATGGTGTTATAAGAATCTATAACACAGGGATCTGTTGTGATCATGAATTTCAGGTAAGGTTTTCCTGGGAAGGAGATGTTTGCCTTGAGCCCTTAAGAGTGAAAAGAAAAGATATGACTTCTTTGAAAGACCGAGGTGTTTGATTTTAGTGTTTCCACGTGACATTAGTGAAACTTACATTCTAGAACTACAAAGTGGACTCAACCCTCTTGAAAAGGAGACCTAGAGGATAGCTGGAAGGGAAGAAATTAAAGCTACTTTCTTTAGGAGTCACAAGATCCCAGGGTCAGGGTCAGACAAAATTAGTAACTATGGTTAGGGGTGAGGGGTAAGGAGGGATGATTTCCCTATGAAAGTCCAAACTTCTATGGCATCTCTCCTTCAGCATATGTCAGTCAAAATCCACAAAGCTTTCATGAGCTACTTCAATTCACTGACTTCTATCAACTCCTATACCATTTAGAGCCCTATATAATTTATCAATTGCTTATTGAGGCTCTATTAAATCAAACAGATAAAACAGAATTTATTAGAAGGAATTTATAAGTTCAATTTTTACTCATTTTAAGATCAGTAAATGAGAAAAATGAGGCTGTTCTAATAATGTGAAAGAAAGAAAGAAGGAAAGAAAGAAGGAAAGAAAGGGAAAGAAAGAAAGAAAGAAAGAAAGAAAGAAAGAAAGAAAGAAAGAAAGAAAGAAAGAAAGAAAGAAAGAAATGAGGGAGGGAGGGAGGAAACCAGGAGATCTATTGGCCTCAGAAACCAACTTGTTTCTTTATTTTGTTTTGACTACAAAACAATTTCCAAATAATCATTCATTCAGTAGTTGCAAATAACAGTTTTAGGTTGCAGTGATGGGATATTCTTTAATTAGTCAGAGAGGAAAGAAGAACATTTATTCCAAGGCCTGCACAAAAATGAGCCTGTCCAGAGAACAAGCTGGTGTCCTGTGTGTGTGTGTGTGTGTGCGCGCACACACATAAATATACTAACTCAAACTATTTTATGAATACTATATTATCTGCTTGATTATATATTTTTATTTATTCCTTAAAACAACTCTATACAGTAATTGGTATTATCATCCCCATTTAATGTACAAGAAAATTAAGGCTCAGAGAGATTTCATTTCTGGAAACATGAACGTCTAGATACACTAGAAAAGCCAGTTACTGGAAACAACTAAAACTTTTGGGTATAATAATTTTAAGCCATCAATGATCTGGCAAGAAAGTAAAGAATCTACAGAGTGAAAGAAGGAACTCAAATAATTAAGCAGACTCCTGAAGCTGGCTATCACTCTGAGGATGTCTTCTCTTCTTAGTAAACTTAAGTTTTGAGATTTTGCAGAATTGCAGGACTCAGGAGACAAAGCCTAAGTGTTCCAAGGCTGTTGTATGGTTTGAGAAGAGGGAAAAATATTAATTTTTCATAGATTTCAATCATTTAAGCATGTGGAAGTTTTCTAAGATAATAATTAAAAGAATAATGATAGAGAACATATCTTCCAAACTAGTACCGGAAACAAATGGAGTGAAAAAAAAAGTCAAATAATGCAAAAGAAGTCAAGAAACAGGGGAGGGATAGATAGAAAGGATGAGACAAATGGAGTGTGCAAATTACAATCTAGAAATTAATCCAAATATTGTTTATTGCAATTACAACAAATATAAATGGATTAAATGCTACCATAAAAGATTCTCAAACTAGGTTAAAAAGCAACCCAGTTATATGCCATTAATTAATTAGTTTTAATTACTTTTATTTAAATAAAGGAGGGGAGCCTGTGTGGCTCAGTTGGTTCAGCATCTGACTTTATCTCCAGTCGGGTCATGATCTCATGGTTGGTAGGATTGAGCCATGCATCAGGCTCTGTGCTGACAGTGTGGGGCCTGCTTGGGAATCTCTCTCTCCCTCTCTCTTTGCACTTCTCCTCTCTCAAAATAATGGAATATTAAAAAAAATAAAGTACATTTTCTGACCATAATAGAATTATTATGGAGTACAATATTGGAAATCAACAACAGAAATATCTCTGGAAAATCATTAAATGTTTGAAAACTAAACAGCACACTTCTAAATAATCCATGAGTCAAAAATAATACATTTCTAAATAATCCAAAATTAGAAAATATTTTGAACTGAATAAAAATGACAACACAACGTATCAAAATCTGTGGAATGCCACTAAAGCAATACTTAGAAGAAAATTTATAGCAATAATCATCCAAATTAGAAATGAACAAAGATCTCAAAATGATGACCTCAGCTTCCACCTAGAAAAAGAAGGCAGATTAAGTCAAAATAAGCAGAAGAAAGGAAACAATAAGGATTAGAACAAAAATCACTAAAATAGAAAACAACAAAACAAGAGAGAAAATCAATGAAACCAAATGCTGGTTCTTTGAGAACACCAATAAAATTGATAAACCTCTGGCCAGACCGGGAAAAAAGAGGAAAGACACAAGTTACCAACATTAGGAATGTAAAAGATAACATCACTACATAGCAAAGGATAGCAAGGAAATATTATGAATAATATTATGCCGATAAATTTGACAATTTACATGAAATGGACAATTTCTTTAAAAGACACAAGTACCAAAGCTAACATGAGAAAAATGTATAACATGAATATTCCTATATCTATTAGAGAAATTGAATTTGTGGTTAAAAACCTTGTCACAAAGAAAACTCCAGGCCCAGACAGCTTCACTGGTAAATTTTATCAAACATTTAGTGAAGAAACAATACTTATTGTACATAGACTCTTTCAGAACATAGAAGAGAAGGAAGCATTTACCTATTCATTTTATAAGACCAGCATTATCCTGATAACAAAATCAGACAAAGACATTATAAGAAAAGAAAACCAAAGACCAATATCCCCCATGAATACAGATAAATTCTAAACAAAATTTTAGCAAATCAAATCTAATAGTACGTAAGCAGGATGATACATGATGGCCAAGTAGAGCTTATCCTAGTAATGCAAAGTTGATTTTACTTTAAAAAATCCATCAGTGTAATTCATCATATTAATCATATTAAAAAGTCTAATAAAAAAACCGTAAGATTTTCCTTAAAAATTTTTTCTTTATTTTTGAGAGACAGAAGAGCATGAGAAGGGGAGGGGCAGAGAGAGACAGAGAGAGACAGAGAGAGAGACAGAATCTGAAGCAGGCTCCAGGCCCTGGGCTGTCAGCCCAGAGCCTGACGTAGGCTTGAACTCACAAACTGCAAGATCATGACCTGAGCCAAAGTCAGACCCTTAACCAACTGAGCTACCAGGAGCCCCACTTTTATTTATTTTTAAAGTTTATTTCTTTATTTTGAGAGAGTAAGAGCAGTGGAGGGGCAGAGAGAGAGAGAGACAGGGAGAGAATTCCAAGAAGGCTCTGTGCTGTCAGCAGTCAGCACAGAGCCTGATGCAGGGCTCGACCTTGTAAACATGAGCTAAAATTAAGAATTGGAGGCTTAACCAAGTGAGCCACCCAGTTACCCCATGAGCCAATTTTTTAAAAATGTTTATTTATTTTTGAGAGAGAGGGATCATGAGCAGGGGAGGGGCAGAGAGAGAGAAAGAGAGGGAGACACAGAATCTGAAGCAGACTCCAGGCTCTGAGCTGTAGTACAGAGCCCCATGAGGGGCTCAGACTCACAAACCGTGAGATCATCACCTGAGCCCAAGTTGGACGCTTAACCAACCAAACCACCCAGTGAGTGAGACACACTCACCATGAGCCAATTAAAAAAAAATAATTGTTAATATATACATACCCTCCTGTTCTTTTTCTCTGGAGGACTCTGACCATCTATTACCCACTTCTTCCACTCTTCAAGTAGGGAGAGAAGGAAACAAGTGTTTGGGGAGGAGGGGAATGAGAGGTGGTAGGTCAAGCGGGGTCAAATGAAGAATCCTCCCTCTGTGATGTGAGGAATGGAAAAGCAGGGAGCAGAGCGGGCAAGCCTCTCCATCTCTCTGAGACTCATCTACCAACTTGGAGGGGTGGAGACAAGAAAGGGAAGCAAAGTAGTTCCCATGAGGTAGATCATTATTAGAATCAGAGCCCAAGAGTGGTCCAAGGTATTTACAGATCATCCTCTCCCTAGTTCACTCTCTCCTTAAATAGATGATACCTAACAAATGGGTGGCTTTCAGAGTGGAGGAAGGTGGGGGGGATGGATGAAATCCAGGTGGAGGGGATTAAGAGGCACAATCATCTTCCAATTATAAAATAAATAAAACATGGGGATATAATGCACAGAATGGGGAATACAGTCAATAATATTGTAACAAGTAACAGTTACAAATAGTAACTAGACTTGTGTGTGGTGACGGTTTTGTAATGTATGTAGATATCAAATCAGTATGTTGTACATCTGAAACTAATGCAATATTGTTTGTCAATTATTCTTCAATAAAAATAACTAGATGATGCCTGGGCAACGAAGTCACCTGCCCAAGGGCCCACAGCAAGTGAGGGGCAGAGCCACGTAACTGTCGATCAATCTCCCCTGTTCTCTAATTAGGAATCTTGGAGCTGTGCACGGTGACACACTCCCACCCATTCTTGTGGTTCCCTACGGATGGCCATACCAGGGAGAGAGAGACACAAATGATCCATCTGTCCCTCGTATCCTCTCTTAGCCCTGGTTCCACATTAGAATCCCCCAGGGAGCTTTTTCAAAATTCCAATATCTGAGGCCTATTCCAGGCCAATTCTATCAGGATCTCTGGGGGATGGGGCCTGAGCATCCGTATTCATTGAAAGGTCCCCTAGATGATTGTAATGTGCAACTGGGCTGTGAGCTACTGGCTAGACCGAGCCCAAGGATTGCCCAGCTGCAGCTTCACGTCACATTTTCATGTCACATTTTCCTGCCCCCATCCCTACTCGGAGCTGTCCATTCTTGCTATTCTTTGTGCTCTGCCTAAGATGAAAGAGTCAGAGAGGAGGCTAGGCTGGCCAGGAACACCTTCTCTGTTCCTGCACTTGCCCTGGAGTCTGGCACAGCTCACCTTGCTTGACTTCCCATCTGGGGCTGGTGCCCTACTGAAGCAGAAAATACTGGTACCCTCCTTTTCTCCCAGTCTGACCTGGCTTCTAAGACTTCCTGCTTTAGCTTCTCATCCCTTCTCTACATCTCCAACTCCCAACGCCCTTCCTTTCTCAATCTTTATCAGAAGTGCTGAGCTCTTTTCTTGGTTCCCTTCCCTGCGTGCAGTTCTCCCTCAGTGCAGTCTATCAGTGGCTGAACGGAGCTGCTCTCTGGTGCTTTTCTTTAGGAAGAGGATGTGACTCCTTTCAGTAGATGACCTTGTTGCCCCAACCCCACCCTAGCAGGGAGCAGCTCCCCAGATGTCGGTCACTGCCAGTGTCACTGATTTCAGATGTCGAGAGAGGAGGCGTGGCTGCCTCTTACTCTACAATACAGCCCATGTCCCCTTTTCTCTTCCTTCTCTGCCCTGCCTGAGAAAATTCCTGATGAGAAAATTCCAGCGATAGCCCCAGAGACAAGGGACAGAATCCTCTTGAGGCCCTACTATGTGCCAGACATTAAGATTACAGCGATGAATAAAGCGATCCTTTCCCTCAGGGAATTTATAATCATGTAAAAGGTAGAATTTTTTTATGCACAGAGGAGAAAGGAGGGTGAGAGTGGTGTGGGAAAAGAAAATTTTAGCAACTATCATGGGCCAGGCAAATGCCATCTTCTTGTATGATCGCAAAATTTGATGTAGAAGATACCATTTCCCCATTATATAGATGAGGAAATTGCAAGAAACAAGGTTAAACAATTTGCCAAGCTTACACAGCTATTAAGAGACAAGATCAGGATTTGGACCCACATTGTTAGACTTTGGTTCCACTGAAGTCTAGAAGTTCTAGAAGTCTGATGGATATACCTTATCCAACCCCAGCACCCTTCACCAGACTGAGCCATGGGGACAGCAGAAACCTCAGAGTTAGAGGCCTGGCTTCTTGTCCTGGCTCTGCTGCTGACTAGCTGTGTGAAACTGGACAGTCACATCCCCTTTCTGGGTCTCAGGTTTCTTACACATAAAGTGAGGGAGGTAGACTAGGTAATTTAGAATAGCCTTTTCAACTCTATGCTTTTCTTGATTCCATTTCCTTTCCCGTCAGTTATATATTCATTTTGCTTCCATCTTCTAAGAAGGGTCACTGGAGCTTGGGGGTGGGGGCTGGGGGTCAGGCCATCAATTTCCTGCTGAGTTAGAGCTGGAACTCACAGTCCGGCAGCTGGTACACTGCAGTATTCATCAGTCAGGGCTGGGTGAGTGCAATTAGACTCCCCCGGGAGGCACTGAGAGTCCTGGTCGTAGGATTCCAGGAGCCAAGGCTATGCCCTACATGAGCCACCACCAACCACCACTTAGTCCATGAAATCAGGCCGAGGAAGGAGGATGGCCCAGAACTAGTCACTGTGAAGCCTCTCCAGGCATTTCACGCTTTTGAAAATGACCCTGAGAGAGATGCTATCAGGAGGCGTATTTAATGGGTTTTGGAAATTGGCTAATTTTGTTGCAATCGTCTGGATGTTGCCCGACGCATGCTAAGTATCTAGGGCTAGCGTGGGCTTGTGAGTAGGGCCAAGGAGTCCAAGGCCTTCAGAGATATGTGGCACGTGGAGGTCAGTGCAGAGTGGCTGGTCATTCCTAGTTGTCTGAAAGATCCCAGGTGACCTCAGGTCACCAGGCTGGGTATTGGGTCAGTGCCCTTTGCTGTTCCAAAAGGAGTCATCCCCGCTTCCCTCCTCCACCCCTCCCCCTTTCACATTGGCTTTCCCCCACCTTTCTCTGCAGAGCCTCCCTTCTCACCCTTGCCCATAGCCCTTGCCTTCCCCCTGCCCCCAGCCAGCCCCAAGTGGAGTTCTCCCTAGCCACCCTCTCCCATGCCTTGGGTCAATAAACTATCAATACCCTGTACTGAGAAGGAACACAGAGCTCTTTGCACGCCTGATTCACCAAGAACTGCTCTCCCAGCCCTTTCCTGGGCCTCTGGCATGCTCTCTCCATCCTTTGGACCCTGTCTTTCCTCCTCCAGAGACATTGTCATCCATCAGCTCTCTGCCTCACTGGTCACAGTTCCTTCTCTGGCTGTCTTCAGCTGCAGTGTTTATTTTCTTCCTTTCACATCTTCCTACTCCCTCATTCCTGGATTTGGGTTCTCTGTAGGTTCCTTATCAGGGTTGTCCTATAGAATGGGGCAGAAAAGAGGACCAAAGCAATGTGGTCTTTAAGGAAATAGGGCTACGGTCTCCTTCAGGGATGCTGCTTAAGGGCCCAAGATTTGGAACCAGGAGACTCAGTGTTAGAACTAATTCCGGGAGTTTTGGGCAGGCCCATTACCCTCTCTAAGCCTCAGTCCTCTCATTTATGACATGCAACTGTGGTGGCCAAGCAAGAAAACACCAGCTATCATTTGCTGAGTGTATTTTGTATGTTTGGCTCCATGTTAGGCACTTTCAAATATGCTTGCATTTCAGTGTGTTTGTGGACGTGCTTTGTACATTAGAAAGTGCTAGTGGATGCCAGTTACTATTGGGAAACCAGAAAGTCATAATGGTGGCTCTCCTTGGTGCCCAGAAAATGATTAAATGGGCACTTTTGAACAGTTCTGTTAACAAAAAATTTTACACATACATCATCTCATTGATGTTCACATGCCTGCCCTGAAGTAGGTAAGCAGATATGATTAGCCCCAGTCTATGGGTAAGGAGGCCCAGACTCAGAAATCGGAGCCCAGACAGCTCTGCCCATTTTATCCACTTGCCTTGGTACTGGGGAGTACACCTGTTCCACCTTACCTGATGGTCGGACCAAGTGGGCAGTGTGGAAGTGTGCATGTGGCATAGGCAGCATCTTGGAAGATGGAGTGGCATGCGGGGTGGGGAAGTTATCTGGAACAGTCAGGGTGGAGCTCTGAGAGCAGAAAAGTTTTCCCAGCTGGGGTGTCTCCACAGGGAAGGGGACTTGGTGAGGGAGTTCTCAGGGTTGGAGTGTTGGCAAGAAGGCTGATGGCCAGAAACCAGCAGGAAATGGGGCCATCTAAGGAAATGCATGATGTGTCCCATGAATGAGTTTTTGGACATGGGGTCTAAGCCTGAGAGCCTAGCAAGGATTTGTTCTTACTCTCTGATAACCTCAGGCCAAACAGATCACCTCCCAAACCAAACCACACATGGGATCCTCAGGCCACAGGGCCTGACTCTGTCCTGGAGCCTGAGTGTGACCATGTAGCGCCTTCCAGGGAGCTAGTGTAATTATCCAGGCCTCAGCTAACTCTTCACCTCCAGCCATCAAAGGCCACTGCTCATTCCTACATGGGCTGAGTCATGAGGCCAGTCTGTGCACATGGATCAGGGCTCTCTCAGAAGTATGAAGAACTATCAGGGTTGTCGCTGACCTCTTCAGAAAGGCTCCAGTTCCCCCATCCCCAATAGCTCACTGCATGGGTAGATTCCTCTGAAAACTACAGCCAGGCAAAGCTACCAGGCCCCAGGATATATAGCTCCTTCTGCCAGCTAGGCTCTTCATTACTTTTAGCCCCATTGCACTCTGAGCTTCCCCTTCTGACCTCCCATAGCTGTTATTCCTCCAAAATTTCCCCTGGACCCCTGGGTTCTCCCTCTCCCTCAGCTCTCTGGCCTGATGCACTGTGACTCTTCCCTAAGGGGCACAGCTTCCTGTTGGGCCATCTTAGGTGGAAACTACCGTTCTCCCTCAGCGCTTGGGCTCAGGAGATGAGATGGTGGCCTGAGTTCAACAAACCAATAAACACCACCCTCTCTCCTGCAAACCAGCCCCAGTAGCTTCCTGCTACTTGCTTGGCTCTTCTTTGATGCTCTCATGGTCCCACCTCATTCATGGAAGACATTGCTCTCCTTTCTCTGGGGACAAGTCAGATTGTCATCATCATCTGGGATGACATCACATTTACATGGACCACCTCCTTGACAGCTTGGTTTTTCCATTGTAGCCTCCCCCCCCCCCCCCCCCCCCCCCGACTCCAGAGCCACCTCCTGAATCTAGTCGTCTTAGAGATGCTCCTACCTCTGTAATGTTGAATCCCAGTGTCCTACGGGCCACAACCCCATTCCCTTTGTGTTCTCCACAGCCTTTCCTGCAACTGTCCTGTGATATCATTGCTTCTCTGATTCCTTGGCTTTTAATTTTCTCCCTATATCAACCCCTTCCATGTATCCCTCCAGCCTGGAGTCCCTATTCTATTTCTTCTAACAGCCTCACCTCCATTGCCCCCTTATTTTTTCATGACACCCTTTTGGCAAAGCCCCAGTCCAAAGTTAATTCAATTATTCACCTTCTCTGCACATCTATCTAGGATACTGGGTGTTGTGGGGGAATAAAAATCACACAGCTGCAGCCTGAGGGGACTATACAATCATAGCCTCCACCACAAGGGTGCCTTCAAAGTGGTCCAGAATTTTCTTCCCTGCCTTTGTCTGCTCTCTCTCTAGAGCCCGGCATCAGCTATTTCAGACCTTCTCCATTCTCAAGATACCACCTTTCCCAGCATTCCCCACCCCCCACATTCTCCACAGATAACTTTAGGAGAAAGTAAGAGTCATTTGGCAGAAATCCTGTCAACAGCTTGCCATCAAACACATTTCATCCTTTTCTTTTTCGGCTCTCTGGTCACAATAGAAGAGATAGGGGTCCAGCTGTCTCTCCTAAGAATAGGCTAATCCCTTCAAGTGCTTTGGACCTTCTCCCTGACCACCTCCTTGAAAACCTCCTTTGATTGATTTTTCCATGCATTTCTCCCTTCACTTATATTTCCTCCTCTCTACTGGCTTCTCATTAGCATTTGAACATGTTTGGGATTCACTCTTTAAAAACAAAACAAAACAAAAAAATCCTCTCCCCTAACCCTATACCCTTATTTCAATTTCTGTATTAATTATCTATTGCACATGCAAGAAATTTCCCCTAACATTTGAAAGCTTAAAACAACAAACATCAAGTAATAAACCTTTATCATCTCTCACAGTTTCTGAGGGTCAGGAATGGGATCAGCTAAGCAAGATGGTGTGCGTTTCTCATGAGGCCATAGTCAAGATGGGGCAACAATTATCTGAAGGTCTGACCTGGGCTAGAGGATCTGCTTCCACCATGCTTCAGTCATATGGCTGATGGCTGGTGGCTTCCACTCCTCATGACAAGGCAGCTAGAGTCCCCAAAGGGAGTGCTCTGAGAGGAAGCTGCTGAAAAGGAAGCTACGAAGCTACAGAGTGTTTTATACTCTAGGAAGTGACATTCTATCACTTCTGCTATATTCTATTGGTCCCACAGACCACCCTGGAAGGGGACTGACAAGGGTGAAACTACCAGGAGGTAGAGTCGCTGGGGGCCATCCTGGAGGCTGGCTACCACACCCCACCTCACTGCCAGACCAGTTCACAGCATATTGGCTGTGTCCACATTGTGCTCTTACCTCTTCACTCAGACTGTTCTTACTGAGTCCCCAGTGACGCCCTTAGTTTGAAATCTAATGGCTTCTCCTCAGCCCTTATCTTAGGAAGTCTCTGAAACATTGCACAGTGTTGAGCTCTGCTTCTTCACACTTGCTTTTTTGGCTCCTATGATATCATAAGGTCCTGATTCCCTTTACCTTTTGGCCCCTCCTTGGTTGTATTCACACACTTCTCTTCACCTATCTACCCATTCCTTAGGGTTGCTGCACCTCAGGTCTCTGCTGGGGATCCCTGCTTTGAATATCATCTGTCTTCTGCCAACCTCATCTCCCACACTCCCTGCACCCCCGCACTCTACCTGCCAACCCTACAGAAAATCCCATGGTCCCTGTTCTCTTCCCACTCCCATCGATTTAGATCAGCACATCTGGGCTACTCTTTGTCCAGTCTTGGATTCCTCAACCAAAGGAGGTGGGGAGAGGCCTGAAGGAAGTAAGAGCAAAGCCATAAATTAATGTGGGGAGTACGTGAAATTCATCTACCACAGATGGAGAAACCTGAGTGGTGATTTGATTACTGTTTTTAAGTCTGCAGAGGCCTCTTGCCTTGAGAAATATGACCAACAGCCCTGTCTTCTCCATGGACCAAATAATAACAGGATCAGTTTTCATAATGACAGAAATGACAGATCCAGGTTGGAGACAGAAAAACGTTAAATGCCAGGAATTAGCTAGAGCAATGTGGAGTCTGATCAGCAGATTTTTTAAAGTAGGTTAGGATTTTGCACATCCAGGATGATTCCTGCATAGACCGAGCTGGGAGTGGGCAGGTGGTGGATTGGGTAACCTGCCACATCCTAGGATCTACAGTTTCTGTGGCTGAATGAGAGGCAAGTCCAAGGTGGAGCTGAGCCCAGAACCCATATCCTGTCCATTTCCAGCAGTGAGTGGAGTGTGATTGTGGCAGAACCTGGGCTACAGGGCAGGTTCATCTGGCTTACAGGGTCAGGGCAGACTAGAGACTGCTGCTTGGTTGTACCAGTCCTTGAAAGAGGCCAGAGGCTGGCGTTATAGGCAGGGAGGAGTGGAGTGAGGATGGGTATGGGTTGGTATTTAGGAGAAGAACACAATCAGAGAGAGTAACTTTGGCTAAGGAGCTGGTGGGAGCATCACCTGCTTCAGGAAGCCCTCTCTGCTACCCGCAGGCTGACTCAGGGCTCCTCTTCTGTGCTCCACAATGCCCTGTGCGTAATAAATAAACCCTGTGGTACTAAGATGGCCCAAGGGTTTGTCTCTCTTTTCATCAAACTGTGAACTCCTTAATGCCAAGAACTGTTTTGTTGCTGGCTGTCTCTGGGACTTGGCACAGAGCATAGATAGAGAAGTCCGGGGTAGATCAGGCTTGACTTATTGACCTGGGGACAAAGGTCTTGGGGGACTTTGAATTACATCCAGATGTGTTCACCTTAAAGGTACCTTCAGTATAGCTCAGGAGAAAACCCTGTCTTTTTGGAACCCTATTCCAGTGGGACAATTGAAGAGATGACCCAGAGAGATCTGGGTTCTGGTCCCTGTTCAGCCACATGTATGACTGATTATCACATGACTATCCTTTCCCCATGCCTCAGTTTCCTCATCTATCAGATGGGGGTGATGACCCCACAGATTCACAGAGTTGACTTGAAAATCAAATGAGATCATGGGTGTGCAGGCGGTAAAAACATCTAGAGAAAGGTCTTTAAGACTTATACAGAGGTAAGAAGTTATTAATAGCCTCATTATTATTCTTACCCAGAATGCCCATGGAAAAGCAGCATGTGGCAGCCCCAGCCCCCGCACCCCACCCTCCCAGACTATTTCTGTCCCTGGGAAGCAGGTTCTTGGAGTGGTAGTCCCTGCTTTGCCACTGTGGGTGGAAAGGGGTGAACGTCAGGCAGGGCTGTCGCTCTCTTGCCCCAGCTCTCCAGCCGGACCCTCCTTGGGTGCTGTTGCCAAACCCTTTGATTTAGAAAATATGGCTGACACTGGCACACCAGCCATCTGGAGGGTTGTGGGCGGTGTCTTGTCTCTGTCACTTCATTTGATGCTGTGGTGGTGCTGGTGAGGTGCTGAGGTAACACTCCATTCAAGCTCAGGTTCAAGGGGAGGCAGCTTTCATTCTCATTCTGCATTTCTGGGGCAGGGCGAGTGACTCAAGGTGGCTTATTCTACCTTCCTGCTTTTCTCCCCATGGGTCCTCCACTGCCTATGGCTCACCATGCCTGGAGAGTGGAGAGCTTTGGCTAGAAGTGGGGACAGATCCAGGTTTCTCTCCTCCCCCACACCACTCACTTCCCTGCCGTGCAAGTGTGATGCTTGTGCACATCAGCTGGCCTATTACTAGGGAGCAGCAGAGAAGCAGGTGGCCTGAGGACAGGCAGAGCAAATACAGATGGGTGGGATCTGCTGTTGACCTCATCCTCCACAAAGTTCTGGAGGCAATATCCAGGTTCTGCCAGCCAACAGATGCCCCATGGGCTCTCAGCAGAGGGCCTGACCTCTCCAACCCTGGGCCCCATCCTTCCGTGTTCCTGACCCCAGTGCTAACCTGTGAAGATGGCAGGAGGGCAGAAAAGAGCTGTGGAAGTGGGGGCTTTGCTGGATTTGGCAGTAACCAAAGCCCCAGGGTCAGCAAAGCAGTAGGTACTGAGGAGAGAAAGCCAGGAGAATACATGCGAGGCCCAGGGAACGCTGATCTGGAGCGAGGTGTCAGGCTCAGGCTCCACTTGCCCTGTCCAGGGTTCAGTCCTCAGGAGGAGGAAGGCCAGCAACACTTACTGCCAGTCTCATGGGAATGGGCCACTGTCAGAGAAATGTACCCCGGCTGCTCTGAGGAGGTCTCCTAACTCTGCTTAGCTACCCCTCCCCACTCGGCCAGCCAGGTCTGCTCACTGCTGACTTAAAACGCTGCCCTCAATTCTATCTTTAGCTCTGGCTGCTGGGAGCCTGAGTGACAGGCAGGGTGGGGGCTTGTGCTGGGGTGGGAAAAATTTGCTCAGGTTTGCTGAGAAGGTGGCACTGATGGCAAGGAGCAGGGCCCATGGCGTGCTGCACCTGTGGCCAGTGCAGTGGTGGGCACGGAGCTCCACCGATTCTGGTGGTGATGAATGCATCCAAGCACGGATGGAGCAGAGGCCCCCAGAGGAGAGGATGCGAGCAGGTCTAGTTGGTCCCTAGATCAAGTCACGGACCCTGAGGGAACTCTGCAGGATCTTGAAAAAGGCACTCCCCCTCCTGATCTCAGTCTCCTCATTTGTAAAAGGTGACTAGATAAGCCATTTTCAGCCACCTTCATGGACACCCCCTACTATCTTCACCACCACTTCGCACCCCTCCATCCCACCCCCATAAAAAAGGCGCTGCCACTGGGCTTGATTTGGAGGGAAGAGAAGTGATGGATTGACAGAGCTCTCCTACCCCTTCCGTCAGGGTTGAGTCGTTTTTTTGTTTTTGTTTTTGTTTTTGTTTTTTTATCAATTCTGGATATTGAGCTTCCTGAAAAGACGTCTTTTAAACAAAGGGCAGCTCAGTTCTCCAAGTGCGTTCAGACTTAAGAAACCAGAATGAAATTGCTTCTTGCAGTAGGTGGCAAGAATAGCTCTTCAACTGCCTCTTCTCAAGACTGATCTAAAAATCCCTTATCTGAGCAATAAAACATGGGCAAGTGCCCACCCAGCCCATTGTCTTTTCCGATAAGAGAAAGTGGAGTGCCCAACAAAGGATGAGGAGGGGTTGAGGGGAGGCCCTTGCAAGGCAGTAGGAGGTGGGCTGGGAGGGGCTGACCAGAAGATGATCCAACCCCCAGGTGGGCCTAGGGGAGAAGCAAGCTGATGTGCAGTTGGTAGGGAGCCTTGAGGCAGGGAAAGCTCAGAGATGGAAGAAGAGTCAGGATCCCTCTGTCCTCTCTGTCGTCAGGTAGAAGGACACAGCAGACCTTTCTCTGAGGTCCTAAGGGAGATCTCATAGCCTAGTGTCCTGGGACCTGGACGCCAACTTAGGGTGCTCACCCAGTGGAGCCTAGGGAACAAGGTTATTGGCAAGTCAGGAAGGCCCTCTGTGGAGAAGGAAGCCTGGCTCATGGAACTTCTCATTCTTCCTCTTGGTCTGCCTTATGAGAGGAATAGGGTATGACTGGGACCTTGGACAAGTTACTTTAACCATTATGGACCTCCATTCCCTCTCTTATTATTTGGAGATAACCTTTGACCCTGCCTATATCACAGAAATGTTCTGATCAAATCAGATTACAGATGTGAAAGCCTTTGTAATTATTAAAAATGCTTTAGAGGCATTCTTCAATGGCCAGAGGGCTGGGGACTAGCTAACAGGTCCCTGCTGCTTCTGGGTCCTTCTTCCTCCTGCTCTCGCCAACTTGCTCCAGTAAAGCCTCCTTTGAGCTTTCTTCCACCTTCCTCCCCAAAGGCAGCGTCCCCCCACCCCCTATCTTTCCCAGCCTTTACCCTGGTCCAGCCTCTGATGCTGAGCTCCCAATAAGGAAAAATTCCTGATTGGATCCCTTGCTCCAGCCTCTCAGCTCCAGCTCATCCCACACACTTTGGCTGGAATCATTACCCTCCCAGCCTGGGGCCTGCTGTGTGTTTAGGTGTGCATCCCACATCAAGCCCAAGTTACTTATCAAGGATTCGTGCAGGCCCACCTGCTTCTCACTGACCTGGCCACCCTGGGTGCCAACCCTGCCGGGGCCCCTCTGTAAGCAATCAGCTTTCTACTTCCTCCGGCCTCCAAGCCACCCCTCCCCTCTCTTTTCTCTCTGCTAAATCAAGAAAATATCTTCTGAATACTTGGTCAGATATCCCCTGCCATGGAACCTTCCCCAAATAGCTTCGCTGAAATCTTGACCTCCCTTCTATTTCTAGAATAGAATGGATTGGAATCCCTGTAGTATGTGTGCATGTGAGGTGTGTGTCTGTGGGTTCCGGTAAGTCCTGTGAGAGTCATCCTTCCTGAAGGGACCGTAGCCACTGGTTCCCCATGGTGGGACTGGTACAGGTCACTGACTGACTGGCAGAGTCATTATGTAGGAACGTGACCAGGTCAGGTGTGGTGCTGGGGAAGATTGCAGGACAGCATCAGGTACAGAGGCCACCATGAGCTTATGACAGAGAGACTTCCCAGAGCCTTTTCACTGAAATGTGGCCACAGGGCATCCTCTCTTGTTCTTGTTCTTTTTTTCTTTTATTTATTTTGAGAGAGACAATGTATAAGCAGGGGAGGGGCAGAAAGAGAGAGAGAGAGGGAATCCCAAGCACAGTCCATGCTCAGTGTGGAACCTGACACAGGGCTCAGTCTTATGATTGCAAGATCACCATCTGAGTCGATACCAAGAGTCAGCCACTAACTGACTAAGCCACCTAGGTGCCCTAGGGTGTCATCTTCTAATGCCACCTGCGGCACTCATCACCTGCAAGCTGTGGCAGGGACTGTAGATGAGGTACGGACACTGATGCCCATCCCCATGCTGGTTGCTTTGGGCCACCTGCACATTGCTAAGGGATGAAGGCTCAGGTGTTACTTATGTGCACAGATTCAGCTTAGCATATAGCTCCAGCCTGTTTTGTGGTCTTCAATTCAGAGATGCCAAGATCAGTGTGTTTTTGTTAATTTATTTTATTACTTTTTATGTTAATGTTTTCATTTTTGAGAAGGGGGGAGACAGAGAGAGAGGGAGACACAGGATCTGAAGCAGGCTCCAGGCTCCGAGCTGTTAGCACAGAGCCTGATACCGGGCTCAAATCCACGAACTGGGAGATCATGACCTGAGCTGAAGTGGGATGCTCAACTGACTGAGCCACTCAGGCGCCCGTAGGTCTGGCAATTTTTTTTTTAATTTTTTTAACGTTTTATTTATTTCTAGGAGAGAGAGAGAGAGAGAGAGAGAGACAGCGTGAGCAGGGGAGGGTCAGAGAGAGAAGGAGTCACAGACTCTGAAACAGGCTCCAGGCTCTGAGCTGGCAGTCAGCACAGAGCCCGACGCGGGGCTCGAACCCACGAACCGCAAGATCATGACCCAAGCGAAAGTTGGACGCTTAACCGACTAAGCCACCCAGGCGCCCCAGTCTGGCAATTTTTAACCCAGAGGAACCTTTAGGTGCTTTCCAAGCCCGCAAATTTCTTTCGAAGCCTGCAATTGTTCTGGTTGGAAAATGAAAAGCCCTCTCTGCCAGCAATTAATTTACCAAAATAAACAAGAATTCTGCTTTTCGTGACAAAGACAGTCCCTGAATGGCAATCTTAGGGACACCGGATTGCAATTTCAAGTGGGTACAGCCAGAGCGGTTACCGTTTGCAGGTGATTTATTCTGGAGGTTATGAGAAAAGGAGAAAATGCAGTCAAGAGGGAGTGGAGAAGAGTGTTACCCAATTCTTGTCCTTATGTCTAACTTCTTTGGCAACAAGTCTCATGCCCTTGACTCCCACCCCACCCTTCTTCTTCTTTTTTTTAACCACAGATGATTCTTGTTTTTCCATTCTGTTCTATTTGGCTTATTTCCAGCCCTTTCCTGACAAGGTTGCAGCCTGGCCTGCTGCTTCCAAACCGCATCACCGCCTGCTGGCACCTCCAAGCATTTGTCGTTCAGGACTCTTGTCTTGCTACTTTTTGCCAGTGGGTCTGGTCCTTTCATTAGACTGCTGGTTCTGGGGTAGTTGACCCGCTACAGTCTAGAAACAGTATCCAGACTGCAGGGCTGCAACCTCGCTCTTTCCCCTTCCCTGAAAACCAAATGAAGAGGCTCAGATGCACTAGAAAGGGTGGGGGCAGGCATGGATCTGAGAGATTCAGAACTCCTGAGCAGCTGGGAAGAATTTGCTCAGGTAGGCAGAGTCAGGGGTCTGGGGGTGGAGGCTCTGAATGGCACCAGCCAGGGACCATTAGAAATGATGTCGGGGGAGTTAAAAAGCAGCGATTAAGTCTGAGAACACTGTCTCCTTCATCTCAGTCCCTGCTGAGAATCAATTCCAATAATCCCAGCTAGGATCACCACTGCTGCACCAGAGGCTCATCGCACTCCTTTGTTAGGTAGATTAGGAGGGAAGGGAAAGTGCTCACCACCCTTCGTCAAGACAAGGACTCTTCCAACTTCCTGCCTCCTACTGCCTACCTTTGAGAATTTTGCCCTTCAGGGTTTTGGATCTACTCTGATCCTGGGGATCCCCTAAGCCGGACAGTGGGCAAAGTATTCACTGTGCATGGTTTCAAGGTGCCTAGTGTTAATTAAAAACAGACTCAGTTCTGTCTTCAAGGAGCTCCCAGTTTCTCCTGGAGTCAAAGCAAACACAGATGACAATGGAAACACACAGACTAATTTCTTTATAAGCAATGCAGGAAGTTAAATTCTCTTCTTTGTACTTTCTGCTTTTCATCTCTGTCTTGTTACCTCCCTATTGTCTCCCCCACAATTCTATCATGGAAGAGCTTGGACACAACACCCCAGGAGCCTCTTTATTTAGATTCTCTCCAGAGAGACACAGAAGTGGCCCCAACTCTCTCTGGAGGATTGGGTAGGCAGAGCAATCTTGATAATAAAATCCAACGAACAACTTACAGACTGCACTGAGAGTACGTTGTTTGCTATGGATTCAGTTCAACACTTAATGTTTATTTATTTTTGAGAGAGAGTGTGAGCTGGGGAGGGCTGAGGGAGAGGGAGACAGAGGGCCTGAAGCCGGCTCTGTCCTGACAGCAGGTAGCACCATGTGGGGCACGAACTCACAAACTGTGAGATCATGACCTGAGCTGAAATGAACGCTTAACCTACTGAGCCACCCAGGTGCCCCTCAGTTCAACACTTAAGGTGCAACTACAGGGCATTTTGCTTGGTCTTTGCAGGAGTGGTAAGTGGTATAAAAACACATGACAAAAATCTTACTTCTGAAGAGTATATCCTCCATGCATTTCTGATATTGGATTTGTAAAGCTTCAATCATACAGAATCCTTTAGAATATAGTTCTTTGAGGTATTAATGCTTCTCAGACTCTTTCAATGAACTGTCGCTAAAGTCATCACTGTCGCTAAAGTCATCAATGTCTTTAAAATCTCATGTTTTTATAATCATATGAAATTTATATTCTACTCTATATCAGTGTTGGTTTCAATATCAAATGATACTCCTCTTCCCCAATTACACAATTATCAAAGTCAGTTATAACTGAAGAAGTAGGAAAATGAGATAGCAATCCTGTCTTTCATAGCCCAGCACCCAAAGTACACACGTATTGAGAATCAAGGTAGTAGATATTTAATAATCTAATAATTTGATAGCCTGTGTATTAATTCTCCCTCCTTCTCAGGCCACCTCCTAGGCCTGACCTTACTAGGTGGCTCCAATCTTTTCATTTTTCCTGCCTTGGCTCCCCACTTCTACAAGCTTGGAGAGCGTCTTAGTTCTGGGACATTCCTTCTTTTTACGTCTTTCTCAGGGAAGGCTCTCCATTTGGTCTGGCCCCTGTTCTGGTGTAGTGTATATTTGCTATTTGTTTTTGGTTTTGGACCCACAGCCAAATTTGGACCCAAGGCAAATAGGGGCAAAAAAGTAATTTATCATTCCATTAGCTAATTCATTAAAAAAATATTTATTGGCCACCTGCTCCTTGGACTGAGAGCTGCATTAGACACTGGAAATACAGTGATGAGCAAAAGAGAAACGTTCCCTACCCCAGAGGGACAGACATTTAATCAAAGAATCGTTACAGTATGTAATTCCTAATTGTGCCGTGAGGGGAGAGAACAGAGGGCTCTGAGGATGTAGAGGAAAGCACTTGATGTGATCTGGGGCAGGTGGTCAGGGAGGGCTTCCCTGCGGCAGAAATGTGAAGGATCAGTAGGGGTTAACTAAAGGAACATGGACCAAATGAGAAGAGCTTTCTGGGCAGAGGAAACAGCATGTGTAAGAGTCTTGTGGCTGAGGGAGGGGAACGTAGCCAACGTGAGGAACTGAAAGGAGACCGGAATGGCTGGAGCATTGACAGAAAGGAGAAGTGGGTCAGATAGGATGGGAAGTGGTGGCCAAGACACTAAAATCCAAACAGATCGTTTTTGCTGGGTGTGTATATATACTGGGTGCCTGGTCAGGGCATACCCAAATATGCTTACTTAGTTCCAGAGTCAGTTACGGGGGAGGAACTTTAGGTAAAAACAAGTTAACTGGCTGTTCAGGAGGAGGTCAATTCACTACAATAAATATTTCAAAACATCTGGGGCGCCTGGGTGGCTCAGCTGGTTAAGCATCCGACCTCAGCTCAGGTAATAATCTCGCAGTTCGTGGGTTAGAGCCCCACATTGGGCTCTGTGCTGACTGCCAGCTCAGAGCCTGGAGCCTGCTTCAGATTCTGTGTCTCCCTCTCTCTCTGACCCTCCCCTGCTCACGCTGTGTCTCTCTCTCAGAAATAAATTTTTAAAAAAGCATTAAAAAATATTTCAAAACATCTCAGAAGACAAAGGGCAGGGACATGTTTGCTGACTGAATGAGAGAAGGGTGAGTGAGGGATGAATAGAGTTGCAGAGTGCAGTGTTAGACATCTGTGTTTCCAGTCTGGCTCCTAACAGAAGCCTACTGTGGTGCTGCCTCTGTCAGACCAAATTGCTCTTCCTTCTGGTTGCCTGTGACTGGCATTTGTCCCACCTGTGACTGGTATTGTCCCACTGTATCACAGTGATGGTTTGCTGTTTGCTCGCCTCTCCCACTAGACTCCAAGCTTCCTGAAAGCAGGGACCTTGTCTTACTCCTTCTTACCATGCCAGGCACAAAATAGGGGCTCAGTAAGTGTGAGTTGAAGGAGAACATGCTGTCTTGCCATATAAATTCATTCAACTAGTCTGAGTGGTGATCAGGATGACAGAGTGAGAGGTTGCCTAAGCCTTCTATACTCTCAGGACTAAGCAAACATTGTTGGAGAGTCAGCTACATTAAACATCTGTCTGGGGGCCAAATCTTAAACTTGTTCTTAGAGTGATCAAATCCGGATCTTGGTTTTTCTTGTGGGTTTTTCTATGTGTGTCCAGCTCATCAAGTCAATAGGAACTAAGTGGAAAAACCCAAAGGATGACTTGCTATCCTCCCCACTGGCCTGTGATATTGTTCTCAGTATGAGTAGATTTTGTATTTCCAAGCTACCATCATTTCCTTTTGTTTATACACCACCTCTATGAGATAGTCAACTAAAAAAGGCTAAATGATTCATTCAAGGTCACATGGCAAATCAGTCAGGCCGAGAGGCTTTTCTCCTACACTCGTTGTGCTGCCTTATTCCCTACCCCAGCACTTTGCTTTACCCACCTCGTAAGGAGACGGTTCTCAGCAGCCACAGTCTGGGAGAGGCTCTGATAGCCCTTTGGGCCTTGTTTCTGCTGAGCCAGCACAGGCAGGCTCTGGTGGGAAGCTGAGGTGTGTGTGTATATGTGTGTGTTTGGGGGGGGGGGGGAGATGTGCCATGGGCTGCAGGGATATGGCCTACCAGAGAAGGGAGAGAGTTGGATAAACCAGATCCACTTGCTATCGCCTTTCCAGAGACCAGCAGATACCATGTGTGGCTACAGAGCCATCATCATGACCCCAACATGAGAAGCCAGGAGCAGTCATGGGGTTTGCTGAACTGAATTGAAGACAGATAGCAGCCAGGAGGGGAGGGGGAACCATTTCCTCCTGATCCCAGGGCCAGGCTGGAGACAAGCTAGTGTTGTCAATGAGTATCTGATGCGGATGACAGCTGGCTTCCGGAAGATGTGAGCTGAGTCCTGCTCCAGAGCTCCCCGCCCAGGACCACACACTACTGTGCCTTCTTCAGGAGAATGGAACCAAATTCACTGTTACTCTTCCCGTCCCTTTGGAGACCAAAGCTACTATAGAACTAAATGGTCAGATTCAAAACCTAAAGAATCATGACATTTAATTCATTAAATAACTGCTGAGTGCTGAGTTTGGGGCATTTGCTTAAATGTGAAAAGGCAGTCTCTGTTCTCAAGATGTTTACAGTAGGAAGGTAAGCTGACACACAAAAATTATACATAAAAAGGAATGTGGTTAGGCGTCCTAAAGAGAGGATTAGAATTTGCCTTAATGAAGGCAAACCACAGGGAAGACCGTTGGAGGGAACATTAGTCTTGAATGGCACCTGGAATTAAATTTGGAAGACAAATCCATGGCAAATGTCTGATTCTAGGCCGTTGAGCAGTTTCCATGGCTGCAACCTTCTTTTCTTATCTGGGAGGATAATAATCACCAGGTACTTATTAGAGTTGGGTGTGCTGCACTGAGCACTTTGCATATCCCACCTTGGGTCATTATTAGAACTGCTCGGAGTTGGGTATTCTTAACCCTATTTTACAGCCTAGGACATTGAGGTCTTCAGAGTTTAAATAACTTCCCAAAGTCAATCAACGGGAAAGAGTTGGAGGTGGGATAGAAACTCAGCTTGTATTTAAGAGTTTAAATGTTACGGAAATCTATAGATAACTATGTTCCAAAAGTGAAAATCTCCCCATGGATCCTGGGAAAGTGCTCAGTTGTCCCGTGGAGCAGTGCAAATGCTGGGTGGGATTGCCCTCTTTCTCTGGTGCCAGGTTCCTAGACCCTAAAACTCCCTGGGAGGGGCTGAGAGCAACAACTCCAGGCAGACGGCAAGATTAGGAGGAAAAAAAAAAATCTAGGCCGGGCACTCAGAATTCTGGGAGAATCAGGTGAAAGTCCCCCGGGCCAAACATGTCTAAGATGGCTTCTAAATCAAATGTCTTGGTCTTAGTCTTAGTCCTAAGCCCTTTGGCCCCCAGGAACATTCCTTGCTCTCATAGGTATGATTCAACTGCGTTCTCTTGCCTGTGGTGCCAAAACTTCCCTTCAGTGTCTCAATGAATCATAAATTGCCGGTGTGACAGAGATTTTAGAGATTAACTAGCCCAATCCCTTCTATCTACACACCACACGTTAACAGTTGTTATTGGCAGAGCCACTAGGATGCTTTTTCTGTTTCAGTCAAAGTTCATCTGCCCACTCAACACCGATGTTGGTTATTTCCCTTGATCGCAAACTCAAAAAAGAATCTTACGACCATTGTGCGCATCCACGGAGACTCTCTGTCCAACCTCATCTTTCATATTTTGTTCCACCTGCTGTACCCTTTTGTGGTAGAGGCAAGCAGGTGGGGGGTAGGGAGCAGAGGCAGAGCAGTGCGTTTCTCTAATGCCCACAACAGAGACTGCTGTTGCTGGACAGCCTTCTGCTTCCTTACCTGGAGCCCGCACTATCTCTTCCATGCTCAAGGCCAACAGCCGTCCATTTTGTCTGCCAGGCTCCTTACTGGCCTGACCCACTGGCAGCCAGAGCTAAGCTCCTTCCACCTGCTGGCTGTTGATCTGGGACATGAGAGGGGTGGAGAGTGGGCTCCTGTGCAGAGAGGAGCCTCGAGACTTCCCCTCACAGAGCCCCTGCAGATGAGGGTAGCAGCACTGCCATATCAGGTCTATCCAAAACCTCACACTCTTCCTCTCCCCTTGGGAGAGCAAACACCTATGCTCAATGGCTACCATGGGACAGCGCACAGAGGACAGGTGGGGAGTGCCCACAGAAAGTGGCAGAAGTCATTGCTCTTCTGTCCCAGTGGTGAGGAGCTCGCCAGGCTCCCTCACCACACTGCTCATCCTCTGGCGGGACTCTCAGCACCTGTGCAGCCCATCTGGGCTCCCCCCTCCACCCTGCCCTCCACTCCTTTTTCAGAACCAAACCCCTGGTTTGGAGAGCATGGTAGGTTCCCATAGCAATGGGCCTTTTAGCTGTTTCCATAGCAACCAACACCCAGACCATTTAGTTGCTAGTCAACTGACAGCTGTAAGTGAATAGGTTTCAGTTTGGAATCTGAGGGATTGGCCAGGGGATTCTCTTCATGGAAAAGGACACAATCACCCCAAATGACATAGGTCCTGTATGGAGGACTCTTTTAGGCAGTATCTGTGGAGAACCAGTGCCACCTTCCACCTCAGGTCACACAACAATGCCCCCCACCCCCCTAATTCCCACCACACATGGACACACACACACACACACACACACACACACACACACACAGTACCCCAGGCTTTTAAATCCTCCAAGCTGTTTCCAGTGCTGTGTCCTTCCCAAAGGGCCCTTGGGAAAAACACTTGTTTAAGATGACTATCACCTTGGTGATATATCTCACACATAATCCTTTCCTCTGTGTCAGTGCTCTTCCTATGTACCATGACCTTGTCCTCATACTGACCGTTTCCCCCCGACTTCCAACTGTATTGTTTATGAAATAATTATCCTCGGTAAGCAACCCAGTCATTTAAGCAATATTTGCTTTTTGGATTATCAGACATGAATTAATCCCAGATGTCTTCCCTTAGCCTGGACATCACCTATGTCCAGCCACTCTTCCTACGTCTGTGGGTTTCCTCAGAGAACAGACTGTTTTATCAACCTCTGAAGCATAATTAAGATCAATCTTAATTGTTTTTTTAAAAATCAACTTAGGTTTCAAAACAAGAATGTACAGGATTAGAAATTACTCCGTGCTTACTGCTTTTCATTAACCTGACGATCTGACTAAATGTCAGGCCTCCCACCTAACCCTCTCCCAAACTGGAGGTACTAGATGTTGAGTTTCTTTTATTCTGTAAGCAGGGGTGCTCCTCGTGCTTTTTAAATGACTGGAGTCTGGGACTGTTCTGCCCTGGAATTCATGCAAGAGAGGAGCTCTAAGCCTCCGTGGCTTGCTCAGCGGACTAGAAAAGTATGAGACTGTCATTAGAAAGAGCATGACCTTTCTTATATAGCCTATGGTTCAGTGCTTCTCAATGCCTTAATGACTCAGGGGGCGCCTATGAACTGTCTGTATGGAAGCCGACCTTTCAAACTAATCCCCCCAAGGGAGCCCTACCTAGCTCACTGCTGCAGGCTCCGTGTAGCCTCACAATGGCTGGTAAACAGTTATAAGCCGTTGTGTTACCCTTCTGCTCTGACGGAAGGGTATACATTAGCTGAACTGCTTTTCTTGTCTTCTTTTAACATAGGAGGTCACGAGTACAAAATGCAGGGCAGGGAGCTGTGAGCCTTGAAGGCGTTCAGTGACACGGGCAGTCTTCCGGGAACAGGGAGAGAGCAGGCATACGTGAGAACGGAGCTTTTCCAGGAATCTCAGAAAGTTCCATCCAGAAGATAGTCTCATTTTTCTGAGGTGACGGATCATCACACCTCAGTTTGAACCTTCTGATTTTCCCTGCTGTTTCCTGACGAGGAACAAGGTCTACCTCCTACAATAGCTAATATTTATCAAGTGTGTATTATGTCAGGGGTCATTCTAAGTGTTTTACATGTGTCATCTCCTTTAGTCCCTGAAGCCCTGCTGTTATTGTCCCTATTTAACAGATAAAGAAATGGAAGCACAGAGAAATTAAGGGATATGAAGATTGCACTAGAGGTCCTATTAATTGGAGAAGCCAGGATCCAACTACTGGCAGTCTAAAGCCAGAAACCACAGCAATGGTCCAAGCTGATAGACCTAGAGTCCAGCATGGGAGACCCAGGAGTGGGCTGGCCCTCTACATAGTGGGATAGGATACAGTATCAAGCTAAAGAGGACAGTGTTTGAATGGCTCTGGGAATGAACTAGTAAGTCTTGGCAGCTGATCACTTTATTCCTGATCTATGGCTGTCCCCTGGTGGTTTTCCTGGGAAACTCACAAGCCAAGGAAATCCAAGGCTCTCATGAAGTTAGTGGGATGAAGTGAGCTGGATCAAATGGCTTATTTGCTGTATAAACACCCCAATCTAAAAGAGATGGCTTTTCGAGGTTCACATTACCCAACTGACTTGTGAATAGGGTTGTAATCCCTGTGATCGCTAAACACTGATTGACAGCATATTGATTAAAACAGGCAGCAAAATATATGCCCCATATATTTTGAAGTCCAAATACTTTTCATTTCCAAAGCAGGAAACTCCAAGATTTAATTAGCTTGGCTATTATTTGCCACAACTTCTCATTTCATTTTTAAGCTTCTAGGCTCTCCTCATGGTGAAGGATTCCCAAAAGACCGCTGTGCTTCATGCCAGCTTGTAGCCTCTAACTCCCTGCCCCTCCCTGTCCCCATTTAGTTCCCTTGACCTTTCAGATGTTCTTATTCAACTAGGTGGTGTTTGCTTTCACTGCTTCATTCAAGTGCATGTGGTGTTACAAGAGTGTGCAAAATAAAGCAAAAACTAAGGTCATTTTGTATAAAATAGGTAAAGTCTCATTGGGCAGAAAGGGAAGAAAAGGCAGTTTCTGAAAGAGTCAAGTCTCTACTGCACTCTGGGACCATGGCACCAGGGTGCCCACTTTCCACAGATTTGGGGAAAAACACTGCCTGATAGGAGCAGGGGACCACTGCCAACACGCAGAAGACAAGACTGCCAAGTTTTTATTTATTCAAAGGGACATTTCCAGGTAAATAAAGAGGCCACAGGTTAATGTTAAAAAAAAAAAAATCAAACGTCTGTTAATCAACTGCTGAATTTAATGAAAACCACCTAAGACAGAAAAGGAGACGGGTAACTGCACACAACTGGCCATTCAGAGGGGAATTTCTGTCACAGAGCGCCTCCCCTCCACCGAGCTGCTGGGCACCACCGGTCAGCAAGCAGAAGGCTAGGAGGTGCTGTTAAGAGTCAGCAGGCTCGTTGGCCTGACACACTGAACTCAGTGAGGCACTTGGAGATGAGGAACTTGCAGATGTAATATCCCAGGTGGGTGGGGGAGGTTTGGAAACCCTCTTCCGCTGCGAGGGCCGATAACCCAAGGGCAGGTTATCCAATAGCCCGAAGCAGCCTCATTCGGGTCCTGACTGGCTGGACCTTCCTTTTTCCAATGGCGAAAAATACCGAAGACAATTAAATCCATGCCTATTCCTCCCTCTCTTCTCTTCTTTCCTCCAACCCTTCACTAAAGATATTATAAGGGCAATAGTTCTGAGCTCTCAGGAAATAGGGTCTGGAACATTCTGGAGGCTGACAGGCACAACACAGCTGTATTGAAATCCCTTTCATTTAGGTTAGACTTGACTTCTGCCCTCCTTCTACCCATTGTTCTCTCACCCCCAGGCAACAGGCTGACACCAATGCCTCTAGCCTTCAATCTGCACTGGGATTTCCCAGCAGAAGAGAGACCGGCCTTTGTCGTCCAGAAGCTCCCACTTCACCACCACTTTTATCTGGAGAAAGAGAAAAAGAATTGGGAAAAATGAAAGTAGGGCCTCACCTCAATCCAGAATTGGTTTAACTATGAATCCTAGTAACAAACTGCCTAATGTCTCAGACTTTTTTTTTTTTTTAAATCATGCCATCATGAAGGCCACTTGGGATATGGGCATAGCCCATGGTCTTTTTTTTTTTTTAATGTTTTTTTTTAATTTATTTTTGAGAGTCAGAGAGAGACAGCGTGAGCAGGGGAGGGTCAGAGAGAGAGGGAGACACAGAATCTGAAACAGGCTCCAAGCTCTGAGCTGTCAGCACAGAGCCCGACGCGGGGCTCAAACCCACGAACCGTGAGATCATGACCTGAGCCGAGGTCAGATGCTTAACCAACTGAGCCACCCAGGTGCCCCTATACCTCGTTATTTAATGCCTGGACTTGTTATACTATGAGCTGTCCTTTCTGATTCTTAAAAAACAAAAAACAAAAAAACACTGCGAATTTTCTAGTCCTTTCTTATGTAGATATTAGTTTACTTGTAATTAGTTACTACCTCGAATTTGTACTCAAATGTTTCTTCACAACTCAACATTTGAGTGACTGTGACCTGCATCTTGAAACTTGTAAGTTTTCCAAGACTAGCACACATTAACTACTGTTTCCCTTAGTGCTTAAATGAACACAGTTTAAGATGTTTTTCAAATGAAACGTAATTCACTTAATAATAGCTACTATATAGAAAGTGCCTACTATGTATAAGGCCCTAATTAGACATTTGTAAGTGACCAAGGCTCAGAAATGCCTGTGATTTTACAGATACTCTGCAAATGAATCTATAAACTTGTCCCTGACCTGTAGTGTGTCTTATATCCCTTAAACATAGACTCTCTATAGTAGAGTCTCTTTGGAATGTTTTTAATTACTTGCCATTTCTAGAAAATAAATACTGGATTGCTCCTGGGTTCTACTTGATTTCCTTTCAAAATATGGACGGTTTTTTTTCCTTCTTGGAAAAAGGCATTCCCTTAATTCTTCCATTACTTATCAGGATTCATATTTTTAACATAGGCCCATTCCAACAGGTTCTACTTCACATGTGTGTGGTAGAAAAAGAAGTAGGTATAGCAGGGCAAGTCAAAGGGGAAGGCAGGGGCTGGTGGGGAGAGAGAGGAGAAAGAATTGTGTGGAAAAGTGACCTCTCCGCTGTGGAGCTAGGAAACTACTGCTCTCTTGTTAAGATATTAATGGAGAAACCAGGATTTTTCTATAACAACTTGACATCTTGAACTATTTGATACCTGCCTAAAATCTTTTAACAGTGCACAGGTTTTAGGGTCACAAGCCCCAGCCCTAGATCTAGATGTAATATTTCTTAGCGGAGTGGATTCTGTTCATTTTGCTTAACATTGGAGGCTCAAATTTCTTCATTTGTAAAAGAGAGATAATATTGCTTTAGTAAAGGGTGGTCATGAGAATCCAGGAAAATACTGTATATCAAAATGGCATCATGAGGCCCAGGCTAATGATTAGGCATCAAAGAACAAAGGGGCACGGGGAAAATCACCTGCCTTACCTCATGATTCCTAACACTCAAACTCATCTCTTTGCCCTCGAGCTGCTGCTGCTTCAGCATAGAGAGATGAAAGACTCCTACCCAGTCTCTTTGTCCTGCCCCCTCTCCTCAGATTTCTCATCTAGTCGCAAGGCTACCATTGTTCTGAACAACAATGTCACTTACAGAGGGGTATTCATTCTTCACGGGTAGTTTATTCAGGTAGCTGTAGGTCTTGTCTTTTTGGATGGGACAGCTGATTCCACTCTTACAACCATCAGGCTCAGGAATGGGAAAGGGAACTGGTAAGCCCATCACGATGCCGTACACCACAGCTTTGCTTTTCTGAGATGCAATATCTAAGAGGAAAGAAAGAGAACGATGGTCAAGGGGACCGTTCATGTTTAAACTCGAAGTAAAAGGTGCAGATATGTTTTCAAGCAATGGCGTTGCTATGATAGCAAATCATAAAGTCTGTACTTCTGAACTCCTAGAGTCTACTTCTCTTCGTACTTATGCTTAGTACCTCTCCGAATGCTACAGAATAAGTATGTGCTCTAAAAAAAAAAAAAAAAAAGCAACCAAGAGAGCTGTTTTCTTTGCTCATAACCCCACCTTACTCTTCCTTGCCTGTCACAGTTTCTCAGGAGAATCTGAGCTACCCGGATAAACAACCTTATCCAACACAATAACGGAGTGTTTTTTTGGCAGTTAACTTCTTGTTTACTAACTACATCAGCTTCTGTCAGAGCATACTGTTTATCTTACAGAGTTTGAGAAGATTGGTCTCTGAATTCTCAAATGCCCTGCTCATGGGATTTCTTTAGAAAAGAAGAACAAAATGGAAAGGAATCTCCAAAGAAATGCAGTAACAGTAAGAGATAACCCTTTAGAAACTGGGTAAGGTTTGAAAGATGAGGTACATCTCTTGCTATCCTCTCCCCTCCATATCACAAGATGGGCAGGAGGAATAAATGCAATAAAATTAGGGCAACCAGGGTTATCAGCTCTGAGGTCACTGTGGATATCCAGGGTGTTGGCTTGGTTCCTTCCTTCCTACCTTCCTTCCTTCCTCCCTTCCTCCCTCCCTTCCTTTCTCTCTCTCTCTCTCTGTCTCTCTCTCTCTCTCTCTTTCTGGGTTATGATTACTTTACAAGGTACATTTTTGGGGGTGCCTGGATGGCTCAGTTGGTAGAACATGCGACTTTTGATCTCAGGATTGAGTTTGAACCTCATGTTGGGTATAGGGATTGCTTTTTTTTTTGGTTTGGGACAATAGAGGGGGCAGGGTATCATCCAGGAGAGAAAGCAAGTCTAGTATTTAATGCTGTCTTCAGGCTTATGAAAAGGAGATGACAGGAACTTTGAGATTTCTTATTAGACTGCCCTATCTTGTTCCATAGGATAGAAAATGAGTAAAGGATTCAAGGTTGATACCCAAAATAAAGATTTTGCATTTGTTTAGATTCTTAGGAAGCTGAAGGTGAACTTCCAATAATATTTCTTTAAGTTGAGGAAGGAAGCTTAGATTTTTTTCCTTGGGTCCCAGATAAATTCCCTAAACCTTATAGAGGGGAAGTCTGAGCTTTGCAGAAGTTGGAAGGGAGGTCACAGACTTTCTGACTGCAGCTCACCTCCCCCATATCCCCATGCTCATTCCAACATTTGAGACTGATGGTATGCTTTATTTATTTATTTATGTATTTATGTATTTTTAATGTTTATTTTTGAGAGAGAGAGAGCACATGAGCAGGGGATGGGCAGAGAGAGTCACAGAATTTGAAGCAGGCTTCAGGCTCTGAGGTGTCAACACAGAGCCCTATGCAGGGCTTGAACTCACGAACCATGAGATCATGACCTGAGCTGAAGTCAGACGCTTAACCAACTGAGCCACCCAGGTGCCCCTGATGGTATGCTTTAAAATGAAGGCAAGAGCCCCCTTTACTTACTACTGGTGAAGGTGACATTGACCCCGTAAGACTGGCCTTTGTGCAGCTTGCAGGGCTGGGTGGGGCATGGGCTCACGTTCAGTTCCTTTATAACTCCAAGCCCAGAACCTGTGAGAAAAAGAAACAGGAATTGGAACAGGAGGGAAAAAAAACTGCGTATGCTGTACCCTACATAACAGAAGGTGCTCTGCTCATCAGGAAACTCTTCATATTTGATGGGAGAAGGGGAATTAAGAAATCAGTTAAATTTTCCTCCTCTATAGCCTGGCAGGACTATACCAGGAAACGTCATCTGCACCCCTCCTTCCACCCCTACGTAGGGTTTAAAACAGCATATATATGGCACAAGTGATGGCTCTAGCTTCAGTGCTGCTGTTCCCACTGGGACTCGAGACTGGCTGTTCCTGAGCTGCCTTCTTCTACTTTCTCCCAATCCTGTCCTGGCACGGATCCGAGCCAGTGGTCTCTGAGCTTTGTACACCTCTACCAGTGAAAACCATTTTAAGAACGCATCTGCAGTAAACAGTTGTACCCTCCACTTTAGAAACGCAGTCTTCAAGATAAGTGTCTCTGAGACAGGGTATGTGTCTTTTTGTAAAATTTTCAGTCAAAACAAAGACAAAAGTGCTATTTGTCCCCCATAAATGTTTGACCTAAACAGGTTGGGTAAAGTCTTTAAAAATCCCGCTGCCTCCTCTGGGCCCCTGAAACTGGACAGCCGAATGGAGAGAATGCAAGCAAACTGGCTGGTAACACCATTTATAGGAAGGAAGCTTAAGCTCTGTTGTTCAGCCATCACTGCTCTGGGACTGGACCCCTGGGTTTATAATCCCATTGGCTCCATTACTCACTAGGAAACCTCAAAACAAGACACTTCACCCTTCTAGGGTTAACAACAATAACTGCCTCATAGGGTAGGGGAGTTCACAGACAAGAAGCTCTCAGGTTAGTGTTTGCAACGTGGTAATGCCATGTAAATGTTTATTTTATTATCATCACATCGGGATTCAGTCCATGAATTTAATCTGGAATAGTTGCTGCAGGTAGGTTAGCAAGTTCCCTTTTCAGGTAAAAGGTGGGCCTCTCCTCTGCAGTCATCAGGTTGGCTCAGGCCATGGGATACGAAATGAGAAGCTCATGTAGATGCACTTGGCCTTCTCAGCCTGTGCCTGCTCTTGGAACAGTTTCATCCTGCTGACCAACACTCCTCCAAGTAGGTGTATAAATAATAACTTGCCGTCCCCCAATTCTGTGCTTGCTTCTCCATCACGGCAAAGTTCTTGAAATATACATGCAACAATGCTCTTCTTTAAGCACTGTCTTCCACTCTGTCCTCCTATCTTCTACAGGCAGGAAAAAAATATCCAGAACTTTAATCAACAACCTACTGAAAATCAGTGCTTACACTAAAGCTTTTGATGTCTGCTTCTACCTGCTTCTTTCAAGGCTGGGTCATGTGATCTAATAGGACCCAAGTGAGGACTAGTACTTGTAGCTCCTTCATCCAGTTTTACTGACAAGAGGTTCTTGGACTTCCAATATCAATAGAACAAAGTCCTCAGTCCTAACCGGCAAAAATAGCAAAACCAGTTTGCTTGACTCCATTTCTTACTTGAGGAAATACTACTCCAGGGGAAAGGGGTCAGAGAGTGGAACTCAAAAATCTTTTGATGTGGGCACTGAAGTTTACATTGTTATTTCCCAATCAAAAGTAAATTGCAAATCTGTAACTGAAACCCTCCCTTCCTTAAGAAGTATTTGCCATTGGTGTACCTCTGCTTTTTTCATAGGAGTAGAACAATATCTAGATTTGGTTTCCTTAGTTTTTTTTCTAATGTTTATTGGGGGGGGAGAGAGGGAGGGAGAGAATTGGCACATGTGGGGCGGGGCAGAGAGGAGAGAGAGGTGATGAGATGCTCCCTCAAAATCAAGAAGTGTGAGGTCATGCATGACCTGAGCTGAAGTCATGCGCTTAACCGACTGAGCCACCCAGTCACCCCCCCACCCCACTTTTTTAAATGTTAGTGTTACCACTGAAACCCAAAGTGGCTCATAGACGCCCACTAATTTCCTACTGCTTACTAGCTTTGAGACTTTGGTAAGTTGGGCCACCTGGGTGGCTCAGTGGGTTAAGTGTCCAACTTCAGCTCAGGTCATGGTGTCACAGTTTAAGAGTTTGAGCCTGGTTTGATAGTTCAAGCCCTGAGTTGGGCTCTGTGCTGAGAGCTCAGAGCCTGGAGCCTGCTTAGGGTTCTGTCTCCCTCTCTCTGCCTCTCCCCCACTTGCTCTCTCTTTCTCAAAAATAAACATTAAAAGAGAGAGACAGAGAAAGAAAGAAAGAGAGAGAGAGAGAGAGAGAGAGAGAGAGAGAGGGAACTTGGGTAAGTTACTCCATGTGCCTGTTTTCTCATCTGTAAAACAGATCCTGAGGGTTGGATGAGTTAATAAAGTTAATATTGTGTCTTTATCCAAACTTGGCCACTAAGTTTAACGGGGGGATACGCAGTAATTTGAGGTGATAATAGCATCTTTGAAGTGCCACTAGTTTAGTGGAACAGTTTGCTAAGGTTAATAATAGGCCAGCAGTCTTATTCCTTAATCAATTCTGTCCCCTAGCCTAACTCTGCTTTTGCCTCAAAATGAATTGATGACATATTGGAAAGAGCATTTATTCTCTTATTTACTTTTTCTTTAACAATTTTTTAACATTTATTTTTTAGAGAAAGACAGCGCGAGTGGGGGAGGGACAGAGAAAGACACACAGAATGTGAAGTTTCCTTCCAGCTCACAAACTTTATAAATGTCTTCTGTCATTTACCACTACACCTTTTCACGTCAGAAAAAGTTCTGCTGGAATAATTCTATAGACTTGACCGAACAAAAAAACTCACAATTTCATACAACCCCCGCTGTATTTCCCGAAAAAGATCCCTATCACAGCGCCAAGAGGGATATGTGTCACAAGCTGTGACCAGCCACACGAGTTTTATAGTAAGAGGAAAAAGTGATTAACAATCACCAAATTATATAGCACAAAGGAATCATGAAAAGGAGAATTGACTTTTGACTTGTCAGCAAAAGCGAAATTAAAAATAAAAGCAAACGGAGTAGGGAGGGAGAAGTCATCCAAAGATACACAAAAAAAGTTCTGTGCTCCTTACGCCCCGTGCATAGGGACCTTCAGTTGTCCTACAAACTTCTGAGAACTTCAGCAAAAGGGCCACTTCCAGGACATGTCCAGGGACCCCAAAAAACGCGTCCCAGGAAGAGACGAAGTTGTGAGCCACTGGGTTTGCCGCCCGCACCTTCTCCCCCACCGCAGCCCCCTCCAACCGGCTCCACGATGGGTCCGAGGCTGAGCCTGGCTGCCCGTGGGACCCGCCCCAACCCTGCCGGGGGTCTCGGCGCGGGGTTCCGGTGGGGGCTACCGCAGAGGGCGTGGGAATCTTGGGCTGGCCCCAGCTCACCGCAGTCCTTGAAAGACACTGGCTCGCCCAGGGCGGAGGGGCTGAGCGCCAGGAGCACGAACGCGACGGCCAGGATATGCATCGCAGCTGAACAGGTTCCAAGCGCGAGGAAGGAAGTGACCACCTCAGTCTCTCAGATAAACCTGCCCGGGCGGGCCTGGGGAGGGGCCAGGTCAGGCGACTCTCACCAACAACCAGGGCCGGGCCCGCCCGCGCTCCGCCCCCGGCTCCAGACAGCCAAGCTCGGCTCTGTCCTGCCTGGATGCCCGCTATCTCCGCCCACCGTGTCCGCTCCGCCAGCCCGTAGGCTAGGATCCATCTCCGCCCCGTCCGGCTTCTCTTTCCGGCGCTCCGCCCCGGTTTTGTCGGTGCGCCCCAGCTTCCGTAATGAACACTTCTAGCCAATCAAATCCCTTCTCCTCCACGGCCACCCAATAGGTGTGCTTGGAGGCGGGGTCACCGTGGGTCCCACCTCTGGAGGCCCAGGTGGAGGAGGGGATTAGGGCGACGCGAGGGGCGGAGTTTGCGGAGTAAGATGGCGGCCATTCGTGGGTTGTCTCTAACAGCCGTGGTGCTGAGGGTGGTCACTCCCTGGGCCAGGAGCAGGTACCAAGACTACAAAGGCACCTGGGAAGGGTGTTAGGTTCTGCGCCTCCAGGACTAACGGGGAGACTAAGACCTGCGGGGGAGGCGAGGGTTTGGCGTGAGGCTGTCCAGGTGGAGGTCGTCAGGTTTGGCGTGAGGCTTTCCAGGTGCAGGTCACCAGGTGCCCCTCTGCTCCCAGGCTCATCTTCCTCCCTTGCGCAGCAGGCTCCTCACGGCCTCTCGAGGACCCCAGGCTCGTCGGGAAGCGTCGTCCTCCAGCCTCAAGGCCGGAGAAGGGCAGATCCACCTCACCGATAGCTGCGTCCAGGTAGGAGGCCGGCCTCCTGGCGCGGGGGGAAGGGGGGAAGTGCGGGGACTTGCCCTTGGCTCACCCTGTACCTCCCTTTGCCTGGCATTCTTGATCCCCCTTCCTGCATTTCAGAGGCTTCTAGAAATCACTGAAGGCTCAGAATTCCTCAGGTTGGAGGTGGAGGGAGGCGGATGCTCCGGATTCCAATACAAATTTTCACTGGATACAGTTATCAATCCTGACGACAGGCAAGGAGGAAGGGGTGGGTCCTCAGAGAATGTGAGGGAGGGATAAAAGTGCACATTTATTTCAAATTTAAAAGCTTTGCTAAGAACTCCAAACACCACCCTTCTCACAGTGAAGATTTGTTGTCATGCTTTAAAATAACCATGTTATAGAAAGAAAATGGGCCTGTCCACGTCCCCAGTGTAATTGGTAAGAGGCTAGACTAGATTTCCAGGCCTAAATCACTAACCATGTACCAGTATTCATTCCATTGGCTCTTTTTGCCTCAGAGGAAAGCAGCACTTGTTAGAGGTCATAAGGAATGCTTCCTCTGTATTTCTAAAAATTTTTTTAATGTTGATTTATTTTTGAGAGAGAGACATGGCGCTAGCAGGGGAGGGGCAGAGAGAGGGAGACACAGAATCTAAAACAGGCTCCAGGCTCTGAGCTGTCAGCACAGAACCCAACATGGGGCTTGAACTCACGAACCAGTGAGACCATCACCTGAGCCGAAGTCGGACGGGTAACCGACTGAGCCACCCAATCACCCCTCCAAATTTTTTAAACGTTTATTTATTTTAGAGAGAGACAGCATGAGTGGGGAAGGGGCAGAGAGAGAGGGAGACACAGAATCCGAAGCAGGCTCAAGGCTCAGAGCCGTCAGCACAGAGCCCCACATGGGGCTTGAACTCACAAGCCATGAGATCATGGCCTGAGCTGAAGTCTGAGGCTTAACCAGCTGAGCCACCCAGGCATCCATCTGTATTTCTAAAACAAAATGTGCACCTCTGGGCTCAGAGGGTGTAATGTTTTTGGTGTTTATGATAGTCATTAATGTCTTCCTCCTGTCTTTTCAGGGTATTTGAACAGGGTGGGGCAAGAGTGGTGGTTGACTCTGATAGCTTGGCCTTCGTGAAAGGGGCCCAGGTGGACTTCAGCCAAGAACTGATCCGCAGCTCATTTCAAGTATTGAACAATCCTCAAGCGCAGCAAGGCTGCTCCTGTGGCTCATCCTTCTCTGTCAAACTTTGATGTGACGGCAGGTAACCCAGAGATTGCTACCACTGGTGCCAATTTGAGGAGCCTGCCAGTAGTAGAATTCTAGATGTTTCATTCCAATCATGTCCTTCTCTTCAATTTTTTTCCCCGCAGTCTAGGAGTGTCGTGTTTTGCCACTGTAATTTTCAGCACGTGTAGCTTTTACTCTTGACTTAATTTCACTCACACAGTTTTAAGGCCAGGTGTCTAGATGCTGTGATCTAAGATCTGCTACCTTGTCGAAACCTACCCTGTATAATCTGTAGAACCTTCAGGGTTCCAGAGTTTGGAGTTACTTCTCTGGCCCTCAGAGCTGCTTGTACATATGTGTATAGCTATGTATAAAAGCTTCATTTTGAAGAAAGTCTTTATTGTGTCCTGGATCAGGGTCACAGATTGGAGAGCTTGAACACTGGTTATTAGGCTAGAGAGGAGGAGAAAGTCAGTGTTCTCTTTTTCATGTCACCCTTCCTGAATGTGCTAGTTGACATCCTTTTCTTTTATTTTTTCCTTCCTTCCTCCCTTCCTCATCCTTATTTCCTATGCAGCCCATTCTCCATTTCCCATTTGTTAGGGTAGATACGTTTTCCTTTCTTACTCCTCAGTCTGCTAAATTCACAAAACCAGTAGCTCATCACCCAGAAAACTTGAATCTAACCCCTACTGATAACCTGAATCATTTGAAAAATAGGCCCCCTACTCCATACGCATACAGATATTTCGAGATTTTGTGATCGTTCACTGTCTGATAGGTAGCTTCGCTTACCTCGTGGTGTAAAATGTCTTTGGTCTCATATAGCAGGAAGTGGTCCCTGTGTTGGCATGGATAATGGATAGTTAGGGATTTTCTTTTAGGTTGGATTACCAGATAAAATGTAGGATGCCCAGCTAAATTTGAATTTCAACTAAACACATAGTTTATACTATGGGTGTCCCAAATATTCCCAGTTTTTTGTATAAGTGTGTCCCAAATAAGTATGAGACATATTTATACGAAAAATTATGTGTTGTTTAGTTGAAATTCAAGTTTAACTGGTCAGTGTGTACTTTTTTAAAAGCTTATTTCTTTTGAGAGAGTGACAGAGTGAGTGGGGAGAGGCAGAGAGCGAGGAAATGAGAATTTCAAGCAGGCTGCGCACTGACAATGTGGAGTCTGGTGTGGGGCTTGAACTCACAAACCATGAGATCATGACCTAAGCCGAAACCAAGAGTTGGATGCTTAACTGACTGAGCCACCCGGGTGCCATGGGCACTGTGTATTTCTATTTGTTAAACCTGGCAACTTTATTTAGGGTCACTGAAAGAAAAGCTTTTTTTTTTTTTTTTTAATTTTTAAATTTTTTTTAAGTTTATGAGAGAAAGAGTGTGAGCTGGGGAGGAGGACAGAGGGGGAGAGAGAGAATCTCAAGCAGTCAGCTTGTGTCAGCTGTGCTGACAGCTCCATCTCATGAACCATGAGATCGTGACCTAAGCTGAAATCAAGTCTGGCACTTAACTAACTGAGCCATCCTCACACCCCAAGGAAAGTACTTGTTTGGGTATGGCACTTAATTAGGCTACAGAGCTAGAAATAGTTGTGGCATGTGTGTGACAGGGCCAGGGAGCCGGAACTGCATGACAGACAACTAAAAAAAGAAATACCACTACCATGACCAATGATTTATTAATGCTCATGTTGGGAAAACCACAACGAAATTGATTATGGAAGAAATTACTGGCTAAACCCTTGTTTTCCTCAAGAGCCTAAAAGTTTGTTACAGCAAAAACTTGCATTTTTGGACTGGATTAGAATTAAAGGCATTCAGTAAAAGACTTTACCATTAAAAAGGGAAATGCAGAGTTTAGAGACCGAAAGTACCTGAGACAGAAGCTTAGGAACTTATATTTTCAATATGGGAAAACCTAGGATTTGGAGAAAGAAAGCCTGTTCTGTTTACAAAGAGGAAACCAGGGGAGGCTCAGAAACCTCAGCTTTCTTGGCAAATTTCCATGGAAGGAGGCGGAAAGCAGCATATCACAGGAGCCTCTGTGTAGCTTTATTAAGACATCTAAAAATGCTGCCAGTACCTGGGCCTGATAAGATTTTCAGCTGAGACTAAGTTTTTCATCTTCTTTAAAAAGAGATTTTGCTACATTTTATGTGTTAGAGCCTATTTTAAAGAATACACTTTTTTTTTTTTTTTTTTTAAAGATTTGTTTATTTTTGAGAGAGAGTGTGAGCAGGGGAGGGGCAGAGAGAGAGGGAGATACAGAAGCTGAAGCAGGCTCCAGGCTGTCAGCACAGAGCCCGGTGTGGGGCTTGAACTCATGAACCGTGAGACCATGACCTGAGCTGAAGTCGGACGTTCAACCGACTGAGGCACCCAGGCACCCCAGGAGTACATGTTATTTTTATTTATTAAAAATTTTTTTTAATGTTCATTCTTGAGGGACAGAGACAGAGTGAGAGTAGGGGACGGACAGACAGGGAGGGAGACACAGAATCTGAAGCAGGCTCCAGGTTCTGAGCTGTCAGCACAGAGCCAGATGTGGGGCTTGAACCCACGAACTGTTAGATCATGACCTGAGCCAAAGTCATATGCTTAACCGAGTAAGCCACCCAGGCACCCCTATTTTCATTTATTTTTAAAAGGAAGCTGTATGCCCTACATGGGGCTTGAATTCACAACCCTGAGAACACGAGTTGCATATTACACTGACTGAGCCAGCCAGGTGCTCCATGATTTGGTGATTTTAAAATTCATACGAGCATATGCAAGGTAGCTTTTGTTGCTAAATAAACCATTAAATTGCAGTGGTCAGGCAGGACCAGAGTCCTTTGAATGCCTATATGGAAGTACCTGCTGTTAATGGGAGAATTGGAAATCTGTGTTTCAGAAGGGGTGGGTTTGGGAGAAATCCCCTCACTTTATTATGCTGAGAATGCCTCACGGGAAAATCCTCGAAGTGGTAACAAGGAGTCTCCTTTGGAGTAGGATGATGTAGAAATTTGGAGAGCACAGGGCATAGAGAAATGATAGCATCAGGGGACAGTGGGCAATTTGTTTGGAATGAATAGTAAGCATAGTAAAATGGGTTTAGGGTCTTTTGCAGGTCTTTTCTGACCAGATGCCCTCTTTCTGGCAAGCAGTAAAGACCGGTAGATATTTTCACAAATTTTGCACACTGTGCAATTCATTTATGAAAACTTGATACTGTTCTAATCTTCATTGGAAGATTTATTTTTGCTTCCCCAGTACTTTCAAGGGGAAAGGCCCTGTGTGTTGCAAAACTGGTTTTATTTACACAGGTTAGTGTCTGGGGCAGCACATCCCACTGTTGCTTTAGCAAGACCTAATGCAAGAACCAAAGAGGAGGGATCCCTGTGTCTGCTTTATGTTGTGAATCTGCTTTCTGGTGTTGGCTCAAAAAAGGGGGCCTTTTGTTCAACATCCAGATCTTACCTTGTGGAATCATACTCTTCAGTTATGTGAGTGATAGTGACTAGTGGTATGGAAACTGTAGGTGGCCCTCCCACCCTTTAGTTTCATTGTGTGGGAATGTTTTAAATTTTTTTTAATGTTGTTTAAAATTTATTTCTGAGAGAGAGAGAGATAGTATGAGCAGGGGAGGGTCAAAGAGAGGGGGAGACACAGAATCTGAAACAGGCTTCAGGCTCTGAGCTAGCTGTCAGCACAGAGCCTGATGCAGGACTCGAACCCACGAACCACGAGATCATGACCTGAGCCGAACTTGATGCTTAACCAGCTGAGCCACCCAGGTGCCCCTGTGTGGGAATGTTGACTGATTACAAGGGATTAGAAGAAAACAGGTTTAGAAGTAAGAGATTAGGAAGGGCTACTAAAGTAGGTTTCTAGGAACTTTCTAACTTCTCTTTCTTCTAAGAATTGGAACCCCCTCTTTTGGTCTTCTGTTACAAAGCGTCACATGGAGGGTTGACATTTGGTAGGAGCATCTTACATTGAGAAGTGGGCAGTACTGATCACATGGTGTAGCCCTCCCTCGAGTGCTGGCCAGGAGCAGGTATCATGCCGCTGGTAGTGGGCAGGACCTGACACTGTCCAGTGCAACAGAATTACGATTTTGCATGTTTGTCTCAAAGGCAGGAAACTCCTCTACTTTTCTAGGTATCTAGCATTGGTGTTTATAGGTTGCTTTTTTAAGATCCCTGTTTTCCATTTCTCCATAGAAATGCTGCAGGGCTGTTTGAAGGAAGTTTGCTTTAAACAGTTTTGAAATAATTATGTGGCTTTAATTGTCCGATAAATACATGAAGAAGGGAGCATTTAAGTGGTCTATGGCCAGCAGCTGTATTTAAAAATATTTTATTTTTTTGAAAAGTAATACACATGGTACAAAATTCAAAAAGACACAAAAGGGGATACAGTGAAAAGTCCCAATCCTGTACCCATCTACCCTGTCACCCTCCCCACAAACCACTGTTGTTTCTAAGGATTTACCCTACAGGTATGATCCATAGATATAATGTGAAATAACATATAAGAATATTCATTACAGCATTACTTATAAATAGCAAGAGATTGGAAACATCCGTCAATAGGGGACTGATTACAAATTATGATTTGTACATTCAGTGGAATAGCATACGATTATAATATAGAGTGAGACGACTCTTTGTGTGAAAATATAGAAAAAAGCAAAGTGCAGAATAGCAAGCATAGGGTGGTCTTTGTGTTCTGATACAAAGAAACCCATATATGTGCATGAGGTTTTTCTGGAAGGGTAAGCAGGAAGGTGAGGGTTGAGAGGAGGCACAGCGCCAGCAGGTGTACTGAACAGTGGTAAGAAGTTCTCTGAACTGTGGGCTGTAAGGCAGAGTGGCGAGGATGAGGTCAGCAGATACCCAGCTGTCTTCCCCTTTCTTTAGATAAATAGCAGCACATGTTATACTTTGTTATAAAACCTTTTCCCCCTTAGTCTGATTTGGGTTTCTTATCAAAGCATTTAGAGCCACTTTTTTTTTTTTCCTTTTTTAGGCCTCCATGGCAACTAATAGTTTCTGATCTTTCACTGTTACAAGTAATGCTGTAATAAATAACCTCTGACATGTATCATTTCACATTTGGTGAAAAATATCTGAAGGTTAAATTCCTAGAAGATTCAAAGAGTAAGTAAGAGCTTTTATAATTTTGAAAGACATTGCCATATTATCCTCTTCAGAAGTCGTGTCAGTTTCCGCCCCTGTCAGCTGTGTGTGAGTGCCTCTTTCATCAGATGCTTGCCAACTAGGAGTCTTAAATGTTTTGATCCTTGACAATCTGACAATTTGTAAAAAGCATCTCTGTGTGGTTTTAATTCCCATTTCTTTTATTATGAATGAAGGCCAGAATATTTTCACATGTGTAAGAACTATATATTTTGTTTGCTGAAAAGGGCTAGTAGAGTGACCTAGCTGTTTAAACTCCTGTGTGTCTCAATTTCCTCAGCTGTAAGTTAGGGATGAAAGTAGTAAGTAGGATTGTTGGATGATTAAATGAAGTTTGTTTACAGCTCTCAGTGTGGTGTCTGGCACATAACCGGCGTTCAGTAAGTTATTACGGGGTCGCTGACAATCGGAGCAGCCGCTAGGACAGGACAGATAAAATTAAGATAGCATTCATCCCTATGTCTTCAGGCACGTTCATCTACATTGCCTTACATCAGACAAATGCAGAGACAGAGCTTTCCTTGTCTCAGAAGAAAGGACCTTTTCCCTTGGGATCCCAATCATAGGCTATTGGCAGAGCTGGCAAGAGGGCAGGCTCAGCCTCATGTCTAATATGTAGACAGCCAACATGGTAAAGAAATCTGGTTTAATAGGAAATGAAAAAACCAGAAAAGCCCAGATGTACATCTTTTTATTCCACCATGGTCTTTAACTCCCGGCCAGCCCACATTGGAGTGGGACTCTCCTTGTAAACTGAGAGGGAGACCAGCCATCCCATTTTTGACAGAAAGATGGCAGGGGCATCTGAGAATAGAAAAAAACACTGGAAATCTGGCTTCCCCTACAGAAGACTGCACTGTAGCTCACAAGCTAGAAAACAGACCCCTTAATTTTTTAGTGCCTCAAAACTGGTGTCCACAAAAGGAGAACCCAGGAGAGGTCTGTTTCCTGTAAAAAGCAGTAGGTATTTAATACAGGTCTTCAGAGATGGGCGCCCTGTCCTGTGGCAGCCCTTGTTCAGGTGCACGTGAGCTATCACGGGTAGATGGTGAGTGTTTACCCAAAGCTACTGAACGTTTTCTTTAGACTTGTTGAAAGCCTAGCTCCTCCTTTCTTAACAACTCCCCATATTTTTCATATTGCCCTTTCCGCTTTCTCAGGCTCCTTGTTCCCCTTCACTCGTGTCTCTTATACTCAGCAAGCTGCTGTCAGTCTTGGTCCTCTGAGATGAGCGCATCTTCTGCCCCTCCCTGGGGCCAGAACTGCTACGGGATGGAGATGTGGCAGAATCTGGCCCAGACAGGACTGGCTGAGTGGAAGTGATGGTTGTGTGGGGGAGGCGGCCTTGGAGTCACTCCCCAAACTTCCCCCAATCCTTTTCTGCTCAAGAGATACTGAAGGACCATCCCTGGGCAAATATAAGCTCTGACCCAGTTGTGGAATAGGATGTTTGTGGATCATGGCTGGGAAAGGTTATCTGCAATGTGAGGCCAGATGACCTTGCATGTTTGCACAGCTTGAGGGGGTAGATGAGGGCCATCCTTTAGTAAGCATCCATAGCAAGGCTAGGACAGATGGCAGACTGGTCCTCATGGCCAGTGGCTGAAGCATTAAAGCATTTGTTGGTGTTTGAGCCAAGCAAGGGCATGGCAGCATGAAGTCAGTGACAAGCTCACAGCCAGAACCTAAGCTGGGAGAGTAGCAGGCGGGGCTGGCTGGAAGCTGGGCTGCAGGGCCTTCTGCCTGCTTCTTCATGGTGTCTTCCCAGCTACAAAAGCCTCCTCAAGGCCCCTGCCTCTGTGGCCAGGCCCATTTCCAGGTAGGTGCCCACACTGAGCCATCACTGCTACTCCTTGGCAGTACAGTGTGGGGGGCCTGCCTCGGCCACATAACCGGGCGAGCAGTGGCAGCGGTAGGAGCCCTCGGTGTTCTCGCAGTGACCATGGGCACAGAGTGCAGCAGGCCCGTTCAAGTCATCACACTCATTGACATCTAAGAGGAAGGGAAGGAAGAGAGAGCTGTAGGGAACACAGGTGCCTCTGTCCTGGGCTCATGAGGCCCCGGCCCCTGCCCTGCAGTGGACCCCTACATGTGACAGCCAGGAGCTGAGGTAAGTGCTCCAAACTAAGCAACTCAGAGACACAAAGCAGGTGGTAGTGAACCCATCCCGTGCCCCTGGACAGTGACCATGCTCTCTTGTCCTTGCCTTTCTTCTGTCTAGGAACCTCCCTGGAAAGGGCTTTCTTCACACAACAGGAGACCTTTGGTGCTCTCACCACTTGGCCTGGTTCCAGACAACCCCGCTAGGGGGCAGCAGTGAGTTTTTCCACTCTCAAGTTCAGTCTTGTATTCCTAAGTGAGCCGTGGGCCAGTCTGACCTTTCCGCCTGGAGCCATCAGGGCCATCTTGCTCCCTGGGCATTGCCACCAAGATCAAAACTTACCCACGCAGGCCATGTGGGCCATGTCCAGCTGGAAGCCCTCGAAGCAGTCACAGGTGTAGCCCTCCCTCACTCGCACACAGCGGCCGTTCTCACAGCCATTCAGGATGCCGCATTCCTCTGCCTGAAGCCCTTCGAAGCCAGCCTGGTGCTCTGGTAGGAGGGAGTCAGAAGGATGTTGAGGCCTTGTGCCTAGCAGTGGGACCCTCACCCTCCACTATGAAGGGTTGCTCCTTTTGAAATCCTAAGGGTAGGGTTTCAAAAGGGTTTACCCTCACAGAAAGATGCTAAAACAAAAGGCACTACCCTTAAGAAGTAATTAAGGAGACATGCTATACTTTAAATGTCAGCTTCAGGAAGGTTGAGACTCCTTGCTTTCACAGTGCCAGGGTTCCCGAGCAGGTGGGTGTCTCTGTATAGCTTTGGTTTTGTGGTTGGTGGTGGTTAAAGTCTTTAGACAGTTTTTTGTGGGGAGGAGAGGGCCGCAAAAGGGGATCACCCTCACTCAGCATGAAGCGAAACTTAGAGATCTACTTAACTCTCCTCTTTAAGCAGGTACCAACCCCTGTGAAAGACCGTATCCCTGATCCCTACGAAGGCTTTGTCTGATGCAGTGGCGGTTCCTGGGGCAGCCACCACATCCACTGCCCAGGTGCCAGGCTTAACTTCTTCATTAGGACCCAGTCCTATGCGCTGGGGTCTGTGCCATGTACGAACTGAGTTATCATAGTGGGCCTTTAAAGTGACTAGAAATCCTTAATGCACATTTCAGGTCACAACTCTGAGCTTGTAGACCAGGTTATTCTGCACCCTGTGGGTGGTGTGGAGGGAGAAAAACAGACCGGAGTGTACCTGCTTCCTCTTGCTCTCTCAACTCCCACAGGGAAGTTTTTGAGGTTGGGATGGTGTCCTGTCCTGTACCTCTTTGGTTCATCAGAGTTGATCAGGTCTGACCCAGGCATTTGGAGTTGTCCCTTGAGTAACCTGTGAGGGCTGGCTGGGTCATTTCCCTCCCCCAGTGTTCACACCGGCCTCACCCCACTGGCAGTGATTAGTAGGTGGAGGAATGGAAGTGAAACCATCTTGGTGCCTGCCACTTGCCCATTTTTGCAGCAACACAGACCTGGATGGCTGGCCACGTAGTGTGGCTGGAGTTCTGAGGGCTGCAGCGGGGACTCAAGAACTGGTATGTGGTCCCCTGGGCGGCTGGCTGTGTTGGGGAAGGGTGGCTCTGGGATGGTGTCCTCAGGACCCAGGTAGTTGTAGAAGGGGGCCCCGTCCGGGCCGTAGAGGCTGTAGTGCAGGTCCTCAGGCCCAGGGCCGTACTCATAGCCTGGCCGGAAGTGGACCCCGGCCTCGCGCTCGGCTTCAATCCGGGCCACGTTGCACAGCTGAGCGTAGACCTCTGTCAGGGAGGAGGGGGGAGGACACTGCCAGGTTCCTGGTAGCTAAAGCCTGGTGTGCAGTTCCCAGGCTCCTTTCCCCGGGAGAGGGAGCATGCTGGGACTGGTGTCCCCTGGGAGTTCCTGACAGTGCCCCTGCCCCGCTTTGTCCCCAGACAATAGGGATGGAAGATGGCCACACTCTTATTGCTCTACTCCTGAATCCCTCCTTCCAAGGTGAGGGCCTTCCCTTCCCCGGGGCCTATCCTCCCGTGCAGGCACGGGTCACCCTTCTCACCAGAGCTCCTGGGGGGGCACAGGGCACACTGCTGGCTCCAGGCCTCGCCATCCTGGCAGCAGCATTCTGTGTAGGTGGTGCGGCGCCCATGCAGGGGTTGGCTGCACACATAATTGGTGACCCTTTTCCAGCAGACGTCCATGTGAATGTCGTGGTCAGGCAGGTCCTCTGGTGGCACAGCACACAGAGGCACATGAGTTTCCCAGCCCAGACCCAGTCACCCCTGCTGCCCCACCACTCCAGACCTACTGACCTGTGCCGCCGGTGCTGTTCACGCAGCGCTGCTGGCCCAGGTCCAGGGTGAGCGGGGGGCTGCAGAAGCAGTGGAAAGAGCCTTCAGTGTTCACACACTCACCGTTCTCACAGACCATGTCCTGGCACTCGTCGTGATCTGTGGTGGCAGAAAGGCGGAAGGGATGTGTGGGGCAGTGCCAAGGTGGCCTGCCCATGGCCCGTCTTCGTGGAAGGGGGTTTTCTTGTAACTGATACTGAAGAAGTGGCACCCTGCTTCCCCCTCCTCCCCTGACCCAGCCCAGTCTGGGGCGGGTGCCCTCCACAGGGATGCCTAACAGGTGTCCAGCTACCCTTAGCTCACACCTGCCTTTTGCAGTGGGAACTCCCAGCAAGAATGGGGCTTGCTGGTGGGGGCCGGGCGAGCATTCACCTTTGGGCGCGGGGGTGGCGAGGGGTGGTGTGTGTCCTCACCTTCACACTTTCTGTGGGTGGCATCGTAGTGGTAGCCGGGATTGCACAGGCAGATGTAGCCAGGCACCGTGTTGAGGCACCGGCCGTTCTGACAGAGACCGGGCCCGAACATCACACACTCGTCAGCATCTGTGGGAGGGCAGAGCTGAGATGAGAAGCGGTATGAGCTAGACTTGATGGGTGTGAGTCCTGGTGCTGCCAGGTGCTAGTCAGTGGACTTTGGGCAACCTGCTTAAGTTCTCTTTGCCTCAGTTTCCTACTTAAAAATTTCTGGATACTATTAATCTCTTACAATTGTTCTGAAGATTAAGAGGTTAATATATGTAGGTGCTTAAATAGTGCTAGGCATGTAGCTACCACTTAAGCAAAGCTACTTCTAGGATTTCCTTCTTCAGCTTGAGGATTAGGATGTAGAAGGGCTCCTTCCAGAACTACCCGCTTTGAGTGTGAGTTCCCTGAAGTTTCTGGTTTTCTAAGTGAGGCCAGACAGATAAGCAGCTGCCTCTGGATAGCTGTACTTCCCACTCTGTCCCTGTGCCCTAGGACTGGGTTGGTCAAGATGTCATAGTTCATTCTGGAGGGTCTGGCCTCGGGAGAGCAGAGAAACAGGTGACACCGGCAGTAGGAGCTCAGGTCAGAACTTGTAGCTGCACGTCTGCAGGCAGTCAGCCCCGGGACAGGACCCAGGGAAGGGACCTGGGAGGCTGGGGCTTTGTGCAGAGCTTCCCTGGGGACCTCCCGGAGGACCAGGCTGGGCCAGCTCAGGCGAGTGGAGTCTGGGGAGGAGGGCCTTTAGGGAGTTTACCTGTGTACGTGGTCTGTCCAAACATCCAGGCTCCGTCCACGGGGATGTAGCCTTTACCACTAGGGCAGATCTCGCTGAATTCCTCTGTGCAAGGAGGCATCCAGGCTTAGAGACAGAAAGGCTCTGCCCCCGTCTTCTCTCCCCTTGTTTTAGGGTCACCTTGCAGAGCTGACACTGAGGGTTCAGGACCCTGAGGGGCCTTACCTGAGTCCTCAGCTGGGCAGAGGTCACAGGTGTCTCCCCAGCTGGCACCCTGAGTGCAGCAGCACTCGGCCTGTGTGGTGTTGCGGCCCAGAAGGCTGGAGCAGGGCAGCTGGTCATTCTGCCCAGAGTAGCATTCCATGCGGATGGGGCCTGGGGGGTGGTCCCCTGGTGGGGCCTCAGGAACACTCTGACCTGTGTGTGATGGATACCCTTTATTATTGTCTGTCCATGGCTCTCTGGGGCACCCTAGGTTTTCAGTTTATTTTCAAAATGTTTTGATTATATAGTAGCACTCCACAGTGTACAACACGCTTTTACTGTGTTTATCTCATGTGATGCTCTCAACAGCTTTATATTATCACCCCCTTTTACAGATGAGGCAGTTGAGACTTAGAAAAACTAAGTGACTTGCCACAGCCACCAGCTACTAAGTGGCACTGACCCCTGTTATTCTGGCCCCCAAGCCCCTGTTCTTTCTGGTATACCACCCTGCCATCCCCCACCATAGGGAGTGCCTCAGTCCTTGGCATAACCATACAGGAAGTCCTCCTCACTCCTCAGCTAATACTGCACTCCAGCCCCTCCCATCTTGCCTGTTCCAGGTCCTGTTTTCTTTTCCCCAAGTCAGAGGAGGCCAGCTGAGTCCTAGTCCAGGCCGGGATGATAGGCTGGACCCGGCAGCTCAGGGGTGGAGTGAGCAGGAGAGAGGGAGGCTTAGCTTCAAGGCCTCCCTCACCAAAGGGCTCCTTGGGGCCCCTGTGAGGCTCAATCTGAGATCCTTGGGTACCTTCAGTTGGCATCAGGGCTTCCCGAGCCCCCTAGACATTCCCTGGCCTGGGACGGACACACCTCTTGTCTAGACATTTGTTGCACTCGACTCCTTCCCCTGCTGCACTGCGTTCCTAAGTGGTACCCTTGCCCACACTGCCCCGGGCCCGGCCCAGCCTCCTTCCCAGCAGCTAGAGCAGCGGAAGTGCTTTGTAGGCCGCAGAGTGGTTATACGAGACAACGGGGTAGAGTATGGGGGATGCTCACCTCCAGCCACCCGAGGGCGGCAGTGCCCCTCCTGAGCGTCGTACTCCTCCAGGTCACTGGCACAGAGGCACAGGAAGGAGCCCTCCACATTCTCACAGAGCGCCGCCCCACACACCGCCAGCATGAGCTCACACTCGTTCACGTCTGCCAGGCACGAGGACAGGCTTGTGGGTGGAGAAGACGCAGCCTGTGCCCCCTGCCCCCCTGCCTCCAGCCCACTGGACAGATCCTCCTCTCTTCCCCGCAAAAGAAACAGACTAGGTCTTGGGAGAAGAGCAGAAGGGACCCAGCAGGAAGGAAGAACAGATGAACAGAGGACATGGGAAGGGAGAGAGGAGGAGAAGGGTGGCAGGAAAGGGTCATTAAATGGACACGGAGGAAGGGTTCCTCCCTCCGTGCACATTCTCCAGATGTGCCTCCTGAGACCCTGAGGTCTCCGGAGAAGGGGGTGCGCCTTCGCTAATATGCTTGCTCCCGCTGCTGCCAGAACATGGTCCTGTTTCTCCTACCAGCCTGGTCACGCTGCCCGCTATAGGGTGGAGCTGCAACCCCCCTTCCTTGCCCACTCTGTGAGGACCTATTATGGAGTCGTGTGACCTTAAACATTTCAGGAGGAGGGCCCTAGGTCCTCTATCCAGGACAGTCAAAGTGTGGAGATTGGCCCAAGGGCCTCCCGTTCCCTGGCCTAGAGGCTGGCTAGCCTGCAGGCTTCTCACCAACACATTCCCAGCCGGAGGCCGAAGTCTCGAAGCCCTGGTCACAGAGGCAGCGGAAGGAGCCGTCAGTGTTGTCACAGAAGCCGTGGCTCCCACACATGGTGTCGTTGGCACACTCGTCTATGTCTGTGGGACAGTGGGGACTAGGGTGTAGGGTGCACTCTTGCTCTGTTTGCTGAGAATACTTGGTCTATTGACACCAATGTCCATAAAAAGTGACTTCTAAACACAGGACAAGAACACTCTAACATTAACGTTCCTCTTCAGTTTTTGTGTAAGCCCTGCTCTTTGGAAAATATGCAGACTTCAAACAGCAAACTTCAAAACTGCAGAAACAGTGTCCTCAGTAGAAAGCAATTTTCAGCTGGATACGTGAAAGATAGGAGCCCTCAGCCCTCCTGCCTCCGACTCCCCATTCCTACTCACCGATGCAGTCTCCGGTCGGAGCCAGGTGAAAGCCAGGCTGGCAGCCCAGGACACAGCGGTAGGAGCCAGGGCTGTTCTCACACCTCCTGCCCTCACACACCGAATCTCCGTAGTCCTTACACTCGTCAATATCTGTCCCGAGAGCCAAGAGAGGGGGCAGAAGGGGGCAGGTTACTGCTTTGGCCCCACCTTTTTGGCATTACAAGGTCATGCTCCACAACCTTTGGGGTCCTTGATCTGTCCCAGATTACTGTGCTCAACTCCAAACCTTAAGTTCAGGATCATTTCTCCTGACCCAGTAGGGATGAGCATCTAGGAAGACAATTCTATGCTGTTTAGGAAAGCACCGAGTGCGTAGGCTTCTGTAATATATTTTTTCCTTCACCCCCTTCTCCCTATGGCAGAGTAGTTTATGCCTCTTTTTATATACAATCTTCACCAAAGAGTGCTACAGAAGATTGTCTTCATATCTGTCTCCCTTGCAATTTGAAGATTGTCCACAACTGTCTACTTTGCCCTAGCAAAAGACATTGAACCTAGCAGATGTTTAATAAATGCCTATTGGATCAATTTGGCTTTAAAAACTAGATTGTGTGCTCTGCTAGCACAAGGCTCATGATGGTCTTCATTTTGTCATCCGTGGATATGCCCGGAGTCAGCAGACGCTCAATAAACACATTCTCCATTGCATGATTGGCCTGTGGAAAGTGCTCTGCTTTCTGCAAGCTGCAGATCCTGGTCCCAGGGAGCTGAGGACCAGGCAGGGGTAGAGGTGGGCAGACGTGGGCAGAGCCCTGTCCACTCCCCCCTGGAGACCTTACCCTCACATTCCCCACTCTCTGGGGAGGGCTGGAAGCCTGTCTCACACAGACAGTTGAAGGAGCCCTCGGTGTTGACACAGTGTCCTCCCAGACACCGGTCTGTGACTGCACATTCGTCCACATCTAGAATAGAGACATCTGTCAGCAGACCCAGCCATGGGTCTCTGGGGCCCTAAGTAGTCCAAAGGAGAGCCAGAGAGTGCCTCAGGTTAGGGAAGAGCTAGAAGATCTGAGGAAGAGTCGGGAGCTGGAGGCCAGAGGCCAGGCTGGGGGAGGAGCCCCAGAACTGGGGCACTACCGAGGACAGCAAGGTGACAGCCAAAGGGTTCAGATGGCACATGTCTGTCATAGATATCATGGAGAGGCCCTGTTGAGTGCCTTCTTGAAACCTGGCTCCCTCTCTCAGCCTCCCACCTCCCATCCCTGGGTGGGGCCAGGAGCACTTTATTTCTAGTCTAGACATAGCCTCCAGCGCCCCCTGCTGCTGGAAAGTGGACATGGCTAAGCTGGCTTCTCACCCTGGCAGCTGGTGCCCCCCTCTGCGCTGGTGAAGCCTGGGGCACAGAGACAGAAGAAGGACCCATGGCTGTTGAGGCACTCGCCACGGGGCGCACAGTACTCCTCTCCCACGCACTCGTCCACATCTGCAAGAAGGTAGGTGTGGTGTCTCCCAGGCATGTTGCCCCCTCGCCCCCACACTCATCGTCCACGTTCCTGCTGGGGATCCAGAGCCACTCACCCTCACACACGGTGCCATTGGCCAGCTGGAAGCCTGCGGGACAGAGGCACTGATAGGAGCCAGCCGTGTTCTTGCACTCGCCTCCCAGGCAGCTGCTCTGGAAGTCTTCACACTCATCCACATCTGCAGGGTCACACAAGGTGGAAGGCAGCCCGTGGCAGCACCCTCCCCCGCCCTCCCCCCATCCCCCCACCCCCAAGGACAAGAACCAACAGGGAGGTCTCCAGAGGACCAGTCCCTTGCCTGAGGAGTCTGGACCCATAGGGGGCGCATCCCCTTATAAAGCAGCACAGCTGGGGGGCGCCTGGGTGGCTCAGTCGGTTGAGCATCTGACTTCAGCTCAGGGCATGATCTCACGGTTCGTGGGTTCGAGCCCCGCGGCGGGCTCTGTGCTGACAACTAGCTCAGAGCCTGGAGCCTGCTTTGGATTCTCTCTGACCCTCCCCTGCTCGCTCTCTCTCTCTCTCTCTCTCAAAAATAAATAAAAAAAAAAAAAAAAAAAAAGCACAGCTAGGAGGAGCCGGCGAGAGATCCTTGGGGAAGCAGTGTGCCTGCGGCTCCCTCCAGCTCTGCCCTAGCCCAGCAGCCTCTGGCTGGGCCTCTCCAGCTGCCCACACAGCAACCCCGGGGACACTTGGCCTCTCCCAGCAACCTTGGCCTACAGTGTCCAAATCCACTACCTTACCATGGCTGCGACGGCTTAGTTTTTCTGAGAAGCAGTGGTAAAACAAGTGAAGGAAACATACAGAGACCCTAAGAAGATACCAGGAACCAGGTTCTTTAAGTAGGCCTACAGAGTGCCTGGTACAGGCTGATATTTTCCAAAATACGGTCCCAGCTTCCCCCCTTACAAAGAACCCACGAAGCTTCATGTGGAACAAACTCCCCTGAAGCCCGTGATCCAGTGGCTCATTGGCCCACTAGAACCAGATTTGGAATTGCCTTCCCAGCTGCTGACGAGGGAAGGGTGAGAGTAGGTGTCCTCAGCTAGCCAGTCCAAGGTAGCCAGAGGGGCCCCTGGCCTGCAAGCAATCCCTGCTGCGTCTGGTCACTCCCTTCTCTAAGGGTGGTGAGGTAGTCTCCTGCACCCCATCTGTGCTCCCTCCCTCATGGTGGTGGGGGAAGGGAGTGCTCACCTTCACAGGTGTGGCCCAGGGGGTTGGGCCGGTAACCATCCCCACAGTCCCTGCAGGAGAAGGAGCCGGCAGCGTTGGTGCAGACTCCTGAGGGGCAGACTCCCGGAAAGGCACACTCGTCCAGGTCTGGGGCAGACAGCCAGCCAGTCACCCTGTGGGCCTGGGAGAGCTCCCTCTACCTGTCAAGGCAGGAAGCTCCCCACACACACGGCCTATAGGGCAGCCCTGGCAGCCTCTCCCCAGAATGCTCTGGGAGCAGCTCTACTATCAGCTTCCCTCCTGTCTCTGCGACTCCCTTTTTTTCCTCCTGTCCTCACCTCCAAACTTGGGGATGATGACAAGAGATGCTCTCCTTGGGGCCAAGTCCATTCATAGGGTCCTCTAGTCTAGTCTGGAGACCCCCCAGCATCAGCTCAAAGCTGGGGGACAAACGGAGTGTTCTTTGGGGGGTAAGAAGGCCTATATTCTTGATCCCCCTCTGCCAGCCCCTCCCTAGGTTTACCTTCGCAGGCAGTGCCATCTTCATTCACCCAGTACCCGCTCTCGCAGGCCGAGCAGGTGAAGGAGCCCTCGGTGTTGAGGCAGAGGCCCATGGGGCAGGAGGCCCGGCTGGCACACTCGTCGACATCTGAAACAGGCCATTGGGTTCTGTGTGGGACTCAGCAGGACAGACATGCCAGGACAGACGGAACGACAGGTGGGCAGGGGGAGGGGGAAGGACGGGTGGTGGCAGGATGTGTGGTTGCATCGGATGGTCAGGGATGTGGGACCAGGGCTGGATGAGGGGTGGGTGTGCAGAGGGAAGGAGCTGTAGGGTTTGCAGGGAGGAAGGGCGCTTCAGCATCCATGTACCTTGGCAGCCCTTCTCATCTGAGGTGACCTCGTAGCCCAGCTCACAAGAGCATCTAAAGGAGCCCTCCAGGTTGATGCACTTTCCATGGGCGCAGACCCCAGGGGTCAGACACTCATTTACATCTGTTGGAAGAGAAGTCCAAGATGGCAGCCTGGCCTCCTCTCCTTCATGTGGCCCCCACTGTCAGGCTTAGGGCATCTCAGTTATGAGGCCAGGAAGTCAGCATGGCCACCCTGGGGAGGCCATGAGGTTGTTCCTGCTCCTGGCCCCACCCACCTAGTTTAGGGCAGGGTGCCCTTCCCACCTGAGCCCACTGCAGCTCTATCTGGTAACACATAGCACTGTGCATGTCCTAGGAAAGGAGGCCAGGTTCCCCAGCACTGGGGCTGGTTTGGCCCGTCTGAGGACATCTGGAATGAAAAGTCCAAGACCCTTGGCTCCCCTTACAGTGGATCTGGACCTTTCTGACCTCCTATTTGCCAACCAAACTGGTGGGATTCCACATTCCCAGCCCAACAATCAGCTGCAATAGGTGAGTGGGCAATGCAGAGAGAAGCCAGTCTATGCCTGGGTGGCTGACTGGAGTCTCTCGGGCCTGGGAAATGCCTGCCCTCTCCAGAGCCTCAAGGTATTTATTCAGTTTAGTCCCTCCAGGCATTCTGAACCCTGGGCCTTTCTTCCTGATAGGACTGATGGGAAAGAACATTCTTCCTACAGCTGACATGTACCCCCCTCTGTAGGGAGCAGAGCACCCACTGTTGAGTTAGGTGTTCCTGTTTAGATATTGCTATTGAGATGCAGAAAAGCAGAAGACCCTCCTCCCTAGGGGCCATAGAAGGACTCGGCTGCCTGCTCACACCACCAGAGTCAGCCTTTTCCTAAGATTCTTGGCAACTCACTCTATCCTGTAGGATCCAGCCACAGAAGCTTTTGGAACCTTGGGCTGTAGCTCCTGGGTAGCTATGGACAAGGAACCAAGAGGCCCCCACCCAAGCTGATTCAGAGGGCAGAGCACCAGTAATTGAAGCACACCCATCTCATGCCCAACATCATGTGGGAACCCAGCCAGGTTATGGAAGACAATTGCCTCCAAGCCACTTCCCCCTGCCCATCTGCTTCCCTCCCTGTGTGTGGGCTCAACCAGAGGTCCCAAGGCCAAACAGCCCTCTTCCTGCCTTGGTGAGCAGCCCTCACCTACACAGCTCCCGCTCTGGCCCCGGTAGCCCTCCTCACAGGCTAGGCAAGTGTAGGAGCCGGGGGAGTTGACGCATCTCCCATCGGGGCAGGTGCCAGGGTGACGGCATTCGTTGATATCTGCAAAATAACATCCCCTCCCTTGGTCATCCCTGGGAACTGCAGCACATGGGTAGATCTGTGAGGAAGCAAATCCTTGACCCTGCCCTTGGTGGGGGAGGCAGATGGGGGAGAGGGAGGGATGCCGTTTCTGTACAGATGGAAACTAGGAAAAAGTGAGTGCTGTCTGGTGTTCCCAGCTCACCTCCCACCCACTGTCCTGGACAAGAGAGAGAGACAGAAGAACTTTAGAAAGGGAGACTCCCTGGGTGGGGCAAGAGGCTGTGGTCACCACAGCTCTGGGAGGGTGGGAGAGCTCTACTTCATAAGCTGGACTTTTGGGAAGGGCCTTCCTATCTGCCTTGGGGAATCCTGTTCCTTTACATTACTGGGTTGTACATGCTTAGTACAGCAGGTCCCAGAGAGCCCAGAATAGACCGCCAGCTGGGCAATGACGGCAAAATGGGCTTCCCTGCACCAGGAAATGAGGACTGAGGATGACCCCCAATCTCGGATGTGCCACAGACCAGCCCTGAGGCTGATGCAGAGTCAAGAGTGGAGGCTGGCAAGGCTTCTTGGCTGCAGAGACTTTTGTTCCAGGTGAGAACCATGTAGGGCTCCCAGCAGCCACCCTGCTGAGATTCGGGGGAGAGTCAGAAAGGATGAGCCTGGGCAGCAAGGAGGAGGACAGAGATCTTGCTCCCAGGAACTGCAGGCAGGGTTCTTCCTGATACGACCTGGCATATCCAGAATTCAAGGCACACAGGGGACTTGGGCTGACTTAGGGAGGTCATAACACAGGGATTACACTCTGGGTCAGGACTGCAGGAAGACACTATGTGCCTCCGGCTCAATTTGGAGGCTGCCAGTCACTATTTGTGACAGACAGACTGACTGAGCTCCAGAGGAAACGAGAGGATTTACTGTTCCCAAATGGGTAGTGTCATTCTCCTGGAGGAAGTCCACCAGCTTGTGCAGATTCAGAAGCTCGACTGCCCAAGAGGAAGACCTGCTCAGCACCCATGGAGGAAATGCAGGCGGCCGGGCCAAGGGTCAGAACACAGGCTTTCTGCAAAGGGACGAAAGCCAGCAGCTGCTGTGACAGAACAGGATACGGGCCCTGAGGTGGAGAGTGAAAATGATTCTCCTCTGAGGTTGTTTGGTCTGCAGAAGTCAGGCCACATCAAAGCCCTCTGTCCCAGGGCACCCGGGCCCTCTCAAGGCCAAAACTTCACCCTGAGGGCCCAGAAGAGGAAGGTATAGAGAGGGCAGGTAGTTATTCAGGTGGGTATCTGCAAGGAAATACCCAGACCCCGAGGCAATCTTGAGGACACTGAGATGAGGTTCATCTCTAGAAAGAGGGTAGCTAAGAGCCGCTGGTTGGGTTGTGGTGACACTGGGCTAACCTATTCTAAGGGTTTCTGAAAAGACAGAGATGGAGAGAATGAGACAGAAGAGGAGGACTGAAGCATCTAGGACCACCAACTTTGGCCCCTCAGGAGAAAGTTGCCAACACCATGCTCTGGGGACCTTAGCTGAGGTACCAGAAGAAGGATGGGCAAAGCCATTGGGAATGATAAGCAATCATTGCTTCAGGAGATAAAGAGAGAGGTGAGGACCCTTTTTTAAGACCACACTGAGGAAAAATGAAATCTTTGGATCTCTCCTACAGGGATCAGGTAGTGTAAGAAGGAGATTAGATTTACCAGGAGAAAACAGCCCTGATGTCTCTCCTACCCCAAACCTTCTGGGCACATCTGTGGAGGTGTTGCACAAAGTGTCCTATGCTGGGCATCAGGAGACTCTTGGTACTGACCCTGTTTACTAAATAGTCCAGCTTTCCCCCTGCTGGGCCAGAGTAGGCTTGTGCCTCCTGGTTCTTTCTCTCTTTAAGTTTATTTATTTTGAGAGAGAGAGAGAGCATGCATACAATGTAAGTGGGAGAGGGGCAGAGAGAGAGAGGGAGAGAAAGAATCCCAAGCAGGCCCTGTGCCATCAGTGCAGAGCCTGACATGGGGCTTGAACTCACAAACTGTGAGATCATGACTTGAGCTGAAATCAAGAGTCAGATGCTTGACTGGCTGAGTCACCCAGGCGTCCCATACCTCTTGGTTCTTTGGGTCGGACTAGGGCACTAGTGCTGTCTGATGAGCTATGATGTGCTATAATTTATGGACCAAGGCATAATTGTGAGCAACTCTTCCTTTCTTCCATGAAGACTGGCCACATTCAAGAGGCTGGCTATTCCTTTAGGCTAGTTCTAGAGGGAAGAAACATGAGGCAGGATCCCTAGCTGACCCATGACGGACACGTAGCATTGATCGGATGTCAACCTTGCTGTGTTCTAAGTCATGAAGCCTGGGGTCGCTTGTTAATGCAGCACAACGTAGTCTATCCCGGCACACCACTGCTGGCTTCCTTCCTCAGATCAGAGCCCCAGCCAGTGATTATTGTATGTGGGAGGTCTGTCAGCAATGTGAGAGGGAAGACAGAAGATCAAAGCAGCCCTTAGTCACCCCAGGAACCAAGGAAAGCCTCTCCCAAATGGGAGTGCATGTAACAGAGCCATCTGCCAAGCCCATCGAAAGGAGCCAGATAAAGATTCCGGATGAAGTAGATTTTACTTCTGACCAGTCCGTGTTAAGGGCAAAGGCTCTAATGTCACCAGATATCTTGAAGCTGTTCCACCAACCCCTTGGTATGTGGACTAGAGCTAGATTTTTTTCTCCCTAGTCTAGGGTTTGAATTTAAATCTAAAATTATTGTATATTTTGCTGAGCTCTAATACCGGGGTAGCTGGGGACAGGAGCTATTGGTCTCATTGTTATATTCCTAGCCCATGGCTGGGACAAGGCTGGTACTCAACCAATGTTGCTGACCAAAGAATGAGCCCACATGACCGAAACTTCATACATTATTGGTATGAGGTTCTGAAGAGACCCCAGAGGCCCCAGGGAAACAGGCACCCCAGGGACCAGCTTGCCAACTTGCCTGTACACTGGGAGGATCCTGGGTCTTCCCTAACCAGGGCTTCGTTCTTTGCATGAGGAACTGTAAGGTGCCCATCCCCATTCCTTGTGAGAGCACAGGGTGGGAGGGGAGGGCGCTCAGTCAGGGGCCAGAAGCTCAGGAGACCTGGAACGTGGTTGGGGGCACAGCAAAGCTCTGGAACCTGCAAGGGGATCCAACCCCTTTCCGTGGGAACCCAGAGTTTCTGGCATGACGGAAATGCCATTGAAACTTTGGATGGGCCGCTGTCCAGAGCTCTCAGGCCTTCCACCAGAGACACTGAATGTAAGTGGAGAGAGTGGTTTCTCAGTTGGAGTGAGAAGAAAGGGCGGGGAGGCGGAAATTGACTGGGCTCCCAGGGTGACGGCTGGGTCTGTGGTTACTGATGGAAACCTGGAGAAGTGTGCAGGCTACATCAGCTTTTCTTTCAGCAGACTGAATGTCTGCCCTGGGCCAGGAACTCAGCTTGACCTCCCAGCCGAGGTGTGTCTCGAACTTTTCCTCCAGAAGGGAAGGGGACAACGTGGAGGTGTGGACTGTGGTGTAAGGGGGTCTAGAGGTGAAAAAGAATGGGGCCTTCAGATAGAAACATTCCCCCCTATTCACTGAAGGTCTTGTTGTGTATATTAGCTTACTTGGTCCTCACAAGAACCTCTGAGATGGGCTTATGGTTTCCATTTTAAGATGTCAAGACAAGAGCCAAACCCAGGCCTGTCTCTACAGAGCCTCTGCCCTTAACATGGACTGGTGTGTATAAATATGATCTGTTTTAATGTCCTGGAATTTTCTTGGTTCATCTCCTTTGGGTTTGCTTTTCTTTTTGATAAAGTCTAATGTCAAATTTGTAATGTTGTCTGGGGCACCTGGGTGGTTCCGTCGGTTAAGTGTCTGACTTTGGCTCAGGTCATGATCTAATGGTTCATGGGTTCGAGCTCTGTGTTGGGCTCTGTGCTGACAGCTTGGAGCCTGGACCCTGCCTCACATTCTGTGTCTCCGTCTCTCTCTGCACCTCCCCTGCTTGCATTCTCTCTCTCTCTCTTTCAAAAATAAAAAAAAACATTAAAACATTTTAAAAAATGTAATGTTTTGATGCTTGAAAGAGGTAATCTGTCAAGTACGAGGACACCTCCTGGCACATAGTAGGCCCCCATCAACTCTCCATTCTCCTGGAAAATGCCAGGCTGTCTGACTCTATCATCCTTATGAGGACAAGAGAGAGCATTCTGGCTTTGGTCATGTGTAGGCCAGAGTATGAAAGGGAAATCACCAAGAGGGAGGCATTGAGATGAGAACATGACACCCTGGGGGTGCAGATAGAGAGTTGTCTGTCCTACACCCCCAGCCACCTCTCCCCTTTGCTAAGTAAGACCTTCTAGGACTCTGGACCTAGCTTCCCTGCTAATGGCATTGGGAAGGCACATCCTCCCTTCACAAGCTCTTCCCTCACCTCCAGGACCCTGTACAATCAGGCAAGTCCTTGCCAGGAAGAGCCTGGAGGCTGAGAGGTGTCTGGCCCTAACCTCAGATCCAGGACAGGATTTCTTTCCAGAGAGAGCCCTGATTTACCCTCATTTATTCCTGTCTCCACCAGTCTTAACACATAACCCAGGTCTCTTTTAAGCATTTGCCCTCCCCAGCCTGGCAAGGAGGTGGTAATGGGAAGTTGCCAAGAGCTGGCGTGATAGTGGCAGCTTCAAGCCAGTCTGTGGGGAGACTAATTGGCAGTGTCACAGCCACCTCTTGGCAGGGCCTGGGAAAGGCAGCAAGGGTTGGGGATCCATCAATCATTCTTCATTCACTCATTCAGCTAGCATTTGCTTACATTTGTCCAATGCGGGACATTTATCAGGTCCAGCCCCAAGGAGCTCCCAGCCCAAGAAGCTGTAGCAACTAGGTCATGGATGAGGCCACAAACACCTCCCAGACAGACCGGTTTCTCCTCTGTCATATAGGGGAGCAGTGTGACTCAGGCAAGGGGAAGAGGTGTACAGAGGGATATTCCCAGGGTCTCATGCATATAAAGTTGCTGTGCCCCCCTGCTGTGGGGGGCCCTGGGGAGGGACCAAGAGACGGTAGGGCGGCCAGCAGCCCTCCCATATCCCATTTCTTACCTTGACAGTGTCCCTTCCTGACCATGATGTAGCCCTGGTCACACTGGCAGTGGTATGAACCCTCAGTGTTGGTGCATCGTCCCCCGCTGCACACCCCTGGCTGCTCACACTCATCTATGTCTGTGAACACACAGGAAAGTCCTGGGTTAGTGCAGGGGTCCTGGGCCATCCCTTCAGAGGCCCAGGACAAGTTGCCCATGCTGAGGGCCAGGCAGGAAAAGCATCCTTGCTGCAGCCATGATTGGTGGGAGGCTCTTATGCCAGGTCTGAGACTGATCTAGCTCAGGCCCCTGCAAATTCTGAGGGCCCTTTGAGAGTATCTTTGGGAACTCTCAAAGCTGTCTTCTCACCCTGAGGTAAAGGCTGGTCTTGAGGACAGATGACAGTCCACATGGCATGATCTGAAGGGACCAGTAAAGCCCCCTTCTAACCCCAGGGCACCCTCTGAAGGTCTGATGCTGGAGTCCTTAAGGGTGTTCTTACAGGTTAGGGATTAAGCAGCCAGAGAGATAGCATCTTAGGCAGCCATGGATCTACTGAAGTGGTTTATTCCACTGTCCCAAAGCATACTGGTGTCCCAAGGTGGCTCAAAAGCCTGACCCTGGTCGTGTGACTCCCCTGCTTAAATCCCCCTTGGGGTTCCCTGCTGCTTCAGTATGGCTCACAAGGCCTTTGCCACTTGGCCCCAGCCTTGCTGTGTTTGCTGATCCCCACCGGTCTGCCACCAAGCCTTTGTTCATACAAATGTCTCCACTTGGAGTATCTTTCTTGGCCTCAATGGTCAGCAGCGTCCTACCCCCACTGGTTCAATTGATCCACTCGAGGTTGCTCCGGCCCCCCCCCTATTCCTTGTCCCCACAGTCAAATCAATGGACGATTTACCTTTGCCCCCTCCCCACCTCCCATCCCCCAATCCCCAGCGCTGGTTCAAACACTTCATGGGGGTCCCTAGGCAGATCAAATGAGATAATCCGAGTGAAGGGTCCAGCACAGCGCCTGCCTGACAAAGGGAAAGCACTGAAGAAATGTTAGCTATTATTATTCTAGCATTAAATCTACCATATAAAATCTGATCTCCGAGGCCTGGCATGTGCGATCTTTCATGATCTGGTCCTTGTCTGCTTCTGCTTGTTTGGTGCCTACCTCCGAGCCTCAGCCTACTCCTGAGCTCGGGCATGTCCTGCTGGCCTGCCCAGAGTGGCTTCCTGCCCACCAGCTTGGCTGCCTCCTACTCATCTCTCAGGTGAGGCTGACCTCTCCCCTCCACCCCATATGTCCCTTCCCAGGGTTCCCTTAGGACGCAGCCAAGTAGTGACTGTTCATTTACTTGCTTTTTCCCCGTACTGCTGAGAATGTCTCTTATTATCCCAATGTCCCTAATGTCCAGCACAGAACCCCAAATAATGCCTGTTGCATGAATGAAATACTAATCATTTGTTTACAGACAGTGTTTTCCTCTGGGTGGTACTCTATAACACTGTAGTGCCCAGCGGCATCATTGGCAGAAGGGGTAAAACTCACACCCCCAGGCCCACATCCAGGAATTCTACCCTTGCAGTACTGGACCCTTCACTGTAATAACTCTAAGGGCATTTCTCAGATAACTTGTCCTCACTTTGAGAAGCTGGGATCCCAGTGAAAGAGGAAAGAGAACCCAGAGGCAGAGCCACACGTGGGTACTTGATGAAGAGCCCACAGACCGGGTGGCTCAGTCGGTTAAGCGTCCGACTTTGGCTCAGGTCATCATCTCGCGGTTCATGGGTTTGAGCCCCGTGTCGGGCTCTGTGCTGACAGACAGCTCAGAGCCTGGAGCCTGCTTCGGACTCTGTGTCTCCCTCCCTCTCTGACCCTCCCCTGCTCACGCTGTCTCTCTCTCTCTCTCTCAGAAATAAAACATTAAACAAATTTTAAAACATACTATAAAAGGTGAAACTAACTTTTATGAAAGAAAGCATGCAAGTATATCTTTGTGGCCTTGGGATGGGGAAGGGCTTCTTAAATAAAGCCCTAAAAGCATAAAAAATAAGGCCAAAAGGTGAATTTCAATATGTTAGAATTACAGATTTCTGTTAAAAAGGACAGGTGGATAAGGTTAACAGAGGATGAAATGAGAGACTTGCAATATCTAAACCCAGGCAAGAATCTGGAGTATATAAGGAACTCCCAAAGAGCCACAGGGAAAACCAGCAGCCACTGGAAAACTGAGCAGAAAAATAGGAACAAGCAATTTTCAGATCAGAAACCCCAAGGCTAATGTATGAAGAGATGCTCATATTTATTAGTAAAGTAAATGTTGTTTTTAAAGTTTTGTTTATTTATTGAGAGAGAGAGAGAGAGAGAACCAGCTGGGGGGTGCAGGGAGAGAGAGAGACAGAGGATCTGAAGCAGGCTCTGTTCTGACAGCACAGAGTCCGATGTGGGGCTGGAATTCATGAACCATAAAATCATGAACTGAGCCGAAGTTGGATGCTTAACTGAATGAGCCACCCAGGCGCCCTGTAAAGTAAATGTTTTAAAAAATACTTAGGAGCGGGGGATGGGCATAGAGGAGGACACTTATGGGGATGAGCACTGAGTGTTATGTGGAAACTAATTTGACAATAAACTATTTGTAAAAAAAAAAAAAATACTTAGGAGCACCTGGGTAGCTCAGTTGGTTGAGCGTCTGACTCTTGATCTCAGCTCAGGTCATGATCTCAGGGTTTGTGAGTTTGAGCCTTGCATCAGGCCCTTGCTGGCAGTGTGGAGCCTGCTTGGGACCCTGTCTCTCTCTGTGCTTCCCCTGCTCTCTCCCGCTCTCAAAATAGAGAAATAAAATATAAAAATTATTTAATATCCAAACAATGTATAACAATTATATTAATTTTAATTCTAGAAATTGTTATAATTTATATTAATTCATTGTATAAGTTAATGCAATAATTCATACATAATTTAATAATGAGATGTTGCTTTATAAGATTGGCAGGATTTAGAAAGTGGATGTTATCCTGAATAAGGACCCATCAAGGGACAGCCAAGCCCCACTGGGTGAAGCAGTGAGGCTGACCTTGAGCTCCCTCCCCAGCTGCTGGGGCTGGCAGAGACATCCTGGACTGGTGACACCATTTCCTGCAGCGGCCACTGCCTGTCCCCGGCCGGTGCCGCAGGCTGGGCCTGCGGAGAGCAGTGCCTCTGACCTACACCTGCCAGTGCTGCTGAGTCACCTCCCTGAGACCCAGCCGAGTGCATTGCCACCTTCTGCTTGTAAACCTCTACTGGCCACCCACTGCCTTCAGGATGGGGTCCAAACCCTTCAGCCTGGCACTCAAGACTTCCCAAACTGGCCCCAGCTCCTGCCACTTCCTCCACAGACCACACGTTCCCAGTCACACTGGATTTGTCATTATTCCCAGAGCCTGCCAGGCTTGGTCACTACTCTGCCCTCTGCAGAAATGATCCCCTTTCTCTGGAATACTCCCTGCTATCCCCATTCCTTCGCCGTGCATGTTGTTGGAAGCAAACCATGCTTTGGGGCCAGAATGACTTTGATTCTGTTTCTAGCTCTGCCACCACTAGGTACGAGGGCCCTGGGTATTTCAACTCACCTCCGAGAGCCTCAGTTTGCTTAACTATGAAATGGGGTAAGGATTTCTACCGAATGGAGTTGGGAAAATGAGCTTCATACGATTAAGTGCTTAGGACAGTGTGAGCAAACAGGAAGTGCTTGTGAAATGGTAGCTAGGACCATTCCGCCTCAGTTCCAACACTCCTTCAGCGAAACCTGCCTCCATTCTGCCACGCAGAGCCAGCTGCTTCCTCATCTGGACCCCACAGCACCCCACGCACACGCTGTACTCTTCGTAGTATCCCAGAGCTCACGTGGTAGCCGGCACGCGGGTGCTCACACGTGGTGTGAATGAGGGCCACGTGTCATTCCTCCACCCTGATTAAGTTAGCTGCGTGTTCTCCCCTCCTCCCTTTCCCTCATATCAGGCGAGGGGACCCAGATGGGCTTGGTCTCTGTAGACCAGATCTTTGGGGGACTAGAACCTGGGGTCCCTGGTAAGGTCAGGATACACAGCCTCCTGGCCTCCAGGGCCAGACAGTGGGTGACTGCTGGGCTGCCCCGGCCAGAACCAGCAACGCGAGCCCCAGGAAGAGTTCTCCAGTGAAGTGTTCCAGCTGGGTTATGCATCGTAAGGCCCGGCCTGGAAAGTGCCTCATCATATTCTCTGTGAGCTCATTCATAAAAACGTATGCACAGGAGTTTTGCGTTGCAGCACAAATGCTGGATAGTCAGGGGTTTGTGTTGGAAGCCTCTCTGCCCAGGGGCCCCGTGTGGGGGGCCAGGCCTTCCCAGGGAAACGCAAACACTTGCCAGCTCCCTGAGCTGCTGAAGACCCGCGCTCCTCTTGCAAAGCCTGCTCCCCGCTGTGCCAGGAGTCCCAGCCGGTGTCTTCATGTGCCTCCCTCCTTACCCAAAATGAAAGTGGCTCCTCATCATTCAGAATTTGGGGAACCAGACTTTAGTTCTCATCTCCAGCCCATGTCCCCAGACCCCTCACACTCTTGGCTCCAGCCACACCTCCTTGGGGCCTTTGTGAATGGTGCGGTCTTTCCATTCTGAAACTCCCCTTCTGGTCTCAGGGTAGGGGTCGGCTTCCTCCCAGGGCCAGGTCACTGCCCTGTTTCTGTTCTCACAGCTCCCATGCTCCACACACTGCAGAGCAGTGGCTGGGTGCTGTGAACGCCTGGATCCTCTTCTACCTCAGTACTCTCTAGGGGAGAGTATTGCCTTGGCTTACCTTGGCATTCCTGTGTGGCCCCTGAGGTGGCCAGCGTGTAGCCAGGGTAGCAGAAGCAGGAATAGGAGCCCACTCGGTTGACACAGCGCCCTCTTCCTGCACAGGGGTCCCTCAGGCACTCGTTGTCATCTGGGAGGAAGGTGGGGAGGGAGGTCAGGGAGACCTTTCTTTGGGTACCTGCCAGCAACCTGCCCATGCTAGGAGCTGGACAGGGGGTGGTGCTGTGGTCGAGGAGGGGCTGAGGGAGCAGAGGAAGCCAGGCAGAAGCAGAATCTCTAAGGCTGGGGTCACAGTCCGCCCACAGGGACCACTCACGCACCAAGGGCCTGGGCCAGTGGCCCAGCACTTCCTCCCTGCCCATGTCCCCCATCCCCAGTGGCCTTCTGATCACTTCCTTTCTTTCAAGGCACAGTGGATGTTTCTCTCTTGAATAAAAATATTGAGGAGGTGGTCAGTGGAGACCTCTCCAACGAGGGTAGGCCTTGCTCTGCTCTGTGGGCAGCAGGATGGCTAGTTGGAGGCGTGGGCTGATCTCGGAGCTGAGGGCTCCAGGAATGGGTCAGGGGCCCTGGGGGGCTTCCCACTCTTCTGGGGTCCTGGAGACTCATCCGATGGTGCTCTCAGAGACTGGTCTCCCCAAGGTTAAGGTTAGCTCTGTCTATAGCGACGGCATTCTTTTTCAACTCATCGAAGCTCACAGCACTGCTTGGACCTTCTGTTGCCTGGACTCTTGACTCTGTCCCCAGTCACTGAGCGAGCCCAGGATGCCCGAGTGCCTACCCGTGCAGTAGGCCTGGCTGGGGTGCAGCTGGTAGCCGGGGCTGCAGATGCATTTGTACCCATCTGGGAGGTTCACACAAGTTCCAGGGCCGCAGATGTTGGTGGCTCCAGCGGCGCATCGGTCAACGCCTGTGACAGAGCAAGGCAGAGGTCATGGTGGAGTGAGGACAGGGGAAGGCATGGGGAGAGTGGGGGGGGCAGGGCACAGGGGCCTCAGAGGACCCACAGAAGCCTCACCCCTCTCTCGGCTGGGCCCTCCCATATCCACATGTAGCATGGCCTGGTATAAGGTCCCATGGCATACCTCCCAGGACCCTGAGTCCTGGCGGGGGCTGGGGGGAGCTCCCAGTAATGCATCCCCCTGACCACGACCCAGTGGGCTCCACTAGCCCGTGTCCCAGCACAGGATCTCCCCTGCAGAGGCCTCCAGCCTGACCTCTCTCTGAATAAGGGCTCAGCTCTCACCACAGTCCCCAGAGACAGAGCTGGTAAGTAGGGTGCTGAGGGAGAACTGCCAGAAGTGGGCTGGGGACAATTGAGCAAGGCCTTGAATGCCATGTTCAGACAGGCCTAGGAGAAAGGGGATCATGCAAGGAGGAGTATGATCAGGGCTGTCTCCAAAATACCCCTCATCTGGCTATGCCATCCTGCTCAGAAAGGTAGCAAATGGCTGATGGACTGGGTGGGGAGGCATGGGGGGCTCTCAGAAAACCTATTGAAGTAATTTAAACAAGGACTGCCTGGGTGGTGTGGGGAGGCAGATGCTGAATTCAGAAACAGTTTGTTGACTTACCCGGACTCAGCGCTGAGGCTGTAGGGAGGGCATAGACTCTAGCTTTTTTGAACTGTGTCCTTAATACTAGAAAAGTCCCTGGTACCTAAAGCATGCTGAGTGAACCACTGAGTGAGTGAGTGAGTGACATGTCCAGCATCTGTGTCTGCCCCGAGGTCGCGGCCGGAAGCCCACATACTCAGGGCTCCCTTGCCCTGCCCCACAGTACCAAGGTCACCCTGGAGGCCCAGGGGAGTGGGTGGGGGCGATGCCTGTGTCAGTGCACAGCAGGGCTTCACAGCATTTGCTAAACGGGACAGAACTGAATGTGCACACTGGCCTGTTGGCAAGGCTACCCCGTCCCTGGCCTGACTCCAAGTCTGGGTCAGCTTGGGGGTTATAGGGACCCCATGCCGGGTTCTAAATATCCTCCCAGAGGGGTGAGGTTGGGGGAAGGCAGGGGAGAAGGGGGATTAAGCTGTGGGTGGTGACGGAGGAGGGGATTGTGTACCCCCCACAGAGCTGAGAGCCACTGCTTGAGCCTCCCCTGGGCTCTTCCTCCTGCCCCCTGTCCCTGCCTCCAGGCCCATTTTCCCTGTCGGAGAATCCCCCAAGGGAGCCCCTTAACTCAGCTTATCTTGCCTGCCCAGCAGAGGGGGACAAGGACGCTCCCTGGAGCAGTGCACTGAGCACGAAGGAGAGAGGTCCTGGAAAGGGCAGCAGGACACCCTGGTTCAGGCCTGGGTAGGCCAGCCCCCTCCTCCACCCCACACTCTCTGGACTGTTCCTTCGGCCTGCCGCCTGCCGGCTGGCCCTGGTCTCTCTTTGTTAGATGAACTCCGGAAATCCCGCCTCCCGAGGTGAGCTCGGTCTGTGAGGTTAAGAGATCAGCCAGCCCCTGATGAGGCACACGTGAGGGTGCACGTGAGGGCACACGCATGTGAGCACACGCGTGCACAGGGAGCAGCAGTTCCGCAAACAATGAGCCTTTGAGGAGGGCACATTCCAGAGCAAGGTGGATTTGCCAGGGATCTCCCCCTCACCGCACCCCTCACCATTGCGGCCGGCTAGAGAGCGGGAGCCCAGGCTCCCAGACAGTTAAACAACCTTGAGAACAGAACCACTTTCCTTCCCGAAAGTCGGCCGGCCCTGTGGGCAGGAGGCTGCCCTCCACCAGGACACTCAGCTGACTCAGGGTCAACAGCTGGGGGAAGCGAGGCTCCCGGAGGCTCCAGAGGCTCCTTGCGAGGGCCCCCGGGTTCTCCTAGAAGATCTCTGAGTAAGAGGCGTTCCGGAGGCCTTTCTCTTTCTCCTTCCCCACTTGACTGGTGCTCCCCACAGAACTCCTGTGTTCATTAGGGGTGCCCTATGATGAGATGAGCAGGGATTCACTAGAGACTGTTCATCTGGTGGGCAAGGAGGCCCTGCAGTTGGCTCTGACCAGCCACACTTCACCAGGCCGACGGCAGGTACCTGCGGGGCCCAGGGCCTCCAGCCCGTCATAGGGGGCGGTCACTTGCTCTTCTTCCTGGCTTTCTGGAATCTCCTGTCCAGGAAGTGGTGGTGTTGGTCTTTCTATGGCATCTCCTGCGATGGGGGAGAGGAGAGAGCAGCTGGGCCATGGCCCCTTCCACTTGTCTTCACACCCCCGGACAGTGCTCCCTCCAGAGATGCTGGCAGTGGCCCTTCCCGCTTCCCGCTCATCCAGCTGCAGGACCAGGCGTGGAGCCTCGGGTGGGTTCTGTCCTGACTTCCCTATCTGTCTGCTCCAGATAGAGTCAGAGAATCTGAGAGCTCTAACGGGCCCTAACACAAATCCGGTCTCAGCTTCCGTTTCACAGGTTAGGAGACATGCTCGTGGGAACGACCACCTGTCCAAGGCCAGCTAGCTTGCTGGAGACAGACCCTTGAACAGTGCCCTGTCCCCAACCCTGGTGGCCCTCTGCAAGCTGGCCTCTGCAGAGCTCCAACCTTTTCCCAAGGGGAGACAGGCCCCTGGGGAAGGGCTCCGGGGACCCAACCGGCCCCAGCTTCAGCCAGCACTTCCTCTTTGGTCTCGTTTATATGCCAAGTGGCACCATGAAATGCAGAAAGGGTGTTGTGGCTAGGGAAATATTTGCATCTCGATGTCTTTCACCAACCTTACAGCACCTTAGGTATATAGAACCCCCAGAAAAATAGCCTTCACATGTCACACCATCCACGACCTCATCTGGTTTGAGCCCCACGCCTCAGCCTGTGTTACAAACTCTGTGGTCTCTCCTTCCCTCCCTTCTGCTTTCTGGGAGCTGCTAGGAGGAGGGACTCACCTGGGACCCAGGCAGGTACTTGGGTAACATTGGTTGTGACCTGCACAGAAAGAGAAGGTCACTGTTGATTCCTTTGTCACCCTTCTTGACATGCTTTCTTCTGCCACACTCGCCCCTGCGTCCAGGCTTCTTGCCCACGTCACTTACTCACTTTCTCATTCATTCTAGGTAGTGATGAGTTCTTCCTAGATGCTGGGCATTCTGCCAGCACATTCTGTCCACTGTCTGAATTAATCTGCCCAACTAGCCTATGGTAGTAGCTTGTAATGATTCAGTGAACTGATGATGTATGTGGCGTGCCAGACCTGTGTTACGTCAGCAGTGCTCAATGATCTCTGAGCCCAGACAAAGCCACAGAAGCTCTGGGGGTTAACTAGCCTACCTAGGATCACAGGACCAGTGCGGTGAAGCCAAGACCCCAGGCCATACCTGCTGTCCCTCACCACAGCTCACAGACAGCAGCAGTGAGCCAGGAGGAGAGAAGGGACAGGGGATGACAGCAGGCCAGGAGCATGGCTGGGGGCTATATAGACACAGAAGTAGACTCTGGTCTGGGAGGACAACACATGATTCTCCAGGGAGAGAAGCGGCTCACTGGAGGAGCGGGGTTTGGGGACAGTCAGGTAGGTAGGTTGGAGGGTCAGGGGATGGGGTAGGGCCTGGCGAGGGAAAAAGCAGGTTCACTCTCCTGGGATGTCTTTCCAGAAGGACATTTGGTTCCTCCCAGGGGAGTCTTGGGTGTGGGGAAGGGAGCGAAGGGGTATGAGGCCAGCCACAGCCCTGCTCTACTTTCCCACAAGCCACCCACAGAGGAGATCTTGTAAGCAAACCAGGCTCAGAAAGCGCCGAGTCCAGAATTCATCTGGAACCGGTTCTAGACTTTATCTGCAGTATAGGACATGTTCCTACTTCCTTTCTGTAGGTGGCCCCAGAGCACCCCAAATGAAAGACTGACTGCATGAGAGCTGTTGTTCTGACTTCCCTTGGGGTAAAACCAGGTCTTCGGGTGACTGCCCCCCACCCCCACCCCCACACCAGCATCTCTCCAGGTAACACCCCACATATACCCTCTCGGTCTCCCTTTCCTCCTTTGGGGGACACTGCCCTGCAGCCTCAGTGGCTACTCTGCCCCCCTCTCTGGCACGCTTGCCCAACCCTTGGTGGGTGGATGCACTCACCTGGCCGGCCTGGGCGTCTCCTGGGAGGGAAAGGAAAGAGCATGAGCTCATGGAGGAGAGGGGCTGCCTTCTTCCCTCTACCCACAGCCAGGTTTGTTGAGTCACTGACCTCCTGACCTGTTCCCAGAGGTCAGCGGTGGAGAGAGTGCAGCCTCTGCCCCTCTTGGCCTGCAGGGACTGGCCACCACAGACCCTAGAATGCCAGGTCTGGAGGGCCTAAGAGGTGGCTCCCTGGGTGAGAGGAAGCCTTCAGCCTTCCCCTAAGGCGTCTGTGACAGGAGTTCCACCCCTTCCCGGGCTGATCCACCCATCTGTCCTGACTGTAACCTTCCTCTTTGCTCTGCCACCTCCTCCTTCTCAAGCCTCCCGGCCACACCAGCTCACTCCGCCTCTGGGCTGCGGCCCAGGGCAACAGTTCTAGCAAGAGAGGCTCTGCTCCTCGCCTGGCCAGCGTCCAGTCCCCATGACTGGGGCTCTGTCCGGACTCCCCTGTCTGTTTCAGATTCCTGGAGCAATTTGGCCATCATGTAGCTCCCCTGGTCCTAGTATGTCCTTGGCCTCCTGTGCTCGGTGCTACCAGTAACCTGGGCGCACTTGCTGCGTGACTTCCCAGGGCTCCTGCCAGGGGTGCCTCAGGCCATCTCTTCCCAGCCTGTGCCTCCCGGGCCCAAGGCGGCTGAGCTGGCATTGGCGCTTTGACTATAAGGCCAGGGGAGGCAATCAACTGTGCCCAGACTCCCCAGGACCTTCCTGCTAGCCCTTCAGGCCTAGCAGCAAGCACCAGCGCCGGAAGCTGCATGGCCCGGGGCCAGGGGCCAGAAAGGACTGATGGGTTGGAGTGGGGGTTGCTGCTGACCTCTCCCACTTCCACCAGCAGCCCTTGGGATGTGGGCACCTTTGACCCCATATGGGAGGAGAAGGAGGTGAGGCCTTCCCCTCCTGCCAGGCCAGGAGAGCAGGCTCCCTGCACTGCTGCTCTCGACTCCCCCCCTCCCCACAATGCTCCAGAGCTGGGAAGCCACGGATCCAAGATAGACACTGAGTGGCTCTTTGAGGGGGAAGAAGAATCCCTCAGGCACCTCCCCCAATCCAGATACCCTTGTCAGAGATGGTCTCAGCCTCCAGCCAGGTATCAGTGACTGCTCGGAGCGGCTGCCTCTCCGCTGGCCTGAGCAGGGTCCCATAGCTCTTCTGTGCTTGCTCCCTGGAGGGCCTGGCCAGTTCCTCCTCCTCGGCTTTCCTCATGGCCAGGCGGATATGTGAGCTGGAGTAGGTGTAGCCGTGGCCAGCAGGGCAGATCTCCCTGAAGCCCTCTGCAAGGTCACGGGTCAGAGGACAAGCTGAGAGGTGCTGTTCCTGCAGGAGCCCAGGGTCCTTCCTTCCCTCCCTTTGGGGGACAAGCTGTTGTGGCAGCAAGGGAGGAGGGAGCCAGGTTGGGGTAAGGAGTTGAGCAGGAAGGATGGAAGATAAGCATCTTCTGGCTGGAAGTGAAGTCCAGGTGGGAGAAAATGGCCGCTGGCTCGGAGGAAGCCCCTTGGTGGCCAGAGCTGAGATGAGGAAAGGTGCTTACCTGTGCCAGGGAGGGGACATCTCTCGCACTTGCTGCCCCAAGCTTTGCCCACTCGGCTGCAGCAGCAGATCTGCTTGGTGATGCTCTGGGCCAAAGGCAGGGTGCAGGTGCCAGCCCCCAGCGACCGGTAGCACAGCCCCTGCTGCATGGAGATGGCCTTGTCGGCTGCAAAAGACACAGCAGGTGGGGTGGGCAGGTGGCAAGTCACGGGGGAAATGGGGGGGGGTGGAGGGGCAGTCGATGGGAGTGGCTGCTGGCGGTACACCCAACAGCTGGCCTGGGCCAAGTCTCAATCTGCAGGTTTGGGCCCTGAAAGCACTCAAAAGAATGTTGGGAGGAATAACCACAGTGGAAGGCTTTGGTCTATCTCCTTGGGTTACCTGTTTGAGGGGCCCCTTGATTCCCACTCTCCTAGGGAGAGCCTGAGGGCAGGAAATTGGGATGTACGTGCCTGTCTCCAGGTGCCAAGTTTACAAGGATTTACAAAAACCCACCACAGGCCTGGGGTTTGGTGGGGAGCAGTGTGCCCTAGGGCCAGAGTCACCCTGGGGAGATGGGACAAGGTGAGAGCCAAAGGCTTGATGAGGAGCTTTGAGGACAGGGACCCTGTCCTGACCATCTTTGTAGCCCAGGTGCCCTGTGCAGTGTCTGGTGCATGCGGATGCTCAGTAAATTCTCGCTGGACCGATGTGCATGGATGGTTAGATCCACAAATCAAAATCCTGCGGACCACTGTGAGTGTGAGTTATGCTGAGTTTACATGATAATAATACCACCACCATTGTCTCCTTTTTCATCTTTTGATAATGAATATTAAAGACTACCCTCCCTTATGTTATCTTAATGGAAGACAAAGAGGCCACGCCATGCTGGAATGGACTGAATTCCTTGTAGGGCCGGATAAAGGGACAAGAAATGGCGGAGAAGACAACACTCAAAGCTAAGGAGTTAATGACCCTGGGGAAGTCAAAGTCAGGGCCCAGGACTCAGCAGAGCAAGTTCCAATCCCTGCTTCACCAGGAGCTATGTGACCTCCCTGGGCTTTACTGTCTTCGTGTGTTAATTCCATGGGGAGTAGACACCTGTGTTCCTGCCTGCTTGGCATCTATGCTCCTCTATTCTAGTATTAGCACCTTGGCTTTCCTCTGCCAAGTGGAGTAGAGGCAACTCTACTTCCTAGCTGAAAGAGTCCATAGCTCTGGTCACAGTGAGTGGGTCAGGGATGGGCACTTGACCAAGTATGCCCAATAATAATCAGCTTTGGGACTTTCCATGGATTATTAGAAAAGAAAGGCTTTTTATTTCCCTATTTTTAATGTTTATTTATTTTTGAGAGAGAGACAGAGTGAAAGCAGAGGAGAGGCAGAGGGAGACACAGAATCCAAAGCAGGCTTCAGGCTCTGAGCTGTCAGCATAGAGCCCGATATGGGGCTTGAACTCATGAACCGTGAGATCATGACCTGAGCCAAAGTCAGACACTCCACTGATGGAGCCACCTGGGGGGGGTCCAATTTCTCTTATTTTTTTTTTTTAATTTTTTTTAAAATTTTTTTATTTATTTCTAGGAGAGAGAGAGAGAGACAGCGTGAGCAGGGGAGGGTCAGAGAGAGAGGGAGACACAGACTCTGAAATAGGCTCCAGGCTCTGAGCTGGCAGTCAGCACAGAGCCCGACGCAGGGCTCGAACCCACGAACCGCGAGATCATGACCTAAGCGAAAGTCGGACGCTTTACCGACTAAGCCACCCAGGCACCCCTAATTTCTCTATTTTTAAATTGGAGTGTGTGAGGCTGGGAGATGTAGGCCTGGAGTGTCTGAGTGTCTGGGGGCCACCTTTGAAGAAATTATGAAATCAACACAAAGGAAACAGAGCAAGAGGCATCCTAAAGACACTGTGTATGCGTGGATCCAACCGAGCCTGAGGCATACCTACCCCTGGACTTCCTAGTTGTGTGGACCAATCAATTATTTTTGCTTACAGTGGTTTGAGCTGGGTTTCTGTCACTTGCAATCCAAAGATGCCTACCTAGTATACTCTCTCCTCCTCCTCCTCCTTCTTTATTTAAGTAATTTCTATACCCAATGCGGGGTTCAATGTCATGACCACAAGATCAACAGTTACATGTTCCTCTGACTGAGCCAGCCAGGCACCCCCTGTCTGATACACTTTCTTCACAATGACGTATGTGAAAGTGCCTTATCAGTGGTCATGTGCTACATACACAGACCAATCACGGGTCAGAGCATAAGCCTGGGTCTCCAGCTATATTCTATGCTTTGGGCAGCTACTTCCTTTACAATACTGTAGGGAGTAGCTCAGTGCTTATATATTTTTTTAAGTTTATTTATTTTGAGAGAGAGAGAGAGAGAATGCACATGCACACACAAGTGGGGAAAGGGCAGAAAGAGGGAGAGAGAGAATCCCAAGCAGGCTCTACACCACCAGTGTGGTGGCTCTTGGTCCTTTTGAGCCCCAGGGCAGAGGGGACCTGGCTGAACATATCAGGAGGCTGCCCCAGCACAGAGGGACCCTTGTAGACTGCTCTACTGGCCCTGGTCAGGTGGCAGAGAAGAGGGCAAAGCTCAGAAATGAAGGGGAAAAAAACTTCATGCCTGTCCCCTTCCACCGACAGAGGTAAATCATCAGCTGGAGGGGGTAACAGTAGGGAGGGAGAAATGATAAAGAACACCCAAGGGCCATCTCTGCCTCCCTGTATTAAGGGTTTCTTTCTGGCACTAATAAGTGAAGAAGTCACTTCAGGTGTTAAATATGCCTGCCCAAGAAAGCAATCTCAAGTGGGGGGTGAGATGAGGAAAAGGCAGTGCTAGATGCTTCTCAAGGCCTTGATCACATGTCTTGTCACCATCAAGTCTTCCTGAGAGCCGCCAGACATGGTCTCCCCACTCGGGGCCTCCTCACTCTCTGGGTGTCCCCTCTTAAGGCTTTTAGTGTCTCCTTTCCCTGTAGACACTTACTGGGTCCAGTGTCCTCTTTCCCTTCACATGGATGCTCGCTCTGGGTGGCACTGGAGCCTTGCTCATCCTGTGGCCTCCCCTGACCCACTACCAGCTGGTTTGTAGACTGAGGGCTTGGCCAGCCCCAGGGGGCTCTGCTGAGCTGGGCTGCCACTTTGCAAATGCCAGTCAGGACTGGTTTTATTCAGTTCTGGTCAGGCCTCCCTGCCCAAGTAAAGCCCTGTCTGGGCCGTGGCGTCAGTCCTGCTATCTGGGGGTGCTGCCAACCTGGGCCTCTCCCAGCGGGAAACCACAGAGGCCACTGGAAACAGCTGGCTGGAGCTACACACATGCACACACACAGACACACACAGTGTGCACACACACAGACACGGCGCTGACATGACCAGTGACATGTTTCTATTCGTTGACACAGACACATTCTGAACCATAAGGGACCACACAGTTATGGGAAGGCCGGGGGGTCAGGCAGCTGTGCCATTCATGCCCCAGACAGGCCCTTTAAGAAGAGGCTGCAGTAAAGTGATCAGGCTGCTAAGGTTAGGCCCTGGAAGAGGCAGTCACAGCTCAGCCAGACATCAGAGCAGAGGCAACACACATCCTCCCCCCCCACCCCCCACACCGCCCCAAAGTAAATGAGGCAACAGATAGGACAGAAAGGATTAGAGAATAAACAGAAGCAGAAAATCCCAAACTGCAAAACGCCCCCCCCTCCCCCCCCCCCACCAAACGTCAAAAACCAAAACTGAAGTCGTAACCATCTCTGCTCCAGCAGGCGGGAGCGGATCAGTGTTTGTACAGTGGGCTCAGCTCCAGGTTGAGATACAGCTCCTGGGCCTTGGGATGGAGCCCGGGGGAAATGACTGCTCTGGGCCTGGCCAGGGGGGAGGGGGACACCCTGAGGATCCCACCTTGCCTCCCAGTGTCCCCCGCGCCTGGTCCCCACCAGCACTTACACACACAGCGGCTCCTGGATGGGTCCAGCATGAGGCCAGGCCTGCAGGTGCACAGGTAGCTGCCCCTGGTGTTCACACATTCCGAGTCCTTGCACAGGCCCAGGGTCAGGCACTCATTGATATCTGCGGGGTTGGAGGAGGTGAGTGAGCACCCGCCCCACCAAGGCCCGATGGAGGGGAGGGGCCGGTGCAGAGCTCTTCACACATTTTCTCCAAAAAAAAAAAAAAAAGACAATAGAGCTGCCATGTGCCAGGTACCATGCGAGGTGGCTTACATATGATACCCCATTTAATTCTTATCAATAATTTTATCAAGTAGATCCACGTGGCTTCATTTTATAGGTGAGGAAGCAGGTTCCAGGAGTAACTTGCCCAGAGTCACCCAGCTAGTAAGTAGCATGCTGGGATACATACGAGGGGGGTGGATAAGGGCACAGTTCGGGTTGGAGGATGGGGAACCATCTGCCCAGCCCCTCCTATTCAGCCTTCCTGGAGAGACTCTGCAGGCCCCAAGATCTGGGGAACATATCCACAGTGGGCTGCAGGATGGAGGGGTCCAGCAAGGACGAGGGGGCAGGAGGCTGGAGGCAAGCACTGAGGGGCAGAGGGTTTGGAGGCTGTTTCCAGGAGGCGGAAGGCCTTAGGCAGACCACACACATCCTCCGAGACCAAGGGGACACAGTGCTGTTCTTCAAACAAGGGAGTGACATTAGCTTCCTTTGTGATCTCAAAAACATTTCATGCTGGAAACTTCTTCCTGCCAAGGGGAAATCCCAACCCTCACTCTAAGCTCCAAGAAGTCTTGGTGATGGGACCCTTGTTGACTATGGTAAGCATGGAAGATCTGTGAGGGGCACCCCCGCCTCCAGGGCCAGGAGATTAGCCAGTGTCACCTGCTCACACCTGCACTAAGCACAGGAATGAAGGGGTTAGAAGGTGGCCCAACTACTCTTTGGCAGGATACCCGATTGGGAGGGAGGTATCTGGGGAGATGCCACTGAGATCTAGGAAAGGGAACAGATCCATCTGCTCCTGGACTGTGGCCCTGGTGATGTATCTAAATATCTAAATGCAAATCTAACATGCCTCTGGGGTCCCCATTCACCTCCTAGAGGGAGCCCCTAAACCCTCACAGGGCATCCAATGCTCTCCATCATTTTCCCCACAGCCTGTGATGGGCAGCGGGCTCTGGTGAGGCCCTGGGAGATCTGTGTGGTCTCCCGTGGTCACACAGGCTGTACTCCAGGCAGCCCAAACTGTCCCTTTGTTTGTGCTGTTTCCTCGGCCTGGAATGCCTGCAGACCCTTTAGCTGGTCACCTCTATGCATTCTTTAAGTCTAGATCGGGTGACACCTGAAGCCCCTACTCCTACCCTTCCAGTCTGGGAAGGAGCCGCTACCATGTGATCCCACAGCACCCAGAGCTTCTTTCCAGCGAGAGCACTTCTTCCATAGTGTGTAATTGTTTAACTGGCTGTGTTCACCTGGGGTAGCCACCATGTTTATCTGTCACTGTGTACTAGCACCTCGCACAATGCGTGTAGTTCATGACAACACCCCAAAATTATCCTGTGGAAGGAGAGAAGGCTGGAGAGAGAGAGAAGGGTGATGCACACGGGTACAGAAGTGAGCAGATCTCTTCCCAGATATGGAGACCAAGACCACAGACATGGGAAAGGGGAGTTTTAAGGGGCAGAGCCTCCTGGGTGGGGCCTCTTGGCTTCTTATATCCCTGAGGCTCAGTGGAGGGAGGGCTGAGAGCTCACTTGAGGTCCTGGGAATAACTTTAATCCTGTTCACTGGGAAACCAGCCAGAGGGAGAGGCCACTGGGGACAGCTGAGATATGAATGGTCCTACTATACCCTCCAAGGGCAAAACTAAACACTTCTTTCTACACCCACTGTCCAGTCTACTAGTCCCCATTGCCCCCAGGGGAGTCTGACCTTCGGCTGGGTCAGAGGCCTACCCTTTTGCCTGGTCCAAGCACTTGATCCATGGTCCAGAAATCCCCTCTGGGCCTGGCACGCTAGCACAAGCCTAGCCCTCCCAGGACTTCCTCAGATCCCTCTCTCCTGAGGAAGCCTCCTGGGGGGAGGGGGTACCTAGGAAACCATCCGGGTCAATCCTCTGTCTCTAACTCAGCTTCATTCAAGGCAAGTCAGACAAACAGCAGTGTGTCTAGTTCTCCAAAGCAGAGGCTGCCTCAGCTCCCCACTGACCTCTGCCAGCCCCAGGAGCCTCCCAGCTGGAAGGCCCTGCTCATCTCTCCTATTGCCAGGCCCCCAACCAACAGGGACTCCCTGCTCAGAGCCTGACCAGCTCAGTGACAGCAGCTGCCCCTCAGTGAAGGCTTCTGGACCCTCAGTCATGCTGGTCCTATCCCCCATCCCCCCAGAACTCCCTATAGTGACAAAGCCATAGCTGAGACCCACTTCTCTCCCCTCTGTCCTAAGGTGCCTCTGGGCCTTGCCCCTCTGGGGGCTCTGGAATGCAGAGTGTTCCCGGCCCTGGCTGGCCTTAGACAGCCTGTCAGCCAGGCCAGCAAGGCCAAGGGCTAGACTTTATGGTCCCCTGTTCCCTCCCTCTTCCTCCTCCCTAGCTGTGGGAGTCAGGTGTGAGTAGCTGAAGGCACTATGTTGGGAACAGTCCACGGAGGTTCCCATCAACTCAGGCTGACTTGGTCCTGGAGTCAAAAGTCCTCCCAATATGGGGAGATTGGCCCAGGAAGTGAGTAAACATGTCGGGACCATGGCAGTGCCTGCACATACAGACCCACAGCTCTAGAGACCCACCTAGTCCAGGTCCAGTAGGGACGGTGGGGATGGGAGGAGGCACAGGCTCAGCTCCCGGGTCCTTTCTAGGCTTGCTCTATCATTATCCCCCCGACTTCCTTAGAACCCTGGAACCAGCAGCCCCCATAGCTCTCCCAAGCTGGGGCTTAGAAGTACCCAGAGAAGACCACTCCTTCTGTCTGGGGATGGGAGGTAGAGCCCTGGCATCATCAGATCTTCATCATTTCCCCTCCCCAAGCCCAGCCCTGGCCCCGTCATCCTTACCTTGGCAGTGAGTGAGATTCAGTCTCTTGTATCCTTGGGGACACTCCAGCTGGCCATTTTCAACCACCGGGGAGGCTAAGAAGTGAAGATATAGATGGGTGTCACTGGAAGGCCCTTGGGTTCCTCTGTCACCCATGCTGAAAAGTGGGGCACAACCCACTCCACAGCTGTTGAGACTCTGTCCCCCAAGTCACCACTGTGGGCAGTTGTGGTGACATCTTGACTGCAATCCCTTCCCTGGTTCTCACCAGGTTACCCTTGGCCCAACTTGCTCTAACTAGAAATGACACTCAGTGACTACATATCTTGAATATATCAATGTTATATACTATAAGGTGATTAAACAAACTTCATTTATTTATCTAATTTCTGTTTTGGTTTTCAAGTCATTATAGGTTTGTAAGAAGTTATGAAAAACAGTCACAGAGAGGTCCTGCCTGTCCGTCACCCCGTTTCTCCTAATGGTTACATCTTACATATCTATAGCTATCGTATTAGTTTTTAAACCCCTGGATACAACAATTCACAGTCTAATTTTTTTGATACGTGGTTTTAATGCCGCCATAGCCGACAAGGTATCTCAGCTCAAGATGGAGGAAGCCCATCGTTGACTGTACTCATGAAGCCACGCCATTCATTTTTCACTCATATCCACAAACTGTGTGATGCTGGTGTTGAAATTTGGCTGGTGGCTTTCCATCTCCCCTGAGGTCAGCTAGTGGTTCTTTTGAATGTAAGGGATATTAGAAAATTCTGGTTTTCCAGTTTTTTTTTTTTAAACGTTTTTATTTATTTCTAGGAGAGAGAGAGAGACAGCGTGAGCAGGGGAGGGTCAGAGAGACAGGGAGTCACAGACTGAAACAGGCTCCAGGCTCTGAGCTGGCAGTCAGCACAGAGCCCGACACGGGGCACGAACCCACGAACCGCGAGATCATGACCTAAGCGAAAGTCGGACGCTTAACCGACTAAGCCACCCAGGCGCCCCTGGTTTTCCAGTTTTTTAAGTGTGCAAATGGAGTTGGCTCATAGCAACAAATCCCATAATGATGGAACTGCTTCCAAATATCCATTTTCAAAAGGCTCTCTCTTACGGTATACATCTCTTAAACAGCAGTCCTGCCTGAAGTTAAAAGCAGACAGAACCAGGCAGATGTCTGACTCTAGATTGACCAACAAGGAAATAAGCCTCAGAATTCTGGTGCTGATACTCACCCTACCTGATTGTATAACATTCTCCTGTACACTAAAAAGAAAAAAGTGCTTTGAAAAAGAAAAACCTTGGAGGGATGGACTGGCATGTCAGCCTCCAAAGAAATACTTTGAAGGGTTTGGGTTTTGTTTTGTTTTTCTTGAAAAGCTCTAGTAGGTAGCATATTACTGACAGCCATCTGTCATCACAGAAAAAGGCAACAGATGTAGAACATTCCATAAAGATCCCATTCTAATTTACAGATCTTGTTTTACATAGTTAACTGCATGATGACTTCCTCTAGCAATTTGTCTCCTTCTGACTTCCACTTCCTTGTGGCAATAGCTTGCCTAGGAATGCTGCAGTGAGGGAATTTTCCACAGAGTGCTCTCCACCTCTAAGACTTCACCTGGATTCCTTTTTATTCCAGTCAGAGCATCAGCAACTACCCTTGCAGAGTTGTTGGAAAAGCTTGTTTTTATTCAAGGAGTCATTTACTGCATTTTCTGTTGGGAATATATGCCTTGTGATTGATCCTTTCTTCAGCAGTTTACAAAAAGACAATTCTTCATAAACTTTATTGTTGAAATGGATTCTTGCAAGTAGCAAGGGACATGTTAGAGATATCTATACTACCATTCAATCATACAGCAAAGTTTGAGCATCTTGGCGTTTTTAAATGTGTTTCTAATCCAGATAGCTTTTACTCTATCATTAGCTGCTGTTTCCTAGCACATTATACACTCAGGGCAAAGTCTGTTTTCTTCCTCCCTCCCTTCCTCCTTTCTTTCAAGTATGAGCAGGGGAGAGGGGCAGAGGGGGAGGGATAAAGAGAGAGAGAGAGAAAGAGAGAATCCCAAGCAGGCTCCATGCCCAGCAAGGAGCTCCATGTGGGGTTTGATCCCACAACCTGTGAGATCATGACCTGAGCCGAAATCAAGAGTTGGATTCTTAACTGACTGAGGCACCCAGGTACCCCCAGGGCAAAGTCTGTTATTAATGATATATTATTTCATAAAGCCTTCCTGATCATTTGGACCCTGGGATCCATTCTGGGTCACGTCTGAGAGGTCCTGATTATTTTTACTTTGGACAATGGTTGATTACATGTCAAAGGAGAAGTGGCAGCATTGAACTTAAAAAATGGTTACTTGGTGATTATGCTACTAGTATTATTTTGAATCTTGTTTCTTTGCAGGAAAATTTTTTAGTCATTTCTCCATTTGGTGAGGGTTGTTTTCATTACAACTTGACACTATATTTGAAAAACCCCATAAACCCAGCACTGTTGTGTGTTACGTATTGTGATATGCCAAATACAAACATGAGAGGCGCCATGTTTCCCTGGAACACTGCTCTTCCCCCAGGACACACCACATGCCAAACATGACCTCCGACAGTCTGCCATACAGACTGAGCAAAGATATAAATTCGTAAAGCTTAGTTTTTTTTAACGTTAAAAAGAAATCATCAGTTGAGATGGTAAAACCTTTTCCCGCTATGGACAACAGTCTTGCTCAGGGTTTACAGATCCTTCCATGGTGGGGACTGGGCTCCGGCCCAGTGGTGATAAATGAGGATTCTGAACACGCGGATACTGAGAGGGATGGGAGCGAGGCTGGGAAACGTCAGCGCCCCTGGCACGGGGCCCGGTGGCATCAGCTGAGGCCAGGGAGGAGAAGGAGAGGGGAAGTTGTTTGCAGAAACTCAGAAAGCCAGCTGATTAGATGCAGCTTGCAAACATTATGAGGAGCAGAAGGTGGGAAAGAATAATGTGAGGCCGATGCCAGAACATCTGGATGGTGCTTTGGAGCTGCAAGGCCGCTGGTACAGGGAATCCTGTTTCCCACACAATCACCCTGCAAGGCAGGGAGCAGGATCCCCATTTTGCAGATTAGGAAAGCGAAGCTCAGAGGGGGTGGAGTAGCAGCTGAACTTGTCTCTGGCTGCGAAGGCCACATCCCTCATGTGCCACTCTGCTGAAAGCGGGAGCAAGAGAGGGGACCAGGAGGCCAGGGCGGCACCGAGATTTCAGGGGGGAATCATGAGGCTGAAGGACCCTGCTTCCTCGACGAGTGGGAGATGAGTGGTGGGAGCTGGGATTACAGCCAGGAACCAGGGCGGAGCAGCGGCGGGCACCTGCAGGCACCGCGAGAACCTGGGAGTATGTAACCTGAGAGGAGCTGTGTTCATTCATTCATCCAGATTTATGTGCTTTCCTTATAATAAAGTGATTTCTTCCTCAGAAGGCTCTGCCCTCTTGCTAGCCTTAAGAGAAACTGTTGGGAGCACCTGGGGGGGCTCAGTCGGTTAGGTTAAGCATCTGACTTTAGCTCAGGTCATGATCCGGTGGTTTGTCGGGTGGAGCCACTCGTCAGGCTCTGTGCTGACAGCTCCAAGCCTGAGACTGCTTTGGATTCTGTGTCTCCCTCTCTCTCTGCCCCCTACCCTGCTCAGGCTCTGTCTCTCTCCCTCTCAAAAAGAAATAAACGTTAAAAAAAGAAAGAAGAAAAGAGAAACTGTTGGGAGGACAACCATTTGTGAAGGCAGGCTTCCAGAGAGGAATGCATTTCAAAACCACTGTCCCCGGTGAAATTCCCATTTTGCCAGCAACCCAGACGTGATCCCAAAGAGGGCCCTGAGAACCCTCCCCACACCTCAGAGAGGCTACCTATGAGCTTCTCTGCAGCATCCAGTCTAGAAAAGTCAGCCTCAATCTCATTGGGGGATAGAAGGCTGAAGTTTATTTTATTAAGTTCATTTACTTATTTTTTAGCTAGCTAGCTAGCTAAATAGAATCCCAAGCAGTTTCTGAGTTGTTAGCACAGAGCCTGATGTGGGGCTTGATCTCATGAACTGTGAGACCATGATCTCAGCTGAAACCAAGAGTCGGACACTTAACTGACTGAGCCACCCAGATGCCCCTAGAAGGCTGAAGTTTAGACGGCCATGTGGAAGGGAGAACCTTGGCTCAGGTGGAACTAGCACCTACCCAGGGCTCTGGGAATGACCTGGGCAGTCAGTGAGCTGTGATTCACGGTGAGGGGGTGGAGGGCAGGCACCCCTACCCCTGCCACCCACACTAGGTTGCCTCCCAAGTGCTCTCATCACACTCAGGCCTTCCTTTTGCATGACACTTAAAATGCTGTGTTCTGACCGCCTGTTTGCTTGCCCATCTCCCCCGCTAAAGCGTAAGCTTCTTGAGTTCAGGGACCTTGTCTTCACTGTTGCCACATCTCTAGACATAGAACACTATAGGCACTTAGTCAAAATGGGATGACTAATAATAGCAAACACTAAAATGGCACTTACTATGGGCCAGGCTTTATTATAAAGTCCTTACGTGTATTAACTTATTTAATCCTCATGACAGCCCTTGAGGGGACTTACTGATACTATCCCCATTTTATGGATAAGCAAACTGAAGTCCAGAGAGATTAGGAAACAGGCCCAAGTTCTCCGAGCTGGTGGATGGCCCGGGGATTATGAATCCAGGCAGTCTGCCTCCCGAGCATAAATTCTGAGCCATTCCTCTCTACTGCCTCCAAATACATAAATCCATGAACTCATGACAAGCCTCAGGAGTTGTCTAGGTAAGGAATCCTAGGGTCTGCGGGCTACAGGGAGATGTGTGCCCATTAGGACGTCTATCACCCTTCTCTCTTCCCTTTTTTTAAACAAGGGATCAGGAGAGCGAATGGGAAAAACAAAGGCAGCGGTATCCAGACGGAGGTCAGAAGAACTAATCAGATGTTGGGCAAATGCCCCCAAGGTCTACAACCAAAGTGCCACGCAGAGTCAGTAAAGGCAATGGGGAAGAACCCTCCTACCTCTTATGGCCCCTCAACCAACACAAGGAGAAGACAGCAGGTTGGAAAGCAGAGAGAGGTTGGTCTGGAAATCTAGGAGCTAAGCCATGCTTCCCACGGGCGCTTCACAGAGAAATGTGGAGAGCTGCCGGTGACCTTGCAGTTGGGCCTCTTAGGCCTGAGAAAGCCCAAGCAGCTGCTGAGGGGTCAGCCGGGAACAACCTGAACTCCAAGGAGTCTGAGCATCACAAAATGTCCATGAAGCCTGTAGGGCAGGCATGTGTACCTTTCTTGGTATGGAAATCCAGGCCACGTGGGCCAGAACCTCCCGTCTCCTGGCCCCTGACCCCTGCCCTGTCCACTCACTGCTGCACCTGAGCTAACTCACACACCGGGGAAGGAAGCAGATGGGCCCCTCGCTGCAGCCTGCCCCTGCCCCACTGTCTCTCTCCCCTGGCTGCTGGGACTCCCAGGGAGGTCTCAACAAGGACAGACTAATTGCTGGAGACAGTTTTGGCCCTGACTCCACGACAGAGTTCAGGGAGGAGATGGTGGAGACATATGTCTGGCCATGGAGCTGTTTACAATCTACGCTGATCTCAGCCTGTGATGACAGATGGCCACAGCAGGGACTTGCAGAGGGTGCCCTGCCACACACGCCTCTCCCGGAGGACAGACACACACACACCCCTGGACAAGGCGAAGCTTGATGCTCTAGGTCACATACGTGCATCGGTGCTGAACGCTCCAGGTGCAAACCTCAGGTGGGTAAGCTGGGAAGAAACTTCTGCTCCCCCAGAGCACTGGAAGGAGTGTGGGTCCTGGGGCAGCCAGACCCACACTGAATTCCTGGCTCTCCGCTGACTAGCTGGGTGACCTGGAACCACTTTTCTTAACCTGTTTCAGTCTTGATTTTTTCATCTGTACAAGCGGGGACAGAAACTCCGTTTCATGCTTGTGAAGGTCAATTATCTGAAACAATCAGTGTCAGACTGAAGCTAGCACCGTGCCTGGCAAAGTCCCTGCGGAACACTCAGTTCCTCCCTCTTCCTTTCCTCCTTCCTTCCTTTCCTCCTTCCTTCCTTTCCTCCTTCCTTCCTTCCTACTTCCCTCCCTCCCTCCCTCCTCCCTTCCTTTTTCCCCTCCTCCCTTCCTTTTTCCCTTCCTCCCTTCCTTTTTCCCTTCCTCCCTCCTCCCTTCCTTTTTCCCCTCCTCCCTTCCTTTTTCCCCTCCTCCCTTCCTTTTTCCCTTCCTCCCTTCCTTTTTCCCTTCCTCCCTTCCTTTTTCCCTTCCTTCCTTCCTTCCTTCCTTCCTTCTTCCTTCCTTCCTTCCTTCCTAACACAGTTTCAAGGACAGCAAGCTAGCTGCTGCCCCTCACTGGCTGGAGACACTTGGGCAAATTACTCAACCTCTCTGAGTTTGTTATCAGTAAAATGTGGAGGACAATTCCTTCCTTGGGGCTACTGTGAATACTACTGTGCAGAAACCCTGAGCATGGTACCTGTCACATGTTGGTGATTATTATAACATTCCTTATTCCAGATTTTCTGCTTGGTGAAGTCCTAATGGACCCCCTCAAGGATTGTGGAAATTCCACCCAAAGTTGAGCTCTGACTGCTTCCTTGGGGCAGCACCAGAGCCAAAGTGGGTGTCTTGGTTACCACAAGCAGCAAGGTAGAGAGGGGTCTGGTCAGACCCTTGGCCCAGAGAGGTGCCACTCCAGCCAGCCCCACCGCAGCCCCCCCCCGGACCTCTCCAGGCCAGAGATGCCACGTGTTGGTGACACTGATCTGGGGTAAGGAGGGCGCTAACTTGATCTGAGGCACAGTTCCCAGGAGGCCTCAAGTCCCTTGGAAGAAGATTTCAGAACATCCCTGAGCCAAAGAAACACAGCTTTTTCTTCAGCCCAACAACTGGAATTCTGGAAAAAAAAACAACAACCCATTTCTTTAGGGCAAGAGACTGGGCGTCTCACCCAGAGTCCCAGAGAACAGGAGCCCCACCCCAGCACAGCTGCTCCCTAAGCCGGGGTCCTCCGCCTGAGCAAATTCTCCAAGCCAAGTGCACAAGAAGCCATATAGAAGGAAGGTTACAGCTGCTTAGGGGCAGGGGTCTCAGGTCACATGGACACAATTTCCTCTTCTGTAAAATGAAGACGGTCGCACCCAGCTCCCAGAGATGTGGTTAGGGTGCAGGGGAATGAGGAAGCACTCAGCGAGGTGCCTGGCACTTATTAAGTGCTCTGAAGAAACGGTTGCTAACAATGATGGTGATGATAACGACTTTGCTGCTGTGACTTGCTCTGTGGCACTCTCTGCCTCAAATCCTGCCAGTTGCTTGTATCCCCTCACACACCCACCCTCCCCAGGGCCTGGCCTCACCTGAAGCGGTCCCTGTGGGCAAGGGCCCTGGTAAAACGAAGGCAAATCAAAGCTTTCTCTCTACTGAGGGTTTCAAATATATTTGCAGACACATATATAAACCTCCACTCTTTCAAAAATAAATTTCTTTTCCCAACTCCTTCTATGAACCTGTTCTTAGCAGCAAACTCTCTGCAGCAGGGAGCTAAGTACCTCTGGGCACACCCCATTATATCATTGGGTTTTGATAAGCTACAGTTTTTGGTTTTTGTGCTTTTTTTTTGTTTTTGTTTTTGAGAGAGAGAGAGCATGCCCACAAGCTGGGGAGAGGGGCAGGGGGAAAGAGAGAGAGAATCTCAAGCAGGCTCCATGCTGAGCATGGAGACTGATGTGGGGCTTGATCTCATGTGGGGCTTGATCTCACAACACTGGGATTGTGACCTGAGCTGAAATCAAGAGCCGGATGCTCAACCAACTGAGCCACCCTGGTGCCCCCAATAAGCCGCAGTTTTTAATAAGCCGTTCCTTGAGCAATGCTCACCAGAAACATCCGTACATTGGCTTTAGCCCTCCAGACCCACAGGAAGCTACCAGCTTCTCTCTGGGACAATTCTTTCAACGCATCTCCGTGAACTCTTAGGCCTGAGCTGCAGGTAGCTTCCCTGCCTGTCTCTTCAATCCCAATCTTCTTGAGGGATGTCCTTTGGGCACAAATGACTCACGACATACAACCCTGGGCAGCCCCCTCCTGGCTGTGAACTCCTACTCTAACGTCCTGAGTTTTGCTGTCTGTGGGTAGAACCAACTCTCCCCGCGATGATTAGGGAGATCTTGGTCAGCTGGGAATCAGACACTCTGTGGTCTGAAGCCTTGCTCCCCTGTCCTAGCTGTGTGACCTCGGACAAGTTGCCTGGCCCTCTCTGAGCTTCATTCTCCTCATTCGTCAAGTGGGGATAAAGACTCTTAGCTTGCAGGTAGTTTCAACGATTTAGTGAGATAAGGCAGGTGAAGAGTCCAGCATAGTGTAAAAGTTCAGCATCCAGTGGCTATTATTATTTTTAAGATGGAAAGATGCAGAACTGCCTCAAGGAGCAGAGAATCAGCAGTCCCCAGAGGTACACGGAGGGGCTCGGGTTTTGAGGTGAACTCATCCCATGCCAGGCGGATGGACGGATGGACAGCTGGAGCCCACCACTGCGGGCTGAGAGCAGAGTGCCAGCCCCGCCTGTCCCGGCGAAGGGCCTTGGCGTTGACATAGCCAGTGCCAAGCCAGATGGGACAGCGGCCAACTTTCCAGTTAACCCAGATGTCTGTCTTTCTCAGACTAAAACTCCAAAATGTGGCCTCAATCAAAGTGGCTTTTGAGGGCTGTGTGCTCTTTGGACCCAGCAAGGGACAGCAGAAGCTTCGAAAACTCCCAAGGGTTAGGAAGACGTGGCTGGGGCTGGGTCCTGGAAGGTCAGCTGTATCTGTCACTCAGAGTGGAGGGAGAAGGGAGGGGATCATAGGCTCCCTGAGCCATTGCCCTGAGGAAGAGGAATTTTTCCCAGGAAGAAAAGGGATTTGTCTGTGTCATGTAAAGAAGCCTTTGAGAGAATCCTTTTCCTCATGAGAAATAGCATCATTCTGCAGGAGCCTTCTATGACAGTCCAGCATGGGGCCTCAGAAGCCCAGAGGTGACTTAGGGGAAGCCACGAAGTCCCATAGCTCCCTGGCTGTTGGCTTTATTACCCCTCTCACCCCCTGATCCTGCTAGATGAATTGAGGAATGGCAAAGTCCTTCCCTGAGGGACACAGCCTCATTGCATCAGAAGAGAAATAGAGGCTCAAAGGGGCAAAGCCACCAGGCCCAGGAATGTTCTAGAACCCAGAAGCCCTGCCTATCTTGCCAACCATTCCCAAACCCCCTCCAGCAGCTCACCCTTTCTTCTTCTGTCTCTTGCATGGTAGTCTGCTAGTCATGCCTACTTAGAGAAACATCCCCCACCCGCAGCCCCAGGCTCAGGCGTGGAGCTAGGTGTCTGGCACCCTGTCAACACAAACAGGGCTCCTCAGTCTTAGCCTGCTTCTATACAATGCCCAGCTGCACTTTAATGTGTTTTAAATGTTTGCATTCCCTGGTCTTTGTTATTTCTTGCTTGGTGTGTTGGAATGCTTGACATTCCAGGGTTTGCACCCTGGTGCCCAGCTTGCTGAGATGTGCTGCATGCAGTGGGGGAAGGGGGTGGGAGGCACTCACTGGGCCAGGGAGGAGGTGAGGGCACACACTTGGGTGTGCTGTGCTCTAGGAACTGTTCCTCACTCTCTTGGTCTCACCTGCCTATGCAATTTCCTTGGGTTGTTAAGCTCTTTCCTGTCTTATTGGCCTACTCTAATAATTCTTCATCTCTCATCCTGGATGTCACCTCCTATAAGAAGCTCTGCCTGAGCCACGAGTTTGAGTTAGGATCCCCTGCTGTGCCGGGAACGGAGGTGAAGGTTGTGCACTGCACAAAAGCACCACATCTACGAGAATCACTGGCATCCTAGATTTGTATTTGTAAAGACCGTTTTGAACAAATGGAAGTAGAACCTTTCTCTAATTTGTACAAAGGTGCTATAGGACCTATCCGTGGTCCCAGTTCTGCTGTCTGTGTTCCCACAGCATGTGACATTTGTCTGGTTAGTGCTACCTGTTTATGCCCCCCCACACCTCAGACTGTAAGCTTGGAGAAAGGAGGCACTGCTTCTGCCTCATTCTCCACTGTCTTTCCAGGGCTTGCACACTTAGGGGCACTTCACTTAGGGTGCTTCATTAATGTAAATATCTGTTGACTGAATGGAATGTGGGATATGGAAATCTCAAGGGTGGACCTAACTAGAAGGAACAGAATTGAGCTGGAGCGGGGAGTCGGGGTGGGAGGGGGTGGGAGAGGGGGTGGGAGAGGGGGTGGAGAGGAAAAGTGCTGAAAACATCTCTGACCTGCAGGGGGAGATGCTGAGCAGTTCAAGGCCTTGCCCCTGCCCCACCCCCTACCCCAGCCATGAGCCAGTGGGTCCATTCCCTTTTCCTGTTCTAGAGGGATACTTTTTAATAATTATAACAACAACTACTGCTCACTGACCTAATGCTAAGGACATGCATCATCTACTCCACAGCAGTCCTACTGGCACTACTAGTGCCTCCATTGTGCAGATTGGAGCCGGCGCAGGGAAGAGGCCAGTCACCAGAGCTGGGACTGGTACCTGCAATCTGCTGCGTGCTTGAGGCTGGATGCTTAATGCTACCCTCTGCCGCTTCCCCAAAAGTTCCATCACACTCCAAAACCATCCATAATTATTTTCAATTTGGAAAATTCGGTCACTGCCCCACACCAAGTCTGAAGTTAGGAACAGCCCTGTCCCTCCCACCTTTAGGCTCTGGGCCAGGCCCCCTACAGAGCCAACCCACCAAGTCAGTTGTTGACAGGCAAAAGAAATACATGCCAGGCCTGGGCCTGGGCCCAGGAGTGGGGCCTGGGGGAGAAGACAGGCTGAGGGGGCTGAAGCCGTACTCAGGCACAGGCCCCTCACCACCCAGCTGTAAGGTAGGCGTCTATGAATAGGCATTTTGCTGACTCTAACATCCTCCGTGTTTTGCGCACACAGGCACCTGGTAAGTATTTGCTGAATAAATGAACGAACAATCGAATGAATGAATACAGGTTAGGTTTTCCCACCATCCAAAAGAGGGCGGGGAACTGGGTTGCCCATATCCCAAGGCAGAGGACATTCTGGGACAGACACTCAACCCTGAGTTGGAAACGGGAAATGAGGAGGTGAGGAGGAGGCCTGGGGGCCCTTTCAGCGAAAGAATGAGGGAAACACTAAGTCACTAAATCAAGACCACTGAGCCCCCAGGTAGAAGGGGGCCAGCATGGGACAGGATCCCTAAAATCTGAGAACAACTAGCAAGAGGGAGGAACCCCTCCCAGGCAATCAGACATAGCAGGTAGTCCGGGCTGCAAGTGGGCCTGAGCTATCTGAGCTGTCAGGCCTCAGCCACCAGCCAGAAGCACCCTCAGGGCAGCTCTGGAAAGCCCACCCAGTTTACCAGCCTGTTCTACCTGTCCAGCCTCTGAGACCCTGATGGGAGATGATGTGAAGGCCAGGCCTTGGGAAAGCTTCACCCTAGACCCTGGCACCTAGCACTCACCTGGTCTGGGTGGACATGGGGCACATGAGGTCACCCCCCAGAAGGCGCCCACGCTGCCGCAGCAATCCTCTTGGGCAGTGAGCTCCAGCAAGGGGTTGGCACACTGGAAAAGAGGCCATGGACTCCTGTCAAACCCTCCCCTCCCATGCACAGAGATGTTCCCGGAAAACCTGAGACAGGACCTCAACCCCAATGTCCTGCTACGGGCTGCCTCCACCCAAGGGAGGAGAGAAGAGAGTCAGGTGATGTCCTGGAAGGGAACAGAGAAACCTGCAGTCCATCCACCAAACCCTAAACCTGGGGGCAGGGCACACACCAGAGCAGAAAAGATCCACTCTGTGCAGGTCTGCAAACCACCCCCTTCCATGTCCCCACCCCACAGATGGCTTTCCTCCATCAAACTCCAGGGAGCTATAGGGGTCACTCACCATGCAGGCCTTCCCCATGAATAGGGTCTAGGCTCAGGGACACTACAAGTTGAGAGGCCAAGGAGGATCTGGGGACTCAGAGTCTATCCCTTGGCTGCTCCCTACCTCCTCCAGTTCCCTAACTTTAGGAGAGATTTCTGGAAACACCAAAATGCAACCCCAACAAAAACCATCCTGAGTCTGGCTTGGCCCATAGTGTTAGATGCTTGGACTCAGAAAAACTCACCTGATTTCCCATCACTGACTATGGATGCCTTCGGGGGGGGGGATGACTTTCATCTTTTACTCCTAAGGCTTTAGGATTTAACCTGCCTTTTCTAATTCCCTATCTCTGTGGCCCTAATCTCAACTGAATACCAAACTCTTTCTTGTCTGATGTAACAGACCTACTGTTCATGCACCCGGAGCCCTGGGCTCGGCTCCAGGAGACGCCCGGATTTACTGGGAGCAGAGGATGCCGATGCCCTTCCAGAGGGGGGGCTCTTTTGAGTCCTCTTCAGCATGCCTGGCACTGACAAGTGTCCAGTAGAGCCCAGGTAGTAAGGAGCCCTCTCCTCACTCAGGCCATTTTATGCTCTGATCTTTCCCGTATGAGGAATAGAAGACTGCAGACATCCGTTCCATAGGACGAGGAGGAGATGGGGAAGGAGAAGGGGCAGAATGAAGGGCAGTGACTATTCTAGAAGCCCTCTGGGCTGAGGCAGGGGATGCAATCTCACCTGTCCATTCACAGAGCTCAGATAACAGCGGCCCAGCAGCCCCGGAGGCCTGGGTGCTACCGGGGGCGGTGGCTGAGGGGCCTCTCCAGCCCGGGTGGGAATGCTGTTGCTGTCCCAGTGGCTGTGGCGGGGGCTGGCGGGGAGCCGGAGCGAGGGTCTGGTCTCCACGCTGTTCTCCTCCGGGGCTTCGCCCCGCACCCGTGCCACCTGGTGGACCTGCACAGAGGCCTCCGGCGGGTGGTGAATGTGCACCTTCACCAAGGAGGGGTTCACAGAGGCTGGGCACAGTGGCTGGGTCAGAGCCGGGAAGCAGGGACCCACCTTCTGAAGAGGGCCCACCACCCCTGGGATGTGCAGGCCACTGGCTGTATGCCTCCCTCAAATTCTCCTTCCATTTCTTCACTCTCTGCTCAAACCCCAGGACCACTCCCCAGCGAGGACAGGATGGAGCCCAAACTCCTTCACTCTGCACCTTCCAATGAAGGACCTTCATTGTCAACCAGCAAACTACCTCTCCTGCCTCTAGCTCCCCCCACAATCCTCTACAACCCCTGAACTCCTAACTGGCCTATGGGGCCCCACCTCCACACCTTTGGTCTCTCTACAGGGGAACCCCTCCCACCCTCTCTGCTTAGTCAAAGGCTATCCATTGTTCAAGGCCAACTGAAGTGTCCCTCCTCCACACAGCTTTCCTGAGCACAATCAGGGGGCTCCCCATCCACTGACCTCCTATAGAAGTCTGCATTTTTTGGTACCCTTTACCTGGTACCTGATAATGGAAGGTGGGGGAAATGAAATGTTTTATGATGATATTCTCTTTCCTATCCAGCCCCCCCTCTACTGTTCCCTGAAGGCAGGACCCTTCCCTTATACTCTCACACCCATCATAGCACCCAGTAGGGGGCAAGGGCCAAAAATATATATATATTGATGAATTCAGAGGAAGGGCAGAGAAGTTTAGTAAGTGAAACAGAGCCCCGGGGGACACAGAAGGAGGGAGGGTTGACCGGTCAGTTTCCCTGCCCTCCACCACAAGGCCAGCACCCCCGTGCCCTGACCCAGTGCACTCACCCAGCACCCCCAGCCCTGCACTCACCCAGCTGGTTGGAGAGAGGCAATGTGAAGGTGGACTGCCTCAAGGGGCCTTCCAGCAGGGCCCTGTGGCGGGAGCCCCTCTGGGGATGCCCCCCGTCCAGATTCGGGACCGGCAGGTGGCAGAACTTCCCGGTGGAGTTGGTAGGGCACCAGCACTCATCCCTGCCGATGCAGCGGCCTCCGTTCAGGCAGGGAATCTGGCAGAAATCTATGACATTGACCTCAAGGTGACTGCTGATAGAAGGACACGGCAGCACCCACCATATGGCCAGCGGGCGAGCACAGGTTAGCAGGGAGAGTAGCAATGCAAATCTGGGTGGCTTGGGGGGTCCAGCACACCCTGAAATGCAGGAAATTTCCAGGAGGGTGGGAATGAAGAAGGCTAGACAATAAAACCAGCCTTTGCTTTCCTGAAGAGCCCTTTCATGCCTTGCCTGGACCCCACTGTGACCTGGGGGACAGTAGCAGTGGCACTACTAACTTCCTCGCTTCTTTAGGGAGGAAACATGGACTCAGGAAGGTTATGTGACTTGCCTAGAGTCACACAGCCAGGCTGTGACAGAGCTGGGTGACTCAGCTCTCTGTGTAAGTGGAGACAACTCACAGAAGCCACAGTATGAAAGCAGTGGGGGCTTCCTTCCTGCAGGAGGTCTGGGCTCCTGCCCAAGGCAAGCCTGTCTCTCTGGCCACCCTGCCTCCCCCCCCCCCCCCCCCCCCCCCCCCCCCGCCCCACCAGGCCTAGGAACCATCTCAGGGGGAAAGGACTCACAGATTCGGAAGCCAGACTTGGGGTCATGCCCATGGCCACCCTGGCTATACAGGGTGGTGGTGTCGCCACGTTCACAGCTGTTGGAACAGCGTCCATGGGCACAAGTCTGCTTGCAGATGGTGGGAGTGAAGATGATCTTGATCTTCTTGATTTTCTCAGTGAGGTTCAGCCCTGCAGAGAGAGGGCTTGGGTCCAGGGGGCAGGGCTGAGAGGCACAGCTGTGACCTCCAGAGGCTGGTCAGAAAGGCCCATGGGGTTAAGGGGGAATCCATCCCAAGGGCATTTGCTAAATACTTACTGGAATAAAGGTCCCATAGTGGGGGCAGGGTAATATCTTTGAGGGGCTCACAGTCCAAAGGCCGTTGAGGGATGCCACAGGGCCAACCATTAAGTTCATGCCTTATGCAGATTAACTCTTATCCCTCTTGGGGGAGTGTTATTTTAGGTTGATCCACTAGAAATTACCATTTTTGTAGGTTAAAACGGCTGAATATTGGCAGTGTTCCTAATCGAATATTTCTATTTTACAGATGTGGAAACAGAGGCCCAGAGAAGGTTGGGTTGTCCCAAATCACACAGCTAGCAAGTGCTGCTGATGGGCTTTGAATCAGCAGGCAGAAAGAAAGGACTGTAGCTCAGACTTGCCCAAGCAGAGTTCTCTAAGAGAAGTGGAGGAAGATAGAGCCTACAAGAAATATTAGAGTCAGGTTGTGGGGCACCCTGGTTCCCAGAACAAGGATGGGCGATTTACTTGGTTGGTAGTGGGAAGCCTTTGAAAGTTTTTGATAAAAGATCAAAGGGGGAAGTGTGGGGAGCTAGTGTCCTCCCAGCCAGAGTGTTCAGGTGGAAGAGGAGGTAGGGTGACCAGTTGGAGGTCACTTTGGCCATTCCAGCTGGCTCTGTAACACAGGTGGCAGCAGTGGAAATATAGAGGAGGGGTGTTCATTCAGGATGGGGAGCCCAGGGAGGGAAGCCAGAGGGAGAAGGGTTGAGGAGGGACATTTAAAAAGTCTATGTAGACCATGTGTTCAAGAAGCCAGCCCGTGAAAGGAGAGAGAGAGAGGAAGCCCAAGGGAAGTGGAGAAATAGTTCTGTGGGTGTTTGTGGTCATGCATGTGTGTGAGCGTAGGGAGCTGACCAAGTGTATTTGCTGATGGGAAGGGGCTAGTAGAGGAGATGGTGTGAAGAGGGAAGAGAAACAGTGGGCGGAGGGGGGGGCGGGGAGAAGAGTGCAAGGGATGGTCTAACATTCTAGAGGAATCAAGAAGGCGGACTCCCCACTTTCCAAGATGGCAAGAAAGGCGGTCATGGACTAAAAAAAGGATTGAGGACTGACAGGGATAAACCTCGAGAACATTACACTAAGTTATAGCAGACACCAAGGGCCAAGTATTGGATGGGCTCTGTTTATGACATGTCCAAGATAAGCAAATCCGTAGAGATAAAGAATAGTGGGGCCCAGAGCTTGGGGGAGGGCGAAAGAGGCTTAATGGGCATGCGATTTCTTTTTGGAGTGATGACAGTGTTCTGGAATTAGATAGTGGTGGTGGCTGCACAGAGTTATGAATCCACTAAAAACCACTGACATGTAGGCTTTAAAATGGTTCATTTTATGTGAATTTCACCTCGACTTTTAAAATGGAAAAAAAAGAAAGGAGGTCAGCTCAGGCACAGGTGCAGGCAAGGGTGTGGCGTCCATGGTCACATGCTGGGCCAGGTGGGCAGGAAGGTGAGGAGCTCTTCAAGGTGGGGCATGGTGTCAATGTGCTGATGGGATGGCACTTGGGAAAGTGGGGGGCAGCTTGGAGTAGCTGCTTTGAGGGATGAGAGAGAGAGAGAGAGAGAGAGAGAGCAGACACACAGGGAAGGACTGTTGGGCAATGACCAGAATATGCCAAGGCCTGAATCTGCAGGGGTGGTCAGGTGTCTCCTCTAGAAAGCAGAGGCCCAGCTGTGGGTGCTAAGAAAGCAGCCGGTCAACTTGGTCCAGGAGGGTTGCCGATTGCAGGAAGGATGAGGTGGAAGGAACAGGGCCAGGGAGGTGAGGTTCATGGCTGGATATGAAGGAAGCAAAGGCAGGACATGTGACAAGGCAGGGTCTCCGATCAGCTGGTTCGGGGACCCTTGGGGCATGGCACAAAGCAGGCATCTGACAACTGCTCGTTGACTGGCTGAGAAGATGAGGGACAAGGTGAAGCTCAGCCCCTCTGTGAGAGGGGAGGGGAAGGTCAGAAATTTAGATGCCCTGCTCTTCTAGGACCCCGAGACGGGGCATCCTTACCCCAGGGGAATGATGGGTGGTCCAGATACGCTGCCTGCTGCGTGCCATCCCTCCGCTCAAGGCCCAGCCCTGCGGGCAGGGCATTGGAGGTGAGCTGACCGCTGGCTGCGGTGGTTGGGTAAAGCCGGACCGTCCGGGACAACCCCATGTGCTGCTGGGAGGGCTGGGTCTGGCTGAGCCCACTCAGGGTCCTGTGGAGATAATCACGGTACAGGGGTTTACCGCCGAGAAGCAGCGTCCCTGTATCTCTGTCCCCTCTCGGGGCCGCCCACCCCCGTCTCTGTCCTAGAAAACTGCTCTCTATTTGGCCACCTTCTCTCCACCCCTGTGCAGTGACTCAGGGACATGGAGGCACCCTGAGGTAGGGGGAGTGAGGGAAGGGCCGTCAGTTTGTTCCATGGGAGTGCCTATCCCTATGAGGAGTAGCCAGGCTTTCGCTGGGTTATTCTGGGTTAGTCAGAGTCTCTCTGAGCCTCAGGGCCCTCAACAAAAAATGAAGATGTTAGACTGGTCTCCTGTGGCTCTGACATTCTGAGAGTCTTTGAGACTCTTAGGGACCAACCTCTGCCCCCAAACCGAGTCCTGTGCCTACTCCCTGCTACTTCATAATTCACCCCTCAACACAAATTACCTGTGGACTGGGTGCCCAGCAAATGCTTATTCATAGATTGATTCAGGGCAGAGCCTAGAATATCCCTCTCATTTATTTTCATTGTACAAACAATATAACAGTATTCAAGGAGAAAAAAACTTAATTCTTCACCCCCCGAGCCCCACCCTGCAAATACTATGCACATTTCCTTTCTTTCTAATGTTTTTATTTATTTTTGAGAGAAAGAGAGAGCATGCGTGGGAGAGGGGAAGAGAGAGGGGGAGACACAGAATCTGAAGCAGGCTCCAGGCTCTGAACTGTCAGCACAGAGCCCAATGCAGGGCTCGAACTCACGAACCACGAGATCATGACCTGAGCCAAAGTCAGACACTTAACCAACTGAGCCACCCAGTCGGCTCTGCATGTTTTCTTTAAACCTTTTCTCAAATCTATGTTCTTACCCTATTGTCATCACCTGTAGGTGCACCTTGAGTTCTTTTTTTTTTTCACTTAACATTAGATCACACTTTATACAACTTCAGTTTTCATATTTTATCATCGCAATTACTACACGATAGTCTATCAGAAGACAAATCACAATTTATTTAGACACAATTACTGAGATTGTTTTTAATTTTTTATGAAACATTTATTTAGCTAGTTATTTTTGAAAGAGAGGGCTCAAGTGAGCGGGGTGGGGGGTGGGGGAAAGATAGAGGGAGAGAGGTGGGTGGGAGGGGAGAGAGAGAGAGAATCCCATGCTGGCTCCGCACTGTCAGCACAGAGCATCACAGAGCACCCTAGAAAGATGAATGGAGTAGCTCATGTCCTGCCCAGTTCTTCACTGTTTTGAACTTGACCAACAAAGAGATCCCCAATCTGGTCAAGGTAGGAACTCAAAGGATTCTTTCTTGGTGATTTGTTGACAGTCTTATCTTTGCTGTCCCTTGTTTCTCTAATGGAACTCAATGCTAATGGCCCCAAGATTCCTGAGTCCAAATTTTAAGGCTAGTGGTTAATGTTGCAGAGAAGAAAAATACCACCACCAACAAAGAAACTCATGCCTTCCCTAGTTGTAGACAGGACCTGGCTGTGCCGAGGAGAGAATGACGATTAGGCCAGGCAGGTTTCAGTTCTTCCTCTTCTAGAAGAATGGACTTGAGCAAGTCACTTAGTTCCTCTGAGCCTCAGATTCCTCATTAGTAAAATAGGAATAGTGATACCACCTCATGGGGCCGTAGGGAGGGCTAAGAGAAACAGTGAGGCCACATGGTTGCTTTGCAAATATAAACAAATGGTCACAAGTCAACAAATATGCCCCATATTTAAAATCACATGAACAACCACAAAAAAGAAGTGCTAGATACACTTTAGACATGCCTCTGAAAATTCTTCTTTATCTAAGGGGGATAAAAGACTCCCCAAAATACTTTGTTATACTATCCACACATCCTTATATGTAAAGGGCCAAGTGCCCAATCTGGTGTTCACACAAATTTTAACAACCAGAGCCTCCTGAACCCAAGCCATTGTCATCTACTACTGTGATGGGGATTTGAGGTTAAATGACAGAAATCAAAAAGTTCTGCCTAGTCTGGGAGGTTCACAGCAGAATAAAGGAGGAAGCCCTTGGTTCTTTGATAGTTTCTACCTCCTCCACCGAAAGTACCCCTATAAGGAAATTGCCATCTCCCTTAATAAGCCCCAGCTTAGTCGTTGGAGGGAGGCACTGAGGCCCACAGTGTGAACAGCGGTGCGAGTCTCTTGGTCATCTCTGGTTGGTCGCTTGTGCCATCAGCACTTAGAAGACCACAGGCAACTAGGACGGGGTGTAGACGGTGAGCTGCGAGAATCTGTAAGCTCGGTGGCCAGCTTTGTGTTATCTTTGCACTCCTTTCTCTTAAGTGAATCCCACGCCTTTAGCAAAACCTGTTTGTATGCCCCATACTAGTCTCAGGTTATGGGACATCAAGAAAAGGCTGTGGCACCATGTTCTGCTCAGCGTGGTCTAATGAAGCAGTGTCCCCTTAAGGACAAGCGTGGTGGCAACAGAGGCAGGCTAGAGGTTCACTGAGAAGGTGACTTTCTTGGACCACAGCCCTTTGGGAGAGGTTGTGTCCACTCAGCCTTGGAAGAGCTGCTTTGATTTCATCAAAGGATAGCGGTTCTCAGACTCTCCTGGCACAAGAATAGAATTTGCTATCTCTCTGGGACTGTTCCAGGGAAGTCCTGGCAAAGCAGCCACAATGAACCAAAACAGCTGCCTCTAGACTTTAGGATCTCATGGATCAGTAAAACTTTGAAACAAATGTAGAGGAACAACATAAAGTTGTCAATTTTTAAATTTAGGGAAGACACACACACACACACACACACACCCCTACCAATTATTACTGCCATAATTCCATGAAAGAAAAGACATTGCAATGCCAAAAGAAACATCTATGAATAAAGCTTTAACCTTATGGAAACCTTACCATATTGACTTTACTTATTTTCTTCATTTCTTCCTGGACCAATAAAAAATTCATGACAAGCTAGCACCAAGCCAAGGGGAAGCCACTGGGCTACACATCCACCAGGTCTGCTCTAGTCTAAGGACATTCAGCCAATTTGGGAAGAAGACGTCCTGTCCTTGCTGGCTGGGATCTTCAGACCCAGTGAAAAATTGCCTGGACAGTGCATACTCACGAAGGCATGGCATACCAGGATGCCACTCAGTTAACTGTGGGGTGCCCACATCACACCACCCTTAAAAGATATTTAATACTGAGATTTTCCAAACCAATGGGGAGACAAATGGATGAGAGCCTCTATGCCTTCCACCCCATCCAAGTGCACCTGAGCTTGGAGGCTCCACTCCATCTAATTTATAAATTGGGGTTCCAAATACCATTTCGATTGAAAAGGCTTCTGCTGCTAAAAGAAAGTTTAAAAACATCACTATAAGGTGCACGGAGTAGTCAGAGCTACCACACTGAGCACTGAGCCAGGTGCTTTAAATGCATCATCTCATCCACATTATTTTATTGAATGATGCAAGTAAGTTGCAGAATAATATGGATGATATCCTTCCAGGTTTGTGTCTTAAGAAAAACTTCCCTCTCACCCCCCTCATAGCTATTTATACAGGGATAGGAAAGATCTGGAAGGATCTGTAAACAGTGGATACTCCTGTTTCTGTATTTTTGGCATTTTTTTCAATAAAAACTTTGGACTTTTTTTACAGTAAACATGCATCGTTTTGTCATAAAAATAAATATCTATTTCCCACAGCAGCTCCATTTTATAGATAAAGAAACTGAGGTTCAGGAAAAGCATGGGAAATGCGTGCAAATACCAGGATCCAAGGTGGACTGCGGTGGCTAACAGAGGTACAGGGATTCAGACTTAAGAAAGATTGTGACATTTGAGCTGGGGCTTAAGAGATGGGTAGGATTTTCACCGTCCAACAAGAAGAGGAAGACATTCCAGAAAAGAAAAATAACAAGAAAATCGATGGAGGAGGGAAGCATGGGCCATATTTAAAGGAGAATAATGAGCATGGTTAGATTAAGCATAGAATGGGGGGCAGGGGGGAGGAGAAGGAAAGGAAATAACATCCAGTCAGTGCCTACAGGCTAGCAGGCATCATTCCAGGTGTTTTACATAATATATCACTTACTTGTCCAAACAGCCCTATGATAAAAACATCTGCGTGGCCAAAACCCTTAAAGTAAAAAGACAATGGCAAAACAGAAAAATACATACAGCTCCTATCACAAAGGACCAATCTCCAGAATATATATGGAGCTCCTAGAGATGGAAAAGACAGACCAATAGCCCTAAAAGAAAAATCAGCAAAGGAATATGAATAGTTCACGGGGGGGAAAAAATTATAAATGTTTCTTAAACCCATGACAGTATGCTCATTCTAAGAGAACCTGCAAGTAAAAATGACTCTGAGATAGCATTTTTAATCCATTAGATTAGCAAAAATTCAAAAGTTTAATAATAGACTAATGTGGCAGGATTGTGCTGAACCGGGCACTCTAATGCTGCTGGAAGGAAAGTAAATTGATAGAGCCCTTATGGAGAGCAATTTGGCAATGTCTAGCCACACTGCAATGCACCTGTGCTTTGCTGCTGCCTCTCCACCTCCAAGGCCATGTTGCAGATTAAACCTGCCATGCAAGGCACTGCTGCTGCCCTTCCCAGGTCCCCTTTGCAGCTGGGACACCTTCCACTGGCTTCTTCCTAGTCTTGCTCCAGGTGGATGCAACCACTGGGTTGCAACCCAGTGGTTGCAACCAATGGGAAGTTCAAGACTCTGCCCCTTGCCCCAAGGTGGGACAACTCTGCAAGCTCCACCCTCAATCAGGCCTTAGGCTTGATTTCCCTGGGACCAGTCCTTGCTTGGCTCTTTGCACCTCCCATTCTGCTTCTCTCTCTCCCTTGGCGATCCCCCAATAAATCTCTCTCGCTCACACACACACACACACACACACACACCCCCGAATCCATGTCCCAGCTCCACCTCCAGGGAATCTGACTTAAGACATTTGTTAATGTCCAAAATGATGGATGAACAAGATTATTCATAGCAGCACTATTTTGTAATAGCAAAATATTTGCAAAGAATAGAAACAATTTAAGTGTCCTTCAGTAGGAGATTGGTTAAACAAAGATATATCCATGAGATGAAGTCATATGCCTTCGAAACAGAAAGAAGCAGCTCCTTTACATCCACAGAGAAAGCTCTCCAAGACATACTGAAAAGCAAAAAAGGGACGTCTGGGTGGCTCAATAGGTTAAGCTTCTCACTCTTGGTTTTGGCTCAGGTCATGATCTCATGGTTCATAAGTTCAAGCCCTGCATCGGGTTCCACACAGACAGTGTGGAGCCTGCTTGGGATTCTGTCTCTCCCTCTCTCTCTCTCTGCCCTCCCCCTGCTCACTTTTTCTGTCTCTCTCTCAAAATAAATATATAAACTTCAAAAAAATTTTTTTAAAAAACAAAACAAAACAAAACAAAAAAAAAACCCAGCACAAATCTGGTCCACTGACTATTTTTGTATGGACAGTGACATAACAATGTTTTTTTAAAAAATATATTTAAGTGGTTGAAAAAGGTCAAAAAGAAGAATATATTTCATGACATGAGAAGGTGATATGAAATTCAAATTTAAGTCTCCATAAATAAGGTTTAGTTGGAACATGGCCACACTCACTGTGACTGTGTTTGCTCTGCAATGGCGGAGCTGAGTCCTTGGGGAAGCCGTATGTCATACAAAGCCTAAAATATTTACTATCCAGCCTTTTATGGAAAAGCTTGCTGACTCCTGGTGTAGGGCATGTAAACTTTTGTGTAAAAATAGAGAAAATAAGCACACATGTTGCATTTATTTGCATTTCTATAAAGCACCCTTAGAAAGCTACCTTGGAAATTAATCACAGTGGTTACCTATGTATGTGGGGTGGGAGGGAGCGGGAATGGGGTGGATGGGAATAAACTAGTGCCACATTTTAATAACTGCTCACTCTGTGCCTGGCTCCATGCCGATAATGTACATAGTATCTCATGTAGGCCCCTTAGTACCTCTAAGAATTACTCATTATCGCATTTTACAGTCAAAGAAATAGAGAGTAGCAAGTTTCTTTCCCTTCCTGAAGGTTACAGAACTCCTAAGGGCAGAAGCCAGGTTACCAAACCAGGTAAGCTCATCCTAGAGCTACCCCCCAACTTGTTATTTCTGTATCACTGTTTTCTAGATGAGGACACTGAGATTTGGCAGGAGGAAAGAACAGGCTCCAGTTCAGATGGTGGAGAGCATGAAAGATCAGCGAGGTGTCTGGGCTGTAGTGAGTGGGTGAGGAGGTCCCTGGAGAAGCCCACCTTCTTTCACTCATTCAAGAAGCACTTACTGAATGCCTGCCACATGCTAGGCACCGAGGTCAAGGATGGCAAAGACCCTTGGACCCTCTCTGCTCCGATGGAGCCTGGGCGAAGGGTCCAGCACCCCAGCAAAGGTGTGAGGGCACAGAGGGGGAGCCGCATATTAACCTTGAGGTGTTCATGGTCTTCAAGCAAGTCTAGGACATGATGAGACAGGCCTTTTCAAATTATTATTACTTGGGTAAAAGATTACCCAAGTGTAGATGGACCAGAGAGGGGAGGGCTAGAGGCCAGCTGGAAAGCTTTGGCTGTGGTCTAGACTAGCAGGGACCGAGGATGGAACCAAGAAGAAAGACTGGATTCAAGATCCTTTCAAGACACAGAGATTTCCCAGTCGTGGCTTGGACCAATGGGTGGAGGGAGTTTCACGGACCAAGATCTCAACTGGGAGGCCCAAGAAGTGGCTCAGTTTAGGCATGACGAGTGTTGGGTGACTCAAGATGGATCTCCGTGTGGGTTCATCCAGGAGGCAGCACTCAGTAGAGAGACAGGATACAGTCAGGAGAGTTGTAAGGGTGGAGAGAAGTGGTGGTTACAGAGTTAAGGGGGAGGGCTGATGGCACTCAGGGAGGTCGTGCCCAGCAAGCCATGCTTCAGAGTTCCCTGTTGGACAGAGGCATGAACTCTGCTAACACTTCCCAATGTCAGGAGGGAGAATGTGTTAATGAATAGACTGGTCTCGGTTTTAAGTTTTGTTCCCATAAATGTGTCTCCAACCTTTGGCACCTGCTACCCTCTGTCTGCTAGCACACGATAAAACAAATGAACAAGCAGTAAGTGAATGTTAACGGAAAACGTGGCAGCGGCCCATCATACTTCATTTGATAGCATGTTCTTTTCGTGGATACGTGCGTGTCTATAGCTGGGTTTTTATTTTGAACCCACAGACGATCGTCATAGTTTCTGCTAATAAAACTGTTCCCAGCTCTAATCATGGAATGAATTACATTGATGGCATTCCTTGTGACTTCCAGGCACTCTGACACCTAAAGCACTTTGAGAAATATAGGCATAAAGAGAGAAATAAACACGGTGGAGGAGGGGCCTGGGGAGCACCAATGCCCAAGGGCAGACAGAGGAAGAGGCTGTGAAGGTATCAGGGAAGGAACAGCCAGAGAGGTAGGAAGGGAACAGGGAGAGGGCATTCCCAGAACACCATCTCTGCTCCTGGCCCTCCTGTGACTGCAGGCCTAGCTACCCGCACGTGACCGGGCCCTAGTGCCCCCCAAGTGGCTCAGTCTCCCCTGAGGATCTGGGTGTTCCAAGGCCAGGGAAGCCCCACTCCTCCTCTCCTCAGGCCAGGCAGGCCTCACGCCCCAAACCCTCGGGGACCCACAATGGAGTTGCCAGACATCTTCCTCCAGGCCCTACCACAAACCTGCCTTACCTGAGCAGAGGGCAAGGGACCGCCCAGCCAGGCCAGAGAAGGGGGAGGGGACACTGCGGCGGTGGCATAGGAGCCGGGAGCCCCTGATTCTAGACGATGTACAGCTCAGTAGGTGAGCAGGTGAGACCCAGGCTGGCTAAGATTTAGCCGCCATCACTCTTCAGCATCTGGGTCCAAAACATGCCAGGTCGGTGGGTTCTCTGATGATACCACGAGGAGGGGAGGGCTTGAGCCCTGTCCTATTTGTCTTAGACAATAATAATGAATATTTATTGAGCACTAGTTCTGGGCTGTGTATTAACTGGTACATTTGCATTATGATACCTAATCTTCACAACCACCTCAGGGGCTAGGTACTATTATTAGCCCCATTTATCAGAAAAGGAAACTGAGGCACAGAGAGATTAAGGAACTTGTCCAAGATCATTTGTCTAGAATCACTCTGTCCAAAAGAACTTTCTGTGGTGATGGAAATGCTCTATAGTCTGTGCTATTCAATACGCGACCAGCCACTTGTGGCCTTTGAAACTTGGAAATGCGGCTAGCGTGGCTGAGTGACTGAGCTTTACATCAAATTAAATTTAAATGGCCCCACGTGGCTGGTGAGTGAGTAGATGGTGCAGTAGAGAAAATGGAGGAGTCAGCATTTGAACCTTGAAAGTCTATCGCAGCTTGTAACCATGTAGTTAGAAGGTTCTCCAGCTCCCCTCACTGTGTTCTTTGTCCCCTGAAGGCTTCGCTCATACCCCAGGCACTAGGGTCCCCTGTCTGTGCCTGGGGGAATCAGCACCCTCCTAAACCTTGCTTCCTTCCCCCAAAACTGCAGTAGCTGTCATCAGATATGAGGAGGGCTGTGGCAGGAAAGAGACTGGATTTCCAGAGGACAGACCCGCTCAGTGTGAGGAAGGGCTTTTAGAGAGCCAGGGTTGACCAGCGACATGGAGATCCCCAAAGAGGCAGGAGCTTTTTTTTTTTTTTTTTTAAATGTTTATTTACTTTTGAGAGAGAGAGAGAGACAGAGCATGAGTAGGCGAGGGGCAGAGAGAGAGGGAGACACAGAATCTGAAGCAGGTTCCAGGCTCTTAGCTGTCAGGACAGAGCCCAACACAGGACTCAAACTCACAGACCTCAAGATCATGACCTGAGCCAAAGTCAGAGGCTTAACTGACTGAGCCACCCAGGCATCCCGAGGCAGGAGCTTTTTGTCCCTGGAATCATGGATCTGTGCTCCTGCATGCCAGAGAGGAATCCATAGGCCTCCGGGCCCATGGCAAGCTCAGTGGGGCGGTGCCCAGGCGACCTAGCCCTTGCCTGCTTCCTGGCATACTGAGATGGTGTCATGAGTGCCATCACCCTCACTCCCAAGTGCCTCCTGAAATGTCTGAGAGCTGGCCATCTCAAGACCACTCCTGCTGCGAACCCTGCTGTGCCCAATCCCTCGGGCCTCGGGAATCAGCCAGAGTCCCCAGCCCAGCCCAGCCCCATTCAGCCGCCTGTGAGTCACACCCCCCAAGCCCTGAGGTCGGAGTCTCTAGCTCTTTCTTTGGCCACACCCAGGCCTGAGAGTTCTGGAGATGCCAGACGTGGACCCCGGGGGCTGCCTCTACCAGTCCGGGGAACAGGATGGGGGCAGAATCCTGGGGGTGGGGGGTAATCTGTCATGCCCTGTCTCTGCCCACTCTGCTCTCCCAGAAGCTCGGGGGGAAACAGCACCCCTGTTTCCCCGCAGGTGAATAAGAGGCAGAGGTGGGTGGGTGCTGTGGCCTGGGGCCTGACCCCCACCTCTAGCGCAGCCCTGAAGTAGTTGCTGCCTCAGTTTCCCAAGGGTCCAGAGACCCCTCTAGGCCTCATCTCTCGCCTCTACCCTCTGGACCCCTCAGGTCGACATACCCTTTTCCACTGAGCAGCCTGCCTCATAGGCTGTCAGGCAGCCAAGCCCTGGCACCTTGAGACCCTACGTTGCCTTTTTTCCTCTCCTGGCTGGGCAAGGGAATAGGGCAGGAAAGCCTGAGCAGGCTGCCCTGGTCCCCAGAAATGCCCCTTATTTTCTACCTCTCTTGCCCAAGTGTCAAACTACTAGGTTCGTGGCCCTCTCCCCAGAGGAAAGGGCCTTTGTAGGAGTTCTTCTGCCTCCCTCTGGGTCCAGCAGGCCACCCAAAGGGCGGCAGCTTGGCCAGGAACACAGATCCACCCCGGAGAGAAAGGCAAAGGATGGAGTCTCGCCCTCTTTATATTCTCCAGGGAGTCATCACCGTGCTGGGCACACAGCTCCTGTCCCCAAATAGCTATCACAGTGAACTTCCGCCTTCTAGGTGGCCTCTTCCTGCCCTCTCGCCTCATTGGGGCTCTCTCTCCAGCCCTGACTGGGCCCCACTCTGCAGCCAGCCGGTGCCAGGGGCAGTCTGAAACCTTTGGCTCCAACTTCCTTGAGGAAGACTTGTCAGCTTGTGGGGAGCCTGGATGTCACGGAGTCATCATTCACTCGCCTCCAACATGCATTCAGGAGCACCGTAGAAGGTGCAGAGTCCCATGTGGGCACTTTAGGAAAGGCACCTTGCTCCCTCCAGGCAGGGAGACAGGGGGTGGGAGAGGGCCAGCACCCGGTGCCTCTGGGCGGCCAGTTCACAGAAGCTGCCCCATTTCCTTCATGGTGCCAGAGCTGGGGGAGTGGAATATGGGCTAGATTTTAGCCCTATTTATTCCCTAAGCAGCATCTTCGTGTGGGGCACAGCACACACACACACCCATACACAGCAGCCCTGGGACAAGACCTTGCACGTGAGTGATTCATAATGATCCAAGAGCAGAAAAGCAGCAGGTGCCAGGAATCTCACAGCTGGATGCAGGGGGAAGGCTTTCTAGTGGTTGTGTGATAGGAGCCGGAGAGAAGGAGTTGGGAGGGGAGAGCCCACCCAAGGCGGAGAGAACTGTGAGCACAAGTGGACAGAGTCGGGCATGTGCCTTTGGTGGTGTTCAAGAAGGAGGCCTGTCTGGTTAAAGGGAAAACAGAAGGGCCAAGGATGACAGTAAATAATAGCAACCAGCTACAGAGTGCTTACAACATACCAGGCATAATTTTAAGCACTTTATATATATATATATAAATTTATATATATTACATATAAATTAATTTAACTTATATTAAATAATTTAATATATATAAATTTAACATATATAAATATATATATAAGCATATATATATTTATATATATAAGCATATATATTTATATATATAAGCATATATATATATTTATATATAAGCATATATATATATTTATATATATAAGCATATATATATTTATATATATAAGCATATATATTTATATATATAAATTAACTATCTTTAAAATGAGGAAGTAGGTATTTTTATAATCTCCATTTTACTGAAGAGGCACAGAGAAGCTAGGTAAGTTGTCTAAGGTCACACAGCAAATGACTAACAGAGCTGGGAATCAGACACAGCCTACAGATACCCTGATTGAAGAGCCTGTACTCTGAACCTCTATACTATCATGGCAGCTTGAGAACTCTGTTTCAGGACTGAGCTGTAGAGCCGAGAGTCTGGGCCTTATCCTGTGCATCTCATGCGCAAAGCTCATCACGCCCTTGCTGCTCTCCTCGGAGCTGCTGCTGTGGTGTGGCAGTGCACATGGTGAGTGGTCCGGGAGATGAGAGGAGATGAGGGGCTGGAGGTGAAGAAGGGAAAGGAGAGAGCTTGAGGTGGAGGGGACTGAGCTAGGACTGTTTTCCAAAACCGCAGAGAGCCTGGTATATGGACATTTCATCACCATCAAGTTGGCATGAAACTCCCACCCCCTGAACCCTCAAGTTCCCAGCTCATGGCCTTTGGGGCCCCTTCTATCCTCCGTAACACACCCCCATGTGCAGAGCTTAGCGGGCCTGCCTTACCAGACAGCAAACGCAGGCCTATGACGTCAGACGAGTCTATCCCACTTTTGGACCTGTCCGGATAGGCCCTCTGAGGGGCCTGGGTCAGTGATGTGCTCCTCATGGGCAGGCCAAGGTCCTGGCAGCCCACAGCCAGCCTGCCCTTCCAGGGCTGAAACTGCCCCAGGACCAGAAACAAACGGAGATTTCTAGGAGAACTGGGAGCCCAGTCTGAGGAGCCTCCATTCAGCACTGTAGTAGCTCAAACCTACCAAATGACTACGTCCCCACATCTGCTACAGGAATTTCATTTTAAAAATTTCTGCTGGGCTCTCTACGTTTGATACCTCTCGTGATTAGCACAACAACCCTATGATACAGGAACTATCGGCTCCCATTTTACAGAAGAGAAGACTGAAGCCCAGAGAGGATCACCACCAGCAGGCAAGTGCTGGGGGGGGACAGGTTTCAGCCTGAGCTCTGCCTGCCTCTGATGCATGATATTGTCCACCCTGCGGCTCACCCTTGCCTGTCACAAGAAACCTCAGTAGGGCCAGAAACACCTTCATGTGGTCTGGGCAACCTCTCGGAGTTTCTAGTTACCTCTGCTGCTTCTCTGATGTAGATAAAAGGCTCGGGTAACCCCAGAGTCCAGGGACAAATAAGAGTGGGTGCCATTTGATAAAGAAAATGTGGTATTTTACTCAGCAATCAAACAGAATGAAATCTTGCCATTTGCAACTATGTGGATGGGACTGGAGGGTATTATGCTAAGTGAAATTAGTCAGAAAAAGACAAATATCATATGACTTCCCTCATATGAGGACTTTAAGATACAAAACAGATGAACATAAGGGAAGGGAAGCAAAAGTAATATAAAAACAGGGAGGGGGACAAAACATAAGAGACTCTTAAATATGGAGAACAGACAGAGGGTTGCTGGGGGGGGGGGGGGGGATGGGCTAAATGGGGAAGGGGCAGTAAGGAATCTACTCCTGAAATCATTGTTGCACTATATGCTAACTTACTTGGATGTAAATTTTAAAAATAAATAAAAAAATAGAGATCTCCCCCAAAGAAGAGTGGGTGCCATTCATAGAACACTTCAAAGGTGCCAGATGTATTTGTCTATATTAGTAAATCCTCCTGATAATCCTCTAAGATAGTGATGGACAGTCCCATCATATAGATAAGAAAACTGAGGCTTATCAGGTTACACCACTTGCTTATAGCTGAATAGTTAAGTAGCAGAGCTGAGATACAGACCCAGACTTCTCTAACTATAAGACATAACCACTTTCACAATCTTTCACACACCACTGCCTGCTCCAGGGGCTCTGACTTTGACCGAAGAACCTCAAAAAAAGAAAGAAATATGTTCCCCAAGAGTGTGGCCTGAGATCCCCTTGCGGTAACAGATTCCACTGGGAGGCAATCCTCATCTCTCACTGGGTGCACACATGGGTGGATGTGTTAAGTAGTAGTCAGGGGCTGAGGGTCCAGGAGGGGAATGCAGTGTAGACAACTGGCTATGTTGGTAGCCATGTGGAATGTGGTAGTTCCAGAGGTCTTGATTTGCAATCTTTGTTTTGCAAGGAATGGGGATTTTTCTTTTCAAAAAGCACTGGACTTCCTTGAATTTTAGACCTTTCACAAATATTTTTTTAGGAGAAAAAAGAACAAAAACCCCCACAAAATGCCTGTCGCAGCTACTCACTTCCACAATGAATCATGGACACAAAACCACAGCTATGTGGCTAACAAGGGAACTATGTGTTTTCACATTTTGTTTTTGGAAATCATTTAGCAATCTTTACTATGTCATCTGCATGCAGACAGAGAGACGGATACACACACACGCCCCTTTGGGTACTAAGCAGCCAAACTTACAACTATGGTTATCAGATGACTTTGCACTTTCCTTTCTAATCTTTTTCCAGGAAATTATCTCTCAAGTCTTAGCTCTTCCTGGTTAGAGCCCTCTCCAGCGGTGGGGTGCGTGCGCGCATGCACATTCAAGCACCCACGCGCAGCTGCACGTGCCAGTGATCAGCAGAGGAATGTGAGACACCGATTCAGTTAGTTCCACAAGTGGAAACAAGTACACATTTGGGTCCCCTTTTTTCTTACTGTTATCACAGTACCAGTTTGGTAAAGCAATTTTCACCTGGAAAGCTGACAGTGCCTTTTCTGACAGTGGCAAATTAATTAACTGATGGCAGATTTAAAGATCGTGTAACTGGAAAAACTACCGGACCCATAAATCAGAAACTTCCTCTACGTCCCAGACAAGGGGTGAAACCTGATATACATATGTTTGAAAATCTTGAACTCAAAAAGAGAATTCACAAGGTCCAAAAAAAATCTCCATCATAATTTCTTAGGCATGTTCCCTCATATAGCTTTCCCACCCCATGCTGCGCGCGCGCGCACACACACACACACACACACACACACACACACACACACACCCTACCCAGAGAGTGGCATTCATGGACTACCCACAGTTCTGTACAGAGCAACCGATGGGACAAACCATCCCTTGAGGCATCTGAGAAAGTGCATCGACTGTCTTTTCAGTCCCTTCTTGCTTCATCACTCCCTAACCTTTTCTTTCCCAACAAAAATCCTAGAGGACTTGGGTCAGTTAAATGCTAGTACAGCCACAAGCTTAAAATGTTTATTGTTACTATTTTTTAAGTTGGATGCTGGAAACTGCATGCATTACGTTTGAGTGACCCCAACAAGCCGCCTTTGTTCCCCACTCATGGCTGTGGAGAATCTACTCCAGGCTCTTGCTGGTTTCCGGTTTGCGTCGTTTTCTGAAAAGACCCTAGATGCCTTGCCTGACCCAGTCCCTGTGGCTCCCTCCCACACCAGGCTCGCTGCTCTGCGAGCTCACAGAGCTGAGCTCACCTGCCCTAGAGGCTGTTTAGCAAGATGGCTGCTGGCAAGGGTTCTGATGTTTTGAGTAGAGCTGGGCTGGAATGGCCCTTCCCCTCCATTTCCTCCCTGCAGGGGGGTTAACAGGAACATCCCCCTCAGAGTGTCACGGTGAGGACCAGTTAATGTGCTGGAGATCTTCCGCTTGCTCCTCCAGACCTTTCTCCACCCCGCTCTGGGCCCCAGGAAGCTCTGTCGCCCTCTGCCTTCCAGTGCTGTTCAGCCCAAGGGGGTCGGGAGCAAAGAGGGCAGGAGAGGGAGGGGCCTCCCGGCTCCCCCTGTACAGGCACCGTGGGGCAGCAGTGGCGTGTCCCTGTCATGGCCTTCTCCTGTGGCTACTCTGGTTCCAGTAACGACTGGCCCCTTTAGACTTCCCTCCACACTCACCCCCCAGGGATATCCCACCCCTTTTATTACTTCCTCTAACCCTGTCGTACCTTTGCAAATGGACCATTTATCAAACTGTTCCCATTGAGTGTGCCATCTGTTTCCTGCTGGAACTCTGATTGATACCGATAAAGAGTATCAGCTGTTGAGTATTGAGCACTTAGCCTTGTGACTCAGCACTTTCTCTGCTTGTATTTTATTCTCACCACAACCCTGTGTGGCCAGCATTAGCATCATCCTTTTACACTGAGGCTCAGGGAGGGGAAGAAATGCACAGCATCAAATGGCTGTGAGCAACAGATGAAACAGAGGTCTGACTCAGGACCTATGCTCTTAACCACGATGTCATATGGTCCCCATTATTAGGTGGTGCCTGTTGAGTCCTTTGCACAGTAGGGCCAGCCGACTCAATAAGGCTCCATAAATGGTAGCTTAAAATCACAACCATACCACACGGAAAACACCCGCAATCCTAAATTCAACTCTAGCATAACCCTAACCCAACCCTAACCACAATGCTAAGGTTAAAATCTCACTGTAACACCACACTAAGGTTACCCTCTCATCTCACCCTGACCACCACCCTACTGTGAAATACTGTATCACCCTAACCACATCCCTAGTCCCACCCAGTCCTAACCCAAGCATTCACCACTGTAACCACAATTCTAGACATCCCATCAGGGTCAGACTAAGGTCAGGGCAAGTGGCGAGCACTGGGAGGTCTCCCTGACCCTCTGCCTGCTCCTGGGTGACTGTCCCCATCCCACTGACAGGTGCAGTCCTGTCCCCTCACTCCACTTATACTCTGCTAATTAGACTCAACATGATTGCCCACAAGGCATTTGTGTAACATCTATTTCCCGCATGTCACCGAGCTGGTGACTTTGGTGTGGGGCAAAAGGGGAGGAAAGAGGAGGGTAGGAAATCTAGCACAGTGCCTGAAACATAGCAGGGCACAGGAAATGCTGTCGATGGTGGTGATGAAGAAGGAGCATGGAGGAGGAAGAAGCTCTATAGCTTTCTGGATCATTCTGCTGCAGGCTGTGGGCAGATAGCAGGTGAACAGAGGGCTAGGGCCTGCGCTGGGCTGGAGTCCCTCTCTGTAATCACACCTAGCGAGGTTCTGATAAGCCTGGAAAAGGAAGAGATTCCTGGAAAAGGGAGACATGGCAGTCTTCACCAGAGATTTTGGGGCTGCCTCAGGCCAGATGTTCGCCTTCGAGTTTAACTAGGAGAGAAAGGAAGGCAAGAGAACGTGTGCAGGAAGCAGACACCCTTTTTCCGGAGCCTGCCCACTTGTCCTATGGTGGGTAACAGGAGAGGTATTAGAAGGTGCTGGGCTCCCTTCTCCTCTGAGCAGTCAGAGGCCCGTGCTTGGTATCTCCACCAACCCAGGGGTGTCTGCGCTGGGCTGAATACTCCTTCTTCATGACCTCTCTTGGGACCACCAGGCCTAGAGGCAAAGCGTAGCCAGAATGCAGGTCTCAGGCTACATCTGCCGAGTCTGTATCTTTTTGTTATTCACACATGGCTAGCCAAGACCCCGCCCAGGCCCTGAGCTCTGTGGGTCTCAGGTACATGTGTGGGTCAAGAAGGTGCATATTAATACTCTAAAAAGCCCCAGAGGTCTACACCCTTCACCATTTCAGAGAGACCTAGAAGGGACCTACCTCAGCAGCCATACCCAGTTATAGAGCACTGCTTTGAAACAACATACTTTGTGGGGGGAAATGTGAAACCTCTCCCTCCTGAGAAGCCAGGTCCAGGGTCACTACATACAGCCGCACAGGTTGTGCACTGCACAATTCTTGGAGCACCTATCCTAGAAACTGTGATATGACGGACATCTCCTATTGTATCAAGTTATGGAACCATCCAGCACTGAAGAGCCTGTCTCACTCCTTTCCCTGGTGGGAATGGAGCACTTCAGACCTAGCCACTTCCTCCAAGCCATCTTCTGGGCAGTGCTGAGGGACCCTGCACACAAACCTTAATGTGAACCATCTACACTCGTAGAACCCCCTGCAAGCAGTAAAGGAAGTGCTTGGCTGAGACACAGATATTTTTCTACTCTCCTCAAAAAGCAGCAACAGGGCTTCTGGGATTTCAGACTTGGGAAAATAAAACCCTCTCCGTTTGCTCTGGCTGGAGGCCCACAGTGACCATCTCCCTCTGACTACTCCCTCTGAGCCCTGTCTCTTCCAAACCCACAAGCCCAGGGGGTAGGGGTGGGGGTGGTCATGGGGCTCTTTTAAGGCCCAAGAGGCAGAAGAAACTGGAAGGATACCCCCTCACAGCTGCCACATTCCTGTACCAGCCTCCTCAGAGTCTGCTAAGTCCAGCTTAGTCACCATTAGGAAAGAAGGATTACCCGAGTCCACCCTGGCTCCAGAGACCCCAGGCCTAGGGGCAGAGAACGAGCAGGTGTCTACCTGCTGGGAGGATTGGAAGATCCCCTTCCTGGTCAAAGACATGCTGGGGGATGGGCTGAGTGTCAGCTCAGAAAGGAACAGACCCAAGACCATCTTTTTTTTTGCTCCAGATAGCAAGAGGGGAGGCACTGCAAGGTGGGTGTTCATTCAGTAGCTATTTATTTATTGAGTGTTTACTATATACCAAGCACTGCTCTAGGAGATTGGGATAGGTCAATAAACAAAGCAAGATCCTTGCCCTTGAGAAGCTCACATTGTAGCTGGGGAAAAACAGATGATACATACTAAACATAACAAGTAATTAACTTAGAAAATAGAAGATTAAAAGTACTATGAAAATAAGAAGTAAACAAGATGAAAGGACTCTCCAGTTGGGGGTTTACAATATGTAATAGGGAGAGAGGAGATGTCTCCCTCCTAGAAGAAACCAGGTCCAGGACTATCACATACAGCTGCCCAGGCTGTGCACTGCACAACTGTTGGGGTACCTGTCACAGACACTGTGCTCTGTGCGGTGAAGTATATCTCCTGGCTTGTATCCAGTGGCTAAGGTTAACCCTAAGACTAAACCTTAGTGGTGAGGGAGGGCTTCAATGAGGAGCTTCTCCTGAAAACCCATGTATGGGGCCCACATTTCGAGTCCACATTGGGCTCTGTGCTGACAGCTCAGAGCCTGGAGCCTGCTTCAGATTCTGTGTCTCCCTTTCTCTCTGCCCTTGCCCACTTATACTCTGTCTCTCTCTCTCAAAAGTGAATAAACATTAAAAACAAACAAACAAAAAAATTTTTTTTAAAGTAACCCATGCACAAGGAGGAGTCATAAGAAAATACCCCAGGACGCTGTCAAGGCTGCTAATTAACAACACAAACCGGCATTTGCAGAAAACATTACAGTTCACAACGCAATCTTTTGCCCACAATGTTTTTGTTAATCCAGACAACGTCCCAGTGAGGAAAGACTTAGTTGTTCCTATTTTATAGATAGAGACATGAAGTCTTAGTGTCGTTAAGTGGCTCGCCCAAGCCACAAAGCTACTTAGTGTCCCAGCTTGGAAGCAAAATTGGGTCTCCTGATTCGAAGTTCTTTCAAAATAGTGTATTCAAGGTCCTCAGGGTTGGGGAACTCCAGGAAAACCCCAGGGGGCAAGCTTGGGACTCAGAGTTACAAAAACAAATCAGAAAAATATAAGGCTAAAAAAAAAGATGACACTCCATCCCTAGAGATCTCAAAAGCCTGACTTGGTCAGGATTGCAGGGTTGAGGCACCCTAGCAGGGCTCACCCCTGCACGGCCTCGAGGAAGGGGTGACAGCATGAAAGCTGCAGGTTGCTTAACCCCACTGCAGCCTTGCCAAGAACCTGAGGCCAGAAGGTCAGGGACGGCTAAGGTCTGCCTCAGGGAACGCACCATGTGTCCTTGTCATGATCTTGGAAATGGGTAAAAGGGGAGAAAGCACATTTCACCATGTGGGATGGAAAATGACCAAGCTGGAGGCCAGAATCTGACATTGTTAACTCAACCTCAGAGAATATCCACTCTATGTCTCTGATTTACAAATGTGGAAACTGAGGCCAGGAGGGCAAAGGAGTTTTCCAAAGCCTTGTAGCATGAGCCAGTCCCTCATCATGTCCCAGGGGAACTGGAGAATGGTCTTGGGTCCTAGGGGCCTTGAATGAGGGAGGAGGAAGGAGGGAGGACACAGGGCCATGTTGCCCCAAGGAGCCAGCAGAGGGCCTGCGGAGGCAGGTTGGAGCCCAGAGCAGAGGAGGGGAGCAGGTGGGAGGTGTCTGGAGCAGCAGCCTTGCTCAGAGGACCCTGGCAAGCCTTCAGACTGGCCCAGAGTCGGATCTCCTGGGTTCCCCGGACAGATCCCTAACCCAGCTGCAGAGCTCTGTTGTGCCTCAGTTTCCCTATCTGTAAGTCTATGCAGTGGGGAGGAGAAAAGCCCATCCTGGCAAATGGGGTGTCTCACGCTGATTTGTCATAGATGGGGTATTTATGGGCCCTTCTCTGTGCCAGACACCCCACCGATCCCTCCACTTACGTTACTTCTCTCAATCCTTCTATGAGGTGGGCATCAGTTTTCCCATTTCAGATTCAAAGAAACTGAGCTTCAGTGAGGTGAAGTGCCTTGCATAACTTGTTTATGAGGGCACCAGGGTTCAAATTCGGCCTGGCTCCAAAACCCAGCGCTCCCTTGAGACACACACTGGCTGCTTCCTCGCACCTTCTCGCTCCTTCCGTTCCCAGCTGCCCTCGGCCCCAGGTTCCTTGTTTCTGGTTCATCGATCTCCTCTCTGCCATTCCGTCAGGCAGTGGTGCTGGCTGCCTTTGCCCCCAGGCTGGGAGCCTGGGTCTGCCCTGTGGTGGCTCCTGTGCAGTGATCTACTTGGGCAGAGACCACTCCTCGGGGGCGGAGACCCTGCACCACCAGAGGAGGCCCAGGCAAGGCCTGGGAGTGAAGGGGGCGGCACTCCCGTGGGAAACCTGTAGGCTCACTCTCAGCAACAGCAGGTTCAAGGTCACAGGTCAGAAAGTACAAAGGGGACCCAGGCAGAGAGGTGGGGGCTGAACAATTCTAGGGGCCTGTCCTGAGTAGGCGAGTCCTACCCACAGGCAGCTGCATGAGCTCAGTGGCCCAGTGCTCACTGCTGAGGCTGGGCCTTCAGCAGGGGCCGTGCTGGTACCTGCCCTTTCTCCCTTGTCCACAGGCAGAACCCTGGAGAGGCCTGGCACAGGCCTGCATCTCAGGCAGGCTGGGGGAGTGCAGACCAGTGACCTCACCTCTCTGAGCTTCATCAACATAATGGGGACACTGGGCGCAGAGCTGTGACAAGTACGAGGCGACTGGGTGGAGAGCTGAGCCTGTCACTCAGCACGTGTTCACCCAACCCCATTCTGGGCCAGGCATATTCAGGTGCTGGAGGGGTAGCAGTAAGAACGCATATAAAAACCCTTGCCCTTGCGGGCCTGACCTTTTTATCAGGATAAAAAAACAACAACAACAATAAATCAGATTAATAAGTAAAACACAAAAGACATTAGTGCGATGGAGAAAAATTACTGGGGGTGGAGTGAGGGGGCAGGGTTTGGGATGTGCAGTTTTAAATCAGGTGAACAGAGGGGCGCCTGGGTGGCTCAGTCGGTTGAGCATCCGACTTTGGCTCAGGTCATGATCTCACCGCATCAGCTCTGTGCTGACAGCTCAGGGCCTGAAGCCTGTTTCAGATTCTGTGTCTCCCTTTCTCTCTGACCCTCCCCTGCTCATGCTGTCTCTCTCTCTCCCTCTCTCTCACAAATAAATAAAAACATTTAAAAAGTTTTAAATCAGGTGAACAGAGGGCCCCACTGAGAAGAAAAGAGCTAAAGAGGGAGGAAGTGAGCCATGTGAGTATCTAGAGAGAGAGTTTGATGTGGTTTGAATTGTACCCCTCACTAAATGTGTTGAAGTCCAAACCTTCATCCTATAATCGTGACCTTATTTGGATATGGGGTCTGTGCAGGTGTAATCAGTTAGGTTTGGATGAAATTATACTAGATTAGGGTGCACCCTAAATTCAATGCCCTTATAAGAAGGACACCACACCCACCCACCACCACCCCACACATAGAACAGGCCATGTGACAACAGAGGCAGAGATTAGTATGATATAGCTACAAGCCAAGGGACACCAAAGATTGATGGGAGCCATCAGATGCTAGAAGAGAGGCATGAAACAGATTCTCTCTCAGAAGGAACAACCCTACTGACATCTTGAATTTGGACTTCTGCCCTCCTGAATGGCAGGAGAATAAATTTCTGTTGTATTAAGCCACGAAGTTTGTAGTAATTTGTTGTGGCCACTCTAGAAAATATGAACACAGTATTCCAAAGCGGAGGGGGGAGGGTAGTAAGTGCAAAGGCCCCGAGGTAGGAGCACCTTTGGCATATTTTAGGAAACACCAGTTGGCCCACGTGACAGAAGCAAAGTGAATGAGGGTAATGGGTGATAAAAGTGGACATCAGAGATGTCAGAAAGGTTTTGGGGGTCAAATCATGTAGGGCTGCCCTGTGGCAAGCCCTAGAGAGGGGGAGCTGTTACATTTCAGATGGAGGGTCCCAGCTGGAATGCGCTGCAGTGGGGGGGTTTGGTTGGCCCCCATGACCTTTATCCCCTGGTCTACCTTTGAATACATTACATTAAGTGAAAAAAAAAATGACACCCATCTAACTCTGTATGTTAACTACACTGGAATTAAAATTTTTTAAATGGCAAAGGTAAATTATGGTAGCAGATAGAATTAAGGTTGCTAATCAGCTGACAAAATAGAATGTCCTGGATTACCCAGGTGGGCCATGTTTCAAAGTAGAGGAAGGTAGCAGACAAATCAGTGAGAGAGATTCAGCCAAAGAGGAAGGTAGGGGGGAGATTCAAAATGTGAAGAGTTCATGTGCCTTTGCTGGTTTGGAAGATAGGAAGATGGCCACAAGCCAAAGAGCAGAGATGGCTTCTAGGCTAGAAACAGCCCTCAAGGGACAGATAGCAGGAAATGGAGACTTCAATCCTACAAGTGCAAGGAACCGAATTCTGCCAACAACTTGAGTGAGTGAGGAAATGGATTCCCCCCTAGAGCCTCCAGGAGCTGAGCCCGCTGATACCTTGACTTCAACCTGGTGAGACCCGAGCAGATGTGTGGCACATTGAGCTGTACGATAACGCATGTGGATTGGGTTAAGCTGCTGGTTTGTGACAATCTGTTACAGTAGCCATAAGAAACTAACATGGTGGATTAAGAAGTGGGGTGTGTGGGCAGGAGATCCGAGGGGTGGGGGAAGAGGGAGAGAAAGAGAGAGGGAGAGACAGAGAGAGAGACTGGGTCGGTATAAAAAGAAGGTGAACTCTAGCTGCCTTCTGGGGGAGCAGCCCACTGACAGCCACTACCACGGGGCCCACAGCTTCCGCGACCTCTCCCCACCACCCCCGCTTAGCACTGCCCTCCAGGCCTGTTGTTGTCCAAGGAGTGTGCAACGCTGCTTAGAATGTCCCCAGAGCCCAGCTTCTAGGTCCTTGGGTCAGGCTAAGGAGCAAACCCAAGGGAGGTGCCTCCCATTCTGAGAAACATGACGCCTCCCTTGCTCCCCTCTCCCACAGGGCTCCCCTCCTTACCGTAAGGATGCTCCTGGTAGAACAAACAAGCCAGCCAAACCTACTCTGGGTGCTGCTGTGGGATCTGCTAGTCCCGGCTCCTCTGAGGCTGGCCTGGGCTCTGACTGTTCCCCCGAGCAGGTCTATACACACAGGCATGCACCCCAGGTTTTATCTGCTCTTTGCCACCCATGTCTCCAGAGCCAAAAGAACCAGCCTGCTGATGGCGAAGCTGTACTGAGGCCTAACTCCTCTCCGGCACCCTTTCTGCCATCATCTCAGGTGAGGACTATTGACTCTCATTACTAAGGATTCGTGCCTCCTGTCACACAGCTGGGGAGTAGTAAATCCAGAATTGGATCCCCAGGATCATCTGAATCCAAAGCCCAGGCCGGAGCTGCCCTATTCCAGGTGTGGCCCATGGACCAGCAGCATCGGCATCACCCGAGAGCACATTAGGGCTGCTCTCCCCAGACCTGTAGGATCAGCGGCTGCATGTTAACAAGTTCCCACGCGGTGCACATGCCCCTTGCAATATGAGAAGCATGCATGTAAAGCGCTTCTCTGTGGCTGGCCGGTCTGTCCCAGGTTGTTGTCACCACCCCTCCCCCCAACCTCTTCTGGCCTGTCCCCAGCCGCCTGGCTCTTGCCCACCAGGTAGGGCAGGCCCTCTGACCAGCCTTGGGGAAGAAACCTGGACCGGGTCTCGGAGGGAGTCTCCAGGCCCCTGCAGCCAGCCCCGGCCACAGCTGGACAACATCGATCTGTGTCTGGCTCTCTCCATAGGGCGTGCTGCCGCCGCTGCCCCAGACGCTCCCGGCCCCTCCCTTTCAACTTCCTTTTGGAACACGCCTCTCTTGGTCTCTGTCTAGTGCTTTCCTGAAGCAGGTTTCTGGACATCACCAATCCTTGCAGTGTCTCCCCTCGCTAAATATTTTGGGTCCCCCCCCAACTTCTAGAATGCCCCCTGCTTCATGTCACTCCCTCTAACCAGACACCAAGAGCCTGTGCAAGTTGCCATGGGGAAAGAGGCCAAAGGCTGCTTGGGGAACCTAGCCAAGCTCACAGGAAATGTCTGACACCACCAGGCAAGCGGGATTTGGCCTCTCAAAGCAAAACACAGCTGGGCTGCCAGCGGGCCACTCGGACTTTCCCAGATTTCATGGCACTGAGGTCCTGGGGAAGAGACAGGGAGACTGGGCTGGCCTGGAGGCTGCCACTCATTCACGACCACACAGTAGCCCCTGGCCAGGGAGGCTGTGAGGCTGGAAGAGGATGTCCCTGCTGTGGGCCACTGACCTCACTGCAGGCCCTTGCCCTTCACTGCCTCTCTCGCACGTGGATCCTTTGCTGGGGGATGAAAGGCTCATGTACCTCAGCCTCCTCTCTCCCCGGCATTGGGACTCATCCATTTATTCATTTTGCTCACATAAACTGAGCACCTACAGTGGGCCAAGCACAGAATTAGGTACCAAGGACACAGTCATAAGAGAGCAGGACACAGTCCCTACTCTCAGGGAGCTTCTGGTCCGGTGAGCAGATGAATCGACCGTCCCGAGGCATAGTGTGGAGTGCTCCCCCAGGGAAAGCACAGAGCCTCCCCTCTTCCTGCACTCAGAGCAGCACAGTGGCTGGGGTGTCGGTTCCAGGTACAAGGTGAGGATTCAATGCTGGGTGGACCCTTTCTAGGGGACTCTTCCATTTGGACCCAGTGAAGCAAATGTGGGCTGAGCATTTTCTATAAGCTAGGGCTGTGGGAGGAGCTTTGGGGGAGATCCAAAGGAGAAATGGAGTCGCTGCCTTCCAGGGCCCAGGCCACACAGTCTGATTGCAGACACAGGGCACAGATCCACGGGGTGTGGGCTGCAGGGGGTCAGAGTTGGGTGGAAGTGATCAGGGGACCTTTTGGAAAAAGTGAGACTGGGGCTTGAAAAACAGCAGGGGTGGGATGGGCTGGCACGATGTTGAACAGGGGATGTTGAACAGCTCTGACCCCAGAGAGCAAGGGACAGCATGGCCTGCCGAGCCACCATCCCCCATCCCCACCTATGCGCACACATAGGAGTTCCATGCATTATAAAGTGAATGGATCCTACAAGCCGAAAGAGAGCTTGCCCGCAAATGCCGTGTTGGAAGGACTCTACTCCCATCCTGCTCTGGGCTGACTCTGGAGCTGGGTGCCTTCACACCAGACCCACCCACCTTGCACCAACAGCTGGGACCAATCATAACAAGGCTTAGGCCCTGCCCACCTGCTCACAGCCAATGCCGGGCCACTCACTCTGCCTCCTATGTTGTCTACCTGGCCACTAGCTCTGCACTTCTCTCTGCCCCAGCATCCCAAGGCCTTGGCCAAAGGGTTTGGCTCTTCTCGTTTTGATTTTGGATCTCCCTAGACCTCAGCCTGAGTCCATCCCTCTGCCCTTTGTGCTTCAGGCCGCCCTTGGAAACTACCTGCTTGGATGGTTGGGGCTCTGGACCCCTACCTTACTGAGACCCTCGTTGCCTCCCCCTTCAGAGATGCTGGGCAATCTCATGCTCCTTTCCTTTCTCTCCTGAGCTTTTTCTGCTTGGGGCCCTGACCTTGAGGTTAGCCTCCTCTCCCTGGTTCTCCTGGCTTCCCAGAGGACAACTCCTTTTTCCCCTTAGTTCAGCAAGACAAGGTTGCAACATTTCAGAAAGAACATCTTAAGTAGGAAGCGAATGGAAAAACGAGCCTGAAAAACCAAAAGGAAAACATGGCCCCCTAGAAATGGACCAGTTTACAGAGTTCAGATTTCCTGTCCAGAGCTAGAAAAAGTCTAGCCAGGTTGGCTGGTAAGCAGGCCAGGGAATCCTGCCCATGAACATTCCCCTCGCCCCACATGTTCCGTCTCTTCTTCAAGAGAGAGGTTACTGTTGTGCAGCGAGTGAACTGAAAGGTTTCTTCAGGCAGAGGGGTCCTTTCTGCATGGACCATAGGCAGAGGATGAGGCAGAGGAGGAAAACATGTTTTTAATGTTTATTTATTTTTGAGAGAGAGAGACAGAGTGCAAGCAGGGGAGAGGCAGAGAGAGAGGGAGACACAGAATCCAAAGCAGGCTCCAGGCTCTGAGCTGTCAGCACAGAGCCTAACGCGGGGCTCAAACTCACAAACCATGAGATCATGACCTGAGCTGAAGTCTCTGGACACTCAACCGACTGAGCCACCCAGACGCCCCAGAGGAAAACATTTATAAAGAGTTTACTACGCGGCAGCCACTGTTTTAAGCACTTTCTTCATATTAACTAACTTAATCCTTACAACCATTCCATGCTTGTGATTATCATCATTGTCCCTGCCTTCCTGATGAGGAATCAGAGAGGTAAATAACTTGCCCAAGGCCACCCAGCCAGGAAGTGGCCACGCCAGGATTCGAAACAAGAGGGCCCAGGTATATGCCTTCCTTTCTCCTAGGACGTGGAGGAAGAGACTCCACTTCCCATCTCCCAGGCCACCCCAGCCTGGCAAAGTCTGTGTGAACCCCAACCCCCACTTTCCTGCTCGCTGCTCCTCTGGTCAGGGCAGGAAAGGGGAAGAGAGCAGGGAGGAGGGGAGGAAGGATAACTCTGATCTTCTGTACCAAGGTCTTCACCAAATGGTCCTCAGGAAGATTCCCCTTTAGAAAGAGACTGTGCCCCTGGACCCGAGGTCCCACTGAGGAGGGGACTTACCTGGCCGGTGGCAGCTGTGATGCCAGTGAGCGTGTTCTGGGTGTCGTGGTGCTTTCTCTGGCTCCGCCACTCCTGCGTGGGTTGGGTGACCCCTCGGCTGAGCGCCGGGGTGCTGGCCTCTTGTTTTGGGGGTCAAATTCCTCCTCAGGAATGACCTCCTCGCAGCGGGCTCCGCGGAAGCCAGAGCGGCACACGCAGAGCTGGGGCCGGCTGCAGGACCCTCTGTTTTGGCAGGGCGGCTGGCACACAGCTGAGGAGACAGGGAGAGGGGTGAGGGCAGGCGCCCGGGCGTCCTGACACATTCCTGGCTGGTGCTGCTTGGCCTCCCTGACTCTGGCAGGGAGGCTGACACTGGCCTTAGGAGGCTCCCTGGGCCCATTTGTCTCCCCTCCATCCTCCGGTCCCCAGGGAGAGGTTCCCCTGTCATCTCTGAACAGCCAAGCGGACACTGAATGGCCAAAGGTGTGGAGCACTCGACATTGATTGCATTGTACATTTGTGCTCACTTCTCGTTGTCTGTCTCTTCTCCCAGACTGAAAGTCCCAGAGGGCAGGTGTTTTGTTTTCTTCCCTCCTGCCGCCCCAGAACTTGGGATAGAGACTGTCACAGAGTAGATTCTCAATAAGCAAACAAACAATGAATGAGTGAATGAATGAATGAGTTTCTTTTATGGGAAAGGGTTCAACCCCGGCCTGAAAGTTAGGGTGGGGGGGATTGGGTTTTTGGGGTTTTCCTGTCTTCGGTGAGCTGTGTGATCTTGACCTCATTGAGCCCCTGTTTCCTCATGAATCACATGAAGAGCAGACTGAGGAGGCTGGGGGCATCCTAAGCGTCTCTCCGAGACATCTTCAGCACTGATAGTCTCTCTTCTTCTTCCTCTTTGGAGAGCATCTGCTCTCAAGCTCCTCATCTTCCATAGCAAGTGGTAGAACTCCTGACCAAAAGCAGGAAGAATTCTGCCTCCTGGGCTCTGGGTCCAGCCTGGGGGCAAAGTGGGGCTGGACTGGGGCCCCTTCCTCTGAACTGGCACTATGCAGCAGCCACTGGCTCCCAGAGCCATGACTTTCACTGCCCTTCATCACCTTGCAAAATCTGGAGCCCCTTTCAGTGACCAGCAGCCGTGGGAGAGGGAGTCCCATGCAGAGGCAGGCACTGGGATACGGGGCCCTGCACGGGGAACACGAAGGAGCCTGGGAGAGCACGGTTAGGCTCATGTTGGAGCCTCTAAACCCCAAGTCCCCTCTATCTGTCACTCATTCACTCAACAAATATTTGCTGAGCCCCTACTGTGTACTAGAAACTGGGGACAACGTTTTTGTCTACATGGAGCTCACAGTCCAGTGGGGGAGACCAACAGGAAATAAGAAAATACCATAACACTGGGCAGTATCTCAGGCTGTGAAGACAATTAAACAGGGTGATGCAGGGGCCCACACCTGACTTTAGATGGGGAGATCAGGACAGGTCTCTCTGAAGAGCTGGCTGCAACGGATACAAAGGAGGTGGACAGGCAAAGAAAGGTCTGGGCAGAGTTTTCCAGGCAGAGAGTAAGGCACATCCAAAGCTCTGGGAGCTGGAGGGAGCATGGTATGTTCGAGGAAGTGCCAGAGGCCCAGGGAGGATGGGGTCCGGTGATAGGGGAGAGCATGCGAGGTCAGGGAAATAGGCAGATCTCTAGGCAGACCCTCGTGGGCCTCAGTTATTCTAAGTGCATTAAAATACCAGGCGCCACTACACAGGTCCTGAGCCTGGGATTTCCTGAGCTGTACTCTCCGTTCTGAGAACAGGCCTGGAGTCCAAACCAGAGTCCAGTCTGAATAAATCTCTCCAAAATTCTACTTGGCCCATGCCACCTCCCTCTCAGAGACTCTCGCTGGCTCCCGGGTGCCTCCAGGAGTCGAGTCCAGAGACCAGCACCAAACACTTTCCCCAGTCTGATCCCCCTCTAACAGTCAATCCCTCTAAGTCAACCTGCGGTGGCCAGACTGGCCTGTGGATATGGCTCTCTCTTCTCTCTGCCTCTGTGGGTACTGCGGCCCCTCCCTGGGACTCTTTCCCATTCCTCTTCACTTACCTAAGTCTTACTGTTCCTTTAAGGCCTCCTCCCCATCCCTGATGACCACCTCCAGCTAGTGCACCCTCCTGTGAGCAACTAGGACTGGCACTCACGGTGCACACTGCTCAGTGGGCACGCTGCAGTCAGCACAATGGGTTTTTCACATACGTGGCTAAATTCCCTATTGGTTCATAAGATCAGCTCTTGCGACTGTCCCTTACAACTCTTTGCATCCTTAACCCTAGTGGGTGCATACCAATGACAAAAGTATTATTATTTTTTATTATGGCAGCTACTATCTATTGAGTATTTACACTATGCCAGGCACTGTACTTTGCGTATACTATCTCATTTAACCCTAACAACAATCTTTGGCAGCAAGTGTGATTATGATTCTCATTTTACAAATAAGGCCTCAAGCTCAGAGAGAGAGATTCAAAACTTGCCTGAGGGCATCCAACTAGTCAGTGGTGGATCTAGGATTCGAATCCAGGTCTGTTTGACTGCAAAGCCCAGGCTCTTTCCTCCCCACTGCCTCCCAGTGGGGCTGGTATGGTCCTTCCTCCCTACCATTTCTGAACCTCGACCTGGAGCTGCTGATAAAACAAAGGGATCTGGTGGCTCCAAGTCAGCCACCAAATGCACATGTGCAGGTGGTGGAGACTTCAGGACTCTATCCCTCTCCAGAGCCCACACAGTAAATCTTAGATGATGAAGGACCATGTTTATCAGTTCATGCATTCATTCAGTGAGCATTCATAGGGCACTCACTACATGTGAGGCCTTTGGGAGTACGAACCAATCTCTCATGAAGTGTATTGTCTCATATGGAAGCCGGGACACAGGTCATGTGATAAATGTCAGCCAGAGCCTCAAACCCAGGCTGAGTCAAGGAGAAGGGAAAGTCAAGGAAGGCATCCTGAAGGAGGTGGTGCTGATCAGAGACACAAAGGATGAGTTGATCGGGAATCATGTGGGTCAACAGCAATCTGCCCTCTCAGGGGACAGTGGGGAAATACAGGTCTTACTTCAGGATTCCAACCATGAGCTGAATCCTGTTGCCGGAGCATTTCCTGAGGCCTCAGCATCACTTCCTGGCAGGCCCCTGGCCTCCACATAAACAGACCATGTCAGAGAACTGACCCTGAGCGCCTCCCCAGACACATACTGTCACAATGGCAGAATCGGGGCCTGTCGCCTGGCTGCCACTCTCTCAGCCCCAGTGGACTTGGCCCCCACCTGACCACCCACAGGCCCCATCACTGCCACCACCAGAGACCAGCCGGGCCACCCAACCAAGGCCGGTGAACACTGTGGAAGCAGGTTTGTCCAGGGCAGGTCTTGGCCCTGCTTTAGTTCTGAGAGGGAGCAAAGGAGGAAGGCCCGAGTGGTTTCCCGCGAACACTGCATGACGCCTCGTCTCTCGGACCATCTCCCTGTGGGCCGGGACCAAAGCCTGGCCTGGGCGAGAGGAGCATCATGCAGCCTCTCCCAATCCCAGTCTCCCTCCACCTCTGAGTGGGCAGTCCTTGCCTTTAGACAGCTTTTCAAAGCCAGTCTAGCTTCCATCCTTCTCCTCTTGGGCCCCAGGATGGCCCACCCTTGACTTTAATAATGGGATCTTTCACTCTCTAGAAACCTCAGACCTCCAATCCTGCAGGCCTCCAGGTCTCACTTTTATTCTGATTCACTCACGTCTGGTTCTGGCTTATTTGCTACTCTATTCCGTCAACAGTTGGTGAGCACCCCTCTCTAGGCCAGACTGGCTGCCGGGGGGGGGAGGAGTGGGGGGGGAGCGGGAGGGGGAGGGGAGGTTTCAAAGACGACAAGACCGGTTCCTGTGTGGAGGAAGTTCTGCTCAAGGGATGGTTCTCAGAGCCACGAAGCCCCTTGCCGTACAGGGGGTTAGATCCTCACTGAGGACCAGGGCTGGCAAACTTCGGTTGGCTGTTCGGTACAATGAACAGCATATTGAAAATGGTGGTTGGGGGAAACCATAAAAACGGCATTTATGTATGTATGTAATACCACGGTAAATAAACGTTCTAGAAGGTTCCAAGCCGGCCAGATTTGTTGACAGAAAAAAACCTGCTTGGGAAGATAACCTCTCTGGATCAACCACTTATGAAACTGCACAGAGGCCCAGATTTGCCAAGTGTGAGGTTTGGGGAGGTTTGGAGCCAGCCCTCCCTGACTCTATCAGCGCTGACTCCGTCGGCATCCTCTCTTGAGCTGTTTTACATGTTTTAGCAGGATGCAGACAACTATCTGATCTCCTCACCAAAGCGGTCACGCTTTTGTTCTGAGCTGGGCATCTGCATCATGGGGTTGAGGCTGAAACTCCTCTTTTCTCTCTCCACTACCCCAAAAGTCACCCCCGAATGCCTCAAAGTGGTGGTTCCTAGTGCCTATCTGTCAAGGGCACGTTCTTCTGACAGTTTTTACTGGTCTGCCATAAAATAAGGAAATTAAACATTTCCTGAGTTTTTTTTATAATGCTGTTTTCCCATTTAAAGAGTGTCTTTTATTGTGAGATAATGTCTTTTCTACTTTTTAATTTTTGCTGTTCTCCTTATTTACCAATTTATTTTTAAAATCTTTATTTTTGAGACAGCGCAAGCAGGGGAAGGGGCAGAGAGAGGAGGACAGAAGATCTGAAGCGGGCTCTGCATTGACAGGCTGTCAGCACGGAGCCTGATGTGGGGCTCGAATTCACTAACCGGGAGATCATGACCTGAGCTGAAGTCGGACGCTCAGCTGACTGAGGCCCCCAGGAGGTGCTCCTTGGTGCTGTTTTTAAATTAGAGGTGATGGCAAATGGTACTTTGTATTTCTAACATCCCCACTTGGCGAAATGAAAAGTTGGCTACTGCGCTTTGGTACCTAGGATGTTTTTGGATATTTTACTGGTGCATGAAATCCAAAAGTTTGGGACCCTTTGGCAATAGTGGTCATGTGTCCTTTTGTTGAAAGGAGATGGAAGCAAAACATTCCTGTCAAATGAGCACAGATTTCAAAGCTGCATCGGAAAGGAAATCATCCCTGTCAGAATGGGCGATGGCAGGGGCTGCTGCCTAGAGCAAAAAAGGAAATGCCGAGGGCCCCGGGGACAGGCAGTTCCATGCAGTGTTGGAGAATTTTAAAGGAGAAAGCTCCCAGCCATGACCAGCCGGGAAGTCTTTATGTTCTGTTCATGGAACCTCATCTCTCCCACTTTCCTACAAGAGCAGAGATCATGCTTTGTACTTGAGCAATCAACCAAGATGCGGTATATGGCTTTTGTGAGTATTCATTGATTGATTATTGGTAAAAAAAAAAAAAAAAGGTTGTCAAGCATGATGCCATGATGTCCATGCTTAGCCATCGAGGGCACACCCAGCAGCCCCCTCCCTGCCCCCCCACCAGAGGTCAGCATCCTCAGACAACCAGCAAGCAAGGCTATTTCAGCCTCCCCGTGCTCACTGGCCAATGCCAGTCCTCCTTAGCCATTCATAATTTGGGCTTCTCCTGAACCCTTTGCTTTTCCACACTCTCCTGGCACTCCCTTCTTCGCTGAGGATTGGACATGTGGAAAGTTTCAGCTTTGAGAGTTCAGCCCTGCGCAGTTAGCAGGATGCCAAAGGAGAGGGGAATAAAAAGAAAACTCCTGAAATCACTTTGAAAGTAAGAAATAGAAGGCATCGTTCCCTCCAACCCCCACCTTCTGGCTGTGCCCCTTCTACCTTCACTTTGCTCCAAAACAGTCGAGCTGAGGTTTGCTCAGATTTTCCACACAAGCCCCTGCCTCTGGGAGGAGACCAAACTCGGAATGGGCAGGCCCGGGGGTATTCTGGAAATAGCTCTCACCGTGTGGCCTTGCTCAGACTGCCCACCCGCTCTGAGCCTCAGTGATCAACTACTTGGTAGCAGAAAGAAAGAACATGAGGCTGGGAGTCAGAAGGGTTTGGTTTGACCCCGGCTCAGCCACTTCCCTGCTGTGTGACCTTGGACATGTCTCATCTCAGTGAGATGCCTCAACCGGTGCCTCAGTTATCTCTTCTATAAAATGGGGCTGATAATTCCTACCTCAAAGAGTCATGTGAGTCTCAAGGGAGCTTGTGGGTGTGGAGGCACACTGTACTCTCTAAAGTTGTGCCAGACAGTCTCATGCTACAGCCACAAGCTATATGAAGCTATTTAAAATGAAATTGATTAAAATCAAATAAAATGTAAAATTCAGTTCCTTAGTCACAGAAGCCACATTTCTGGTTCTCAGTAGCCACATGTGGCTCATGGCTACCATGTTGAACAACAGGATATAGCACGTTTCCATTATCACAGAAAATTCTATTGGACTGCCTTGTAAAGCTTTAAGAAAAACCACCATTCACCCTTTCCCAGGGAAAGGCAATGTCGGCACAGGCCCTGGTTAAAGGGAAGGACCAAGCCCTATGGGGCAGAGGCAGGGCTCCTTTGTAGATGTTAAAGATGACCAGTCCCCTCTCCATCCCCACCTCCACTGCCCCAGTAGGGCATTTGTCACCAGCTCTCCCTCCTGGGCCGCAGAGACCCCTTCTGCCTCCATCTATGACCTCTTAGACAAGGCACTGACTTCAAGATGGGTCCCTTTAGCCTGTGCCTTCCTCTAAGGCCTCCAGCATTACCACCTCTTGTCTGGGAGATGAACCTTAGTTCCAGATCAGACTCTGGGCCCAGCACCCCTCACCTGAAGCTCAAGTTGCTCCCCAGATCAAACCTCCTTTCTCCCTAAAATCTGTGTCAGTGGGACACCAAGAGCCTACTCACTAAATTCCCTCCCTCCAGATGGGGCCCTGTCTCCTTCCACATCCAGAGGCCTTCACGAACAATATAGTCTCCTACCCGCCCTCAGTGTTTATCTCAGCCCTGCCTTGGGCACCCCAGCTTGGGCCCTCACCCAGAGGTTTCGGTTTGCCTTGGAATTCTCTTACAGAGGGTGGGGTGTCCACCATGCCCTGAGCAGTTTCTCCACAGCCTTGACCTTTGCTTTCCACAGAAAGGGACCCTGATGTCTGAGATCCCTGAGGCAAGGAAATCCCTGTCAGGTCCCCAGCCAACTTCAGAGTCCACCCAGGGATGGGGGACACTCCATACCCGAGCTCTGCCCAGGGGCTGTGTCTCCAGGCCCCAACCTGGGCCCTGAGCCCCCAGGCTGTGGGAGAAGTCAGATCCTCAAGGACTTGCCGGGTCCCGCCACAGCTGTGCTCAGGACGGCTGGAAACTGCACTGGGGCTCAGGGGCCAGCCAAGCACCCGGCTCCAAAAGAGCAGTTGTGTTCACATAAAAGCCTCTAATGAGAGAAAGATGCCGTTCTTGGCCCCTCGTGTGCTCTCTGCAGACGCCGTCTGGCAGGCCAAGCAGGCCTCTACCGTTTGGCGGCCAGAGGGGAGGAAGGGGAGGTGTGAGTCAGACCTTGGCCCCCAGCCCCTCGGCATGGACCGCCCTGTTAATTGCATTAACAAATGCCACAGCACTGGGCCAGTCAGGGGCAGGAGGCCAAGGGCAGAGAGCAGGCTCAATTCCCACCGGCTCCAGCAAGCATGAGGAGACAGACCACTGAGCAGGGCTCAGGCCTGGGTTTGTCTCCAGCCCCTGCCCCAAAGCAGAAGAGTGACCCCACTACCCTGGCAGCCCTGGGGCCTTGTCTGGGAACAGGCAGGGTTTGGAGGTGTCAGTGCCTAAGGGGCCTCTGGAGAGGAGAGAAGGATGGGATGGGGCCCTGGAACAGCCTCCAACAGGGATGAGCCCAGGAACCAGCCTCTTCCAGGGGAGCGGCTCGGGGGCATGGAAGACCATTCTGTGGTTGACATGGAGCCCACCAAGCCCTTCTCCAAGAGCACCAGATCCCTGCCCAGGGCCCAGGAAGATCAGGAGGGAGGGAATACACCATTCCTGCTTACAACTCAGCCAAGGCCACGGCAGAAGCATGAAAGGGAGAACAGCCTTATGGTCAGAGATCTGTGTTCAGATTCTGCAGAACTTTGGGCAAGTTTCTTCACCTCTGTGAGCCTCAGTGGTATCTAGAAAATGGTCATGCATCCAACATTTACTATTTACCTAGGACGGTAAGCAAGACAGACATTGTCCTCTTTGTGGAGCTTCCGACTTAGAGAGTCACAAAAAAAGTAAACACATAAATAGAAGAATTGAAATCAAGGTATGGGTTATGGAGGGCAAAAAAGTCAAGGGGGCTAGGATTCAGAACAAGAAGGCTGGTGTGGGGAAGCCCTGACAGAGGGGTTAGGGGAGCCCCTCTGAGGAGAGCCACTTGAAGCAGAGACAGGAAAGATGACAAGGACCCAGCCTCAATGAGAGAGAAGGAAAAGCAAATGGAGCAGCACATGCAACAGCCCGGAGGCGGTGCATTCCAGGAACCCAGGCTGGATTCGGTGAGCCAGAGGGAATTCTGGGAGACGAGGCTGCACGTCCCGCAGCAGGAAGGCGTGAACTGAGATGTATTATGATACGGTTTATGGAGAAAGACGCAGAGAGTGGGGAGAGCAGGCAGCGGGCTGCGGCCCGTCACCCAGGAGCCCACACTGGCGCCTTGGACTGGAGAGGTGGCAAGGGTAGCAGGGAGAAGCAGACAGGCCCCGAGGGGCTTTAGGAAGTGAAACAAAGAGGGCTCAGTGAGGAAGGTGTCCTGGATGGCCCCCACATGTCTGACTCGCGTTAAACAGGACGGGTAACACCTGGGTAGGGGAGCTGGCACAGAGGGAGGGAAACCAGGAGCTCCTTTTGGACAAGTTGAGGGTGGGGATGTCTGGAGAACATCAAGAGCAGATGTTGAGTAGGCATCACGACGAAGGAGTCTGGAGGTCGGAAAAGAGGTCTGGCTGAATATATATATATATAAATCTGGGTGTCGTCGGCCCAGAGATAATGCTTCTATCCATGGGAATACATGAGATCATTCCAGGGGTGGTACAGCAAGAAAGAAGAGGACCCAGGACTCAGTCCTGGGAAACCCAGTGTTCAGTCATTGGGTAGAGGACAAGCCACAGCCAGGGACAGAAGGCGGGGCATGGCAGAGAATCACATGATGACCACTCACAGGGTGAAGGGGGTGAAATGTTTAATGTGGTCCCTGGCTTTAATAGAGGATGTCAGCTATTATTGTTGTTCTGTGTGGGTTGACAGTTAACATTGCTTACGAGTGCTCAGTAATGGGGAACAACTAAGGCTTGGCTTGGCGCCCATGGCCCCCCTCTTTGTGAGGGAGATTTGGAAGATCTGGAAAGTCTTGGGGAATCCCAGCATTACAATGGGCGCCTGGGTGGCTCAATCAGTTAAGCATCTGGCTTCCACTCAGGTCATGATCCCGCACCTCATGGGTTCGAGCCCCGTGTTGGGCTCTGTGCTGACAGCTCAGAGCCTGGAGCCTGCTTCAGATTCTGTGTCTCCCTCTCTCTCTGCTCCTCCCCCACTCATCCCCTGTCTCTATCTCTATCTAAAATAAATAAACATTTAAAAAAGAAGGTGAAAAGAGGCAGCTGGGGATGGCAGAAGGAACTACCAGGCCACCCATGTGATCCTTCACCTACTGAGCCCTTCACCAAACATGTACCAAGTAGGCAAATCACTGGTATCAACAGGACTCAACACTTGGTTTCATGATCCTTGGGTAAGAGCATCTCCTAAATACTTCTCTGAGCAGAGTCTTGGGGGCACATGCCTGCTCACCAGGAAAATCTGAGGTACCTGTATGGGGTCGCGGGGTGGGGAGAGATGATGGTCTCTCGCTAGGATTGCACCCTTCACGTTAGCTGGGTCTCCACTGAAGTTGTGTGATTATTCCTCTTAACCACTTCTCACCTTGCTCTCCTCCACTCCCTGCCAACTACTGAGTCTCAGAGGATGGCTCTTCCAGACATAAGCCACATAGAGGCTCAAGATTGGCTCCTGGCAGCTCCAAACCTGTCAGTGAAGATCCTACCCGTGCTGTGACCCTTTTCCCGAATGTTTGTTCAGCATTTACCATTAAGAGGCCCTCAGCTTACTTCTTTACACGTATCACTCCTCTTCATTCTTATAACTACGATGGGTGCTGTTTGTATCCCCATTGGGCATATGGAAAAACTGAGTCTGAGAGCAGTCAAGCAGCTTGCCTGAGATCAATGTACTACTAAGCGATGGAGGAAGGGTTTGAACCCAAGGAGTCTGGCTCCAAAGCTGGGGTTCTTACCCACCTGCCATGGCCTTGCTCTATGAGATGGAGTCATGAGAGATGGGATGGGTGGGGACACATTAGGGGAACTGGGTCCTGACAGCACAGAGGTGTGGACCAGAATGAAAGCCACCATGCACGCAGAGGCTCCGGGCCGAGAAGGCAGGAGTAGATGCCAAGGCCCACTCCAGGAACTCCTGAGTTTTCTGGAAGGGCTGATAGAACCAGGGCAGCAGAAGGAGATCTCTCAGCACAATCCTGGGATGGCCCCAGTATTATTCAGCACGTGCTTACTGAGCCTTTATATTGTATTCAATGAGCACTTGCCCCTGTGCTGCAGGCTGAGGGCCAAGAGACACCATCCCTTCCCTCAACATCAAGGCCAAATGTGTATGGAGCACAGAGAACATGCCAGGCCTCGAACTAAACATTTAACCTGAGTTATCTCATTTGTCTCTTACGACTCTGGGAGGCAGAGACTATTAGTCACATTTTACAGCTGAGGAAATTGAGGCACAGAGAACTTAAGCATCTTACCAAGAGTCACATAGCTAAGTGGTAGAGCTTGTATTTAAACTCAGGGAGTCAGCATGATCTCCTGGATGTGCATTAAAATGACAGCCCAACTTACCACGTGCCAGGCTCTCTCCACAGGCTTGTCACCTATCAGGAGCATGAGCCCTGTCCTCCAGAGCCAGGCCACCTGGAGTCACAGCCAGGCTCTGCCGATTCCTACATGCATGACTTGGGTAAACAGTTAACCTCATTTATAGATGGACAGAAAGATCAAATCTAACTTATAGGATTGTGGAGGATTAAAACTTAACAACATAAAGTCCTTCGAATAGTACCCGAAGTACGGTAATAGCTACAGGCTGTTATTATTATTAATCCTCAAAAACAACACTATAGAGATTGTTACACCCATTTTATGGATGAGGTTCTATGGTAGAAGAGGGCCAGTCTCTTGCCCGAAGACACACATCTGGGATTCTAATCCACAACTCCTTGGGTTTGGCACCAGAATCCAAAGCACCTGCTCTTAACCTTGAGCCTCACTGCTTGGTGGTGGTGATGGTGGGGTAACCCACCTAGCCTCCTCCTCCTCAACAGTTGAGCGATTCCCTCTGCCCTCCCCAGTTAGCCCCAGCCTCTGTGCATCTAGGATGACATAAAATGAGAAAGCAAAGGATTCTTCAAATCTTCTTCCCCCGTAGGAACCTTTAGAAGCCCCCAAAGCTTGTGTGGCGGTGGTGATGGGGGTGAGCCAGTGTGGAAAGGCTGGACAGTCTTCCAAACGCCCTAACTATAAACAGGATCCAGTCAGCCCACACTCTACAGCGCTTCCCCTCAGGAAGGCCCTTCAGGCAGGCCCCCGTCAGCTGCCTCCACAAATACATAAACACATAAATCTGAGGCAGAGCTGGCAAAGCCACAAAAGGGAAGGCAGAGACCAAGAGCAGAAGAAGAGATGAGAGCCCAACTCTCGACCCTGCCAAGGTGGAGCGAGGAGCTGGGATTCCAATAATGGCCACCTGCAGACCCAGCGGCTCTCTGAGGTCCAGGCACCGGACAGGGAGGAAGGAAGGGGCTTTCCAGGCAACTGGATGGTATGTCACAGCAACCTAGGATTCTGTGAGAGGAGCAGAGAGGGGCCCAGGGGGTGGCCCAGGGGGCAAGGGCCATCCTTCCCTGTGCACAGACCCACAGATATCTGGGAGAGACCAGGGGACAGACTGAGTCTCCACAGGGTTCTGGGACTAGACTTCATTCTTGGCAGTGAAGGGGGAGATGTCACACACCCCTCTATGTCGGCCTCCCTCTCCTGCTGGCCAAGAGGCACCCCACATGTGTGAAAGTGCTAGGAAAGAGTGCTGGGTATTCTCCAGCAGTGGCACTCTCGGCTCCAGCCAGGAGGGCAGCTGTGGGGAAGGGAGAGGAAGATACTAACCAACAGGGGGGAAGCAGGGGAGCCAGCTGACAGGGTGTGGAGCCAAGAGCCCCGCATTCTACACAGCCAACACCCCACTGCCCACGTGGTTCTTGTTAGGCTCTTTAGCAGCAAAATAGCAACAAGCAAACAGTACAAGGCCCAGCTAATTAGCACACAGCCCTTCAGTAGGCAAGCCAACTTCAAGTGGGAAAGGCTAATGCCCACTGGCAATTCCTCCTGGAGAGCTGCCAGCTGTGTGCCAGGGTCGGGGCAGGGGATGACCAGGGGGAGAGGAGAGCGAGAGGACCCGGAGAGAAGTCGGGGAGCTGAGGACTCCCAGGGTGGAGCAGGGATTTGGCAGCACGCTGGAGCACCCCGTCTGGGACACAAGGGTCCGCACACACGTTGGTTCTGACAGTCTGCAAACTTCCCCCAACCTTGAGTTTCCAGTGTCAAAACTCCAGTTTGGCAGAGACTAGCCCTGGAAAGTCATGAACAAGTTAGGAAGCCGAGACCCTCCAGGGCTGGAGGGCCAGCGCAAGGCCCATGCCCAGACCCCTCAGGTAGTTGATGAGAAGCCCACCCCCTCCGAAGCCACCCTGCTCCTGCTTCAAGTCAAATCCCAACAACACTTTCTGCCAAGCTCACTAGAACATATCAACCCTCCTCCGCATCTCCACCCCAAATCCCTCCCCAGTCCTCCAGAGTGCCCCAAGGCCCTGATGCTCAAAGCGTGGTCCCTAAACCAGCACCACCAGCACTGCGAGCAGCAGCAGCACCTGAGAGCATGTTAGAAACTCAGACTGCCCAGCCCCTCCCCAGCCCTGCTGAATCAGAATCTGTACTTTATTAAGATTCCAGAGGATTCATGGGAACATCCCAGATTTGAGTTAGGGCGCCCAAGGCAAATCTTCCTATGACTGACCAAACTCTGCTCAGTGGTCTTCAGCCCTGGCTAGGATTGCCGTAGGGTGTTTTAAAAATATACCAGTGCCCTGGCTCTAGCCTCTAACTCCAAAGCTTCTGCGGAGCATAGAGCCACCTGGCTACCCACATCCCTGTCTTCTCTGCCCAAGGGTGTTGCTGATGTTGAGTCTCAGATCCTCCTCCAGTGAGTCTGTGGCCTTAAGCAAGCTACCTGAGGCATAATGACTTCAGCTTTATAATTCTGAAGGAAAAGTGTCTTTCCCCCCACTTTGCCACCAGCCACAGAAGCCCCACTAATCCAGGCTCCCTGAAAAGGAAAGAATTTCCAAGTGAAGATCTGCATTGCTGTTTGTTTTTGAGCTTGGGGTTTTGCCTTCTCTGTCTGGAGACCCTTAGAGAGACCCAAGAGTCTGCCTGAGCTTCACTGTCGGGCTAGGAGAGGATCAGGGCCATGGGGTTTGAAGCAGAACCAAGAGCTTGGGGAGCCAGCATCTCCGTCCCCACAGACACAGATGTATCTCCATTTTGTCCCCTGTCAGCCCCATCTCGGGAGAGATGAGGGCATCCATCAGGGCTGGGAACACCACAGGTTTGGTCATATACCCAGACCATTAGCCATGAAACCCTCACCCTGAAAAGGGCCTGCGACAGGAAGGAGTTTTGTTGAGAATGAATCTTTGTAGCCAGGTTTAGGGCCTGGAAGGAGGTAGCGACAGGGACAGACAGGTGAGGCTCCTGGGCCAGCCATAAAGGCCGAGGGAGCTGATGAGTTGATCAAGAGGAGCCCTGGGGTGTGAGGGAGAAAGAGCCAAGGGGATCCTGAAGCCCCCATATGTTTTCACCTGCAAGGATTCCAAATTCCAGAAGGCCCCAGCCTCAGCTGGTGTTGGGAGGGAGCAAATCTCCACAGAGAAGAGTATGGGGTTCTGAACTCAAAATGCCTGGATCCTTACCAGGTCTAGTGCTTGGAGTCATGTAACCTTGGCCATGTTTCCTAACCAACCCAAGACTCAACCTCCTTAGCTGTAAGTGGGAATGATCACTAAATACCTACTTTACAGGATTATTGAGAGGCTTGAGAACGTCTGTGAAGAGCTTAGCATGGTGTTAGGCACATAGTAAATGCACAGCTGTTAGCTAGTAGTAGTAGCAGTAGTGGTAGTAGCGGTAATGGTAGTAATAGCAGTAATAGTAGTAGTGATAATGGTAGCAGTTCACAGGTGGAGGAAGTGAGGTCAGATAAGATATCTGGCCCTTGGGGTGTAGTGATTAAGAAGAGGGACCCCCTGGAGTCAGGTCACTTGAGTTCAAACCCTGCCATGCCCAGGCCATGTGACCTTGAACAAGTGACCTGCTTGTGCCTCAGCTTCCTTATTTGCCAAATGGATAGTAGTCCTCCCTGTCCCCATAGGCCATGCAAAGCGTAGCTTGCACAGAATGAGTGCTGTGTAGGCAATGGCTCTTGTCGCTGTCACCGCCTCTACACCGTGAGTGGGGGCTTAGGCAGGGAGCCCCTGGCCCTTTCTGCCTGGCTCCTTGCTTTCCATGTAACTAAGATGATTATTCTCTCTTTTCTCTCATCGGGGCCAGCTTCAGCGCGGTCTAAAGGCATGGGATCAGAGCCTCATCTGACGGCCTCATCCTGGCAGGATGCCTCACAGAGGCCAGGACCAGCAGGGCCAGGGGCCAAGGCAGGGTGGATTCCCTTAGCACACGGTGTGAACGGGGGGATGCAGAGGCTCTGGGGCCGGGCACATTCTGCACACTACGGGGGTGTGTGGGCACCTAAGGGGCCCTGTGGACGGGGCAAGTGGGGCACCAACACAGTGGGGCAGCAGGAGGGGAATGCAGGAAGCTTTAAAAAACATAATTGGGGTGGGGGGTGTTATTCTAGAAGTTGTTTCCAGATGGAGGCCTTTTTAAAATCCTCTCCAGGGGCGCCTGCGTGGCTCAGTCGGGTAAGTGTCTGACTTCGGCTCAGGTCATGATCTCACAGCTTGTGGGTTTGAGCCCCGCGTCGGGCTCTGTGCTGACAGCTCAGAGCCTGGAGCCTGTTTCAGATTCTGTCTCCCTCTCTCTCTGCCCCTCCCCTGCTCACGCTCTGTCTTCCTCTCTGTCTCAATAATAAACAAACATTAAAAAAATAAATTAAAAAAAAAGTCCCCTCCCTTCTACCATTATCCCCCCAGACCTGGCCAACCTCAAGGGAGAGAGGGGGAGAAGGGTGGACGGGGCAGAGGCACTCACGTTTGATACAGTGGTTGGTGCTGTTCGCCGTTGTCCATCCCGGGCAGCACTGGCCCCCGCAGACATTCCTCCTGAGGGATCAACAAAACGGGGTCAGCACAAGGAGGCTCAGAGCAGGACCACTCACAGAGCTGCCTGGGGCACACGGCCAGGCCGGCCACACTGTCCCCCTTCTCTGGGGAATCCACAGGGCCCAGGGGTAAGCTCGTTGAGATCTTGCAGATCTAACACGAATTCCTGACTGCCAGCCTCTGAGTGATCTTGGGAAACTCCACTCCCTCCATCAGCATGATGGACATAGTAATACCTGCCTCACTGGGTTGTTGTCATGATTAAAGGAGAGAGAGACAGAGAGAGAGAGAATACCTAACAGAAAGAAGGCACTCCCCTACGACAATGACAGTAATCATGCAGATGATGAAAAAAGCATGTTGAGAGAGGCTCAGTCACTTGCTGAGGCTAAACAATGAGTAAATGCCAAAGCCAAGTGCAAACTTGAGTTGGCCCGCCTCTAAGTCATGCTCCGACCCCACACTGCCTCTCACCAAAATGAAACACCACGGGCCTTTGCCCAACAAAGGCTGACCACATAAGGGAAGCTGGAAAGCACACGTACAACAGTCTTATGGACATACATACGCATTGCCAGCCAACAAATGCACACGGGGAGAAGTCCCGGCCCCTGGGCAGGCTGGTGCATGCGCGGTGGGAGACAGAGGGACCTGGGGTTGTAGAATTTCTATCTAAGAGGGGCTTGAGGTGGTGAGCTGGTGAGAAGATGAAACTGGGGACTTGGGTTAAGCTGCCTCTGCATAGCGAGCACACTCTTTTTATTTGGGCAAGCTTAATGGAACTTAACTCTGTTGGGGACAGTCCTTGGTGCTGGCGCTGAGGGTGCCTGCAGGGGACACTGGTCTGTACAGATCTCTGGGATGCTCACCCAGCTCCTTCAAACTCTGCTATCAGGTGTGTGATGAGGCCCCTGAAGCACCACCAGGTTTCACTAGCCCCACCTCAATGTCTGGAGGGCACTTATTGGGATGAGCACTGGGTGTTGTATGGAAACCAACTTGATAATAAACTATTTAAGAAAAATAAATAAAGACTCAAATGCCTGGACCCGGGTGACTTCTCTAGAAGGTCTCCTCCTGGGGAAGGCTCCTGAGGACCTCAGCCCTGGCTTCATGGACCCCATAACTGACATCAGAAATTGTCTACTGAGCACTCACTGAAACAGGGTGAGTGGGGGAGCAGAGTATGGGCTAGAGAGTCAGGGCGAAGGACACAGAAGGGGACTGTTCCTGGGACCTCTGTGGCCAGGAGAGTGAGCATCTGGTCTCGCTTATGAGTTTATTTGACATTTCAGTGGACCCCAAAGCTTGTGCGGTTTTTGGAGTCTTACAAAACATTCAAAATAAATTCCTGCATCTTGGAAAAGCTGAAGCCCATTTCTAGCCCTTTTGGCCCAAAGTGGTGGGGAGCTGCCTCCCAGGGCGCTCCCAAAATATCCTCCCAGCCAAAGGCTGTGCCATTCTGGCCACCTTGAAGCCTCTCTGGACCGCTGCCTTCAGCAGCTTCCTGGCTCTATGAGAAGCTCCTCCCCGTCGGGGCCCAAGTCACTGTTCTGAGGAAGGGGCTGGTCCTCATTGCCAGGCTTTCTGAGCGTCACACTGGTGGGAGGGGTGCATACATTATCCACCCGTGTGTAAGTCACTAGCCCTGGTGGAAGTGATAAGTCCTCATAGGGGCCTAGAGGGTCTTTGAAAGGAAACAGACTGCATCCCCTAGGAGTTTTCTAAGAATTAAGGTCTGTTAGAGCTCAGACAGCATAGACTGATGGGCCCACTTGGCTAGGAGGTCATGGCATGGAGCCCAGCCCAAGGAGGCCCCCTGAGCCAGCTGTCACCCCCAATGCCCTCAGGCAGCTGAGTCTACTTTACAGCTGAATATAGGAGGCAGCCGCCAGCCCTGCCCTGCCTGCCAGCGGTAGAGCCCTCAGTACTGTTAGGAACACAGTGAGGTCAGGGTCAAAGCCTGACAGGCAGAAGTGGCCAGGCTGGGGCTGGAAGGGTACTCAAGAGGGATTTAGGTACTCAATGGCAGACTCTGAGAACTCCTTCTAGGCCAATATTAGAATCTTGGGTAGAGGCCCATGGAGGTGGCAGATGACCATTCAACAAGCTCTGGCTCACTAGAGAGAGCAAGTAAGCTTGGCTAGCTGGGGCATATACGACTCAGGGGTTCTGACTCCCTGGAAGGTCATGTGAGCCAAACCTTCCAGGTGATACCTCTCAGCAAACATCAACTCAGTATCCAGCACCTTTGTCCAGCCCTTGGGGACACATCTGGCTAACAGCCTGGGACAGCTGCTGGTCCACCTAGGACCAACGTGATCACATTGGTACTTCGTTAATAACCTCACAAGGCTCTCCGGTGGCCTCTTATGAAGCTGACCAGGCCCCCACCTGCCTGTGCAGTCTAACTGCCCCCATCACCCCTCCCTTGTCTCCATCACCTTCCACAGCCAAGGTTACGATCCTCCAAGGCTACAGAATGTGTTGTCCCTCAATTGCACCACACAGGGTCACATTTTGATGCTTAAACTGTTCTCTACCTAGAATGCATTCCCTCTCTTTGCCGATTGAAACCCTTTGCATACTCCAAGACTTCCAGATCAAATGTTACCGTATCCATTGTGTAAACCTCCCCTATTATATACTCAGCCTTTCTCATTCCCCATCCACTGCATTCATTTAGAACGGATTTTCTCAGGGCCTGGGTGGCTCAGTCATTTCAGTGTCCAACTTTGGCTCAGGTCATGGTCTTGCATTTCGTGGGTTCGAGCCCCGCATATGCTCTGTGCCGACAGCTCAGAGCCTGGAGCCTGCTTTGGATTCCGTGTCTCCTTCTCTCTTAGCCCCTCCCCGCTCATGCATGTGCTGTCTCATACACACATGCACTCTCTCTCTCTCTCTCAAAACTAAACACTAAAAAAATTTTTTTTAAAAAGATTTAGAACTGATGTCTCAAGTTATTAGTCATATGTGTCTCCATCTTGACTATCTGGAGAATTCTTTCTTATTCCTTTTTGTGTCTAACACAATGCCTGACACGTGGCATACATTTAATACTTCTTTGTCTCACTTAATCTGCCGTTTCCCAAATAATGGATGAGCCACACCCAGAGTAGGAAAGGGGGTTTTAGGTTTCCACAATCATCGTCTTCAACAATGCCGAGTTGAGAGGTGAGAAAGAGATTCCCTTTTCTGTGATCTTTCTAGCCTGATTAGATCAGTGGGAAAAAAAAAATCTGCCTGAGATTGGGTCTCCACGCCAGGTCCTTCCCCTAACATTTGCCAATCCCCCCTTTCAACAGGAAGCATACCACCGGGGAGAGCTTCCTAAGATAGTGGTGTCTGACTAGAATTTGAGAGCATTTTATTGTCATTTCAATTCTCCTACAATTACCTTCTTTTTATGACAAGTGGTGCTATTTTCAGCTTATTGAGGGTGATCCAAAGTGTCCTTGAAAAATGCATTTATTTATGTAGAAAAGCAATCTACATATTTGCAATCACAAAAAAATGTAAGTCATCTAAAGGTTCAAAAACAGGAGGGTGGATAAACTGGTATATTCAGACAATGGCATGATACACCACAGTTAAAACAAATAAACATAAGCTGACTATATTAACCTGGTTAAACTCAGAAATCTAATGAGGAGGGGCTGAAAATTGAGGAGGATAATACAGTGTGGTATCACTTATCTAAATTTAAAACATGCAAAACAATGCTGTGTATTTTATGGAGTCAGGCATCCGTAGTAATTGTGTAAAAACATACACTGGAATCAGGAATAAATTCAGGGTAGTGTTTAACTCTGGGCAGAGAGAGAGAGAGAGAGACAAATCTATAGAGGAATTTTCAACTGAAAAAAATCAGAAGCAAAATATGCCAAAATCTTAAAGTTTGAAAAATCTGGATTTGTAGGTGTATTATTTCCAGTACCTTTTGTAGGTTTGTACAAGACTTCATATTATAAAATACTTGAAAATATGTAAAATAGAAAATCCTGCTATATTAACAGTAAACAAATTCAAAGAAAAATAATAGAACAAGAGGGAAAAGATCAAGGAAAATATTTTGAAAGTATTTGGCTGTGAGGCTAGTTCAAGAAACACTGCTTATTTTGAGACAATGTCTTTAAAAGTCCCCTGCAGGGGCATCTGGCTCAGTCAGTTAAGCGACCGACTTCAGTTCAGGTCATGATCTCGTGGTTCGTGAGTTTGACCCCCCACCTCCGGGCTCTGTGCTGACAACTTAGAGCTTGGAGCCTGCTTTGGACTCTGTGTCTCCCTCTTTCTCTGCCCCTCCTCTGCTTGTGCTCTGTCTGTCTCTGTCCCTGTCTCTCTCTCTGTCTCTCTCAAATAATTAACATTAAAAAGATTGTTAAAGTCCCCTGTAGACCATAAATTTCCTTAGTGCAGGATCTGTCTGCTATGGTCACTATGTATCCCAGACACCTACTATTGTGCCCAGCCCATGCTTAATAAATCATCCCTGTGTGCAATAAATTCCCACTACATTCCAGTTTCATGAGGACACAGGCTGTGTTGGCCATTGCTGTCATCTCCATGATCTAGCACAGTGCCTGTCATATAGGAGGCTTTTCAAATATTTGTTGAAAGAAGAAAGAATCCTGTGTAGTAGTGATGCAGTTCCAAGTTTCACCAGAAGGTGGCACTTGGTGCTTGGCCCTGAGCAACCCACTAGGCAATTGCCAGAGAGGTCAGGCTGGCCAGAAGCCATTAGCCAGAATGGGTCTGTGCAGAGGAAGCAGATGGATGAGATTGCCACTCAGCCCTCCCCAGCTGATCTGGAGTGGTTGGGTGGACCGTCAGAGGAACCCACCCATCAAAGCTGCAGAAAACTATCTGGGGGAGAAGCCAAACCCCCAGATACACAATTTGAGATACCATGTGTGCACCTGTGTATGACAGGTGATATGGGTGGCACCCAGCCCATGTCCTTACACACCTGTGCACATATACCAGCTCTACTGTGGTGACAATCTGCTTTGCACATCTTCACCTCATTTCACAACTTCTAATAGTGCACCCTTCCACTCCCACCCTGCACTATCCTACCTTCCCCCCCAACTTCCACCTAAATGCCTATGGTATAAGCTTCTCCATGATCTGGCCCAACCTGTGGCTCCAGCCTCACTCATATGGCTCCCTACACCAGGGTGTCCGCCTGCCCCCAGGCCAGGGCCAACAGTGGAAGTCCTTGTCCTTGGGCAGTGCTACACCCCTCCACCCCACTCCTGCCACCTCTTCTCATAACTGCCCCGTTCCTTTATGCTTTAGTATGAGCTTTCCGTTACTAGAAAGCACATTCATTGGTACATATCTGTTCATCTCTCCAACTCCATTTTAAGTAATTGGGTTATTTTCTCTGCAGGAGCAATGCCTTTGTCGCCGGGCCCCCATCTCCTATCCCATGCTCCTGTACACTAGCTCTTAGGAAGCATGTATCCACTTGCACAGGTCAGGTAGGGAAAAAACTGAAACATGCTGGTGCTCCATTAGCTCTTGTTGACTGATCCTGTGTGTAAGCAACTTGGCAGTGCGTGGGTCTACTCTGCCTGCCTCAAGCTGGGCCTTACGTGGGCAGCTGGACTTCATTCACTCATTCAACAGATACTTCACCAGCATCGATTGTATGCAGGCACCGTTCTAGGCACTGGTAATATAGCAATGAACAAAAGCAAAGCCTCTGTTTTCACAGAATTTACATTAGTGTGGGCTGGGATGACCAAACCATAAGTGCAGAAACAGAAACGGGTAAAGCAGGGTGAAGGGAGAGGGTGGGGCAGGAGTAATCAGAGAAGACCTGTCTGAGCAGAGATCTGAATGAAGGGAGGCAGTCCTGCTGAAGTGGGAAGAGTGCAGCAGCCAAGGAAAACCAGGGGTGGGAGGCCATGAGGCACACGGTCCTCCAGGGTGACTGGGACCAAAACCAACTGGGTTTTTTGGGCCCAGGCCATAAAGCCAGAGTCCTTCCCAGCCTCCCCCGTCCGGTCCCCTCCCAGCCCCGCACCGCGCAGGGCTCCCGCGCCCTCTATCCTGGAAGCACCTGTCATTCCCAGACAAGGCCGGGCGCCCCCTCAGCCGTAAGGATCCCCAGCTGGGGTGGGGGTTGCCTGGGAGGCTCCCGACGCTGCGAGGGCGCCCCCAGCGGGCAGCAGGGGTGCCTGGGGAGAGGGGGGAAAAAGCCACTCGCAGGGTGTGGGGGAGATTTAGGCCTGCAGATTGCACGAGTCGCGCTGACACCTAGCTGCACAGACGAGCACACAGACCCATTCTCCCACGTACCCACTGTACCCCAACTAGAGCGGGAACAGGCTTCGGACCCACAGTGCCCTCGAGCCCATGCCCCCTCCCACGTCCAGCCACGTGAGGGCCCGCGCAGACCCGCGTCCCGACTGTATACACTTGTAGCCAAGTTGAGGCTTCGCTGCCAGCTCCGTTCCCTTGGCACTCTGGAGCCCCGACATCCTCTACCTACCTGCGCTCTGAGCCCGCTCTCGGGTCTCGGGCGCCTGGACCGCCCACCCCACTGCCCCTTCGGGGTTCCTTTTCGGTTCACCGCAGCGCTGCGGGAGTCTGCGGGCACCCTTTAGCGGAGGGCAGGCGAATGCACCCGCACCTTGCGAAAGGAGTTAACGTCAGGTCTCCCGCGAGCGGGTACGAAAGGGTGAGGATGGTGTTGCTCGTTGCTCTCAACTCCTCCAAAGAGGTTCAGATCTCCGAGCCTCAGTTTCGGGACCCCGGTGCTGATTCCTTGCAGTCCTGAGGCCGGAAAAACCAAGGGCACGAGCCCGGTCGGGGCCCTCTCCTCTCTCGCCTGCTCAGCCCTCCACTAACGAGCACACGGAGACCCGCCCTCGCTCCCCCTCCCCGACCCCTACGCTTCCCTCGGCCGTGCTCACCCCGTAAGCCGCCCTCGCGGCGGGCTTGGGGGCGCAGCCCCGGGCAGCTGCGGGGTTCCGAGGCGCGGGAGGGCCGGGGCTGCCCGGGCGCGGACTGCGGGCTGCCGCTGGCCCAAGGGACCGCTTCTCCAGGTCTGCGCAGGTGGCTGGGCTCGCCGAGGCTGCTGCGCGCGGGGCGGCCTCCTGGCCAGAGCGTTGGCGGGCCTCCGGGCGCTCCCCCAGCCGAGCTGGGCCCGCTCCGTGGGCGGCAAGCCCGGGACGGGCGCGTCCTGCTCTCGGAACAGACTGTACACCTTGGCTGCAGCCGCTGCGGGGTGACTGCCCCCGGGGCGCCGCAGCCGGTTCGCGTCCCGGCCAGCCAGCTCGTATCTTCCCACCGGGTCCCTCTGAGCGTGACCCATGCCCACGAAGAGAGCCAGGGTGAGGGCCAGGAGGCTCCCGCAGGGGTGCCGCGGGGCGCGCCCGGTGCAGCGGTGGGTGGCCGGGGGCCTCATGGCTCCGGGGGCGACTGGAGAGCGGGGAGCGCGGAGAGCAGCCCCGGGGGCGTGCGGCGCCTGCGCTCCGCTCCGCTGCCGGCGGCCCGCTCCTCCGTCTCTAGGGACTCCGAGCCAGCCTGCCCCCGGCGAGGGCTTCGCGGCGTGAGCGCTGCGGGGCTGGGCGCTCCGAGCCTGGCGTCCGCTCGTCTCCAGCCGGGAGCGCACCGCCGCGGCACTTTTCGCGCCTTCTCCCGGTCTCTGCGGCCTTCTGAAGGGGAGACGGACGCTTTTATTTTTGGAAACTTCCCCCCGTTTTTTCGTCTCTTTTATCTCCATCATGCCCCCTCCTCGGAGGGACAGCTCAGCCCCCTCATTACCGGAGAGGGAGAGAGGAATTCCAGCAACACCCACTTTGGCACCGGGAAGCGAGCGGGCGGCGAGGGGGGTTAACCCGTGAGGAGCTGGGGGCAGCGCAGAGCTGACCCGACGGCTGGCAGGGGAGACGACGCCTGCCGGCATGGGGGGCACCTGGTCACTTTTCTCTCGTCCTGGGCAAGCTTGAACTGCTGACCTGTCCCGAATTTATGTCTTGCCCCCGCCATCGGGGACAAACTCCCGGTTGGATGAGGCTGCGGCCTCGAAGGTCTGAAGGAGGCCAAGAGAGGTATTAAGAACTGCGTAACAGAGACTGGCCCAGAGGGACCGCCGTCCGACCCCTTCGCTTCCCGCCCCGGCCACTGGGGGCGCCCGCTGCGGGGTTGGCTGGAGGGGGGCCGCGCGGGGCAGCGCACGGAGCTCGCCTGCCCCTCCGCGCGGCGGGACGCGTGAGCGCTGGAAGGTCGCCTGGGGGCGCGCGCCCTCTAGTGGAGCTGGCCGCGTCCCCGGCCACCTTGCAGCCGCCGCCGGCCGCCTTCGCTCCTAGATCTTAATCCTTTTCCTGTTGCGTCAGGGTCCAGGCTAGGCCTGAGGCGGAGATGGCGGATCCTGGAAGAGATAACATCTTTTAAACAGAAGTATAGATATAGAGGATCTTGAATAAGGTCGCACAGGAAACAGCGTGTGTCCAAAAAGAGAATGAAATCCTAGCCTCCGGCTTCAAGCTCAGAAGCCCATTCTCTGGACCCCCCCCCCCCCCAGCCCTTCTTTCCCACGGGAATTTCAGGGAAGGGGGCGGGGGGGACTCAAGGAGTCTGTGACTGACCTGGATGTGTGCAGTGAGTTCATTCACACCATGGCCCTCTGCCCCAAAGTCTAAAGGCCTGGCAACCATGCTGTCCCCAGCGCATTTCTACAGCCTACTGTTCCCCAGAGAGGAAGAGCCACAGAGCAGGCAGGAAGGCACCGGTGGATAACTTCCCACGCTACCAAGGATGGGCACGGTTAATACCTAATGTTGGACTACGGCCTCAGCCTCACATGACTGACACCCCCCGCCCCCCCGTCCGTCTCACCTCTTACCTCCTCACTCACCACCTGCAGCTGCGTTGGCCTCCTCTCTGCGCCCTGAACAAGCCAAATTACTGCCTGCTTCCCTCTCCCTGGAACACTCACCTCCAAGATGTTTTACAGCGTTAGCTTTTTGTCACTTCCCCTTCCCACTCAAATATCCCCCACCTCCTGGAGTGGCGGTCTCTGAGCCTCCAATCTAGATCAGCCCTCCCGGGGCTGGTAGCACATCACCCTGCTTTACCTTCACTGCTCTGATGCCTAGCTGAAAGTATCTTTTTTATTTGTGTACCTGTGCACCTGACTTATTGAACGGGCTGAGCTCGAAGAGGGACTATCAGGAAACAGCTACATTTCCCTCCCCTCACTGCCTTCAACCATGTTCCGGCGAATTTCTCGTCTCTGCCTTTAATCTCAAGCAAAGTCCTTGGCTTGCCCATCCCCGCCAGTCACAAGAACAGTCTCATTTCTGTAATTAAGACCCATTTTCAGGCAATAAAAAGTCTGGTCCTTTCTGAATCAAAACCTCATCCAATTTAATCAATCTTGCATCCAATTTAATACTCCTCCCCCATCCCCCATGGGCCTGTCCCCTGGCTAGAGATCCTGTAGTGGGGAGAGCAGGGCATGGTCTGGTTTTCTAACCTTCCTTTTCTGCTGTGGCTCCCTTGTGTCAGAGTTGGGGGAGGGGTGTCAGAGGGAAAGTGGCAGCATCCTGTGTGACAGGTGCCTTTGACTGGGAGGTGCCAAGCGCTTGTTCTTTCATGGGCACATTTGTGGGCTCTTGGGAGGCTCTCTGCAGCACCTTCACCCTGCTGAGCAGAGCACTCTCTGGTGTAGCAGAGCACTCTCTGGTCAGCCTCTTATAGACCCCTATGTTCCCTGCCTCTTGTCGGACTTGCCCGTCAGTGCCGGCCAACCGCTGGTGACTTCGCTGCTCTTGCTTTGTCATAAAAACCACTCCAGCCCAGGCTCCACAGTCAGAATTCTCCAGACAGGAATTGCGCACAAGTCTCTTCATTTATGCCCATCCTCAAGTCCTGAAGAGATGTGTTGGATTCTTTCCAGAATGTCATTCATATGTTTTGGGGACACCAGGGGTGCTTGCAACCTCCAGCAACTCAGCCAGCATCCATGGAAGGAGAATTGTGATGAGTCATGCTAGTCTCCTGTTCTTGGAGGCCCTCAATCTCTATGACTGGTTCTTTAGGGGCTTGGTTTGCACTGAGGAGTGCCCTCAGGGAAATCTCAGCCTTGCCTACTAATACCACCAATACCTTGCCTACCTCAACAACTTTCCTCAATCCCTTTCATGTATAGACTGGAATTGACGGATGTGGTGTAAGTGTTGTTGAACTTGTTCTGCCTTTAGGAAGGTGTCCAGTACTTCTCTTTGGAATGTGAGAATATTTAATCCTTATTGCTCTAGCTTTTGAGGCCTCAGAAGAAACTCAGAGACCACAGAAGAATCCTGTTCAACAGCCTGTAAAATCATGTCTGATTTTCCAAGCCACAATGATAAAGGAATAGATATCTTGTCCACGTGGCTCACCACTCTTTCTCCAGAACCTAGAACAGTGCTTGATCCCGATAGACAGCCAAGAAATATGTGTTCACTGGGTGGCCAAGCAAACGAATGACACAAGGGTCCCATCAAGTAAAAAGGGCTGGTATCAAGGCACCTGAGTGGTTCAGTTGCTTAAGCGTCTGACTCTTGATTTCAGCTCAGGTCATTTTCTCACGGTTTGGGGAATCGAGCCCCATGTTGGGCTCTGCACTGAGAGTGCAGAGCCTGCTTAAGATTCTCTGTCTCCCTCTCTGCCCCTCCCCTGGTCACTCTCTATCTTTCTCTCTCAAAATAAATAAATAAACATTTTTTTTAAAGGGATGATATCATTAGACCCATTTTAAGAGAGAAAAACTCAGTTCCTGGTATTAGTTCCTAGTCTAAGTTCATGTGCTTACTTCCTCCAAGGCTGGTCCTAAGGATCTCCTTGACTCTTGTGCCTTGTGTTTTGAGATGAATGCCATCTGAATTTCCAGAATGCTCAGTTCTCTCCCTGAGACAGCTTTGGGAAAGCCTCAGCTTCACACTTCCCCTGCCTTCCCCCCTTATCCACCCCACTCTTTAACTCTGGGCTCCCTGTTACCTGCCCCTTTCCTTCAGGAGCTCGCTTCATCCCCCAGTGCTCACCTTACAGCCCCATAAGCCTCCCAAGGCCAGAAACCTTGGCGTCATCTTCGTCCCTGAGCTATTTTTTCCTCCCATGTGTCCAAGTCATTATTACTGCTCCGTCTCCTTCGTCTGCACTTCTGGAAGTCTGCCGCCCATTCAGCCTCTCACCGCTGGCCTCAGCCAAAACCCTCACGCAGACACACTTCCCTCACCACTAGGCGCCCCGCCTACTCCTTGGTGAGTACAAGTGGTCCTTGGAAATTCCCACCCTGTTCTCCCAGGAGGGCTACAGCCTGGCTAATCTACTCTGAAGACTCTCCTTCTCCCCCACCCCAGTGCCATCCCCCTCTCCTGGCTCCCATGTACTGCCCATCCCTCCTTTCCCTGTAACTGGATTTGTTGCTGCAGCTCCTCAGAATCTCCAATCCCATAAACACTAGAGTTTTTTGTTTGTTTTTCTTTTTTTGAGCTGCCAAAATTTATGGAGCCTACTATGATCCAAGCACTGTGCTCAGCATGCTACGTAAATTGGCTCAATTAATGAAATAGAGGGGACGTTATGATTTCCACGTATCCAAAGGAGGAAACTGAGGCTGGGAATTGGTAGTGTCTTGCTTGTGCAAGATCACTCAGCTGGTAAGTAGCGGGTGCAGGACTCCACCTGAGCCAAGCTTGGGAGTCGGTATCATGCTGTTTTAACCCCGGGCTTGCACCTGGGCAGGCCACCTCCTAGCTGAAGTGGTACCTTTCCCATGCACCTCTGCTGGCCGCACCACCTATGCTCTTCCACTGTACCTTCCCCCTTTCCCTGCCTGCAAGCCGGCAACTCAATTGCCCCTGTGATGAGTTCCTAGAAACTTCTGTCCCCCTCTACCCTTCTGTCCAGTAAAAGAAGGGGGGCTAACTGTTTCCAGCATGGCCCCTGACTCACTGTGTGTCACTTCCTCACCCCTGATCCCAGCTTCCTCCCTAATGAGGCACAGAATGCTCGCCCACCTCTTGTGTCTGGGGAGGGAAATCTTCCAGGCAAGGCCTGCAGAGAGAGGCAGAAGAGACTGATAAAAGATTCCTGCAGGAAGAGTTTGCCAGGACACACGCACCACAAAAGACTACGGCAGTCTGCTGGACACTGAGGGCAACCTATTTGCTTTCCTGTGTCTTGTTGGAATAATGTTGGCAGCCACATAGCTACCAGAACTTAAACTAATTTGGTAAATTAGGACCAAAAAAACAAGGAATGAATTTCTGTTCCCTTTGCCGAGACCCAGACTTCCAGCAGAATTCCTGGGATTTTTCTTCCTTGGAAGTGACTGGACCTCCAGCCCTGAATTCCTCTCCCCAGGAGAGCTTGTTCCCCCACTCAGAACAAATAACACATTTCCTGGTTAATCAGTGGGCAGAACAGCTGAAGGAAGGTTGATTGGGCCCCCAGCCTTTCAGACTGGAGCAGCCCATGGGCTCAAATGTTCTCGTCCAGACGCTGGGCAGCTGGGACCTCTGCACTGTGCAGCCTCAGCCTCCATTTTGGAAGGTGGGGGCTGGACGAAGAGCTTCCAGCTCCCTCCTTCATGAGGCCTTCAAGGCCCATAGGGGTACTGCCAAGACCATTCCACCTCAGACACCACCCCCTGGCTTCTGCCCAGAGCTCGCCACCGCCCTGACTTGGTCTGCCAGTGCTGTCTTTTCCCGGTGGGCATGAATGCCTTGTCTTCTGTGAACCGAGCTCAGCTCTCAGCTGTGCTTGGCTTCTAGTTCCTCAACTGAAAATGGAGAAAAGATTCTTCTTGCCACCCCAACCTTCAAGACAAATAAGATAAGCAGCCCATCTAACCTGTGATGGGGGATCAATTACCACAACTCCATCTGCCAGCCGATCTTTCTTGAGTGCTTAAAATGCACCCGGTACTGTGCTAAGTGTTTCACAGACATTTGCTCATCGAATCCTCACAGTACTCTTATGAAAGAAGTGCTGTTATTTCATCATGTAGCAGATGAGGGAATGAAGACTCAGAGAGGTAAAGAGGCTTACCCACAATCACAAAGCTAGTAAGTGGCTCCACTAGGATTCATTCCTGGCTTGTCTGGTTCCAGACACGAAACCAATGCCAGCTTCCAGATTCCTCAGCACCTCTGGCTGGGAACTGGAAACGTTCACAGTTGTTTGTGGTGTGGTGTGGTGGGGGGTGCCGATGGCCACTTGGACTGCTTTTATAAGATAGCCCCCACCAAGCACATCCCACCATCCTCAGGTCTGTTTATAGCTAGGTATCCATTTTGGGTCAAGGGCAGATAAAAGTCATCAAGGTGAGTTTCAGTGAATCTGATTCCCTCTTCTCAAGGAGAAAGAGGGAATCAAGCTTCCTTTATATCAAATCGGTTTCAATTGCTAAGTAAGGCTCATCTCTACCCACCCCACCCCCTACCCCCAGTTTTTCTCTTTGGAAAAGAAAAGTGAGATAAATAGAACATGTATGTGCCCCTGTGTAGTAGGCATTGTAATTTCCATTTCACAAACCCAGAGGGGTGAAGACTCTTGCTCAAGGTCATACAGCTAGGAATCAAGCCAGAATTCAACTAAAAAAGTCTAAACAGCTCCAAAGTCCATGCTGTTTCCACTATAGCACACTACACTTGCTCCAGGATGTTTTGCAAGGATGTGGAAATGCAGTTCTTCAGAATAACTTTTTTATTCTGTTTCTCTTCCTTGCCAGTCTCTGATACAAGAGTGGGCTCATCTGAAAGCTCTGGGCATTTAGCTAAAGCTCCGACAACATTTCCTACTTACCTGCATAAATTCCTTCAGCCTCTGGCCAGGGTGGAATCTTCTGGAACTCCTGCGGGGCTGAAGCATAGCTTCTCTCCAAGCAAAGTCTCTGAAGATTTGAGCAAGAAAACAATGTGGGCACGCTGGAAGGGATCCTCCTTTTGTTTCCTTCCAGTAAGACCACAGGGGCTTCACGTACTCTATTGAGGATGGGGGTGGGGGCTTATTTGGATGGGGAGGAATCTCATACTCTGTATTACCCATTCAAAATCCCCAAGGAGAAAGTCCTGTGGGTCAAAGGACCGTGTAGACCTAAGCAGGATTCTGGAATGGCTGTAATGGAATTTGAGGACAAAGCAAGTAGGAACCACTTCCTTTGACTGTCTTTGGGGTCTCCCAGCCAGTCCTCACCTTGGCTTTCTGCTGGGATGCAGTGGCATCCCTCATGCCCCAAAGGATAAGAGTTGTGGGGATAGAGAAGAAAAGCTGCTGTCCAGTCTTTCCCAGAATAAGCTCTTCCCAGGGAGGCCTGTAAGCAGCCTCCCATGCATTCTTTATCATCCAGGCAAAGAAAGGAGGTATAGCACCTGCTATCATCTCTTCTCCTCCATTGTCCCCTGGAGCATAGGCTGAGAATGGAGACACCCTGGTGCCCTCACAGTCTCTCTAGGACCCCAAGCCTTTGGGGATAGGCTTGGACCCTAAAACTTTACAAGACGGCACAGACACCAGTCTGGGCAGTGGGGGAGGAGGTGCAGCCAGATCCCAGTGGGCCCCAGCCTGTCTGCATGACTCATTCCTTATTTCCGTCCACTCTGGTCTGAGTGCCTTGGCCCAGGGGCCTCCAGGAGGTTGTAACACAGGCTGGCCCCTCGCCCATCGGGGCTCAGCAGACAAAAATTAAAGATCTCACTGCTTAGGAACTTACACAGACAGCAGAGGCATGCTCTGTGCTCTGCCTCACCAGACCAGACCTCAGGCCAGAGGACGATGATGGCCAAGGGAGGAAGGAAAGGCGTCTCGGACTCCTCCCCCTCCTCTCTACCCTCTCCATCCAGTCGTGAAGCCCTGGCCACTGCCTACTCTCTTCTCACTCCTCCTCAGGTCATTGCCCGAAGATGGTTGTGCCATGGGTACTCCTCATCTCCACTGCACTCCTCCCCACCTCTGCCTGAAGACAACAGTGGAGGAGAAGCAGGCTTGTAAACAACTCATCATACATTTTCTGGCAACAAAGTTCTGATTAGTCATCTCACCTGCTTAACAACCTTCAATGGCTCCCCGTGGCCTCACAAATCAAGCCCAAACTTCTTACTAGGCCTGGCACACAAGCTTGTCTCACACACATCACGTCCCCCCATGGTATTCCCACTTGCTCAGAGTTGCCCCTAGTTTCCTCTCCCTTGTCTCCTCACCCAAATACCTTCACTCACACCATTTCCTTCATCTGGAATATTCTTCCCATCCCTGCCTGCCTCTCCTTTAACTCATATCTCAAAGGCCACATCTTCCAAGAAGAAGTCCTAGAACCCCTACCCCACCCCAAGTCTGTAAAGCTTGCTCCCTCCACTGAACCCCTGTAGCTCTCAGTGTCCCTCACTCCACCCTACATGACTAGCCCACTGCTGCCAGTCCTTAGTGGTGGGAAATACATGGGGCTTTGGAGTTCTACTCTACACTCTCGTTTACCAGCTGTGTGTCCCTGGCTAAAGTGACATAATCTGTTTGAGCCACAGTTTCCTTTCCAGTGAAATAGAAACTGCAATGAGTGTCTTTCTAAGCATCGCGTCTAGATAGGGCACCTGCATTTACTGACCACACAACCCTCCAGGCACGACTGATTGGACCAGAGATGAGCACTGACCCAAGGGCAGCCTTTTCATTGGCTGGTCAGTGACCTAAGACTTCTGTGGTCTGACTTGAATGCAGACATCAATGGTTACTGGAAAAATCAAATTCTGTGTTGAAAATTTGAACTAGTAGACTTTACTTTGAAAACTAAGCCATGGGATTAAAACAGAATAGGCAAGTCCCAGTTCTTGAGAGCTTACAGTCCAAGGTGGTTCATATATCCATAGAACAAAAAAGCTGGACAGGTCTAATGACTTGCCCAGGGTCACACAGTTAGTCAGAAACACAGAGATGGCCTGAGCTCAGATATCTAGAGCTGGCTTTTGTCCAGGGTGGGTGGCCCCTGATATAGGCTCAAAGGCATGTGACACTGAGCTAATTGTCTGAAGAAGACCAAGGAGCCACCATGCCTGCATCAACTTGTGCTGGCCCAGCTTTTGCACAAAGAGCTCCACCTTTCAAGCAGCCCTTAAAACACTCGGTCAGATCATGGCAGGGAGTACAGACCCTGGTTTTCGTCCCCTATATACCCCTGGTATCTGCCTATTCCTTTCCCTTCCTCTTCCAGATGCCAGTTTCCTCATCTCTAAAAAGAGAGGATTTTACTGGATGAATTCAAATTCAATGTCAACACTAAGATTTTGATTTGAGGAGTAGACAGACAAGGGGTGGGTGTGGATCCAAGAACTGTAGGATCCATGAAATGTAATGCTGGAGGGGACCTCCCTGAGAAATCATCCAGCCCATTCCTTCAATTTACAACCGAGGAAACTGAGGCCCAAAGGGGGAGAGATACTTGTCCAATGTCACATGAGTGGTTATTGGCAGCCTCAGCTCTTGAACCAGGGTCTCCTGACTCCCAGACCTCTCAACTCTTTCTCTTTCAACTCCCTCAAGAAGCTGGGAGCTATTTGGCTGTCAAGAGTGGCTGTGCATGTCAGCAGCAGAGCCTCAGAGCCTGGGAACATCTCCGACAGGGTAGGTGCAAGTGCCAAAGCTGCTGGTGGGGAGGGATGGGGCTTGGGGCCCGGGAGGGCGTATTGCAGATAAGCTGTCAGCATCTCTCCTCTTCCAGTTGGCAAGAAGAAAGAGAGAAGGGTCCATGATGATTGAGGGAAAACAACCCCCACTTCTGATTGAAACATTGCTCCATGGAGGGCTGGCGTCTGTCTCTCTCTCTTTCTCTCTCTTTCTCTCTCTCACTCTCTCCTCTCTCTTTCATAAACACACACACACACACACACACACACATGCACACGCACACACACACCCCCCCACATGCATACATACACTATCCACCCCTGCCTAGCTGCTGAAAACTGTTGCCCCACATCCTTGGTCTCAAGATGTGCATTGATATTCTTAAGGGCACTATTTGGTGGGACCTGGAATTTTTTTCACTGCCTAAGATGTCGCTAAGCATCTGTCTTCCTTCTAATGCTCAGTCTGTCATGATGCCCTCCCATTCCACAAAGACTTTTGAGCGTCTAATATTTGCCAGGCACTGTGCTAGGCACTAGGGATGAGTTGGGCATCCTCACTGCCAGTGCGATGGTGAGTGCTTCAATAGGGGAATTAACAGTCTCTTGGGCTCAATGAAGAACTGCTTGCTTCCCATGCAGAGTGGCAGTTGGCTAGGAGCAATTTCTAAGAGTCTTGACTTTGACTTGAATCTTGATGGCTAAAAGAGAGTTCACCATGAAGGTGAGGGGAATGTGCCAAGGAGAGGTACTACATATGCAAAGGCAGGATGCTAGATGAAGTCTGGGCTAATGGGGGGATTTCAATTAGCTCATGTGGCTGGAATTTAAAAAGGAACAGAGGTTACAGAAGGGGAGATGAGGCTGCAAGGGTAGGCTAGGGTCAGTTCATGGGGGGCTTAGCTCTAGTCTGCTCCTTTTCTCAGAAAGATCCACCTGTTCCCCACATCCAAGCCTTCACCCTGGAGGGGACAGACTATTTATCTGGAATTCTGAAACTGATGTCCTCTGGTCAATAGCAGGGAGTCATTTGTACATAGGGGAAGCAGCATACTCATAACCCATAACCTGTGAACCCACAGAAAGCCACCCCAAACAAACATCAATTGACATAAAGCCAGTGAGCCTGCCATGCTTAAAAATAACACCCCAGCCCTACTTCCAATCAGTCTGTTCCCCCACACAGCTCCACTCTTTACAGAAATTGTGAAGTTGCCAATTTTGCAGGTTTGGCCTGTCCCCAGGCTCCTTCTGCCATGACCCACCAACTCTTTCCAACCCTTTCCCCAAGTACTCTCCTGAATTCCCCACTCTCTCCAGACCCAGATTTTCCTGGAGATTCAGCTTTCCCTCCAGTCAGTCTCCTGTAACCCAGTTTCATTCTTCCTTGGTTTCAGATTCCTCTCCAATCCTATAAGTTCATATTGTTGAAGTTATGTCATGCCTAATACCATAGCATGCATCTCCAAGCCCCACTCTATGCTCTCCAGCTTAGCTTTGCCGCATATATAGATAAGTCATATGTGCTTGACGTCAAACAGAGCCAGGGAGTGCCTGGTGGCATTTCAGCCATCATTCATTAATCATCCCTTTGTTGGGCATCAGGGTTGCCAAGAAGAGTAAGGTTTAGTCCCTATCCTCAAGGAGCATCCATCATGGTAGGAAAGGCAGCACCATCTATCATGGTAAGTGCTATGATTGAGATGAGCTCAATATAATATAATCGAATATAAGGACAGAGCTCTCCCAGCTGGGAGTCTGGGGACAGTTGGTCAGGGAAGATCCTACTGATGATGCTGTTTGAGCAGGATCTGGAAAGCAGGACAAGTTTCAGCCTGGAGCAGGAGGAAAGGATGGTGAGTAGGCACAGCAATGAATACCAGAGCCAAGTTTGCAAAAATGAAACCACGCCAGAGTCTACCCCATTTCCTTTTTCAACGGAGTTCCTGATCAGAAAAGTTTTGCCAGATTTTTTTTAATGGTAGTCAAATGATATTCAAATGATATTCAATGTGGATAGGCTGGGGGAAATGTGGAGCCTACAGTAATGCAGTTGGATATAGGTGTAGATGTTTAAACCATCATTCCTCACACTGAGGAATAGGTGAAGATCATGGACATCTATAGTAGCACATGAGCCAGGGCTGGCACCTTCACAAGACTTCTCACAATTTGGATGAAGTCAGAAAAAGCATTTTTATGAAATTTTCACATGACACAGAACTAGAAGAATAAATGATAAAAACTGGATGATAGAAGCAAGATATAAACTGATTTAGATAAATTGAGATTTAATAGAGATAAGTGAAAAAGTCTTGCATCTTGGTCCAAAATAAGTCATAATTAAAGGATGAGGGATACTTGCTTTGATAGCAATTCATGAGAAAGGACTTTTTGGGCAGGGTGTTGGGGGAAGGTACAGAGACCTTCAAAAAGGGAGATCCTGGTTAACTACTGGTTTGAAATAAACTAACAATGCAGATTTCTAAAAAGGTCTAGTGCCATCTTGGACAAGATCCAAGGCTTAGAACAGGAAGGGTAACAATGCACTCCAAGCTATTAAGATTATAATGGCAGTTTTGTGTTTAATGCTGCTGCCATGTTTTAGATGGCTTGTTACAACTCTGAAGTATGTTTAGGAGAAGGTGACCTGAATGAAGATAAATAAAACCTAGGAGGAGTACTTGAGATAGTGGAAGAGTCTGGCAATTTTTAACTGTTTGCAAGATTATTGGGTAAGAGAAGAATACAGTTGTCCTGTGTTTGCATTAGTCAAAACAGGTTAACTTCAGAAACAAACAACCTCAAAAGAGTAAGTTAATTTTTGCTCATGTCAAGCAGGACTCTAATTTGCAGGGTGATGCCGGGCCCTATGATCCTTCCATCATGGAGCTCCAATATAGAGATTCTTCGTCTTCCTAATTCAGCCAAAAGATAGAGAAAGAGGGGCGGAAAGGTGGTGGAGGACTGCACAGGGTTTTTAAGGGCAATGTCTGGAAGAGGCAAGCACCATTCTATCCACATTCCATTGATGAGAACCCAGTCACATGAGCATACCTGACAACAAAGGAGGCTGGAAAATGTAATCTAACTGGAGAAAAAGGCTGTGGGTGTGGGCTTGAAAGTTGTGGAGTTAGAAAAGTCCTTAGGAGTGAGAAGAGTTCAGAGTTTGATGTATCCACATGAAGACTTGCACACGAACAATGCAGACTTAGCAATATTATATATAAAAGCAAAGATTAGCTATTGACTAAATGCCTTTCAACCAGTAAAATACGGTATATCTATACAATGAAATACTATTCATCAGTAAAAAGGAGTCAGCTACCAATTCATGCTACCACATGGATGGACCTCAACAACAGTGAAAGAAGCCAGTCCCAGAACCATATATTGCATGCTTCCGTCTATATGAAATATCCAAAAAGGACAAAGTAGATCCCAAGGTTAGGGATGGGAGAAGGGGGAGAGGAGTTAACAGTAAATGGTCAAACATGATCTTAATGGGGTAGTACAAATATTCTAAAGCTGAGTGATAATGGGACTGTACAATGTGGTAAGCTTACTAAAAACTAATTGAATTCTACACTTGAAAATGGTGAATTGTATTACATACAAATACACTTCAATATTTTTTTAAGAGTTAAAGGGTTTAGTACTTTGAGGTTGAGGGAGGGAGAATAATCTTGCAAAAGAAATTTAAGAATATCCAAAGTGGAAGAAGGAAGTGGCACAGAATCCAAGGAAAGAGAAGATTGAAAAAAGGAATGCACGGCAACTCTAACCAAAGTTATTGAGATGTCACATAGAATGGAAAGTTAACAGTATTGTCTCTGCCACAGCAGAATTCACAGTGTTGTTCCAGATCCAGGATCAGAAACAAGAAAAAACAGATTTCTATTGACAGTAGATGCAACTTTTGGAGTTGTCCAACAGCAGGACAGGTCCCATTACTGAGTAATGAGCTCTGTAACAGTGCAGGTGTTCAAAGAGAGGCTGGATGGGCATCATAGAAAGGATTTCTATGTGGGAGGAAGACCTCTAGGGAGTATCTGAGTCTGTGAAGGGCCAGGGTTTTCCGAAGATTTGATTACCTCTCTTTGCCCAAGCCCCCCTCTCCACTCTTGGCCTTGGGGTCCTCATCTCTGACATTGAGAGCTGCCTTTCGGGAAAGTAGAATGGCTCTGCCTTCTGAAATCCTAGGTGTCCTACAGCCACTGAGGGCTCCTTAGAACCATGAGCTAGCTCAGGGGTTAGCAGTCTGTACAACAGCAGGTTTCACTAAAGTCAATCCAGAGAACCGAGTAATCCTGGGAGACCAGGGGAAAATAGGCTGAAGAGCCGGAGAGATGGCATGAGAAGATTGGTGCTCATTTTTAAATCACTCTTGTCTACTACCCCGCCCCCCCCACCCCAGAGATAAGACATGGGAAGGAGAGAAGGCAAGATGAAGTTCATGGTAACCATGTGGAGAGTTCCTGAGATAGAAAGAAGAGGAGATGAAACACAAATGTAAATGCACATCTCCTGAGGGGCAAAAGGGAGTGGACCCATCATGTGAGTGAGTTTGAGAGGAATTTAATGCAGCTTTCTTTTTTTTTCTTTAAAAAATTTTCTAAAATTTATTTGTAAGAGACAGAGACAGCGTGAGCAGGGAGGGGTCAGAGAGAAGGGGAGATACAGAATCTGAAGCAGGCTCCAGGCTCTGGACTAGCTGTCAGCACAGAGCCTGATGTGGGGATCGAACTCATGAACCGTGAGATCATGACCTGAGCTGAAGTCAGACACTTAACTGACTGAGCCACCCAGGCACCCCTAATGCAGCTTTCTTAATTGCAGCTTTGTTTGTTTGATGCCCAATCTTTGTCACCCACCAGCAATAGCCAGCATGGTATAGAAATAAAAACCAATATCTAGAAGTTGGAAGAGTCTCTTTTTTCAAGGACTTGGAAAGCTGTGTGAAGCTTCTGGGTAGCCTGGGCTGCCATGGTCATGACTGTAGCTGCTGGCATTGCTCCAGCATGAACTCTGATTCCAATGCAAAGGGGAAAGAATCCTCCTTAGCTCCTCAGTGGATCTGACAAGTTATGGTCCTGCCTGGTCACCAAAGCAGAAACTCAAAAGGCAATCATTCATCCAGAAAACATTTGTTGGGAATCTTCCATGTACCAGGCCACCTCACAGAGCTTGAAGTCCGTTCATCTTGAGGTACAAGGAAGACTGCCCCAAAGTTCCAGGCAATAGGCCAACCCAGGTGGGTAACAGAGCTGGAGACAGATGAGCTAAGAGCATGCTTCTGAGCCTGCCTTGTAGAATCAAACCCAGTGGTCCTTCTTGTCTCTAGGCAAGAACCACAGCTGGAGAAGTGAGAAGGAAGGAGGGGACAGCAACAGTGTGTGATTGCTGTCTCACTGGACGGGTGACATTACTGACATCTGGATTGCCACATTTCCAGCCACAGGGGCATTCCATGAGATAAGTAACCAGAACTACTTTTCCTAATGTTGTAGCTCATGCCATGAGGAATCAGAACGAAGGGGCCTGGGTTACTGTCCCAGCACTTGAGAGGAGTAAAGGAAGAGCACGAAGGTGTGCAGTGTAAAGGTGGGGTTTTGGCAGAATCTCAGGATCAAAAGAGACCTCAGTCACCTAACGGATCCATTTGTTATGGAGATCCACCCATCCATCTCCCTTCCAATCTCTCAACAGCCACAGATTCCAATAAACAGAAGGTTCCAGATTTTGCCTTCTCTGGCCTCTCCTTCCACAAGCTCTGACCCCAGGGAGTCCTAAAGCCTGGCAGTTTCACAGATGACCGTGTCCTCCCTACTTCCATACCAAATGGTACCAGAAGCACAGGTCAGCTGGGAGCGGTGGCTTTCAGACTCTGTAACTACAGCTCATGGTAAGAATTATATCTTATATCATGGTTCACCACACATGAGTCTACATCCTTAACGAGGAACTTACCCTTGCTATGTGAGATGTACTCTCATTTTTTTTTTCTTTTAGAATGCTGTTTGTGACTCACTACATTGATTTCACAACCCGCAAATATATTTCAGTGCTCACCTAGGCTCTACCACTGTGGTCCTGAAGAGATTGCATAACTGGGCAAATCAAGAAGGACAGTCATTTAGAAGCGACTGGCATGGTCAATGTATATGCCCCAGAAGAAAATCTTGAACCCTTCAGCTCAGAGGAAAAGGAGGCAAAGAAAGATTCTATCAGGTCTTCACATGCATGAAAATGTTTGTTTAATGTAGCGAAATGGTGAGAATTTATTCTTCATGTTTGCTGAGGACAGGGTGCAGGGAAGATGACAGAATACTGCAGTGGAATTTCAGTTCAACACTGGATTTGCAGGTGTGAACATGTGGGGAAAGGGCAGCAAGAGCATTATACACTGAAAGAGGTTCATGTGACATTCCTACTGTTAAAGGTAAAAGAAAGGCAGATATCCTTAAAGGCTGGTTAAATTCTTGTCAATCTGGAATGGTTTTAATGTATTTTTCAGAAGATGGGGAAGGGCGACATGGCTTGAGGTGGTCTCATCCAGCCCTTAGCACTCATGACCTCTCAGATTGCCTCAACAAAACCCACCAATGGACTTTCATGCTGGCTGGGTGTTAGCTCAGGAAGGTTGGAGTAGATCTGTGGGATCCCTGAGCAGAATGGCCTCCCTGTTTCCAGACCCTGGAAAGAGAGCCGGGCCAGGGAAAATGAGAGAGAGAGAGAGGACCCTTCAGGGTTGGCGAAGGGAGGAGGGATGCACGCTACGTGCCAATCACTCTAGACTGGGTGAGAAACACAGGGCACTGGAGCAGGGGTGCGGGAAGGGGCTCCTAGCAGGCTGTGAGCTCAGTGTTGGGCGGGAGACCGGTCTGGCTCCTGTTGTACCTGCACTAATGAGCTGGAAGCAGGCGGAAACAGCCCAGCATGTGAAGGCCAGCAAAGGGAAGGCCCTCCCCATGCCAGCTGGATAGTAGAGGACTGAGCAGGGTAGGAACAAAGCCCATCCCCTCTCCACACCCTGAATTCGCAAACTGGAGGCTGGGACTTCCAGGAGAAGGGACTTGGGAGGTCAGGGCAAATCAGCTGAGGCCGGAATGAGGCCTCCTGGGGGAATGGGGATTAGAAAGATGCCAAGGGTCAGTGGCATAGGGGGAGAGAGAGCCAAGGGGTTACAGAGGCACCCTGCCAACCCTGTGGAGGGTAAAGACCCCAGGGGGGTCATCAGCTGTAGCCACAGACCCTGAGGAGAGAAACTGAACAGAGGCAAGTCTGCATGGCCGACTGACTTAATAAGGGCAGACAGAACAGATGAGTCCTCCCAACCCTGCCGGGGAGGCAGAAATGGCCACAAGTATTCACAGACTGTAAACACCAAGAGGGATGGGGCTCGTCTGGGTCTGCAGGGACCTGGCTAGGTCCGGCAGGGGAGGGACAGGGCTAACATGGAGTCCTGAGCCTGGTATTCTCTGCAGTGAACTGTCCAGAGGTCCTGGAGGAAGGGACACTTTGGGAGCTCCACAGCCGGTTCACAAAGTCCCACTAGAGCCAAGAGCTGACACAGCCCCAAATAGGTCACTTCTGTAGGGGCCAAGGGCCCAGGAATTCAATCCTGGCATTTCTGTTTAGACCCTAGGCATGGGGCTATGGTGTAGGGGAACCAACTCTGCCTCCCAGTATCAGGTGGGGCCAGGGAAGTATAGTAGAAATCTACCAGCAGTAGAAGCTTGTGGGTCTGGTCCGACCTTCTGTGTGTTCCTTGTTCAGCACTGACTGCACAGAACTAAAGCTGTAACCAGGGACAAGTCACCACCTGCCTTGAGGCCTCAGTTTACTGACCTGCAACATGAGGAGATTGAGCGAGCTCTGTATGCAATGATTTTCATTGGTATAGCCTTTCCTTCAGCCTGTGGTTGCCATGGGAACAGCCCAAATCAAAGGTGGACACAGCAGGCAGGCAGTCACTAGCCTGTGACAAAGGTGGACTTTGTCAATTTGTCTGCCAAGCATCCCTCCTCTCTCTTATTCTGGGAATAGCATTCCTTTTTTCTTTAGGGAATTTCCTTCCATTTTTTAGATCATTCTAATGGGGCAGCCAGTTGCAATACTTGCCACGGGGCACATGACCCAAAGTAGCCAATCAGATTCTCTTCCATGATTTGACCCTAAAGCACAGACACACAGTTATAACTGGACCATCCAGTGGCAGCTTCCAAAAAAACAAAAAACAAAAAAAACAAAAAACCATACTCCAAGGAGTTCCTGGGGCTGTGAGCCTTATTGCTGCCTAGATTCCTGACCTTCTTCTTCTTCTTTCCTTTCCCTTCCCTCCCCTCCCCTCCCCTCCCCTCCCCTCCCCTCCCCTTCCCTTCCCTTCTTCTTTCTGAGAGAGAAAGAGAGAGACAGCATGAGCAGGGAGGGGCAGAGGGAGAATCTTAAGCAGGCTCTATGCCCAGGGCGGAGCCCAACAGGGGCTCAGTCTCATGACTGTGAAATAATGACATGAGCCAAAATCAAGAGACAGATGCTTATCTAGCTGAACCACCCAGGTGCCCATTGACCTTCTTGATACCTACCTGTTTAATTCCTATTTCATTTTGTTTGCTCCTCAAATCTCTCTGGTAACTCCACTCTTTGTTTATGTACAAATTAGTCAGAGTCCTTGTCTCTTGCAATCAAAGAACCCTAATTTATACACAAAGCAAGAGAGAGAGGCTAGGTCCCTCCTCTCCACAGGCTTCCATCCTTTGTGATCCTGGGGCAATTGGCTCAGCTCTCCAACAGCACTCGGCTCACATATGAGACAAGGGTAAGCAGAGTCTCTTTGCTCAACAAGACTGCAAACATCAACAACTAAGGACATTTGTATTCCAGATACAGATAGTCTGGGGGTCTTGCATGCTGCAAGTTTCATTGACTCAAGATCTAACAGCTTGAAGCAGGTAACTGCAGTGGGGACAAAACCTAACAAGTATCAGGGGATAACGTGTGGAGGGCAGATAGAATCATCTACTGAACAGACCAGGGCTGGGACAAGGCAACTCCCAATGCATCCAAGTGATGAGTGCTGAGGAGAAGTGGTCAGGGCTCATTTCCAGGTGTTTGGGGGGGAAGACCCACTCTGTCCCCCAAAATATCTCTTCCACCTCAAGAATACTTCTAATTCCTGAAACAAGAGGCAACACTTAGGTATAGAGCCGAAAATGTATCTACTCCTGGAAGAGTGAAAACAATGCTTTCATTCATTCTGAAATATAAATCATGAGAGTAGGCCTGGACAGGAGAAAAAGGTCTGGGAGCATTTAAACGGGGTGTGGAAAGTGAAAAGGAGTCTGCAGGTAGAACCAGAGAGTGAGCGAGAGCTGGGAAAGAAGGTCCAGTTGAAGTGCATGAGATACACATTAACTTTGACTTCAAGTTCTAGAAGTTGACTCAGGCAAATTTACGCAGGGAGAAAGAAAGTATCCAGTATCTGTTCCATAAAAGAAGTGAAGGAGGTTGAAGGAGGTGTTCAACAGCCAGGCCTGGGAAGCCAGGGAACCAGGGCAGCTCTAGGAGTCTGGGTAATAGGAACCCATATGCTGGCTGACTTGGATGATTCCAAGCCAGCTGTTTTCTGTGGTCAGTAGGACTCCACTCCAGATTCAAATTCCCCAAGAGAGAGTCTGGTGAATGTATCTGGGGTCCTGTGCCCACCCTTTGGGGGTGGATTGGTGGGAGAGTCCCCATGGCTGACAATCCCACCAGGAATGCCTGGAATTGATGCAGTGGAGTTCCCCGAAGGAAAATTGAGTTTCCTTTTCCAAGGAAGGGGAAGGAGTGGTGGGCATATGCATACAACAGATGTTCACTACACATGGCATGTCAATTTATAGTGGAGGGAGATGAGTCGGGTGGGGTGTGGGAATTGCCAGGACACACCAGAATCTGCCATAGGGGCCAAGGCTCTTGTTCCAGCCCTGAATTCCATCTCCCTCTTCCCCTGTAAAAGCCAGCTCAGGGAAAGAACACTATTTCTGGTCTTGACAGTTCAATAGAATTGTCTCCTTAGCTTCCAGTCACGCTCAGTTTCTGCTAGAGTAATTACCACCCACCTGTTCTCCATGCAACAATTCACAGCCAGCGGACACACATCTGGCCTGCAAGAGACATGCTTGGAAGTCTCCCAGGCTGCCTGGAACAGACTGGGGACAGCACAGGGTCAGTCACCAATTCCGAGGCAAGGAAACAGCTGGCCTGAGATCTGCGGTCACTGTGTCCTAAGCAGCTGCACACCCTTCCCCCGCCAGGCAGCTTGATGGACATGGGACAAGTGTGTCCTGGGATGAGCAAAACCCTGGGGATTCAATACTGGGCCCTGCCCTCTTACTCCATCACATGGCTGTCCGCCCCAACCCCCACCTGCTTCTCCAGGGGTGAAGGAGGGGCTGTTATCCTGCCTTTCTTAGGATCCCTTTAGTTTCCTTCCCATTCCTGTCCACAATCCTCCCTCTGAGCACCCTGGAAGTTAGAAGTCCAGGTAAGGTTTTAATGGGAGGGCCAGAAATATTTTGGTGTTGAAAGTAACTGCATCTAAGTTTTAAAGATGTGAGTGCAGAACTCAAAGGGGGCCCAAGAAGGCCTCTGGGCCAGTGGTTTTCAAACTTTTAAAAAAATCAGCAAAAAATCTTTGTGCGGAATTTCAGCATTCAACAAATATTTATCAGATGCCTACCGTATGCCAAGTGCTGTCCTGGAGGATACACCAGTGGCAATATAGACATGACTCCTGCCCTCACAAGCATATGGTCTAGTGGGGGAAGGCAGACATTAAGTAAATAAGGAGGTAGGTAGATCAGTAATAAGTTTCAATTGAAGAAGAGCTGAAAAAAGTTGCATGTGGCTAGGAGGCCTCACAAGACTTGGGGATCGGTGTTGGGGAAGGCATCCCCAAAGAAGTGACATGTGAGCTGAGATCTGGCAGGTGCATAGGAAACAGGCAAAGAGAAAGGGTGAAGAGAGGTCTAGGCAGGGGATATTATGAGAAAAATCCCTGAGGTAGGAAAGCACTTATGCTGGAGGAAATTGCAGAAGGTCACCATGGTGAAGCTGGGCAAACCAGGTGGTAGGGAAAGAAGGTGAAGGGATGCAGGGACCAGAATGCCAGCTCATGGGCCAGCTCAAGGATGGAAGCAGAAAACTGGGGAGCTGCTTTAGCTGAGAAGGGGCCTTCCTCCTATTCCCTGCCAGACACACACACACACACACACACACACACACACACACACACACACACACATCCCCTTGCCTTGTAGCTGCTGAAACATCTTGAAGGAACCACAGAGTTTATCAGAACACAGCTTGGAATCTCCTAATCTGGCCCTAATCTGTTGCCATTTTCAGATGAGAAGAGAGAGGGTTGGCAGTCATCCACCCCCAGTGACCTCTCTGTCAACTCTGGTCACCTCACCCAGCTCCCTGGAGAGAGGCTGGCCTGATACAGTTTGGGGACAAGCTTTAAGAACACTGCACAACTTAATGTTGCAAGAAGGACGGAGTGGTCTTGGGGCCAGCCCAAGGTCTGGCATGGGGTTGGGCGCCAAGGATGGGATTTTGCCCCTGTCTTTCCCCCTGTGCTGAGAAAGTCCCTGACACCCATGGCCCCTCCCCATCACTCATCAAGAGGCACGGAAGGCTGCCTGCCAGGATAGCAGATCCCACTCAAGCTCCGGCCTCAACATTCCTCTCCACCCGGGGGTCAAGGTCAAGTGTGGGGTATTTTCCCAAGCCCTGGGGAATGGAGGCACCTCCTGACATCTACAGCTACTGCCCTCAGCTAGAAGGGCAGCTACTGAGAAGACAGTCTGGAGAGGAGAGCAGCCAGCCCGCTCTCAAAGCAAAGCTGGGGAGGAGGGGTCTGAAAGAGATCACCAGCTTTACCCTGGGGAAGCAGAAACAGAACCTGGCGATAAGAAAGGGGGTTGCATGGCAGAAGTCTGGGCTGAGGCTGGGATTTTCCTGCTCCAACTCAGCTGGTCCTCATCTAACTAAACCCCAGGGTCTGGCCTCTCTGGGGACCCTCACTGGCCTTCCGCAGCTCCTAGGAGAAAGCCTGAAGGTAGAAGCCAGACCAAGATTCCCCAGCAAGGGCTAGGCAGACAGGCATTACAGACCCCTTTGCAGCCATGCAAGGGGCCAAAGGCCAAGAGGGTCGGGCAGTGGAAAGGTTCTGATGATGAAGGAGAGGGCAGAGGCCATTGCGTCTGGGCCAGATCAGGAGCAGCCCTGGAGAAAGAAGTCTCTTGGGGTCCAGAAGGTAGTTTCATCAACTGAGGCTGGCCTGAGGCTAAGTTGTGCCACAATGGCTTCCTTCCTTCCCACTCCTTCCTCTGCCCCTTAGCTGCTCTGTGAGCATCTGATGCCTGACCATTATGGTGTCCTTTTCCAGAGGAAGGCAAGTAGAGGAACAAGGGAACAGGTGTCAGGGGGTCTGAATTCAAGTCCTAGCTGCTTCGCATTGTAACTGTGTGATCTTTAGCAATGACTGCAACTTCTCTGAGACTTGACTTCCCCTTCTGTAACAATGGGATGCACAAAACCTACAGTAGGACTCTAGAAATGATTGGATGAGAAAATGAAAGTAAAGATCTTAGTTCTTATTTAGTTAGCCATGGATATTCCTAATGTGATGGGGAGAGAGGAGGGGGGGAACAGGGAAGTACTGGGGGACATTTGAATTTTCAAGATGGGGTACTTGATAAGTGGGGGAGCTTCTAAAAGTTTTACACCTCATAGAGGCTGGGCTGGATAGTGGGTGGGTATTCTTTATTATAAAGAAAACGGGAAGAGGAAAGTCAGGTCTCACAACACACGTCAGCCAAGAGCCTGGGCAGACAGTGTGTCCTCCAGAGGAAGGGCTGGTGTTCTCCGCTCCGTTGCCCTCTGGCAGCCACTTAGCTCCTGTTTTCCTCATTAAGGGTGGCTGTAACCTGGTCCCCTTCTCACACAAGGTCCAGAAAAATTCAGAGTCCCCAGACAGACAGCATCAGCTACTTTCAACCTCACTTCCTGGTTGGATCAACAAGGGGCCAAACTTAGGGCAGACTGCAGGGAGTCAGGACAGAGAGCACTGACTCCCGAGAGTGGGACCCAGGACCCATAGACCTCACCATGTGCCCAGCAATGCTAAGCATCAGGGACACCATAAAACATAAGAAGCTACTATTTGTTGAGCACACACTACTGGCTTTGTGCTAAGCACTAAAATGTATTAACTCATTTAATCTCCATAACAACCCTATGAAATTGATGCCATTATTATTTCTACTGGTTAGATAGAGAAATTGAGTCACAGAGTAATTAAGGGACCTCAACAAAGGGGCTTGTTGTTCATTGGGGTAGCAAGACTATACATTAATGGCTTCATGTGAGAAGGGGAAAAACATGAACTGCTCCCCAGAATCCCAGGTAGCCCAACTTACAGTTCCACTTCACCACCTACCTCAGTTTCCCTTGATTTCCAGCTGCCACTATGGTGGCTGGACTCAAAGGGAAGATGTCACTCCCTGTCTAGGGATGGTCATGCTATTTCCCCAAATTTAGCTAAGGCATGGCCAGAATTTTTCAAAAGGAGCTTATCTAGAAAACTTCGAAGAAAATAGAGCAAAATATAAAAAGCCAAGAATCTGGGAAGAGATGGATTTATAAGGCAGTTTTCATGTACTAAGATAAGGGAAGTAATAAGAGCTATTGGTTGTGCCCAAGTATCAGACACTATACTATACTCTTGACATATGTTATGTTTAATCCTCAAGGGTACCCATGGACACAAGTATTATATCCCCATTTCACAAATAAAGAAGCAGATGCTCAGAGATGCTGAGCAATGTATCCAGGTCACACAGTTTGTGAGAAATGGAGCAGGGAGTCAAATCAACCTTTGCGTTTAACCACCTAGATAAAAGATATGGGCATGGTGTGTACAACTCTCCCAGCTGCCACAGCCTGAGTCACCCAGATCCTAAACTGAAAGGCTTCAGCTTGACCCCACTGCTCCATCAGAAATTTTCATTTATTGCTCAGAAAAGAATCAGAACACTTTTCCTCCCAGACAAAGCTGGAAAAACCTTGGTGAATCGGTACCTTCCAGCTCTCTGTCTTCTCCCATGTATGCAGACCAAAATAAAACAACAAAAACAAACCAATAAATTAAAACTCTTCTATTTGTCCTTCATTTCAAATGACCCTCATGACATAACATAGTTTCCATAATAATTCATTGGTTAGTCATTGGACTGATGGTTCCTGGAGCCCAGAGATAATGTGAGTAAAGCCCTTAAACCCAGGGCCAGGCATAGAATCAGTATTCAGCATACTGTTGTTGTGATGATCATCATTGAGAGACCTCTTCCTGTGACCACATAAGCAAGTTATCCCTGATTCCCTTGGGAGAAGATAATATCAAACTGATTTCTAATTGCAGAGTTGATACCAACTGCTATTGCTAAGTAATATTTACTGAGCAGTTACTACATGCCAGACTTTAGACTATGCAGCTTACCTACAGTCTCTCTTTTAATCTCCATAACAACTCAGAAAGGCAGAAATTATTTTTAGTATTTCCCTTTAACTGATGATGAAACTGAGGCCTGGAAATATTAAATAATTTGCTCAAGGTCACACAATTCCCAAATGGCATGCCTTGGGTTTGAACCTTGATAGCTAAGTCCAGAACGTGCACTGCTAACGTCCAGACTGTACAGTCTCTGATGAGTGTCAAAGAAGGAAAATGTGGTTGTGTGCTGGGCTAGGCAGGGAAAGCATCCTAGATGGAGTGGGCCCTACTTGAAGGAAGGACAGGATGGGTAAAGCAAAAGAGAGGCAAATTTTAGGCTGGAAGATGATCCCTAAAGTCTCATGGGACCCAAAGGTGGAACATCAGGTGGTCCCCTATCCTTGTAACTTGAGTAATTCTACTCCTCTAAAGCAGGGTCATTTGGCTGTCCAACAAAGGACTCAGAGCTTGAACAGGGACCTAAGGGGTCTCTAGCATCAGAGTGGAGAGAGAGAAAGGCAATAGAGCTCCTGGGAGGCCCTGGGCATAGTGTTGGCCAGAGTCAGACTGACCCTCTGTCATCTTCACACTGACCACAGGTTTGCTTCGAGGTAGATGTTTTGCTTTGCTATGACTGTGGCAGAGTTGTCCCAGCAAGTATGGACACAAAAGGGCCCATGGGCCTGCAAATCTGTAGGAGTTCACAGAAATCTTAGGGAGAAGCTTGAATTTTACTTAATCCATAAAAATGTTAGAGTTGGGGTGAGTGGGGGGATTTCATACACTGTATCATGCAAGTACTCCCTTGTCTAGCAGCAGAGGGATAGCTCCTGGGAGAGAAGGGCCACTGCTGGCCAACGGAGAACATATGTACAAGTCCAGGCTCAGTCCTGGCTCTCACATGCACTGATGGAATTTCACTTAGTTCCAGCCTGGCCTGGTCTGGCGAGGCTGCAGCCAAAGACAGCCTGGAAAGAAATGACCAACCCTTCTGAGAACCAGGCTTAGGCCAGAGGAGTGACAAGCCTGGAGGATCCTTCTCTGGGCAGGCATCTGTGTGTGAGAGGCCCCTGGCTCCCGCCACCTGTCTTGTCTAGCCCTCCCTGCACGGTGCACTTGCTGATTTTTATCGTGGCCACGCGTGTGCATGTTTTGCTTTCCTATTATACTTCAAGTCGCTGTCACTCCAAGTGTGGCCCACAGACCACCAGCAGCAGCACTTGGGAGCTTGTTAGAAATGTTGAATCCCCTCACAGAATACTAGATCAGAATCTGCATGCAGTCGTCCCCATACTTATCTGTGAGGGATACATTCCAAGACCCTCAGTGAATGCCTAAAACCAGAAAGTGCTAAGCCCGATATATACAATGTTCTTGCCTATGCATACGTACCTATAAGAAAGTTTAACTTATAAATTAGGCATAGTAATAGATTAACCACGATAACTAATAATAAAATAGAATATGTTGTAATAAAAGTTACGTGAATGTGGTCTCTCTCTCAAAATATTGTATTGTACTCATGCTGCTTCTTGTGATGATGTGAGATGATAAAATGCCTTGGCGATGAGATGAAATGAAGTAAATGACGTAGGCATTGTGACAGTGTTAGGCTACCAGTAACCATCCGATGATATGTCCGAAGGAGACTCTTCTGCTCCCAGACCTGACGATGGCTGACCTTAGGTAACTGGAACCACAGAAAGCAAAGCCACAAAGAAGGGGGCACTACAAGATCCCCAGTAATTTGAATGCACATTAAAGTTTGAAAAACTCTGCTACTTGGAAGCAAGAGTTATCCGTGGCAAAGTTATCTTTGAACAAGTAAGTTTTGTATCGCAGCTGCTTGGCAGTAAGTAGGTACTCAATCAATGTTTTTTTTTTTTAATTTTGAAATAATTTAAGACTTACAGAAAAGTTGCAAAAAGCATATTCGGCTCACATATACACTTCACCCAGCTTCCTCTGATGTTAACAGTTCATATAACCAAAGTGCAGTTACCAATTCAACATGGGTAAATTAACTAAACTACAGTTCCTTTTCAAATTTCGTCATTCTCCCTTAATGTCCTTTTTCTATTCCAGGACCCCTCATGGCATTTAATTGTTGGGTCTCCTTAGTCTCTTTTGATCTGTGACAGTTCTTCAATTTGTCCCTTTCTTGCTAACGAGCACACCTCAGTTATTTTTTAGTCTGTCACCTTGAATATGCCTGACATTTTCTCATGATTATATTGAAGTTAGGCATTTTGGGCAAGAATATCACAGAAGTGATCCTTATCTCATGTGGACATGTCTTATTACTGGTGATGTGAACCTAGATCACTTGGGTAAGCTTGGGTTCGCTGGGGTTCTCCATTGGTTTTTCTACTGTAAAACCACTGCTATACTTCTCTTTGTAATTAGTATCTTGGGGTTGGGGAGGGATTTTTTTGAGACTCTGCAAATATTTCTGACTCTCCTCAAACTTATTGCCAAGTGATGTTAGCATCGATCATAGGTGAATCTTGCCTACAATTATTGCTATTGTGCTTGCCTGGTGGTGGTTTTGTATTTCCCCCATTCTGTAGTTATTAACTGCAATTCTTCTACAAAGAAGAGCACCTCCTTCTTCCCCATTTTTCTAAAAACAAAACAATTTTTTTTTACTCAATAGGGACTCTTAGCTATTTATTTTATTCTATGGGTTACAATCCAATATTATTATTATTATTACCTTATTTTGTTCTTCAAATTGTTCCATCCACTGGGGGCTCCCACAAGTTGGCACCTTGTCATTTCACCATGCCCCATCCTTTTCCAAGCACTTCCTTTTTTTCTGTCACCACAAGATGTTCCAGACTCACTTTGTCCAGTAAATATTTTTCAGTGACTGAATGGTAGAATAAAAACGAAGGTGCGTGTATAGAAACTCAACCCCTCTGTGATTCCCCATCTAGGAAATGCATCCAATTCCATTTTCAGCTGGAAGGAGGAATAAGAGATGTTCCTATGACTCACAGAATCACTCAATTCCACTGCTCTACAAGGGTCAAGGAAAGTGGGAGAAACTTTCATCCTGAAGGCAGAAGGAACAGTGTCTGTGGGGATTGTAGGCTGGGTAACTGGTCTTCCCTGAAAGTTCAATTCATGGACTTAACATCTATAAGCAGTGTGAGGTGGTGCTTAAGAGCACACTTGCTGGAGCCAGATAACTGGCTAGTTCTGCTACTTAAAGTGAAAACTCCCTGTGCCTCAGTTTCCCCAGGGGTAAAATGTAGGTAATAATAACAGCACTTACCATGATGTTGTGTAATGACTAAATGAGTTTAAGTGTTTAAATTGCTTAGAACAATCTGTTGGCACATGTAAAGATTCAACAGTCATTAGCCAGGGGTCTCACATTTGTAGCAATTATCTCAGCCTGCTGAATTCATTCAGCAATTATTTACTGAGCATTGTAGCATGCATTGTTGTGAGCGGTTCTGTCAGTGAATAAAAGACAAAGTCACTGTTCTCATGGAGTGTACATTCTCTTAAGAGTAAAAATAGCCTAACACTATAAGAGACTGCAATACCTGTTAAGACAGTAGTGGAGGGATGCTACCAGCTGCTTTTGCCATCCACCAAAACCATTCACCCCTTCCTGATAAAAGTGTTCTTTTCCTCTGGGGAGCCACCCTGTGGTATGATGGGATTGAAGCCTAAGCCAATCAAGACATTGTACTGTCCTAGTTACAGTGATTGGTTCAGGCAAAGACACACGACCCAATCAGAAACAGGGAGATATTTGTGTCGGGGTTCTCGTTGGTCAGAACCTCTGAACTAAGAGCTGAGGTGGTGGGCGGATAGCCTGAGAATAAGCTACCACCACACAGGTCCGGGGGGAGAGTGGAGAAAACCGAGCCTTGATGGCTGTAGTCAAGCTCCTGAGTCAAGAATGGGCCCGAAGTCTGCCCTATTCTGGACCTTTCAATTACACAACCCAATAAATTCCCTTTTATTACTCATTACTGAAAGAATCCTGAGCTTACTTCAATCCCTCAGAAAGCTGACCCCTCAGCAGGAAGCTGGACCCCGTTCTGAGCCCCTGCTCTCCTTCTAAGCATTCAGTTTCCTGCCTTAACCTCAAGTGCAAACCATCACACACACATCTATGCACACTCACACACATCACCACTCCATCCCACTTCCTACCTCTGGCCCACTCCCCTGCTTCCCAAGAACAGTAATCAGCCTTTCCTCCCCCATTCTCCAGAGCTGAAGCCTCTCCCCTCTGCACACCCTACCCCCTACCCCTCAAACACACACACCTCTCAACTCTTCTGCTCTCTTTCTGAGACAAGTCTGGCTGAATTCCCAGGCCTCAGTCTTGCCTTTTGCAGCCCTGCCTCCTCCTGTCCAGCAGGACTGAGGGGTGCTGCCCAGTCCCTGATGGCCAGAGAGACCATCCCACAACCTCAGGAGTCACACTGAGGCTCACACCCTAGAAGACCCCCTTTCCATTACCTAATTAGTCCCCAGGGTCCTTCTTAAATCTAGGCCTGGAAAGCTGACTCAAGGATGCTTGAACTCTCTGTGTCCTGATAGAAGCCATGTCCTAAGGGTGGACCAGAGGAACCCAAACTTCCACTTCCTTTGAGATTTCCATCTTCTCCAGATTCTAGGGACCTCACTGTCTACACCACTACACTAACATTTCTTGTCCTCTAACCCCTGTTGTGTTGGCTTTTACTCAGTATATGATTTGCTTCTTTGACTGATTGCCGTCTTAGTTCAAACTGCCACAACAAAATGTCATAGACTGGGTGGCTTAAACAACGGAAATTCATTTCTCACAGTCTAGAGGCTGAGAAGTTCAAGATCAAGGGAAGAGTAGATTCAGTGTCTGGTGAGAGCTTTCTTCCTGATTTGCTGTGTTCTCACATAGCAGAGAACGAGCAAGCTCTGGACTCTTCCTCTTCTTATAAGGATATTAATCTCTTTGTGGCTCCTACCTTCATGACCTTATCTAAACCTAATTTCCTCTCAAACTACCTCCAAGCACCATCACATGGGATTAGGGCTTCAACACATGAATTTGAGGGGGACACATTCAGTCCATAGCAACTTAAGCCTAGCACAGGGCCTATGAAACTGAATGAAGAAGTCAGTGGTTGAATAACGAATTATTGAATGGATGGTGAGATGAGTGAATGAATGAACGAATAGACCAATAAGGAGAGGCAGTTACAGGACTGGGATGAAGTGGCAGAAGGATCAAAAATCCCGAGGAGGGGTGGGGCTTGGGCCTAAGGAGGAGAGGAGCAGGGATAGGAGACAGCCAGGACGATGGGGTAGATACTATGGCAGAAAGGCAGGAGAGAGACAGATGCCACCAGATCTCTTATGTATTTACATACAACCTGGAGCTTGGGCCTTTTACAGAGTTCATTTATTAGTTTTGTAAAAGTTTTTTTTTTTTTTTTTTAACGTTAAGTTCTATTTGTCAAGGACATTGTGCATCTTGCTTTGACGTGGTCAGTCTTGATGGCGGAGGACTCTGTCTGGCGTATCACTCCCCCAGATGTGGGAAGGACAGCTGGTCGAATCACCAGCACACCAGGTGCAGCCTCTGGGGAAGGGCCTGGGAGGTCCAGTGGACTTGAGGTGCCTCCTCAGAGCCCTTCAGTGAGGACTCCAAGTCCTCTCCAGGGCAGGGCCAAGGGCTGCTGTCTCTTCTCCAAAGGCTCCCCTTCTCTGCCCTCTGTCACCCGCGCCCCATCCCTGGTTCTACACGGGCAGTGCCTGAGCCTGTGGGGCCCCACAGGACCAGAAGAGCTGCAGATGTCTGCACGGATTTGCAGCTACAAACGAAAAGCCAAGGTTTGTTTTGAACGGACTGTGGGTCTGGAGAGAAAGCCCGGGGATGCAAATCCGCCATGAGTAGGATGCAGATGGGAAGCAGATGTGGGATGTGGAAAGTCCCTGCTCCGGCATCTAAGACCCACCTTGGAGACTCATCCCTTTCCCTGCGCGAGGCTGATGGGCAAGGCTGCCCTGGGACCAACCCCAACCATGGGAGCCCCAGCTCCTGGCTGAGTGTGCTCAGCTGTGGGGCCTCTTCACTTTCTTCCCATGTGTATTTCTCTGTCTTGCATTCCTATAGGATATGCCTGTCCTCCTGCATCTTCTTGGTCTCTCTGGGCTCCTATCTCTCTTTCCATCTCCCAGTCTCTGTTTCTCTCCCTCCGTCCCTGTCTTCATGTCACTGCTGGCCTTACTCTGTCTCTTGCTCTCAGACAGTCTCTGACTCCATGTCTGTCCTCCGTCTCTGGCTCTCACTCCCTCCCTCTTCTTGGCTGCTTACCAAAGGCCAGTGCCCCTACCCTCCATGCTTGGATAAATCTGCCAATCAGCGTGAGCCCCTGGGGTGAGGAACAGGAAGAACAGGCTAAGGGCAGACGCCCCAGTTCCATGAAAGGAGGAGATTTTAAGCCAGAGAGGCCTGGGCAGGCCGAGGCCAAGAATTTCTCACTTACCCGTAGGGCTGGATATTTAGTCTGAGTTGGGGAGGGCAGGTGGCAGCCAGCCTGGAGCTCCAGAGCCTGCAAGAGCAGCTCCACGGCAGCCCCTCCGGCTGGAGGTTCTTCGGTGTGACGTCTCTCTCTGCCTCTTGGCCCGGACCCTGCCCTCTCCAGCACCAGGGAGAGGCAGGATGGCTGAGCACCACGGTCACTGTCTCCCACAAGGACACAGGCCCAGGGGAAGGGCAGGCAGGACAGGATGGCGTGTGTTTTGTAGCCCCCACTGCTCTCCCAAGAGCTGGGAGCAGCCCTTCCCTTTCAACCCCTGCGGGGCCTCAGACAGTCTCCAAAGGCAAATGCGCTTTTTCTTTGGCTTGTGTTCAGTCTAAATACTTTATCCAATTGATATGGGCTCCACATCCAGTTGTGTTATTTTCTTTTATGAATCTGTCCACAGCCCTCTGAGTCCTCAGGCAGGGCCTCAGGGCCATTTGTGGCACATTCCAGAGGCCACTAGTGATCTCACACATTAACTTTAAATCCGTGTACAGGCTGTAAGTGGTATGCAACTTTGGGGGGGATCTTGAGGGGCACACTGAAAACCATCCCCAAACAGGCTGCCTTCATTCCTAGGAAACTGGAATGGTTAAGAGGGCAGTTTCACAAATACTTCTGTGGATGTGAATGAGGATGCTGTCAGAATACAGTGGGGGGTGGGGGGGAGAGGGGCTGTCTCCCTGGGACTCTCCAAATCTCTGCACCCAGGGGCAGGCAACCTGCGTACCCCCAACATGGGGCTGGCGCTGAGTGGGTGTCACCGCAGCACTACATCACAAGGCCTGGACTCTGGAGGCTTGTGGTGGCTAAACCCTCGGTTCCAGAACCTATGCACTGAGCACCTGTTACGTGCTGATGCTATGCTAGGCGGTGCGTGTGAGTGGTGAGCAAACCACATGGTGTGACTCCACTCCGGAAGCAAGCAAAAGGTGGTGAGACCAGGGGCAGCAGTCAGGGAGGACCTGGAAGAGCATGCTGCAGAGGGAGCAGCTCACAGCAGCTGTTTCTGAGCTTCACTTGCTTTACCCGTGAAGTTGGGAGTGATACGAGGGCCGTTTGAGAATTCAGTGAGATAATCAATACATGATAACCAGAGATAATAAGGACTGTGCAGCTATAGCAGTTAGCAGCAGACAGCGCATGGGTACAGCAGATGCTGTCAGTACTCTGCCCATGTGTCTTCTGGTCTCTGTACCAGCATGGGGTCTCCAGCTGTTAGAACCTGATTTGGCCACCTGTGTGGAGATCAGAGAAGTGCCTGTGAAGTTCTGTCCTTGGCCCCCAAGGACAGCCCCTAACCAATGGCTCCACAGTGGGGTATAAACAGCTCCATCTCCTGAACTCCCTGCACACTGAGCCACTTCCCCCTGTGGCCTCTTGCGTTACAGCTCATCCTTGTTTGGCACCCTCCTCTCCTAGTCCCCTCCCCCACTCCCAGGACTATTCTAAAGAAATCATCACTTTCTTTTTTTAATATATATACATATATATATTTTATTTCTAGGAGAGAGAGAGAGAGAGACAACATGAGCAGGGGAGGGTCAGAGGAGAGGGAGACACAGAATCTGAAACAGGCTCCAGGCTCTGAGCTAGCTGTCAGCACAGAGCCCGACGCAGGGCTCAAACCCACGAACTGTGAGATCATGACCTAAGCGAAAGTCGGACGCTTAACCAACTAAGCCACCCAGGCGCCCCAGAAATTATCACTTTCACACAAATCCTTGTTGCAGGGTCTACTTCTGGGGAACCCAACTTAAGACACTGGGAAATGCCAAATAAGCATTAGGAGGTGTCCCTTAAGCAGTCTTCCTGCAGAGCTACCCTCTGGTCAAGGTGGGTTCTTAACGTTCCTAAGGAATCAGTGACAATAGGCTTCTAACTCCGAGGAAATCTGTGCTGTCTGTATTTGAAGGCACAGAGGTCAGTGCCATGGGAAGCTGGCGGGATGTTCCCTGGCCTGTAGCTCTCAGCCCTCAGCTCAAGAAACGGAGACACTGGACACTGGCTTTGGGACTGTCTGTGTCCTCCTTCCAGAGACCTGCATAAGGTGCCACAAGGAGGCATAAAATCCATATTTAATCATTATCGCCTTTCTCTATCTCTGGGAACCCAAATGACTATCCTGAAGTTAATTTTTTTTTAACTTTTTTAAATGTTTTTATTTATTTGTGTGTGTGAGAGAGAAAGAGTGTGTGTGAGTGGGGAGGGTCAGAGAGAGAGGGAAACACAGAATCAGAAACAGGCTTCAAGCTCTGGGCTGTCAGCACAGAGCCCGACACAGGGCTTGAACCCACGAACTGTGAGATCATGACCTGAGCTGAAGTCGGATGCTTAACCGACTGAGCCACCCAGGCGCCCCCTGAAGTTAATTCTTTATTGTTCCTCTTCCCATATCCCATCAGACAGGGCAGAGACATACAGTGGCCAACAGAGGCAGATCCTGATGCTGGTCTGGATTACTTTTCTAGTCTTTGTGATGTGTGTGCTATTTGCTAGCTTAAAAATCTTTTGTGACCTTTTTTCTTATTGTACATAAATATCCTCCTTCATACCTAATTTGTATTATTTTTGTTAACAAGGGATCCCCCAATTCTATTAGCCTCAGATGACAGGAAACCTCAATATACTTTGACCATCTGATGAGTAAAAAGAATTTTCATAGACTGGCTTCTGAGTCTGTATATTTCAGCCCTTGTTTCTCTATCCTACCTGAATACTTTGGGTACTGGATGTCATAAGCTGTAGGCCCTGCACCTGTCACTGCAGCATGTGAATCCCCACAGTGGGCAGTGGGAACATTCCAGAAAGCCACTTGTAACCATGTCAGCTACCAATAAATGTATTATACAGCATATATGTATTACACGTAACCCAACTGAATGTTTTCCCAACATAACTAAATGAATGTCTGACAGTAAGCCCAACTGAATGCATTCTCAACTCAAAATCCCTTAGTCACACCCCTGAACGCCACAACCAACTCCCCCCATCTAACATTAGCGTGTGTCAGAGGAGAAATCATGGTGGAGACAGTGAAATATTATAAAATACATGATCTTGGAAAAAAACATGACCTTGGAAGGGGCTCATGCAAGCCAGGAGCTCCAAGTGTGTGTGTGCCCCGTTAGCTTCTCTGGACACCTGTTGGACTCCCTCTGAGGCTCAGACACATCATACTTGAACACCTGTGGGTTTTAGTCACTTCCTCTGTGTTGTAAGAAAAGAGGCACGGTGCCTATTATTCTGGGCTCTCCTTTTCTTTGGTACCCCTCAACCCTGAATCCACCAGGAAAAGCAAAGTAGGGACTACAGATGAGGCCTGTGGTCATGGCTCAAAGTGAATTTGTGATTGAAGGCTGGACTTCACAGCAGGAGATATCAGGATTCATTGCTCTCCTTTTGTATTTTCTTGGTTTAATTTACCTCTTCAATTTTTATTTTTATTTTTTTTAATGTTTATTTACTTTTGAGAGAGAGAGACAGAGTGCAAGTGTGGGAGGGGCACAGAGAGAAGGGGACACAGAATCCAAAGCAGGCTCCAGGCTTTGAGCTATCAGCACGGAGCCCGACCTGGGGTTCAAACTCACAAACTATGAAATCATGACCTGAGCTGAAGTTGGATGCTCAACTAACTGAGCCACCCAGGCACCCCTACCTCTTTAATTTTTAAACCAAAGTTTCTTCCGAAAAAAAAAAAAAAAAAAAAAGTTCCAGGGATTTAACTACAGCCAGGCCAGTTGCAGGAATCAGATCACCCCAAAGGGCTGGCATGGGGGGGATATGAGCTTCGCCAATGCCAGGGCCCCCCTTAAGCCAGAAGAATTGGGAAAGGCAATGTCAACATTCATAGGAGGTTCTATAATTTTATAAAACATCTTTTACAACCATTATCTTTGAGCTGCACACTCCTTCTGTGGGGTATGCTATGTAGGTGTGACAATCAGTATTTTCTAGTTAAGAGAAATTAAGCAATTTATCCAAGAGTATTCAACTAAGAAGGGGCAAGGTCGGGATTTGAACCCAGATCTTCCAAGCTGTGCGTATTGATTTGCCATTGTTAATAATAGGACATTTACTTTTTTTTTTTTAACGGCTTCATATGCGTGAGACTGTGCAAACACTTTTCATAAACTCTCTTATTTAACCATCACCTGCTGACCTGAGCTGGGTCTGAAGGGTGAGGAGGTTGGAAGGACTGAGACGGGCGGCAGAGGGCGCAGCATAAGCAAAGGTTCAAAGGCAGCCATGTCCTGGGCTTGTTCATTTCATGTATGGGACTCACTGTCCATGGGCTCCGCCCAGTCAGGTGGGATCCCTGTGACTTCTCGCCAGCATACTCTTCTGTCCTAGTGGAGAAAGGACATGAAGTGGGCTCTGGCAAAGCTCTGGCAGGAGCATCTGGAAGAGGCCCTCAGCCTGTCACTACCCACACGGTTGCTTCTCTGCAGACGGATGCCTGCCAGGGTGAACTGGATGTCACTGAGGCTCCTAACTTTCCAGCCAAGTGATGGGCTTGGTTCCCACACCTCAGCTTTGAAGTTTAATGGTGCTCCTGACAGCCCACAGGGCCTTGGCCAGCTTCTGCCCTTTAGCACCTCATCCGTTCCCCACCAGGGGCCTGGAGCCCAGGCCTCTCTAAGGCGTCTCCCCCAGCTGATCTGGGTCAGAGGAGGGGCACCTCTTGGCCTGGAGAGGGGGGTGGATAGTGCAAGCTCTGCCCTGGAAGAGCAGTGCAAGCCTCAGGAGGCACAGAACAATGGGATCGGATGGAGAATGCCTGCCAGACGGGGCTCCCTGTGGTCCCAAAAGTCAGAAGATGACACGATCTGTCTCTGGCTTGGAAGATGAGCCCAAACCCCAGAAACTCTCTTACCAGCCTTCTCTGGATTTGATTGTCCTGCCCACAAACTCCACCTCCTTTGATCTCATGTGAGATAAAGCGTCAGGGCCAACTTGATACGTAGACTCATCACTGGACACACAACCTTGGGCAAGTTACTTCTCTGTGCCTCAGTTTCCTCATCTGGAACGTGGAAAAAGTAATTGCCTTTACCTCGTAGACTGACGTGAAGATTAAATGAGTTATCACAGGCAGGTCCTTGAACAGGGCATGGTGCGGTATTAGATGCTGGCTATTATTATTTCAATAATAAAATAAAAAAAAAAAGAGTTCGGTGACTACTTCCTAAGCCGCCCTAGTATTTTCCCTTGGGGAGTTTCTGTCACTTAAAATGGATTGGGATTTGAGAACAGGTGCTAGAGAAAGTTGAAATGCCTCCTGGTGAGTCTCCGAGGCTGCCTTGACTAACTGCTAACTGCTAGCACTGGTTTATTTCTCCTCTCCTCCACCTCCAGGCCCCAGCCAGGTCCCCCGGCTCTGCTGTGCTGCCAGAGCTGTGCTGCTGTTCTGATGCAGCTGCTAGCGGGAGAAAGAATGTTTACTACCTCGTTAGCACTTCCCGACTGTTCCACTGTTCGTTGTGGGCACTAATCACTTCAGTTCGCTCCCTCTGGAGTGACTCTGAGCTGCCTTTGAAAAGCAGGCCATGTGATAGCCCGAAGACATCCCCAGCTGGTCCCAATTCCCTCCCTTCCTTGCTCCCTTTGCCCAGAAACTGAAACAACTTACAGGTTAGATTTTGGTGACGTACATACGTGTTAAAACAAAAACAAAAAGGTCAGCCCCTGAATCCTTCAGCAGCACCTGAAACGAAACCTTCAAATGACTTTTCCCAGAGCCTTCCTCCTCCTCCTCTTCCCCCTCCCACACCTGCAGACCTGTCCCTTGCCCTCACCACCACGGTTTGGTACAGGAATCAGGGAGACAGCAAGACCAAATCTGAAGCAGATGTTTGGGACGATGAGTGAGGTTGGGGTGGAGACAATAGGAAGGATGTGGACCTTGCTAGAACTGCTTGTTGCTCTGACCTGCTGCCAAGGCCGAGAAAAATAGAGGGACTGTTCCTGGTTAAATACCCAGCTTTTACTCGTGCCAAACTTTCCCGGGCCTCAGTGCTCAGAGTCTCTGGCACTGCTTCCGAAGTTCTCCATATCCTTGTGCCAACCACTATCTTGGCCCCTTTTCCCCACCACGCCAAGCCCCTAAGCACAGCCTGCACCCCAAAAGCAGAAGCAGAGTTTTGTTTTGTTTTTAATCCCCGTATAGCTAATCCACAATGGCATTTTTGGAGCCAAAGCTCCAGATATGGCCTGACAAAAGAGTTTTAAAGCATTGCCTCTGGGTATGAGAGGCTGTCTGAAAAACATAGCTTGGATGCCAAAACCAAACAATTTTCAAGGTGTGTGTGGGGGAGGGAAAGGGGGGAACCCTAAGTCAGAACTGTTGAAACCAGAACCACTGTGAGACAGACAGACGCACGGCTTTTGTACCCACTCCTATCTCCAGATGCGCCCCACCCCCCCACCCCACCTCCAAAGCTACACACGAGCCCGTCAGGATCCAACATGTCTGCCTTGACTAGGATAACAAGTGCCAGAACTGTAGGAGAATACCCAAGTTTAATTCCATTGCTCTGACCATTTGAGGAGACAGGCTGGCATCACCATAAATGGAGTATCAGAGGAGAAATCTCTCTGGGAAAAGAACACTGAAGGTTTTCCTAAGGGCAGTGCCCTGACCTAAGGGACATCCAGCTGTGATCCAGCTCAGAAGCTTGGGGTATCAACATTAGGATTTGCCCAAACCCCAGAGAGGAACAGGCATCCACTGAAGCTTACTACAAAGAGATGATGAAGGACTCCCATTTCCTGGGTGTGATGGACATCAAGGGAAATTGTAGTGAAGCCCAGTGTTTCCATCCATAATGGTCTCAACCACTATCATGGCTGTTTATGAAGTCGATTTGTCTCTTCACGCCTCTGGATTTACTGGAAATGGCATTGCTTTTCTTTCCTTTGCCACCTTTGTACGAACCCTTCTTATTGCTGTTAGTGTTGGAGATGCCTCCCTTTCCCCATCTACTCAAGATTTTAATTTCATTCACTGAACTGCAGGCTACTGGCCAGTCCCCCCACTGCCAAAGTCAACACTTTAGGTCTGCTTTGTCTGGAAGAGGAGGTTAACAGGAGAGGGTGGGTCCTGAGATCTGAGTTCCCTCTCCCAGCCTTTCCTAGAACCTGCTCAGGTGATGGCCAATTCATGGCACAATAGGGGTCTCCTGGCTTGGATTCCAACTTTGCAAATGTTCTTGCTTCTCTGAAAATCAACAGGGAACATAAATTCCCTCCCTTTGTATATGTGTAAGGAGCCAGACAAATTTCACTTGCAGCCATTACTCCTATACTATGGAAAGTCTCCAAGTCCATAAACAGAAATGTTCCCCCCACCCAGATTAAACAAGAATGAGAGAATCATGGGGATGGGTGGTGATGGGTTTGGGTGGTCAGGCCTTGAGGGAAGGAAATGAAGGAAATTAGATTATTTATATGTCTCTCTCCCCAGACAAGACTGTGAGCTGCTCAGAGGCACATTCTGTCTTGTGTGTCCCTAGCTCCCCTACACAATGCCTGATACACAGGAAAAGTCTGCTAGAATGCAGAGGAGGTATAAAGAACTAAAGGGAAAAGGGAGGCCACAGACTCACTGAGGGAACAGAGACACCAGATTTGGGAGTCTGCCTGGTTTTCTGGTGGCGGTGGTGGTGGTGGTGGAGGAGGTGGCGGGGGAGGTACATTTGTAGGAAATGAAATGACAGCTTGGAGCAGGATTAGATCTAGAACTTACGAGATCTAGCGCAAAATGATGACACACACATAACCTTCCTCTTACACAACACAACATCTTGTTTTCAACAGAACATGAAAGCCATCAAAGACTCTCTAGCTGGCTTGCAAATACTCTGATATCCCTGACTCTGCTAATAGGCAAACAGAGGAATGTCCTGGCAATTCCTTTGAGTGGGAGTTCTGAGGAGAGAGGGAACATTGTTGGTCTGCAGAAGGAGGATGGGAAGATTCTGGAAGTTTCCTTTCTGTGCAAATCCATGACGCAGGTAAAGAGGGGATTGTTGAAATGGTGACTTCATCCCAGACAGGCACAGGACCCCACCCAGGGAAGATGCTATGCTGATAGTTTCAACAGAACCAGTCTTGTTTGAGATGTAGCTCTCCCTTTAATTGGCATTCTTGAAAACAGTCTGCTTCCTCAGTGAGATAACCACCAGGAATTTGGCCTTTACCAAACGGTGCTGTGTTTCATGTAAGGAGAGTTTAGAGACAAAAGATTTATTTAAATGAGCCCTTTTCTGCAGACTTAGTTACCAGAGATAAACATCAGGGTATTGTGTGGCGAGTCTGACCTCATTCTAATGATTTCATTTGCATGTGATCTATGGATTTTTCTACCAAACTGGGGATATTAAAATTTCAGGATTTTTTCCTCCCTTATATCCGCAAGGGGTTCTTGTATTCTTCCGCAGGTTCATTTAAACTTGGAACTCACTTTCCTCAAGCCATTAGTTGGTTTTCTGTGGAACTTTCTACATGCAAATGATTTTAAAGCCACTACCAATAGTTCCATTTCTTACAGGAGGGCCTTCTCCCTACTGTTAAATCCCAAATCCTCAAGTGACTGACAGGTAAACAGAAGTATAAAATGTTTATCTGTCACGCAGTGTCACCAAGCAAATGTAAGGCAGTCACTGAGCACTGGTGGCGCAGTACCTGGGCTGTTCCCTAGTCTAAGCTAATCTGCCTGAGACAAACTGGCAACGTGGAAAGAGCTTGGGCCTTGACATGAAAAAGACCCATGTTCAAATACAGCTGTCACTTAATAGCTAAGGAAGTTCAACAGCTACTTATCCTCTCTATCTGTGTCTTGTAGAATGGAGAGAGTAAGACCAACCTTGCAGGGTCAGTGTCAGTAATAAGACAGCATTTATTAAAGCTCCTAACATTATGGAGGAACTAAAAAAACGGCAGCTATGATCACGATTCAGTAATCAGAAGAGCTAAGGGAGATCAAGGGTATTAGGTTGCTTATCTCTAGATTGCCTTTGCCACTATGCCACATGAAATAAGTTTGAAATTTATACCTCCTTTGGCCTTGCAGAGTCATATGGAAGAAAGAGGAGGTCTCTACTGACCTGGGGCCTTTTCCACAGGTTTTTGGGCTAGACATTTTGAATACCCATTCTCTCTGGCCTGCCTGAACATGGCAAGGAGGAAAAAGAGCCACCATCCCATACCAGTCATCCACTCTAGCATCGTCTACTGCCCCTAGATCCATATAGACTCCTGCTATGGAAATTACCAGGGCCCTAAGTCATAGTCAATATGGTAACACACATACTATATATAGGAAAACCTTCCAAGAGCTCTAAGTTATTAGTCAATTTTCTTATTTAGTTAACTGTACCATTTTGCAGGACAGGAAACTAATATTGAAAGATTATCCTGCCCAAGGTTGAACCATGGAGTTAAAAATAAATATGAACATTCACACTCACCAATTCATAGCTGTCTATCCTTTCAGGGTCCCATTCTGCCCACTTGATGCAAATAGGTCTAAGAACATCCTCTTTGAGAAAAGGCCAAGTGATAGATGCCTCTGCTGCAGGGAAGGCTACAAGCCCAGGGGCTCTGGAGTCAGAAACATAGGATACAGGTAGGTTCCGTCATTAGGATGGGTCACCTGCTCAAGGACACAATGATGTTTATAAAAGAAATTTATCAGGGCACCTAGGTGGCTCAGTCAGTTGAGCATATGACTTTGGCTCAGGTCATGATCTCACAGTTCATGAGCTTGAACCCCACACTGGGCTCACTGCTGTCAGTGCTAAGCCTGCTTCAGATCCTCTGTCCCCCTCTCTCTGTGCCCCTCCCCTACTCACGCTTTCTCCCAAAAACAAATAAAACATACAAAAAAAAAAAAAAGAAATTTATCTCCTCACCTAGCTCCGTGATTAGTCTAAGACACACTTCTTCCTAGAGTTCTCCCTAAGAGATGAAGTCCTAAGACCTTGCTCACTCAGAAAGTTGCCTGATTTGCCAGCTGACCCTGGTCTAAGGCATTCAGGGTCAACAAAGATGATAAAAGTCATGTTAGTTTGCCAATTGGGTAGCAACCACACCCAAAGGCTTCATCCTGGATGAATTAACCATCCTTTCCCTGAAGGAAGGCCAAAGGGATCTAGAAGAGGAGGCCCCACGCTGTTCTTATAAGGTGATGGATATCATGGCTGTGATGTGTTTGATCCCTGCTCCTAGATGTGCCACCTTGTGTTGGAAGAAGTTGCTGCTATTGGCCAGGCTTTAGCGACAAGCTGGACAACTTTGCTGAAGGTACTTCTGGTGCCATTATAAAAAACCTACATTACTCTGACATCTGGAACTAGACCGTGTCTGCCATATCTTCTTACCAGGAATTCACGGACTATCTTGTGGAGACCACACCTGAGCCCAGGTCCGTGCTGTGGCTATCACAGAGTGTTTTTATGTGAGTAGAATTAAAGTGGACTGAACCAGGGTGGGGGACTGAACCAGGGTGGGGGGCGCGGAGGGGAAGTACTCACAGCGAGGCACAACTGGCTCTAGGCGGCACCTCTCTATCACTCTATGGTGCAAATACTGAAATCATCGCAATACCTCCCGTGCGCTTCTAAGTCCACCCTCTGTGCTCCAAACCAAAAACTAAGCTCTTTGATAACTTTGGAATGGCATTGTTAGATATTGCACACAGTCAGTACTCTGAGTCAGAAATATTAGCCTGTTTGACAATTTTCGAGACAATTTAGTGCTGAGTCCTCTGAGTCAGAAATATTAGCCTGTTTGACAATTTTTGAGACAATTTAGTGCTGAGTCATTTCCTTTTTTAAAAAGAAATGTTTAAATGTTTGTTTATTTTTGAGAGAGCACAAGTGGGAAAGGGGCAGAGAGAGAGGGAGGCACAGAGTCTGAAGCAGGCTCCAGGCTCTGAACTGTCAGCATGGAGCCTGACACAGGGCTTGAACTCATGAACCGTGAAATCATGACCTGAGCAGAAGCCAGACATGTAACCATCTGAGCCACCCAGGCAACTCTCCTTTGTAATTATTAAATTGTGCAAGCTTACAGACCTTTTGTTGGTATATATGGTACATCTCAAAAGAAAAAAAGGAAATTCATTTTTAAATAAAAGTATGTAGAATACCTGGAGTTGTTCTATTATGCTTGAGGGCCTAAGTGAAGCACAAGTAGAGGCAAGGAGCCTCTGGTTCAAGCCACCTGCTAGAGAATCTCTATTGTGGTCCTCCGAGAAGTGTGGCTGGACAGAGGTCTGAGGGCTCACTGCAGTGGCTCAGAGTTAACAGTGTAAGAGAGGCTGAAATTAGTACTTACTGTGTTAATTCAAGAACAATCCGACCACCCTCTTGAATCTTCAGAATATCTTCATGATAGGCTGAAATTAATCAATAATGACCATTTCCAGGGACCCACTCAAAGTCATAAGAGCATCAAGTATGAGAGATGTAAGACTAGTAACCTAAAAACATGAAGTTAGAGGGCCAGAATTGTGTTTTTTTTTTAAGGGCATCTCAGATCACTCAGAAGCTTGAGGATGTGGGAGTAGAGGGAATGCACTCTAAGGGTGGTGCTCAAACTAAGATTCCAAGTCACTAGGTCTGGGAGATGGGGCAAAAATCAGTATTTTAAAAGCAATGCCAAAGGGTATTTTTTGGATTTTCCAATTTTCTCAACTGGGAATCAATATGTAATGACACCATGATTACTTCCCCAACAAGGCCAAACACCTGTCTGGCACCATGGCCCTGCCTGGCATCAGGGACAATGGTCAAGGAAGGATGGAGGCGTGGGAAGACCCAGGACAGACCAGGGCTCTGTGCGCGCATTCTACCCAGAGCTTATGGCTTCTGAAGGAATTATTTGGAAAACACAAAAATATTTCTAAATCTTTTCCTTTCCCACCTCCAGTTAGAGCCAAGTCGCCACTTAAAGAAGAGTCACTTGCTCTGTAACCCATTTCAATATTTATTTACTGTACAAAATATTTACAGTCTCGCTACAACTGTCTGGCCCCTTTGCCTGGCCCGACGGACCTGCAGCAGGGCTTGGTCTCTAGAAAACACGTGGATGCTCTCCTTGGTGTTCACCTGCCGCTTGGTTTCCTTCAACGACACTAAAAGGCCAGTCGTTCAGCTGCCCTGCTCCCCAAGTACCTGGGCCACAAGGGCATAAATAAATGGCCAAAAGAAGAAACATGAAATAAAAAATTGCCCGAGAAGTAGCACACATTCCTCCTTCTGACACGTACCTTTTTCTCCCACACTGACTAGTACCAGAGCAGGATTAGACAAAAAGAGAAAAAGAAAAGGCCAAACAGAGTGAAGATACTTTGGAACAGACTTCGGCGACAGAATATACTGGAAGAGTAGAAAACCACAACAGTATCAAAGGGTTTTGTTAAACAAAGACCCTGGGGCCGAGGCCCACCACAGGCACGCACACGGCCATGGTGGCACCCAGGATGCTCTGAAAAGTGCTATGACTGGAGCTTAAAATGACAGAGCTAGCCAAGAAAATCAAATCGAGCTCCAGCAGCAGTCTCTGGAGGGCCACTGGAGGGGAGAATGCAGAGTCCAGAAGAGGATCAGCTGCCAAAGACAGCAGAAACAGCCCATGTACCCCCAGCTGGAAGCCCCTCTCCAGGCCCGAGGGGCAGCATCGCACTGTCCAGGGGGATGACAAAACTTGCCTGGATGTGTCCCATGGGAAAACACTGGGGCAAGCAGCAGCACCTTGTCCTGGTCCCTGAGGAGAGCAGTGACCGTGTGGCATGGAGGACCCTGTGGGTGTCAAGGCCCTGATGCTGGATCCCGGGCCCCAAGAATGAGTGAGGTCAGCACCCATGCCAACAAGGACAAATGACGACTGCGAAGGAGTGAGGTCAGGCAGCAACTGTAGCAGCTCAGGAGGGCTTGTTCCTTGTGATCCCTGGGAACGGGAGGGCTCAGACACGCTTCCGGGAGGCCAGGGCATTGCCGTAAGTCCTGCCTCATCTCTGGTCTCTGTACTTGCTGGTTTTGGCAGTAAAGATGGCTTGTAATTTCTCAGAGTTGAATGCCCCATTGAGAAAGGTAGCTTGCAGCAAAGCCTTCTTCAACACAGAAATTTGGAAGGTTGATGAGATTTTGAGTCTTGAAGATGCTTGCATTCAAACTATAATGAAAAAGGATGGTGTGCTCTTCTAAGAGACAGCTGCAGGTTCTCTTCAATCTTCGTGTAACCGAACCTACTAGATTGCCCTCCCTCCACTGGGACTCCTGCTGGCAACATACAGAGTGAAGTTACTAAGCAGCTGGGTGTCTGTTATCTGACACAGCTCCTCTATGTATGTTCCCAGCGCCCTGACCCCAAGGGCCTGTGGTTGACCACTTCAACCACAGGCCCTTTTCCTTGCCTCAGTGCTGCCAGAGAAAACCAAGCAAGGAGAGAATCAGGGATCCTTAGCATGCTACACTCACTGTCTCAATCACTTGCTACAAAATTTCCTTCCATAGAAAGCTAAAGAATGCCTAGCTCTCAGCAGACTGAAGAAGTTGGAGGTAGGTGGCCAGGCCCAGCCACACCTCAGTGTAAAGCACACACTCAGGGACAAACATCAGTAGTCTTCAAGCCGGCCATGTGCCTAGACGTGCCTCAGGCCCTAAGGGAAAATCATATTCAGCACTGGAAGCTGGAAGCTATAGCCTAACTATCTTTCACATTCTTGGGTCTGTTTTTCTCACTGGCTCAAACTCAAAAAAAAAAAAAAATGGTTAGAGAGTTCTTCATGGATTAATGATCATTTCCAGAAATGCCTTCAGGGAAAAAACTCCTTTTCCAGTTCTGACACCACAAAAAAAGGTCCTTTTGTACTATCAGTCCCCGTTAGAGGTAGTCCAGTGCCATGGCCTGAGCCTGCCATTGTGCTGAGGGATACAAATGAAGACTGCTCATGTGGGCCACTTCCTGTCTGTGCTTCTCCCAGCTCCTGGTGAGAAGAGGCAACCACCCTGCCCACAAGAGGGATGCACAACACCTTCGGTCAAGTAGTGAGGGCTGCAGAGGAGACCTCTCAGGGACATCAGCAGAGGAGGCTGAGTGAGCCGGATGTAGCCTTCTAAGAAAGCCAGGCCCTTTGTGTAATGCCCCTCAGCTACTGAAGCAGCTCCCACAATGAAGATCTTCTAAGAACCACGTGAAGTTCCAGCAGCATGGTCCTCCTCTGGTGACTGAGCGAGCAGCTCCCATTGCATACCATGCCCAAGTGGCCTGTGGGGGAGACGTGTAGGGAGCAGCGAGGGAAGGCTCCAGCTCACAGGTGACCAAACACTCCAGCCACTGGGGAGCATGCAGCAGCTTCTGGCCGATGATTCGTGTGTGCTCCGTGTACATCAGGGTCAGTGCTAACACGCTGCTGCATGCACCCGGGTGCTCTGGAAAGCACAGGGCCAGGCAGATGGCAGGCGGGCAGTCAGAGCATGCCAAAGCCCTCGCAGCCCTCACTGATGGCCAGCTGCAGCATCCTGTGCACCTCTTCGTATGAGTCATATGTGGGGAGGCACAGCTGGTTAAAACTGGAAGGGCAAGGGGACAAGTGTTAACTCCCACTGTCGGAAGCACCGGCAAGGGCTGGGAAGACCCTCCCCCGTGCGCATGCACTGGGCAGTCTGGAACCTACCACGTGTGTGCAGTTGGGAGCGTGCTATGGGTCGGAGCAGCAATAATCTGGAAAGAGGGACAGAGGGCGGCAAAACCTCCGGGTGGTAGCTGAGAGGAGCCTGTTGTGAACTGTAGCAGCCGAGCCAACTCCTCCTGGGTCAGACTGGAAACCACAGTCCAGAACCACCTCATTACCTGCAGGCAAGAGAGCACAAGGTGGGGGTCCCACTCAGCGTGCAGCCTAGGATTTGACCCCTGGGGAGAGAACAGGGTACCTTGGGATGGGGGACACAGGTAGCAATGGCCTAGAGTCGACAACCTCTTTAGGAATTTATGTTGTCACAGGGTCAGCAGAGCAGTCTCTGATTCATTTCTCACATACGACTCCTGTGGGGGCAGCACAACAGCCCGGAGGGACCAGGGCTCCCATATGCCTGGACAACCGCCCGTCTTTCTCTCATGTGTCATTTTTTCCCAGTCGATGTCTGCCTCTCTGACTCCTCAACATTTCTCTTCTGAAAGCTCCTCCTTATAACATGGCACAAATTCAATGAAAGGAAGTTTGGCCCACTTACTTTTTCTCTGAAATGCCATGAGCCGCCAACGACGACTGCATGGGCTTTGAAGTCAGACACACTGATGTCCCCAGTTCCACACATCAGCAGCTGGAGAAGATAGTCACGTATTACTAGGACAGTCAGAGGAAAAGACCCAACATAAGATCAAAATTGCCTATGTTAACATGCAAAATATGGAATAAAGAAAACACCAAGAAAAAGACCATAAGGTGAGAGCATAATGCCAGAACTCTGCTTTAGGAAAATCAATTCTAATAGGCCAATGGTTCCTAACCAGTGTGGTAAAAATCACACAGCTTTAAAAAAAATATGTAGATGCCCAAAGCCTTAACCCAGACCTACTGAATCAAAATCTCCAGGAATGGGTTAGGAACCTGTGTATTTTAAAAAAATTTCCTGTTACTGATGTGCACCCCTAATTAAGAACTTCTAGGGTGCCTAGATGGCTCACTCGGTTGAACATCTGACTCTCGATTTTGGCTCAGGTTATGATCCCAGGGTCATGGGATCGAGCCCCATGTGGGCTCGGCACTGGGTACAGAGCCTGCTTAACTTTCTCTCTCTCCCTCTGCCCCATGCACAAGCTCTCGATCTCTCTCTCTCTCTCTAAAATAAAATAAAATAAAATAAAAAGGCATATGGAATAAGAACTGCTTTCTTGTTAAAAAAAAAAAAAAAAGGAAATACTGTTGTAGATAATTTTGAATTGAAACAAAGGACAAAAAAAGAACCAAGTATTTACTGAGTCTGCTCTGGACAGAGCCTGGGAACACCAGGAAGAAAAGGCAGGCCCCTTTCCTCTGATGAAAAGCCCCAGCTCCTATGAATATTTCAGATGGCCTTTCCTGTTTCCCAGGATCCATCCTTCTTATATGGATTGAACTTTTACTACCTTCCCTTTAGCCCTGCCTCTACTTGATCAGATAAATTAAAAAGTATACCAAAAAAAGAGAACATTAATGACATCAGAGCCTAAACATCTTGTTGATGTGCTAATTTGGTTCAGGCTCCACCATATGACTTAGCAGACTGTGAGTACTCATTCAAAAGCTATAAAGAATGATATATCCTGGGGCACCTGTGTGGCTCAGTCAGTTAAGCATCTGACTTCAGCTCAGGTCATAATGTTGCAGTTCATGAGTTCGAGCCCAGAGTTAGGGCTTTATGCTGACAGCTCAGAGCATGGAGCCTGTTTCAGATTCTGTATCTCCCTCTCTCTCTGCCCCTTCCCAGTTTGTACATTCGTGCTCTCTCTGTCTCTTGCTCTCTCTCTCTCTCAGAAATCAATAAACATTAAAAAAAAAAAAATGATGCATCCTAATCAAGAGACAAGGAAAGCCCACATTAAACCTAGGAGTCTTGGCTCCTTCAAAAAGAACCTGCTAAGCTAACAAGTGAGAATACGGTGCCAAGCAGCTGTAAGACGGTGTCCTTCCTTCCTATTCACTTTTACACATTGTTACAAACGCCATGCTTGCTTCAGGGTAAAACAAAATATGCCAATAGCTGGCTATTCCTCAGCCCCCAAAATAAATAGCACTAGGTGATAGGTCTATGGGAAACCTTAGACTCAGAGATGGAGCATTCATTTTGTTTGAATTTCATGTATTGAAGTACAAATGTGATGAACATTGCACCTGGCTTTAATTCTTGTTCTTGAAGCCAATTCAGTTAATAAGGATAAACACTGTACAAGATCACCTGAAACTATGTTTTTGTTTTCTCATTTTTGAAGGACTTCCTCCCTACAGGCAACAGTTTGCAAAAACACACTCCTCATAAAGGCTGTGTGAAGTGGAAACCGATAACTTGCCTTCTATGTATCATCTATGAGCAACAGATAACCAACTGATTTTACTTTTTGACTACAAGTTCTATTTTGATAATTACAGAAACGTATTCACCATCTTATAGCATTTTTCAGTTGTCACAGGATCTGAAATAAGAATATATTAACTATATAGTGTTGTGACCCCAAGCTTTGAAATACGTCACCTCTTTTGGTTTGTCTCCTTCCCTGGGATGTAGCTCCTTGATGGCAGGGATTTGGTCCTAATAATTGCTAGCTCTCTAATGCCTCAAATGTCCAAAGGTCATTTGTGTAAGTGTCTCATACAGGAAAGAATAGTCTCTGAACAAATAAATTCTACTATTCCCTTAAATCAACTTTAAATGTCACAGGATTTACATGGACTGCACACAATAACAATGCTCTTGACTATTCAATCAGTATCAATAATATTTGACAAATAAATGACTGTTAATTATTACTCTTCAAAGATAATTAGCTATTTGGTTTCTAATTTTTACATTCTAATGTTTTGAAAGCCGGAGAAAGGGTAAATGCATGGAAGGGTCACAAAAGTGAAACCGACTCTCAAAGGAAGGACTTCCCCACCTCATCTCATAAGAGAAGACTTAACAAGCTGATTCCTGGGCACACTCAAACACCCAGTCAAGAATGGAGGTCTGCAACTGCAAGCACTTACTTCAAGCTCGTTTTCATCAAAAATAGCCAAAAGGTTCTCAGGGACCAACTCATTCAGGCCTGAAACAAAGTAGCCGAGTTAAAGCCAGGCCCATGTGGTGGATACAGGGATTTTGATCTCAAGACCAAGAACAGACAGGCTCTCACCTTTTAAGAAGTGTTCCACCTCCTCTTTCACTTGACTGGCCAGTCGATATTGGGCCAGTAGATTTAAATAGAAGATTTTATTCGCATTAGTGACTGGGGTTTGAGCTCCACCTGTCATGAGCTCTACCACCTGAAAGAGGCAAAAGACAGAGGGGGGAGGCTGCGGATGGGAGCTGATAAGATGACACCCGCCCGGTATGTCCCATAAACACAACATTATTGAACTCCATCACAGCAATGAGTGTCAGCTTCTGAACACACCTTGTTTTATACAGTTAGTAAGCTTCAGCGGTCCCACCATGGCACATTCTACTAGCTACTACAGTATCAGAGTGAGTCTTCTCTGACCTGGTCAAATAGTGGGGATGGAACAGGAAGATATTATGGTTCCTTGTTAGCAATATCCTCATGTCTCTATGATCCAAAATTAAGCAAAATTAAGCAACTGACCTTTTCTCTTAAACTCCTAAGCCTACTTATCTGAGAATAAATAAAACCAGAGCAATAGTAAATAAAGAAGTCTTTTTAGATCTCAAAATTCTAAGATGGGAACAACTGTTCCTTTTCCTTTCCAGTGTGTTCAGAGGCTATGTGATTATCAGTACAATGGTATCAGTGGTCATAATTTTTCAGTTTTTATTTTGCTTTCAGTTGCATATTACTACAACTTTAATGTTGTAAATATAATCTGATGCTATTTAAACCCCACAACATAAATGGAACCAAATCAGCATCAAAATAATTTTGGCCAATAATTTTCTAATAAAAAAAGCTTAAAAATAAATAGGGACGGGGTGCCTGGGTGGCTCAATCAGTTAAGCAACGGACTTCGGCACAGGTCATGATCTCACAGTTAGTGGGTTTGAGCCCCGAGTTGAGCTCTATGCGGACAGCCCAGAGCTTGGAGCCTGCTTCAGACTCTGTCTCCCTCTCTCTCTGCCCCTCCCTTGCTCTCATTCTGTTTCTCTCTCAAAAGTATATAATAAGGCTTAAAAAAATTTTTTTTAAATATATAGGCACAGTGCTAAAATAGGAGTCACCTACTACACTACCACTAAAGTCGAGAAAGACACTGCCGTTCCCCCCAAAGCTACTTTTTTTTTTAACAAATAGTTTATTGTCAAATTAGTTTCCACATAACACCCAGTGCTCATCCCCACGTGTCCTCCTCCATGCCCATCCCCCTTCCCCCCCACATCCATCAGTCTTCAGTTTTTGTCAGCATTCAAGAGTCTCTCATGGTTTGCCTCTCTCCCTTTCCCCCACCTTTTCCCCCTTCTTCTCCCCCTTGTTCCCCCAAAGCTACTCTTGCAGTGATGCTTCATTATCACTAAGTTCTTTTTCTACTGGAAAGTAGGAATCAGTAGGATCTATCAGTACATGTGTCTTTTGTGCCATGAAATGGGCCAAGATCATCAACCATGGGATGCAATGTCCAGATATGGTTGCCACTAGCTTCCTGTGCTTACATTAATGAGAATAAAATAAAGTGAAAAGTTCAGTTATTTGCTGAATAACAAGCCGCATGTTGGGTGTCCAAAAGACAGCACAGATAAAGAACATTTCCATCATTGCGGAAATCTCCATTTGACAGCCCTGCTCTAGAGGAGGCTGGGAACCATGGGACCCTCTGGCTTTGGTTCTCTTTCTCACCTTATCCAATTGACCTGATTTATTATATTTCTCTTCTGCAAAGACCAGCTCCATCTCACTCATGTCATTGTTGAGGATGAAGCAAACTTTAGATTTGTAGAATTCTGGGTCATCTGTTTCAAAGTACTGAGAAGACAGAAAGACAGAACAGAACATGACTACTCTTACCCAGAAGGGCTATTTGTAACCGCCTGCAACCACGTACCCCTTCCATTTTAAGAATAATGAGCTGAGAGTGGAGGGATTCCAGAATTAATAGCCAGGAGCCTTGGTAAAAAGGTTATACCTAAGACATTACCTTGTAATGCATACGTAGTCCTATGATTTGGGCCAAAAAAGAGCGGGTGAATCGAGCTCGGACCAACTGCTTGTAGGCTCCTCCTAGAGAGGACTCATAGAGACACTTGCCCACCAACCGCCCTGCAAACTCATACATCTTCAAGCGTAGATGAGCCGGGCGATTAGGATTCGGATGTACCTGTGTGAGAGAGATGAAAAGGCTCTGGGGGTATCTGAGTGGCTCAGTTGGTCAAGCATCTGACCTTGTCTCAGGTCATGATCTCATAGTTCGTGAGTTTGGGCCCCACATCAGGCTCCCTGCAGTCAGCACAGAGCTGCTTCAGATCTTCTGCCCCTCCCGAACAAAGTCTACTTCTCTACTCTTCATGTCTCTGCCTAGTCAAAGATCTTGTACAAAATTCAATAGCTTAAGGTACATTTTGAGAAAGTGCCTTAGTCATTACAATAATAATTAGTAGAACGGCCACTGTACTAAAATACTTTTTCGTCACATACTCATCATCTGCATTTTCTCTTATTTTACACATGAAATAATAAACGCAAAGAGGAGGGAGGCAATCTAATTGGTTTATACTGTAAGTATAAAAATTATGAACAAGACACACGTAGTCAGATTTCCAGGACAGTTTCATAATCTCAAATCCTGGTTAGAGTTCTCTATTATAATACAATTGACATTTTCCACCCATCCACAGGGAAGTCACAAACTCACTAATGCTTGGTTGTTGTCACTGAACCGGGTGAAGAGCTGATTGGTGGTATCAAATAGTGCTTTGCAGATTAGCTCAAACCACTCCCGGCGAGGCCCTCCCCAGTCCAGAGCTGAAAAGCATAATAAAAATAAAAAGTGACTCTGGCCTACCACCTCTTACTGCTTGTGTTCCTTTATTCATCATTTGATTCTTTCCACCTTCCTCCCATTCCACTACATTAGTGCTTCCCCATTCCAACCCACCTAAACTGTGGGCTTTTTTTGGAAACCCCACTCCTTTCTGTAGGATTAAAGGATTCAAGATATTTTACTCACTAAGCTAATGCCCCCTAGTATGGAAACACAGGAGATCAGAGATCCCAGGAAATGGACATTTCTCTCGTTTTACAAAGGTTACCTTCCCTTCTGGTTCAGACTCTTAAGAGCCTGCCCTCCAGTCCCTGTGTCTGTGCTCCACAAGCCACCAAGCCACCTGGCCAGTCCACACCACCTTTTCTGTTGCAATTCGTGATTTCTTTTTCTTTTAGAAAAATAAGCTTTGGTGGGGGCAACGGCAGAGGAGGATACTTTTGTTATTTGTGGAAAGCAGATAAAGAGGAGAGGAGGAGTGGGGAAGAGTTAAAGAAAGTGAATATGAGGGGCACCTGGGTGGCTCAGTCAATTAAGTGTCTGACTCTTGATTTCGCTCAGGTTGTGATCTCATGGCTTGTGGAATGGAGCCCTGCATGGGGCTCTGCACTGACAGCATGTGGCCTGCTTGGGATACTCTCTCTACTCCCTTCTCTCTGCCACCCCCCATCTCTCTCTCTCTCGCTCTCAAAATAAATAAACTTAAAAAAAAAAAAAGAAAATGAACATGAAATTTTAAAACTGACCTTCTTCATCTTGGAAAACCACTTCAAAGTTCTTGCTCCAATCTGAGATGGAGAAATTCCGAGTGGCTTTAAGAGACTGAAAAGCAGTGAAGGGAAGGAAACTGTCAGGCGACTGGCTGGCATCTCTTGGGTGTTAAAAACAAAAAACACGAGAACAACGCCATTGTCCCTTTAACCATTAGTACTTGGAAATACAGTACTCATACATAAGCTTTAATCGTACCATCTTATTGTTTAAAATGCACAGATCTCCAGAAGAAATTTCAGATTTAAAAAAAAAAAACAACCTAATTCATCTTTATACCATTGCTTTGCTGGGAAGTTGAAGCTTTTTTTTATGCTCATTTTATTAATGAGAAAACTCTTACATAAAGGACTCAAATTAGTAAGCTGTCAGCAAGAGAACTAAGGAGTCCTGGTGTTTAGTCGAGTACAGCGTCCACTAGAAATCTTTATCCACAAGGCTATGTTCAGACAGGGAGCCATGCCACACAGAGAAGGTGGCTGAGAAAAGGGGTTTCCAGTCACACCTACTAGAGCCAAACATCACTAACACTTTCTGGACAGGGACCAAGCCCTCTCATTCTTGAGGAATGCAAGAATTCTGCCAGTGTCTGTGCAGCGGAGACAGACACACATCAGGTGTTCCTTTCCCATCAGACCAGAGTGACAACAAAAATCATTTCCTTTTAACCTAACAAGAGCTCTCCTATTCCAGGGATTCAAGAATAAGAAGCTTCTTCTGTTACCGACTACTACTTTCCCCACACAGAAGCTCCAGGAGTTGGTTCAGGAATGAGTTCCATACAGATTATAAAGCCAATGTGTCAACGAGTCTCTCCCCTGAATAACATGTCTAGAACAAATCTACCCCAGCCTTAGTACAATCGAAAATAGAGAAGAGCAGTTGTTAACAGATATGTTTAAAGAGAAGAGAAACTGGGGCTTCAACCTGCAGAATATAACCAAACACCAAAGAGGTTTCCAGTTGCAAAAACTTGACCACTGATGATGAAAACGAAACTACGCACCGATTCCAACAACGTGTGTCTGCTGACCTTCAGGGTGACTTTGGAATGTGGTCTTTTCATATGTACCTGCCGAAGCTCTCGCTGGAAAAAGTTCACTTTGTCCTGAAAGGTCTCAGAGCCTCCTAAGGAGCAAGAAGATCCATCCTGATTACAGCCTCATTTCAAGACACCTGTGCAGGCCGTGTCACCCCCACCCCCACCCCCCTTCCGATGCCCAGGTGGCTGCTGTCGCTGCCTTCCCCATCAGAATCCCTGTCCAATCTTACCTATGTTCTTATGGAGAGAGCGGATAAAAGTGGCTGCCAGAATGTTCCTCTCCTTACAGCTGAGCTCCACGGGTGGCTGAATGCCATCATCTACCACTAGTGTGAGGAGCTTATGAACAGGGTCAGGGCCGAGGTATGAAAACTAACAAAGGGAAAAAAAAACAAGGTGTTAATCTCTAAAACCCTCAAATCCAGCAAAAAACTTTCCATATCCCTAACCTTGGTACCGACCAACAAACAAGTTAAGCCTGCTTTTTCTATGTGAGTACCTACCAGGAGTGTATCACCATTTTTTCATCTCAGTGCTCTACAACCCAATTATATTTTAAGTTATTGGAGCCCCAGAGACTGCCTTTAGTGAGGATCACAGGTAACACTACAGACCTCCTAACATAAGATATAAGAAGAGTGTACTCTTGAAACCAATATCACACTATATGTTAACTAAAATTTAAATAGATAAAAAGAACCACCAAGATTATTATAGGTAAATGTATATATACATATGCGTGTGTGTACATATGTAGGCTGAAGGCAGTAAGGATATACAAACCCAAATGACTACCTAATGAGATTGGGCAAACTGTCTGAAGGAAAGCAATTTGAGCTTTAGATTCCAAAAGCTCAGAAAAGTTAAAACAAATGTCTTTAATGCACGAGAATGCTGATTCTAAGAGAGTTTGCTTCAGCATGTTGGGAAGCCAAGCTTGGGGCCAGAACTGCCAACACCTTCTCCATTAACTTAGTCTTGGGGCAAAAGATAACTGTTGGAGAATTGATTTGCTACTAATTCTTGTTTCTGAGGGTATGTGTCTTTCTAGAACTTCTGAATTCTTCAGGCCATGCTGTGAGGACAAAATGACCCTTTATTTGGCAATGAATTCTGTGTACATAGGAAGGCCCTTCTATGAGTAAAGAAAAGGCTGAAACATTCCAGAACTGAAGCCTGCTCAACACGAACCAGATGTAAGGTTCAACTTACTTTTGTTCCTGGACATACTCGGAAGGTGTAAAGGCGCCAGGGAATGATTTTCAGGTAGAACTCCTTCACGGAGAATTGCTGGAGGACCAACATATGGAAAAGGAAGTGAGTGATAAATAAAAAGGGTCTATTTGGGTATTGTAATTAAAAAATCAAGAGTCCCTTCCTCCATTCCTCATAACCCTTTCCCTCTAGGGACAAAGAGGATATTTCTTCAGTACTAAAATCAAATAAATAATATCAAATCTATCTTAAAATAGGCAAATTAAAAATATTACTCTGACAATGCAATTTCACAGAGAGACATTTTGTAATCTTATGATTCAAGTCTTACTACCAGTTCTAAATGACTGAGATCAGGTTTTCACTTTGTGAGTAAACATTTTACCTAGAAACAATCAAAATCTCCTTCTGTTCAGCTGGGTGCTGAACTTCCTCAATGGACAGGGGAATACCTGTGGCCCTTACCTACTGCTTTATCTCTATTAGAATGGTACCAAGGATTTGAGGATTTGCCACAGGAAGCCAGGTGGGGGACAGGAAGGTGAAGGTGGTCGTGTGGTTTCAAACAAAAAAGTTCATCAGAATAGGTGAGAATAAAGAAGGGTCTCTTTATATGATTATAAAAAAGAAAAAGACAAAGACAATCACTTTTAATCTAAAAAAAAACTGTTATCTAAATGAATAGTAGATCTGGATTTTTCTTGATTTTTAAAAAGCTCTTAAGATTTTCAAATACATGCTAAACAAGAGAAAATGGTATGATGAGCCCATCATCAGCTTTAACAATTAACAACCTTGCTTCATCTGTACCTCACCCTGGCCCTCATTCCTACTTCCCTAGCTCAAAGTAGGGCTAGCTTTTTATGATACTAAACAAAGTCTGAAGTAGAACAGAACTGGAACTCAGTTTTGGTTATGAGATTAAAGGGATATAATGGGATGTTTCAAGAGCTGATTTTTCTGAGGTCTGAATGAATAAGCAAAATACAAATACTAAAAAGAAAATTCCTAACACAAAGTGCCTCTTAGCTTAGGGGCTTGGGAAGTTCACCTCCTTGCCTCTGCCAAAATTTCTCTGTTCTAATCCTGTAGCCTGAGAGTGACATGCATTTATTGTGGTTTTATGAATCCAAGAATGAAAGATCAAATTGTTTCTTTTTTTAACTTTTTTTTAATGTTTTTTATTTATTTCTGAGAAAGAGACAGTGTGAGCAGGGGAGGGTCAGAGAGAGAGAGGGAGATACAGTATCTGAAGCAGGCTCCAGGCTCTGAGCTAGCTGTCAGCACAGAGCCTGACGCGGGGCTCGAACCCCGTGAGATCATGACCTGAGCCGAAGTCGGACGCTCAACAGACTGAGCCACCCAGGTGCCCCAAGATCAAATTGTTTCGAAACAGCAGAAGCGGCCAACAGTAATTTTTATACTAGCAAAAAATTTTTAATGGTCAAAAGTAGCTTTATTTAAAACTCTAAGAGCCATTCCTTGAAACACCTTCCCAGAAGCAATCAAAGAGAATGCCTCAGGTGCTCTAACACAACAAGGTACATAGACTTTCTAGACAGAGTCTTAATCCAGTCCAGTCCAAACATGTGCAGCAAAATGTGGGGCACAATCTTCTGCTCAATCTTAAGTAGCCTCTCTTGGTATCCCAGAAAACCTACAAGTCAAAGACCTTACCTTGACTCCACACTAATGCTTTGTGGTTTTATTACCGATTTCCAAATATATGCAGGGTTAGGCAGGGGGATTTTGAGACAAGAGTGAGAGGTCCAACCTTTGGTGACACATAGCAGTACACCTTCTTCGGTTTCTTCACCTTCTCAGGGGTCTGGCACTCAGAGGGTGAGTCTTCATCTTCCTCCTCCACAGCTGTGGAAGGCCGGCGCTGGGAGGAGCTCGTGTGCATGGGGGGAAGGTGCCAAGGTGTGCTGGTACAGTTGGTGGCATTATAAAGATAAGCCTCAAAGTAAATGCTCACTCCTGAGGTGGACACGTTGCGTTCGACAATATTCTTTTCATTCTCTGAAGTATGAACAAGGAACGAGGTTTTAGAGTAGGAGATGGGGGAGAAAAGGAAAGACCTATCACTAGACCTCCGGTCCAGAGGATTCTAAGCCATGTTTGGCTCAGATGGCAAATGTTTGTGAGGTTGGTCAGAAGAATGTAGACACACAAGCAGCAAGTGGCCTGGGAACAGGAGGACTAAATCAGAGCTTTGCTTTCAACTCACCACTTAGGACAATGATGTCAAATTCACCATTATTGATCGGCTGATTTTGGTATGAAATGCAGGCGTGGAAGCAGCCCCGAGAATGCAAGGTGAGTCGCAAGAACACCTGGCAGGTCTGCCTGTTGGAGGTCACGGACTTCTCAAATGAGACACCAGAGCTCTCTTCTTCTTGCGGGCCGAGCTATAGGAGGAACCAGAGCAACAGCGAATACAGAAAACTTGCTCTGCTGCATGGCAGCTTACTCTTTACAAAGAACTTTCCCATCTACGAGCTAATCTAAGTGTCACAATTACTAATGGGATGGAGCATTGTCAGATGAAGGAAGGACAGTACAGAAGTCAGGGTGGAAATGAGAGGAAGTGAATTAGTAAAAGTGAGAAGGACAGAAAAGGAGCCACAGAGAAGGGAAGCTGCTTACCTCATGAATGGACAAACTGTAATTATGCTCATCTCTCAAGGATGCGGAATTGTTGGTAGGGTTGTCATACTCATCTCGGGGCACTATTTGAAGGGTGTGTGGCTGTCCACAGGTCAATACAAGAGTAGAAAAATGGCACACTATTTTGGTCTTGGAAGGAACCACCATTCCTGAAACAGACAATGGAATCTAATCCTTAGAGGGCAGCTTTTCAGAGCACCAAGATCTCTTCAATCAGTGAGTCCCAGAGAGCTAGGTCCTGCCCAATTCTTAGGGAAAAACCATTCTTAAGAATAAACCACCATGAAGAGGATGAGAAAAAAAAAAAAAAAAAGATTAATTCAAACGAACTGGGGGACTCATTTTCACAAATTTCTAACCACTGTTGCACTAAACGAAATGAGAAAAGGGCTCATAGGAAACAGAACTGAAAGTCACATAGTACCTACAGTCTCACTGAGAACCTACAAGTGAGGCAGGCCTCAGAAATTAGTGCTAAATAACCGGGCAAAACAAAGACATTAAACACTCAGAAATACTTAGGTGGAAATCTAAGAACACACGTACAAGACTTACATGTTGAAAACTACAAAATGCTAGTGAAAGAGATGAAAAGGCCCATATAAAGTCAGAGGTCACTAAGTTCATGAACTAGAAGACTAAACAGAAAAATGTCAATCCTCTCCAAATGATATTCAGGTTTAATATCATGCTGATCAAAATCTCAGCAAGTTTTTGTGGATATAGAAAATACTGTTCTAAAATTTATATGGAAACCAACTTGACAATAAACTATTAAAAAATTTTTTAAAAATTTATATGGAGAGGAGTTAAGACGGTAGAGAAGTAGGGGGACTGGGATTTCCCTCATCCCTCAAACACAGCTGTACTGAGGTCAGAACACTTGGAACACCCAGGAATACAGACTGCAGAGTCGCAGAAAAATCTCCACAAGTGGATGGTGACAGCTTGGCAGGACACAGGTGCATGTATGTGAAGTGGGAGACATAAAATGGGCAGTGCAGGCATGGAGGGGAGGGACCCACTTCTGTGGAGAGACAAAAGGGAGAGAAAGGCTATGGAAGTATGATATTGTGTTTGGACAAGAGAAAAATCTCTCTGGACCATGGACTGGGGAACGAGAAATACGGAGAGTGCCAGTTTCTACTTTGCAAACAGCCTTAGGAACTGAAGATCAGAGTCTTTAAGGGTGTGTGACTTTCTCTGTACCAGAGCCACTGCCCAGTGCACATTCCTGATGGGGAGGGGAGCGAGCCCCAGGGCGCGGTAGCAATCTCAGGGATGCACTGAGAGAGGACAGTCCCTTCCCTGGAATACTGTGGGAAGAAAGTTTATATCCCCCCAACCCCCACCAAGGACAAAAGATCCTGCTGGCTTACCAGCCAGAGGCCCTTTGTTGGATGGGTAGAATGGCGTTACCTAGAACCAGGTCTGCGTGGTGTGGATCCTTTAAGACACTGGGTTTTGAATCCCAGCTGAATGCCTAGGAGGCCCGGGATAAGCCCCAGTCCAGGGAGGAGGGACTGGGGTGTCGCCATTCTCCACATCACCAACTCAGTGGGGCTTCGGGGGAACAGGACAGCAGCCCCCAGTGGAGGCGACCCACTTACATCAAACCCTGCCCCTCCATACCTGGTAACTGCTTATCTACCAGAGTGGGACTGACACTGACCAAACCAGACTGAGACTGACTGAACCAGATGGACTCTCCTCCAGACCAGCACAGCCACTGGTCCCAGACCCCAACAGACAACTGGCCTGCGGTTTTGTATGTTAGTCTGGTGAGTTTTTTTTTCTCTTTTCTTTTCTTCCCCTCTTTTTCTTTCTATCCTTTTTCCCCCCCTTTGGAATCAAGCTCATAGTTTCTGATTCGATTTTTGGTCAATTCTTACTGTATATATATGTATCTTTTTTCCTTTCTTTCTCTGCTCTGGTTGTTTGTTTAATCAGGCATTTTTACTCTATTCCTTTTACACATCTTCTGTATCTCTTTCTTTACTTTCCTCTCTCTCTCTCTGGATTAAGCCTTACAGTTTCTTTGATTCTCTGCCTTGTCTTTTTTTTCTCGCCCCTTTCATTTTTCTCTTTGTATGGGATAAGGTTCCCCCACCTTTCCTTTTTGTCCAGGGTTACTTCAACAAACACATCAAAGCACACTTGGTGGAAGGTCCAAACAATCCACCATTATGAGCAGCCGGATGGGGCAGCCAAATACCAACAACAGAGTGCATGCAACACACTCCAGAAACAGTTCCTAAAGTGCCAGGCCCTGGACAGTGTATGACCCCTTCTTAATATAGTACTCACAGGTGCAGGACACATAACAGGCTATTAAAACATGTACAAGACAGGGGCACCTGGGTGGCTCAGTTGGTTAAGCGTCTGATCTTGGCTCAGGTCATGATCTTGGGGTTCGTGAGTTCGAGCCCTGCCTCGGACTCTGTGCTGACAGCCAAGAGCCTAGAGGAGCCTGCTTCAGACTCTGTCTCCATCTTTCCCTACCCCTCCCCCATTCACACTCTGTGTCTCTGTCTCTGTCTCTCTCTAAAGTAAAAGTAAACACATAAAAATAAGTAAATAAATAAATAAATAAAACACATACAAGAGAGAAACCTCGCCAAAATGACAAAACAGAAGAATTCTCCACAAAAGGAATTCCAAGAAGAAATGACAGCCAGAGGATTGCTCACAACAGATATAAACTATATCTAAACAAGAATTTAGAGTAACAGTCAGAAGACTAATAGCTGGGCTTGAAAAAAAATATATAGAAGAGGAAAATACATTGCAATCCAGGCATATCTCAAGAAGCAAGAATGATCCCAAATACATAACCTAACTTCACACCTAAAGGAATCAGAAAGGCAGCAGCAGAGAAAGCCCAAGGTCAGCAGAAGAAGTGAATAATAAAGATTAGAGATGAAAAAATAACACAGAGTGCAAAAAAAACCAATAAAACAGATCAATGAATCTAAGAGCTGGTTTCTTGAAAGAATAAACAAAATTGATAAATACCTAGCCAGACTTCTCAAAAAGAGAGAGAACCCAAATAGATAAAATCATGAATGAAAGAGGAGAGATCACAACCAACACCACAAAAATACAAACAATTATTACAGAATACTATGAAAAATTATATGCCAACAAATTGGACAATCTGGAAGAAATGGACAAATTCCTAGACACCCACACACTACCAAAATTCAAAAGAAAAGAACAGAAAATTTGAACAGACTCATAACCAGCAAAGAAATGGAATCGACTATCGAAAATCTCCCAACATATAAGCCTCCTGGGCCAGATGGCTTCCCAGGGCAGTTCTACCAGACACTGAAAGCAGAGTTAATACCTAGTCTTCTCAAGCTGTTCCAAAAAGCAGAAATGGAAGGAAAGCTTCCAGACTCTTTCTAGGAAGCCAGCATTACCTTGACTGCCAAACCAAAGACCCCACTAAAAAGGAGAATTACAAGCCAAATCTCTGATGAACATAGATGCAAAAATTCTCAACAAGATACTAGCAAATCGAATTCAACAACATATTAAAAGAATTATTTCCCATGATCAAGTGGGATTCATTCCTGGGCTGCTGAGCTGGTTCAATATTCACAAATCAGTTAACGTGATACATCACATTAACAGAAGAAAGAATAAGAACCATATGATCCTGCCAATAGATGCAGAAAAAACATTTGACAAAATACAGCATCCATCCTTAATAAAAACCCTCAAGAAAGTCGGGGTAGGAGCAACATACCTTAACATCATAAAAACCATATATGAAAGTTTTCCCCTTGAGATCAGGAACATGATGGGGATGTCCACTCTCACCACTGTTGTTTAACATAGTGTTGGAAGTCCTAGTCTCAGCAATTGGACAACAAAACGAAATAAAAGGCATCCAAACTGACAAAGAAGGAGTCAAACTTTCGCTTTTTGCAGATGACATAATACTCTACATGGAAAACCTGAAAGACTCCACAAAAAAACTGCTAGAACTGATACATGAATTCAGTAAAGTCTCAGGATATAAAAACAAGGTACAGAAATGAGATGCATTTCTATACACCAATAATGAAGCAATAGAGCAATTAAGGAATCAATCCCATTTACAATTGCACCAAGAACCATAAAATACCTAGGAATAAACCTAACTAAAGAGGTAAAAAATCTGTATGCTGAAAACTATAGAAAGCTTATGAAAGAAACTGAAGATGACACAAAGAAATGGAAAAACATCTGATGTTCATGGACTGGAAGGACAAATACTGTTAAAATGTCAATACTACCAAAGTAGTCTACACACTCAATGTAATCCCCATCAAAACAGCATGAGCATTCTTCACAGAGCTAGAACAAACAATCCTAAAATTTGTATGGAACCACAAAAGACCCCGAATAGCCAAAGTAATGTTAGAAAAGAAAACCAAAGCTGGAGGCATCACAATCCCAGACTTTAGCCTGGATTACAAAGTTGTAAAGATAGTATGATACTGGCACAAAAACAGACACATAGACCAATGGAATAGAATAAAGAACCCAGAAACAGACCCACAATTATATGGCCTACTAATCTTTGACAAAACAGGAAAGAGTATCCAATGGAAAAAAGACCATCTCTTTAGCAAATGGTGCTAGGGGAACTGGACAGCAACAGGTAGAAGAATGAAACTGGACCACTTTCTTACACCACACACAAAAATAAATTCAAATGGGATGAAAGACCTGAATGTGAGATAGGAAACCATCAAAATCTTACAGGACAAAATAGACAACAACCTCTTTGACCTCAGTCAAGGCAACTTCTTACTTGACATGTTTACAAAGGCAAGGGAAATAAAAGCAAAAATGAACTATCCCCATAGTCCTCATCATGATAAAAAGCTTCTGCACAGCAAAGGAAACAATCAACAAAACTAAAAGGCAACCGACGGAATGCGAAAAGATATTTGCAAATGACATATCAGATAAAGGACTAATAAAAATCTATAAAGAACTTACAGACTCAACACCCAAAAAACAAATAATCCAGTGAAGAAATGGGCAGAAGACATGAATAAACACTTTTCCAAAGGAGATATCCAGATGACAGACAGACACATGAAAAGATGCTCAACGTCACTCATCGTCAGGGAAATACAAATCAAAACCACACTGAAATACCACCTCACACCAGTCAGAGTGGCTAAAATTAACACCTCGGAAAACAACAGATGTTGGCAAGGATGTGGAGAAAGGGGAACCCTCTTGCACTGCTGGTAGGAATGCAAACTGGTGCAGCCACTCTGGAAAACAGTGTGGTGGTTCCTCAAAAAATTAAAAATAGAATTACCCTACGACTCAGCAATAGTACTACTAGGAATTTATCCAAAGGATACAAGAATGCTGATTCGAAGGGGCACATGTACCCCAATGTTTACAGCAGGGCTATCAACAATAGCCAAATTACGGAAAGAGCCCAAATGTCCATCGACTGATGAATGGATAAAGATGTGGTATACATACAACGGAATACTATTTGGCAATGAAAAAGAATGAAGTTTTGCCATATGCAACAACATGGATGGAACTGGAGGGTATTATGCCAAGCAAAATAAGTCAGTCAGATAAAGACAGATATCATATGATTTCACTCACATGTGGAATTTGAGAAACTTAACAGATGATCATAGAGAAGGGGTAGGAAAAATAAGATAATAGAGAGGGAGGCAAACCATAAGAGACTCTTAATTACAGAGACCGAACTGAGGGTTAATGGGGGATGGGGGTAAATGTGTGATGGGCATTAAAGAGGGCACTTATTGGGATGAGCACTGGGTATTGTATGTAAGTGATAAGTCATGGCAATCTATTCCTGAAGCCAAGACTACACCGTATGTTAGCTAATAAACAAACGATAAACAAATAAAAATGAAAAATAAATTTAAAAATTACTCAGGTAAATGATCTGCCCCCCAAAAATAAAACAAAATAAAATTTATATGGAAAGAGAAGAATCTAGAGTAGCTAAAATAATTCTGAGAAAGAAGGGTAGAGCAGGAAGAGTCAGTTTATCCAATTTCAGGATTTACTGTATATTTACAGTAATCCAGACTCTGTAGTCCTGGTGGGAGGATAGACCCACAGATAAGGAAACAGAACAGAACCCAGAAATAGAGCCGTACAAATATGCCCAACCACTCTAATAAAGGTACAAACAAAGGGCAATGTAATAGGGAAAAGACAGTCTTTTCAACAAATGGTGCCGGAACAACTAGACATCTAGAAGTAAAAAAAAAAAAATTTACACAGTATACAAAAACTAAATTAAAATGGATCACGGCCTTATATATAAAATGTAAAGCTGGGGAACTTTTAGGGGAAAAAAACATGAGGAAATCTTCGGGATCTAGAACTAATCAAAGAGTTCTCAGATACCTAAAGCATGACCCTTGTAAGAAAAAATTAATAAAGTAACTTCATCAAAATTAAAACCTTTTGCTTTGTGAAAAACCACATTAAGGGGATGAAAAGAAAAGCTAAAGATTGATAGAACATATCTGCAAACTACATATGTAACAGAGGACTAGTTTGTAGAATATATAAAGAACTCTCAAAACTCAATACTAAAAAACAAAAATATCCAATTAGAAAATGGGCAAAAGAGGATGCACAAATAGCAAATAAGCACATGAAAAGATGTTCAACATCATTAACCATTAGGTAAATGCAAATTAAAACCACCACACCCTTAATAGACTGGCTAAAATAAAAAAAACAGTGACAATATCAAATGCTGGCAAGAATGTGAAGAAACTAGATTGTTCATACATTGCTGGTGGGAGTATAAAATGCTACAGGAGTAGCATTTTGGCAGTTTCTTAAAAATACTAAGAGTGTAACTACCATACAACTCAGCAATTGCATTCCTGAGCATTTATACCAAAGATATGACCACTTATATTCACGGAAAAACCTCTACATGAATTCTCATAGGTTTATTTATAATAACCTATTTATAATAACCCAAAACTGAAGACAACCCAGATGTTCTTTGACTGGAGAACAGTTAAACAAACTGTGGCACATTCACATCATAGATGACAATCCTGCAATAAAAAGGAGCCAACTAATGATACATGCAACAACTTGGATGAATCTCCAGAGAATTATATAACATTCCTGAAATGACAAAATTACAGAAATGGGATGCCAGGGGTTAAGAAACAGGTGGGCAGATACGGGCACCCAAGTGGCTCAACTTGTTAGGCATCCAACTCCTGGTTTCGGCTCAGGTCATGATCTTGCAGTTCATTGGTTCAAGCCCCATGTTGACTGTGTGGAGCCTGCTTGGGGTTCTTTCTCTCATTCTCTCTCTCTCTCAAAATAAATAAACTTACCAAACCACATGGGTAGGGGAGGGAAAACAGGTGTGGCTATAAGGAGGCAACATGAAGGATCCTTGCGGTGATGGAAATGTTCTGTATCTTCACTGTATCAATGTCAGTAACCTGGCTGTGATATTGTACTTTAGTTTTGTAAGATGTTACTACCATTGGGGGAAAATGGGTCAAAGATACACCAGATCCCTCAGTATTATTTCTTACAACTGCAGGAGAATCTACAATTGTCCCAAAACAGAGTTTCATTTTAATTTAAAAAATAAAAGGACTGAGACATATTATAAGGATATGAACTGTTCACTGGCGGAAAGGGGATGGGGTGATGATAATGTACGTGGAAAGGAGTCTGTGAGTCACTGAAGTAAAGAGGGAGAAACATGGGAAGGGAGATGGCTCGGAGCCACCTTGTCCACAGCCTTTCTCCTTTATAAGAGAAAGAAAACTGAGGACCAGACAAGCAAAAATACACAAATCTTAAGGCCCCTCTCATTATGATTTGACTCCAAAAGGTTCCCAAAGTCCTCTTATTTCTGTGGATACCAACTTGGCCAGTACTTAATGACATCCTCAAAAGGAAGCCAAGGCAGGGCATGAAGAACAGACAGCATCTTAACACACTAAACATATTTGGTGCAGAGTCAGAACTCAGAGATTACACCTTTAGGCTTCAAAGTTGGTGAGTATCTATTATCTGGCATCAAGGATGTGGGTGGGGGAAAAGTGGAGATAGAGATCTCAATTCTTAGATACCAGCAGCTCGGGCAGACACTTTGCCATGAGAAGTAAAACACATACTGGTAGCAAGGGTGGAATTAGGTTGAGGTGCTTTTACTTGAAAAGATTTCAAAAATCAGAAGAATTTACCTTTTGTCTATTCTGGCACCCTTACCTCTTAAGAACTTACTAGGCTGATGACCCAGCCAATTCTACTCTTAGAGAAATAAAACCATACATCCACACAAAAACTCGTACATAAAGGTTCACAGCAGGATTATACACAACTGCCAAAAGTGAAAACAACCCAAAGGTCCATCAGCTGGTGAATGTATACACAAAACGTGGTGCATCCATACAATGGAATGTCATTTAGCAACAAAAGGAAATAAAGTAATGATTCATGCTATCGCACGGATAAGCCTTAAAAACATCATGCAAAGAGAGAGGCAGTCACAAATGGCCACATATTTTATGATTACACTTATATAAAATGTCTGGAGTAGGCAAATCTACAGAATAAATAAATGGTTACTTAGAGATGGGGAGTTTGGAGAAATGGGGAGTGACTGTTAACGGGTGCAGGATTTCTTTTTTGGGTGAGAAAAATCCTCTAACATTGACTGCAGTGATGGTTGTGCAACTCTAAATTGTTAAAACCATTTAACTGTATATTTTAACCAGATGGATTATGTGGCATAATCCATGTGGATGGAAAAGTGTTTTTTTAAGAAAGAAAGAAAGAAAGAAAGAAAGAAAGAAAGAAAGAAAGAAAGAAAGAAAGACAGAAAGCAGAAAGAAAATCGAAAGAAGGGACAGAGAAAGAGAAAGGGCAAAAACAAGAATGAACATACCAGGCTGAAAAATCTTGTAGTAGGGACTGTAGGCCACGTTTAGTCCACCAAGCTTTACAGAGATTTCGTAACGCCCAGCCCTGCGCACAGTGAAGGCCACCTTGACCACGTTGGAACTGGGCTCCTGGAGCACTTCCTGGGTGACTGGAATCTCCACTGCCAGCTCAACGTGAGAGATGTGAACCCTCAGTCCCACAGGCCGGTGTGCGGGGAAAGGCTGCCCGTTCTTGTAGAATAACTGCAGTGGGGAGAGAAAGGCACTCATCAGTGAGTAGGAAAAGAGGACTGTTTCCCACCTGACTGGGGGGGGAGGAGGGCAGGGAGGAGGTAGCTGGCAAATCCCAGTACCCATTCATTCCCACTGTCCTGCTCACGGACAGAGAGAAACACACACCTCAAAGAAAACCATGAAGTCATGAGCAAACTCTTAACTTGTTCAGAAGTCAGGAGTAAATTTACATTTTATTTTCAAGTGACCATTTCTGAACCACAGATGCTGCCTCCTCAGTATAACCAGCCCTTCTTGTTATACTGTCAGTGCTAAACCGCATGTAAAGGTAAGTCAGTGAGTACCACTGGCACTGAGTGCGCTGAAGCACCAGGCAGGGCTAGGGGGCTGCCGGCTACCAACCCAAGCAGAGCACTGCAGCGAAGTCATCACAGGGGGTGGCACACTTTTCTGTGAAGGCCAGACAGTAAATATTTTGGCTTTGTGGGTCATACACAGCTACTCAACTCAACTGTGGTTAACTACTCAAGTGTAAAAGCAGCCGCAGGCAATACAGGAAGATGGACGGGTGTGGCTGTGTTCTAATAAAACTGCATTTACAGAAACAAGCGTAAGGCCTGATTTGGCCCTCAGGCCATAGTTTGCCAACCCCCGCCCCACCCCAATCTAGAACACCTATTACTTCGCTAATATTTTTTCTTATTTTGGAAAAGTAACACTGAGTTTTATACATCTTCAAAGCTAAGCACCTACAAAACCAAAATGATAGAGAAATTTGTGAGCCTTCAGATATTAACAATTCCCAAGTCCCTGGGAGGGGCTGAAAAACAAGGGAAAAATGTTAACATTCCAGGCCAGCACCACCAACACACTGAACTGGGCTCTGGAAACAAGTGATTCAGAAAACCCAACGGGTATGGAGACAGAAACATTCCCTTACATGCACTCGGAAGGCCATGCTGTGGCCCACCTCATAGGGGTCCTTCCAATCCCAGGAGACTTTGCAAGACCGGGGATCCAGGTAATTTCCCCGCACGTAGTCATAAATAGTCCGGTCCCCTCTGCGCTCACGGTCCTCATTCTGGAGGAAGCTGACTACGCGTGCGGCAAGCTCAAAGAGGAACTTAATTGTGAAGAAGAACGCAACCACAGACACTGTGATTCCACCTATATAAAAGAGAGAACACACATACCACCTGCCGGTTACAGCTTCTCATTGTGGAAAAGGCCAGCCATCTTTCAAAGAGTAAAAGTCAGGATGAGATACAAGACTTCCAAAGAAACACTGTGCTGGGTCACTACCTCTGTGGGTGAAGAGAGGGACTTCTATAACCGGGATCAGAAATTACAGGCCAAATCCCATCTGCTGCTTGTTTTTTTTTTTTTTTTTTTTTGGATTTGTATTTTTTTTTATTTTTTTTTATTTTTTACAAATAGTTTATTGTCAAATTAGTTTCTACATAACACTCAGTGCTCATCCCCAAAGTGCCCTCCTCCATGCTCATCCCCCCCTCCCCTCCACATCCATCAGTCCTCAGTTTTTGTCAGCATTCAAGAGTCTCTCATGGTTTGCCTCTCTCCCTTTCCCCCACCATTTCCGCCCTTCTTCTCCCGCTTGTTCCTCCGTCAAGTTCCTCCTAATCCTCCTATACGTGCAAACATATGATATTTGTCCTTCTCTGCCTGACTTATTTCGCTCTCTGCTGCTTGTTTTTATAAATCAAGTTCTATTAGAACACAGCCCCACCTATTCATTTACATATTGTCTAGGGCTGCCTTTGCCCTAAACTGGCAGAATTCAGTAGTGGTACAGAGCCCCTATGACCGAGGAAGCTGAAATATTTACTCTTGGTGCTTTATGGAAAAAGTGTCAACCCCTGATCAATACCATGGGCCATATAAAATGCCCAACCCCTACATTTCTACCTGTGCTAGGCCCTCATAGAAGCAGTAAAGTAAATGAATTCTATTCCCTTCCTTTGGAAGTCTTCCTCTCTTTTGTCCACTTAGCAAAAGACCTCCCCAGTCATTACCTCAGTTAGGGGTTCCCTCTTCTGAGCCCCCTCAAACTCCTGTATATTCACCTATTACAGCTTTTCTCCCCTAGACCATCTTCCCCTTCATGTTATGAACTTCTTGAAGGCAATTTTTGCCTTATCCAAACTTGAGTAGGCAGGAAACAGTATCTGGCACTGACCAGAATTACTCAATAAATATTTCCCAAGTGAATGAATTCCACTGCCAACTCTGAGAAGGTACATTCTGGCATGAACAGAAATATTTCTAAGTCTATTTTCAAGGGGAAAGGAGGCAGACAGGGAGGCCAAAAGGCTGTAAGGAGCCCCAACAAAAATAATAAAGAGCTCTTTCCACAACATACCAATAACGTAAAACATCAGGTCCCTTCAGTGCTGACGGAACAGCCGAGGATCACAGCTTCAGCTGCAAAAGACAACTCATTTAGCATTTTCTCCAATTCTTCCTTACAGCCAGCTCAGAGAGAGACAAAGAACATAGGGCTTGAGTCAACTGACTCTGGCCTTCCTATCCCTGACCTCTCTCTCTAGTTTGACAGGTGCTCTATGACAAATTTCCGCGAAACGGTGACTCTATCATTCCTCCTAAAGACTTCCAATCTACGACCACCCTAGGAATACCACAAACAGCCACATGCTTTATTGCTAATTACAAAATGCAATAACATGGCTTTCATCTTCTTAGGTCCAGGACCCCAAGACAGTTTCCCTCCCCCATGCAAAGTAGTGCTAATTTACACAGGCAAAGAGGATAATGGAGTCACTTTCCTCTTCTATTTGCCTTCTGGAAGTAATTCATCTAAGTAGAAATAGTTATATCAAATGTGGATTTTTATAAGTATTATTATCATCATGTTGGCATTATGTAATTAAAGTGAACCACGGGTCATCCCAATAATAAGCAGTGGGCATGTAAGAGAAATCACTTTTGCCGTTACCAATCAGATAGGTCCCATGGAAGATGAGCTCAGCAGAAAGGTCAAGGACAGGAACAAAAGGAAGAGATTGTATTTATCCTAAGTGATGCCTGTCAAGGTCAGAACAATTCAAACAGGGGCCAGGGTTAAAGGGGAAACTTTCACTGTTATTAAACTTGTTTCCAGAATAAGACTTCAATCTTCATTACTCGCCTGAACCACCCAAAGTATTGTTAAGAAAAAATGCAATGTACACTGACATTGGTATCTATCACTGAGTTTTGACCTTAGTATAGCTTGCAAAAGCTCTCCATTCTATAATGCAGTGAATTCATTCTTTTCAAGTCAATGTATATAAGGTTATCAATGTTACCTCAACCCAGTGTCTTTTATCTGCACTAGAATGTTACTTAGAGACAACACAGCTGAAAATTTCTAGGCTCAGGTTTGGGAGGGACCAAAACAAGTTTTGTTTTTGTTGTTGTTGTTTATAAATAGGGTATGCTTTTATATCTAACTGTACTAGAAAAATTTAAGAGAGAGACAGAAAATGGCCACTAGATCCTCTGATAGCAACAATATACCCAAAGGAATCCACAGAGAATAGGTAATTTGAGGAATGACCATGTCAAGTTTCATAGAAATCTCTATTTAGACTCATGTCTAAAATCTACCAGAAAAGAAATCCACACAGGGAACAGTCAACATACATGGATTAGGTTGCTTCCCAAAGGGTCTATTATAAAGAGACAATACACAGACCCAAAATTTGGGATCACAGCTACTGAGTCTCTTGACCAAACAGGTATCTCATCTCCTGGGACCTTATGCTGCAAGCTACTTTCATCTCTCAAAAAGCATCTATCTGCACCTTACAGGATGTGCTAGATGACTTTCTAGAACCCAAACTGGCAGTTTAACTGTCTGCATTACTCCCTCAGTTGGACGTCATCCAATTTGATCCTGAATATGAAAATTTGGAGCTTAGCAAAGTTGTAGCAGTCAGCAGAAAATAAAGCATATGTGGCTGATGTCATAGGACTTGTGACCTCAAGTCTCTCACTCCTTAGAGGAACAAGAGCAACGCCAAATTCATGGCACACTGCAGGAGGGTGGGGAAATTCCTATGTACCATCTCTGACAACTACAACGACCTTTACTGTGAGAGGCAGTGGACAAGCAGGAAGTCAGAGGCCTGCGGACCAGTTCCAAGGCTGCAACTGTGTGACCTGTCCAGGCTTCAGAATTCTCTCTGCTATCGAAAGAGTTGAGATTTAGTAATTTCTATGGCACCATCTCCTTTCGTGTGATAGGACTTCAATATAACTCCCCACAGCCATCAGGACTCTAAAATCAAACAGTAGCTCAAAGAGGACAATACAGAGGATAAGGGCATGGACTCCAGAGCTGGCCTACCTGGGTTCATACTCATTCTGTCACTCACAGTGTGACTATGAACAAGTTATTTCATCTCTCTGTGGAGAGCCAGTTTCCTTATCTTCAAATGGGGTATATCTATGTGTACCTCACAGGGGTGCTATAAGGATTAAATGAGTTAACACATGTAAACAGCCTAGAATAGGGCCTGGCACACAGGGAGTTGTCAGTTTTAACTGTTATTCAAATTACTACCTGGGTGCCTGGGTAATTCAGTCGGTTAAGCATCTGACTTCGGCTCAGGTCATGATCTCATGGTTCGTGGGTTCGAGCCCCGCATTGGGCTCTGTGCTGACAGCTAGCTCAGAGCCTGGAGCCTGCTTCAGATTCTGTGTCTCCCTCTCTCTCTGACCCTCCCCTGCTCATGCTGTCTCTCTTTCTCTCTCTCAAAAATAAATAAAACATTAAAAAAAATTAAAATGACTACCAATAGCGGTAGTGCCATCACTATCCTTTTGTGTCAGAGCCAGTAGAAAACTCCAGGAATCTCTCTACTGGCCCCCACCTTTTTCAACAGGAAATGCATCAAAAGGTACCAAAAGGTAGGTAATTCTGGCTTCTCTTACTGTGCCTCAAATCTCTGACTACCTGGGAGTCCTTCATACTATTCTCATTTTAGGTCTGAAAACGTTTATAATAAAGAATTCAAATTTATCCTAAAATAATTCATCCAACAAATACTAGGTACCTACTTAATGTGCCAGGTACTGGGGAAACAGGGTTGGACAGCCACAGTCTCAGTCCCATGAAGCTGGCAGTACTGAGCTCAACCTTGTTGAGTCCTTGTCCATTTTCTCCCATTCCCCTCTTTTCAACCAAATTGTCACCACTGGTCCAGAACACCTAGACCTTTTCCAACAGGTCAATTCTATTTTCTACTCCAATTTCCTTCATTATTTTAAACCCAGATACTTACTGCTACTTTTTTCCAAACCACTCTCCTCCTCTCTTCTCCCAGAAAGCTCCTTATTGCCAAGGAATTAGATCTGTTGATTCACTGCCCTATGATGTGTCCTTTATAAAGCCTCCAACTTCTCTACAATAGCTCTCAAGAAACCCCCAACAATAAATACCTACTCATCTTCAGCTGTCGCATTTTGAGCTTGTCTTCTTTTTACATTTTCCTCCTGTCTTGTTCCTCTCGAATGCTCTCACAAAGCCTTCCTATCTTTGTCACTCAAATCATTTTTATTCCAGATTCCACTTCCATTCTGAAAGCATTTTCTGTCCCCTTCCTGACTCTGGCAAGGCTCTCCAGCTCTGTCTCCGCTTCTATCCCCACCCACAGTATTCCCCTTGGCCTCATCTACACAAAACCTTATTTTATCCTATGATATACCTGACTCGAGTCCTTTCCACCTTTACATATTGGCTCTGAAATTTCACATCTTCATGCTTTGCAAAAGTCACTTCCTCTGCCTAAACTAACCACTCCCCTCTCATGTCTCCATCCACAGGAAATCTAACCCTAAAATCTGGGGAAAATCTGTCTTCCCTCCCTGAAATCTTCCCTGGGCCTCAATTTAGAAATTCCCTTCCTCCTCTGAATTCCCACACTACTTTGTTATTTATCTTTTGGCACTTACATTCTCTTTCATTTTAGTCCTGTGTTTATTTTCCATTTCAGAGTGGTAAATAACATGAGGCAAAGACTAGTCTTCAGAATTCTCCACAGCGTCTAACATAATGGCATACAGTAACTGCAACAAATATGAATAAAGTATCTGAACAGATAGGGTCAAATGTCTGTTCTTTCCTTTGTCCAGAATGCCTAGGGATCAGGAATTTTCTAGATGGAACCTCCTTTCAGACACAGTTTTTAAAGACTTCTTGAACTGGCAGTATATTCACTTGAGCCAGGGATTATAAACTCTTCAGACCACAAGTTACCAGTTTACTTTAGTTCTACAAGTATATGTACCAAATACCCACAACTACAGTCAGAGGTTCTCATGCATGGCCTGGTATCTGGTTTTATGGTTCTGTCTTCCTTATCTTGAGCTTTTATATTTCTATAACAATTTCTATAGCACCCCCCACTTCTGCTTCTTACACTTCTTCATGAAATTATTCTGGAATTCCTCCCGAGTTTAATTCAAGCACAAAGAAACAGTGTATTAAGCCTCTGCCATACTAATTCATGCAATCTGGCTGCACGAGTATTTTTTTCAAGCTCAACTCTTTAGTGTTCTTGCTCTTATACAATTCAGCCGATGGGGACACTAACTAGAAGAACAACAGTAGGAGTAGTAACATAATACTCCCTACCCTTATTGAGCCACTTGCAATAGGGCAAAAAACTGCACTAAGTGCTTCTGGTGCTAGCCTAAGTAACTGTCCCTGTGACAGTCTGGTAAAATAAACACTATTATTCTCATTTTACAGATTAAAAAAAAAAAAAAGACAACAAAAAAGCCGGGCTTGGAAGGGACTTGCTGAACATCTCCCAGCTGGTTAAGTGACAGAGCTGAGACTCAAGCCCATGTCTAACTCTGAAACCCAATGTTCTAAACCTCATACAGCACTAAATCATGAAATAGAAAGGAGTTATAGGGACAGTGAGGTATTCGGGAAGAAGGAAGATTTAAAAAAAAAAAAACAGGTAAAAGAAAGTATGAAAAACATGACTTAATCTTCCTGGGAGGAATCCCATCACTAGGTTAAAATTAGAAAAATAAATCCTTTTTAAAATCTTTTGAAATAAAAATAAAGCGTGACAAAGGGAAATGGAATGCAGTACCAATTATCTAACGCAGAAATATCACTTGCTTACTAAAAGATCCCGGGCAAGTTGCTTAATACTACAGTACTTTGGCTCACATTACCTACAAAAGGCGGGGGAGGGGGAATACTTGAAAATGCCTGTCTCAAGGGAATGTTGGAGAGTTGACTAACAGACATATTCTAAAACTCTTTGCTTTTTTAGGAGGCTAAAGATTTGTAGTTACAATAGCAAATAAATTTTAGCCCAGACATCAAAGATCGGTTGTGAAAGTCATTTCCCAGAAAGAAAGAACTGATTTCTTCATCCTCAAAGGTGCTCTAGGGCAGGGGATCAACTCTAACTGCAACCGTGCACTTCGGCAGCTGTCCGTTGCTAACAAGGCTTAGGCACTGGTCCCTGAGTCCACGTTCTGCATCCCGACAGCAAGGGAATGTTAACTGGTCTATGGTCTTACCTTTAAACGAGGGCCCATGTTCTGAGAACCAAGTGGAGCACTCCTATTCACCAAAGCAGGTAACTTCTGGCACCATTCACCTTGTCCTCCAACTTCCACCGGAAAGACAACTGCTGCAAGGTCAAAGGAAAGCGCCTGTCCATCAGAGGATATGTCACAGAAGCAGAGGGTCAATATTTCTGGAATGAACTGGATGAACTCCAGGGTGGAGAAATATAGCCCAAAAAACTGTTATCCCGGACTTCTCCCTAGGGCATGGTGCAAGCAACTGCCAAAGGAGGCATCTGTTCCCTTGTCCCAGGATGCTACCCAACAGAGAATAAAGGGTCAGTCAACAGAAGAGGTTATTATTTCTGAAAGAGAATCCCCAGGAAACAACGAAGAGGAGACAGAAGAGGCAGTAGTAACTCTGGGGCACTAAATATAAGCAAGGCCTAGTGAACTTGGACCAAGCTTTCCCAATTAAAACTCCACAAAAAAGGCAATGGCAACCTCACTACCTTAACTGTGTCACTCCCCAGAAGGAAGCTCCAGCACTTCAGCTGACTGTAATCCTTCATTAGGAGGAGTGAGGGGCAGCTTCAAAGAATGAGCCTCGTCACTACCCCATGCCTAGTTACAGTTTAACAGGGCTGCAGCACAGGGACTGCAAATCAGGTGAAGAGAGATGAGACCACAGGATAGGTGGGGGCCACATTGCAGAGGGCTTCTTATGCCATATACAGAATCAAGGTTAATGTTCCCTCAGAAAGGGGAAACCACCAAAAAGCTTTAAAACCTAATCTGTCTGCCTATGCAGTCTGCTCCCTTTGTGCCCATGTATGCATTTCCAAGACATGGTTGAACAGTGATTTTATTTTTTTAAATACTGTAATTTACTTTTCTGAGTGGGGAAAAAAAAGTCTGTGAACTTTCAAGATAAAGTCACTAAGTAAAGTCTAGTAAAGTCAGTGTGTAACTCAAAGATATTCATGAACTAAATGTAGCAGAAAGGGGGTTATGGCAAAGCATACACAAACCACCACCACAAAACTAATGAGAAAAGGTACTCATCACAAAAAGAGATTCTCTTTCCACCTAGTGGGAACCGTGCTCAGTGCTTCATATATATGAACTACAACGCCAGGGCACAAACAGAATTATCCCCCTATTTTACAGATGAGGAAACTGAGGTACTTTCTCAAGATTATACACCATAAGTAGTAATGGTAAATTAAACCCAGACAACCTGGACCCAGAATCCATGCTTTTAATGACCCCTCCCCCCCACTTGCCTCCCTACCGTGGGAAACCAAGAAAGAAAACCCACAATGTTAGTAAGAACAGCAGAACAGAATAAGTGAAGGCTACCTGATCAAACAAGTTGGCAAACGTTTATAATAAAAAATAAACAAGTATTTATATTTATTTTAAAATATGGTGATAGAGTTGCCAGGTACATGAGCCAAAAGTCGGGTCAACTTGCAACTGGAAGCAGCTTACAGCATCCACAAACAAGATAAGCATTACATAAATTATAAGAGATCGATTATAATGCTATCTAAGTATTAAACAACGACACCTTTTAAGGAATAACAAAAGAAATTTTTCACAAATAAAATGTTAAATAAAGAGTAAGCACAAAATTACTTACAGAGCATGATTGCAATTTTTCTACATAAACAAGACTAGAAGGAACATAAAAATATTAGTCATTTCTTACTGTATGGAATTATAAACAATTTTCATTTTCTACTTGTACCTTTCAGCATTTTCCAAATTCTTTTTATTTTTTTATTTTTAAATTTTTTTTTAATTTCTGAGAGAGAGAGCAAGAGAGCGAGCAGGGGAGAGTCAGAGAGAGAGACACAGAATCCGAAACAGGCTCCAGGCTCTGAGCTAGCTGTCAGCACAGAGCCCGACGTGGGGCTCGAACCCACGAACTGTGAGATCATGACCTGAGCCGAAGTTGGACACTTAACTGACTGAGCCACCCAGGCGCCCCAACATTTTCCAAATTCTTACTGATGTGAGAACAAATTAAAAGTTTCTACTTCTGGAGAACAAATAATTTTTGGGGGGAAAAAGAGGCAAGCTATCCTTTTTTCAAACAAGGCAAGTATAAAAATTAGCTAAAAATTATAGAATGTACTGAAATTTTATTTAAAATTTTTTTTCTTAATGTTTATTATTTATTTTTGAAAGAGAGAGAGAAAGAGAGAGCATAAGCAGGAGAGGGGCAGAGAGAGAGAGGGAGACACAGAATTTGAGGCAGGCTCCAGGCTCTAAGCTGTCAGCATCAGAGCCCCACGGGGGACTTGAACCCATGAACTCTGAGATCATGACCTGAGCTGAAGTCGGACGCTTAACTGACTGAGCCACCCAGGCAACCCTGAAGTTTTTTTCTATTCATTATGATCCTAGTGGGTCTCTAGCCCTGTAATCAGCTATTTGGTTATTAAATAACTCCTAGGTTTTTTTTTTTAAAGATTTTGTAAGTAATCTCTACATCCAAAGTGGGGCTCTAACTTCAACTCCAAGATCACGAGTTGCATGCTCCACCAACTGAGCTAGCCAGGCACCCCAAATAACCCCTAGTTCTAACATCATCTTCACTGCACCCCACCACAATCTACCATGCACAGCCCTGACAATGCTTCAGTGTCTCTAGTAAGCCTCAAAATTCAACTCCAGCACCAACCGCCTTCCTGGTCCAATTCTCAGGCCCTTCTAAGGATTCTCCCCATGCCAGGCAGAACCAATCATTCGCCCCTCTATGATACGCCTATGCAGAAGATACCTCCATTATAGCATTTATTAGTCTGTATTAAAGTTGTTTATACAGCAGTCTCTCCTAATGATTTCTGGGATCTCGGAGGACAATGACTGGGTCTTACTCATCTTTGTCTCCCAGTAGCTAATATGCTGTTCAGTTTATCTCTTAACTTTGATAAGTTCTCCCAAGTGATTCCTACACATATTAACGTCTGGAAAGCTTGGTCTAGGCTCCAGGGCAGTCCCTCTGAGAAGTGACCGGATATTCTGTATCTCTAACAGATTCACAGGAAAGGTTGACGCTGCTGGTCTGCAGAATGTGCTTTCAGGAGCAAAGGTCTAGAGCAGGAATTGGCAAACTACAGCCTGCAGGCCAAATCCAGTCGCCTGCTTTTTTTTAAAAAAAGAATGAACAGAGCCAAGTTCATTCGTTTATGTATGGTCAAAGATTGCTTTTGTGCTACAAGAGCAAAGCTGAGTAGCTGCAGAGACATAGGATTTTCAATGCTTTCCTATCTGACCCTTTACAAAAAAAAGTTTACCACCCGCCAGCATAGAGGTCTTAGTCTTAAAGCTGCGTAACTGCTTTGTATAAATGAACTCATTTTTATAAATGAAAAAAAGCATAAAATCATTTTCTTCCAATCCAGTTTTACTGTCTCCTCTCAGGAAAAGAGCTAGAAAACTTGCAATATAATGCAAATATTTCTCCTGGTGAATTTCAACTGTTATTAAAAGTTTTATGGGGGTACCTGGGTGGCTCAGTTGGTTGAGTGTCCAACCTTGGTTCAGGTCATGATCTCAAAGTACACAAGTTCGAGCCTCCTATCAAGCTCTATGCTGAAAGGTCAGGGCCTGGTGCCTGCTTTGGATTCTGTGTTTTCCCCTCTCTCTGCCCATTCCCTGCTTGCGCTCTCTCTCAAAAATAAACATTAAAAAAAAAAAAAGAGTTTTATGCCTCCTATACCCCAATTAGGAATTTTATACAATCATTTCCCAAAGTACATGCTCTCTACAATTATGCTTGCATTTCATCAAGGCTATAATTTCCTAAAACCAGTACCTCAGGGACCAATACTATATCAAGGTTTCTAAAATTATTACAATACATTATTACTGACTCAATGTCTACTTTTAAACCATTAGTTAAAAAAAAAAAAAAACCCTGAAAAACTGATGTGAAAGTCCACTTTGGAATTCTGGTGAATAAAAAAAGAGGCAGTGGCAGCAGACAAGAGTTCCAAATATCACCCACTAAGTCCCACAAAGAAAAAGAAGGATGTTGGCTTTGAAAGATGTAGTTTTAGGTATTCTCTATACAGAAGCACCAGCCACAGTCCAGGCAAATCAAATTAAAAAACCAAATCATTCAGTTAACAAAAGGCCCATAGTTTAGACGGATCTAAGGAGGTTCTAAGAAATAAAGTGCACCATCTGATACTTTAGATTATTAGTTTACGTTTTCCTGTGCTTAATTTCACCGCTGGTTTATTCTCCCCCAAACCCACCATAAAAGATTGCCTTCCCTCATCAAGTTTATTCTCTTGAGATATTTATACAGTTGCGTATTCCTGCTATCTCGGTTCAGCCAAGTTATACGGTTTCCATTTATATTCTTTCCTCATCCGTCAGCCCCTCCAGTCTCTTAATCATTCCTGTGGGTCTTCTGTGAACTCTCTCCAGCTGGTCCCCAGCGATCTGGTAATGAGGTGCCTCCAACTGACCGCAGCCTTCTAGGAACAGCCTCGTTAAAACAAGATGAGCTCACCCTCCTTGGTTCCATGACATAATACTCCTGAGTAGACAGTCCCCCCCATCACAGCAAGCTAGAATACTGCCATATTAGACTATGACCCCATTCCATGCTCCTCAGATTCAGGCATTGGGGCACGTCAATGTGCTAGAAGCCAGGGGATAAATGACACACATCCGTGCAGCAACTATTCACTAGAGGATGAGGTGGGTGGGGAGAGAAAGGTATTTTCATGTTAAAACATTCATGGGTTATGATGAGAACAAACTGAGGACTGATGGGTATGGGGGGAAGGGGGGAGATGGGCATGGAGGAGGGCACTTGTGGGGATGAGCACTGGGTGTTATATGGAAACCAACCTGACAATAAAACTATGTGTAAAAAAAAAAAAAAGAGAGAGAGAGAGAACATTCATGGGTTAATAAAATAGAATGCACAATCTGCGTGAATCTCTAAAGATAAAATATGAGTGTGTTCAAGATATTCAGAGATTTGATACCTAACATAGAAAGGCTGCTTTGGGCTCTGCTCCCAGCCCCCAAGGGGTTACATGCCCACTATCCTCTACCACCAGAGGTACTTGAGCTTAAAAGTTTGAAAAGCACTATAATCCCCATTCAACTTATGGTCTATTACCCCACTACCACTCATCCCAAATACTCACATTTTTTTTTTAACGTTTTATTTATTTCTGAGAGAGAGAGAGACAGAGTGAGCAGGGGAGGGTCAGAGAGGGAGGGAGACACAGAATCTGAAGCAGGCTCCAGGCTCTGAGCTGGCCGTCAGCACAGAGCCTGACGCGGGGCTCAAACCCACGAACCGTGAGATCATGACCTGCGCCGAAGTCGGACTCTTAACCGACTGAGCCGCCCAGGTGCCCCTCAAATATTCACATTTTAAATAAAATTATTTTTTCTGCTATGTTCCCATCCTTGGATATCTGTATTTTCCCTCTGCCTAACATAATTGTAATTCACTGATGGTAATGTACCAACATCTTCGTGTTCTTCTGTAAGGTTCATTCTTCATTTATTTCATATTTCTTGAGCATTTGCTGTCTGCCAGACTGTGTGCTAAAAGCTAAAGTAACAAGGATAAATAAGACAGGGTATTTTCTTAACTTGGATGAACTTAGTCCAAAGTGGGAGATGGACAATATAATGAGTCAAGTGCCACAAAAAGGAATAAACAATGTGTGGGGGGTGAAGGAAGGAGAAGGGTAACTTTGCCTGAGAGAGTGGGGAAGCATTCACAGAAGAGACAGGAGAGTAGAGTTATGAAGACTGAGCAAGCATTTGCAGGGCAGGAAAAAAAAAAAAAAAGACTAGTACCCTAGGCAGAAAAAACAGCATAAGCAAAAGTTCTGAGTCAAGAAAGGGGATGAAAAAGGTCAGCATTACGAAAACAAAGTATTTCGAAAGACCACCTGGGTCCAAACTAGGGTGACTCATTCTCAGTAGGGTACAGTATAATGCTCAAGAGCCTGGATCTTACTACTGAGTAATCCCGGACTAGCTACTTCTCTTTAGCTGCCTCAGATATAAAATGGAGATGCACTAAGAAAAGAAAACTGGAAACTAGTCCCGAGTGACTTGGCACTACCAGATTGCCTCAGGGGATATGGCTTTAAGTGTCAACCAAGCTGCCCAGTTGCCAGGCTACGATGGTAGTTTGCACCTGGGCAACAATGGCAGCCCAACCTGCAGTAAATTAGGAAGATGGCACTGTGTTTGCCTGAGAGAATCACTGGTTTTCCAGAGAAATCCCAGTTGGATGCAACCACAGCAACGGTCCAAAATACTGAGTGTTCTGGGTTTTTTTCTCAAGAATGATGATAACACAGGGGCGTTTGGGTGGCTCAGTCAATGAAGCATCCAACTTTGGCTCAGGTGATCTCACAGTTTGTGGGTTCAAGCCCTGCACTGAGCTCTTTGCTGTCAGCATGGAGCCTGCTTTGGTTCCTCTGTCCCCCTCTCTCTTCTGCCCCTTCCCTACTTCTGCTCTCTCAAAAATAAATAAACTTAAAAAAAAAAAAAAAAGAATGGGCGCCTGGGTGGCTCAGTTGATTAAGTGTCTGACTTTGGCTCAGGTCACCATCTTGTGGGTTTGTGAGTTTGAGCCCCGTTTTGCGCTCTGTGCTGACAGCTCAGAGCCTGGAGCCTGCTTCAGAAAATGTGTCTCCCTCTCTCTCTGTCCCTTCTCTGCTCATGCTCTGTGTCTCTGTCTCTATCTCTCAAAAATAAACATTAAAAAAAATTTTTTTAAAAAGAGAATGGTGATAACACAAATCTACTTTTACTGAAAACTTACTGCTACTGTTTGAGGTGCTTTATGTATTATCTCACCCAACTCACACCAACCATATCAAGTACCTATGTTGTGACCCATATTTTACAGATTAGGAAACAGAAGCACAGAGAGGTAAAATAGCTTGCCTACTGTTACCTAGATGACAACGCAAGCGGAAGGAGTCAGGCAAAGTGATTCGAGAGCTTGATGTGTCAAGAACCCCAAGAAAGTAAAAAAAGATTCTTGGAATAGAAGAATGAGAGCTCAAGAAATACATAACCTGGAAATTTAAAGAACTCTGACTTCATTTTAGACTTTAAGCAACCACAACCAAAGAAGCCAAGAGGTGTTTTTCAAGTAAGGGAGAAAGAGGATTACATTTTTTTTAATTTTTTAAATGTTTTATTTATTTCTGAGAGAGAGAGAGAGAGCATGAGCAGGGGAGGGGCAGAGAGAGAAGAAGACACAGAATCTGAAACAGGCTTCAGGCTCTGAGCTGGTTGTCAGCACAGAGCCCAATGCGGGACTCAACCCCACAATCCGTGAGATCATGACCTGAGCCGAAGTCGGACGCTTAACTGACTGAGCCACCCAGGAGCCCTGAATTACACATTTTAAAAGAAGTAACTCAGGCAGTAGTAACACAAGAGACTCTGAAGAGAAGGACAGACCACTGGCTGGGAGACAAGAAGATGCTGGTCCAAAGGAGCAGCGAGGCACTGGCCATGAGGCGGAAGGGGAGAGGCTGGCGTATGCACTGTTTCCCAGTTAGAACAACAGGACTAGTGACCTACGAGGTCAAAAAGATAAAGGAGAGCACCAAGCCAAGGACAAATGGGGATCTTCTACGCTTGGGAGCCTGGATGAAAGGTGGTGGTGAATTAAGGGCACAGAGCCAATACAGAGGGAAGGATAAGGAGTAGAGAACTGAACACATTAAGTCTGAAGTGTCTATAAGATACTCAGGTGAATATACCCACAAGACAAATGGAAATAAGCACCTGAAGCTATGGAGATACCAGTACCCTGAGGGCAGTTAAAAGACACAGGAAATAAAAAAGGCTACCAAGGAAAACGAGCAGACCAAGAAAAAGACCAATTACAGAACTCTGAGGAGATCAACCTTAAATGTACCATCTGCCTCCCCACAAAAAGGAGGTAGCAATGAGTGAAAAGGAACAGAGAAAAGGCAAAAAACTGTAAATGTTGTTTACTGGGGGCAAAAGAATGTGAGTATTTCTAGAAACTGGTAGTCACAGTATTAGAACTAGTAAAGAGTTGGGCCAGAGGGGGAATTCAAAATCAGTCCTCAGGTTTTCTTCCTTGATTATTTGGAGCTCTCATTCTCTGATCAAGCAACTTCATATAAAATGTGTATCTTATTTCCATCTATTCTCATTTATAATAAAAACCTTAGGGGCGCCTGGGTGGCTTAGTCGGTTAAGCGCCCGACTTTCGCTTAGGTCATGATCTCACGGTTCGTGGGTTCAAGCCCCGCGTCGGGCTCTGTGCTGACAGGTAGGTCAGAGCCTGGAGCCTGTTTCGGATTCTGTGTCTCCCTCTCTCTGACCCTCCACTGCTCATGCTGTCTCTATCTGTCTCTCAAAAGTAAGTAAAATATTAAAAAAAAAAAATCTTAGCCTAAATATGACCCAACACTGATAACTAGTAAGCTCTTTGCAACTCAATTCAGGGATAGTGATTATTTCAAAATGATCTTAGTGCCTATAACAAATTCAGATCTGAACTTATCTGAATCCAGCCTCTAATCCCACATAAATCAATGGCAAAAAAAAATCTTATCAAAATCAGATTTACTGAGGTATAGCTTATATATAGTAAAAGTCGCCAACTTAAACAATCAGAGCTCTGACAAATGTATAAAGGTATTAAATAAAACAATCATTATACAGAACATTTCATCATCCCAAAAATCTCCTCATGATCCCCTTGGACAACCACTGATGTGCTTTCTACCACCATAATTTTGCCTTTGACAGAATCCCAAATAGCGTCCTATACAAATGGTGGTCTTTTCTGTTGTGACATTTCTTTACTTAGCACGCTGTTTAGATTCACACATGTCATTACATGTATCAGTAGTTCATTCCTCTTTATTGTTGTGTAGCAGTCCATTATACAGGCATGTTACAATTTCTTTATCCATTCACCAATTGAAGGACATTTGGTTCTATACAGTTTGGGGCTGTTCAGGATAAAGCTGCTAATGAACATTCAAGCATAAATCTTGTGTGGACACATGTTTTTACTTCTCTTGGGTAAATAGCTAAGAGAGAGATTGTTGGGCCATATGATAAATATATATTTAACTTAAAATGCCAAACTGTCAGGGTGCCTGGGTGGCTTAGTCAGTTAAGTATCTGATCTTGGCTCAGATCATGATCTCATGGTTCGTGAGTTCGAGTCCCACATCAGACTATCTGTGGTCAGCATGGAGTCTGCTTCGGATCCTCTGTCCACCCCCTTCCCCGCCCCTGCCCTGCTTGCTTGCGCTCGCGCTCTCTCTCTCTCTCTCTCAAATAAATAAACATTTAAAAAGAAAAAAAAGAAACTGCCAAAGTGTTTTCCAAAGCACCTGTCCCATCTTGCATTTCCACCAGCAATGTGTCAGAGCTCCAGTTGCTCACATCTGCCAACACTTGGCATTGTTGATCATCTAAGTTTTATCATTCTAGGACAATCCATCAAGAAGATAGAGTAATTGTAAATATTTATGCACCCAACCTGGCAGCACCCGAATACTTAAAGTAGTTAAAAACAAACATAAAGGAAGTAATTGATAATAGAACAACAGTAGGGGACTTTGACACCCCACTTACATCAATGAACAGATCCTCGAAATAGAAAATCAACAAGGAAACAGCAGCTTTGGCACACTGGACCAGATGGACTTAAGAGGTATATTCAGAACATTCCATCCTAAAACAGCAGAATACACATTCTTTTCAAGTGCACATGGGACATTCTTCAGAACAGATCCATAATAGGCCACAAAACAAGTCTCAACAAATTCAAAAAGATCAAAGTCATACCATGCGCCTTTTCTGACCACAACACTACAAAACTAGAAATCAGGGCGCCTGACTCTGACTTTGGCTCAGGTCATGATGTCACACTCTGAGTTTGAGCCCCGCGTCAGGCTCTGGGCTGACAGCTCAGAGCCTGGAGCCTGCTTTGGATTCTGTGTGTGTCTCTCTCTCTTCCCCTCCCCTGCTCATGCTCTGTCTCTCTGTCTCTCACAAATAAATATAGAAAACAAAACAAAACTAGAAATCAACCACAAGAAAACAATCTAAACACATGGAGGTTAAATAACATGCTATTAAATTTTACCCATTCTAACAGATATGGTCTCTCACTATGGGTTTTTTTTTTCTTTTTTTGAGAGAGAGAGAGAGAGAGAATGAGAGCTGGGGAGGAGGGTAGAGGGCGAGAAACAGAGAATCTTAAACAGGCTCCATGCTCAGCTTGGAGCCCATCCCGGGGCTAAATCCCATGACCCTGGGATCATGACCCAAGTTGAACACTTAACCAACTGAGCCACCCATGTGCCCCTCTCACTGTGGTTTTGGTTTGCAATTCCCTAAGGACTAACAATATTGAATATGCTTTCATGTGTTCAACAGCTATTTGTGACACTTCTTTGGTATCCAAATCTTTTGTATTTCAAAAACTCTAGCTGTTTGTCTTCTTACTATTTAGTTGTTTTTAGAATTCTTTACATATTCTGCAAACAAATCCTTTACTAGATACATGTTTGACAAGTATTTTCTGTGTTTTTTTTAACATTTTCTTTTTTTTTAATTTTTTATGTCTTTATTTTATTTTTGAGACAGAGAGCGAGTGGGGAGGGGCAGAGAGAGAGGGAGACACAGAATGTGAAGCAGGCTCCGGGCTCTGAGCTTGCTGTCAGCACAGAGTCCGACACGGGGCTTGAACCCATGGACTGTGAGATCATGACCTGAGCTGAAGTCGGATGCTTAACCGACTGAGCCACCCAGGCACTCCAACATTTTCTTAATAGTATTAAAGAATAAAAGTTTTTAATTTGATGAAATCCAACTTATCGACATTCTTCTTTTAGTTTGGGTTTGTGTTTGGGTGTGTGTGTGTGTGTGTGTGTGTGTGTGTGTATCCTATTTAAAAAAAAAAAAACTTCGCCTAATGCTAGGACAAAATTTTCTTCTAGAAATGTTCTCTAAAAGTTTCACAAAAGAAAATCTCTTGACAAGAGTACCCATGAAAAGATGCTCAGTATCACTAAACATCAGGGAAATGCAAATCAAAACCATAATGAGATGTCACCTCACACCAGTCAGAATGGCTAGTATCAAAAAGACAGGAAATAAAAAGTGTTGATGAGGATGTGGAGAAAAGGGAATCCTGTGCACTACTGGTGGGTATGCACATTGGTGCAGCCACCGTGGAAAACAGTCTGGAGGTTCTGTAAAAAATTAAAAATTGAACCACCGTATGACCCAGAAATTTCACTTGTGGGTATTCCTGAAGAAGACAAAAACTAATTTGAAAAGATATATGCACTCCTATGTTTACTGCAGCATTATTTATAATAGCCAAGACAGGGAAGCAACCTAAGTGTCCATCCATAGATGAATGAATAAGGAAGAGGTGATATGATATATTGATATATATATATACATATATACATATACTAAAAAATGAAATATTACTCAGCCATGAAAAAGAATGAAATCTTGCCATTCACAGCCACATGGATGGACCTAGAGGGTATTATGCTAAGTGAAATAAGTTAGACACAAAAAGACAAATACAGTATGATTTCACTTATCTGTGCAATCTGCAAAACAAAATAAACAAACAAAATAGACTCATAAATACAGAGAACTGATGGCTGCCAGAGTAGAGGGGTATGAGGGGATAGGTGAAAATAGGTGAAGGAGAGTAAGAGGTACAGACTTCTTTTATATTTATTACAAAATAAGTCCCAGGGATGAAAAATACTGCATAGGGAATATCATCAATAATAACTTTGTATGGTGACAAATAGTAACTATACTTATCGTAGTAGGCATTTCATAATGTATATAATTGTCTGGGGCACCTGGGTGGCTCAGCCAGTTAAGTATCCAACTCTTGATTTCACCTCAGGTCATGGTCTCATGGTTTGAGATCCAGCCCCTCATCGGGGTCCTCACAGACAACACGGAGTCTGCTTGGGATTCTTTCTCCCCCTCTCCCTGCCCCTCCCCTGCATGATGCACGCATATGCTCTCTTTCTCAAAACAAATAAACTTAAAAAAAAATGTATATAATTGTCCAATCACTATGTTGTACACCTAAAATTAATATAGTATTGTATGTCGCCTATACTTTAATAAAAAAATTTTAACAAGTTTTTTAAGCTCTTGCATTCTTTTTATCTCATTAATTACTCAGTTTTACTATTGCTTTCTTTCAAATTCAACTTCCCATATTACCAAGCAGCATTTAAGTTACAGCCTATTGCAGAATTTGGAAAGATTTTTTATCTTCTAACAGATTCCCCCTACTCATTAACCTAATAAATACATTTCTAAATGTAACCAATGTTTTAGTCACTCGGCTCTCCTCAAACTGACATACACCTTCTGGACCGCTGATGCTGGGTCTTAAAACAACAACAACAAAATTCCAAAACCCAGAGCATGCACCTGCAGGTTAGGCCAAGGACAATGAACTACTTGCCCTTCTGGTTTTAAAAAGAAGCTTTTATAAGCTTACTCTCACCTGAGAGGAAGCTGGAAAAAGTGATCTTATTCACTAGTTGAAAGAAAAGTTAGGCTTCTAAAGGCTAAACTGATAGACATAAAAGTAATTCTACAATTCTTAATTTAATCTAGATTTTCTCTATTGCACTATTCTCTTAAAACAAACCAGAGTTCTTCAGACTTGAAATGAAGAGTCCATATGAAAGCATAGTTTAGATTCAACTGCCCCCCGGAACAGGCTTTGCCATTCTCAGCACAGTTCAGAGAAAGGAGGAAAAAGGGATTCAAAGCTAATGTGAGTAAAACAGGGAAACAAGGGCCAATTTATCATTGATCATTTTGTAACTTCCTGGGATTTCTGGAGGAAAAAAAAAATAGAAAAACTGGCTCATCTATACCCCGTCACAGTCTTTCATCTACATCAAGAAAACAGCAGCTTCAATTTACAACTCCTTCTGATCGTGATTTTTTTTTCCTATTTACCAAACGGAATCTACTGTGCCTGATCCACAGAATTAGGACAGGCCCCTGTGTTCCCATACCATGGCAGCTTTTATGCTTAAGTGACCCTGGGCGACTGAATCTTGGCTATAATAGGAAAATTTTAAAACTAATTCTCTGAATCTGACAAGCCGTCTCCCTCAATAAGTCTAGGAAGGTGTTATTTCATTAACTGTGCATGAAGTGGCAGGCACACAGCCAGATCTACAGCCCAGTGGGATGAAACTGGAATTGTCACACATGCACTTAAAAGCTAACAAAATTTCTACCTCTACTACCACCTATTCTGTTTTGTTTTTTTTTTTAATGTTTTATTTTTGAGAGAGAGACAGAGACAGAGACAGAGCGTGAGCAGGGAAGGGGTAAAGAGAGAGGGGGAGACACAGACCGAAGCAGGCTCCAAATCCACGAACCATGAGATCATGACCTGAGCCGAAGTCGGACGCTTAACCCACCAAGCCACCCAGGCGCCCCTATTCTGTTATTTTTAAAGAAGATAATTTATTTACATAATCAAGGGGAAAAAACAGCAATCTTCAATGAGTATTTTATAGTTCTTTAAGATTCCAGGAAGAAAAACTCAGCTAGCCACAGAATTGACAAACTAATGGGGGCGCCTGGGTGGCTTAGTCAGTTAAGCGTCCGACTTTCGCTTAGGTCATGATCTCGCGGTTCGTGGGTTCGGGCCCCGCGTCGGGCTCTGTGCTGACTGCCAGCTCAGAGCCTGGAGCCTTTTTCAGTCTGTGACTCCCTCTCTCTCTCTGACCCTCCCCTGCTCACACTGTCTCTCTCTCTCTTTCTCCTAGAAATAAATAAAACATTAAAAAAAAAAAAGAATTGACAAACTAAGATGGCTCAAGTTGAAGGAGAAACTCAACACTTACATACTATTAAAACAAAACTTCTGTTGAACTAATAGTCAATGCTACCAAACAAGGATTTATTAATTTCTTCAAATGTGTATTAAGAATCTATCATATGCCAACCTTACATTGGACCCTGAGGATTCCAAAATGAGTAAGATGGTCCCTGACCCCTTAGAAACATACAATTTAGTAAAGAAGATACACAAGTAAATGATTGGTGACAGTTTCATGTAGTAAAGTCTATAAAGTGAGCACAAGCTGTGAGTGGAGCCCAGGGAGAGCCCCTCAATCAAGATTAGCTCTTAGCTTATCAGGAAACTTCATACCACCCTCCTGGGAGCAAAGCCAACTCTTACACTGAGTTAACAGTGCTTTGGGAATTAATGGAATAGAAAACACTACCTATACAGTATTGTTTATTCTCATGGTCAATGACTTTCTCTCTTCAGCACTGGTCAGAGGGGATTAATGAACATACATGGCAGAGAAAAAGCTCACTGGAAACCTCAACCTATTTATCCAAATTGCACAGCACATGGTCTAAACACAGTATGATATCCAGTCTGGACTGGATCTTAGAACCGAAAAAGGTTACTAGAGGAAAAACTTATAAAATAAAATTTAAAAAAAGGCTATATTCAGTTAACACGTACCAATGTTAATTACTTAGATGTGACAAATGTACCAGGTTATATAAGATGTTAATATTAGGAGAAGAGCTACATGTAAGGTTTATAGGAACTCTCTGTACTATCCTTGCAATTTCTCTGTAAATCTAAAATTACCCCAAAATAAAATGTGACTTTTAAAAAATTACATCTGGCTCTCCATTTTATATTGTCATTCTTCCTAGGATTCTGATCATGCCCCCACCCACCCCTTCCCTACCCCAATCCAGGTAATGCTTGGTTAAAACACTTTTTTCAAATTAATTTCGGTCTTTTCCATAAACAATTTATGCAGTCTAGCTGGCTTTTCTTCCTCACCAAGACTTGAAAAACTAGATCATATATACAACAAGGGGTATCCTTGGAGTGGTACCTCTAAGTGGACAAAAGAGGGATTAAAATAACCTAGGCTAGATCTCTGGATAAGAGCAAGGGGAACCTGCAGAAAATGTATGCTGTATATTATTAGATTACCTTTACCTGATCTCTGACCAAAAATAATGACTAGAAAATACAATGAACAGATGTTAACTACTACTAGCATCTCAACATCAACAGGCGAACTACACTGAAATGATGCTACAGCTAGAAGTTCCAAAAAACATTGTGCAAATCATTCAATTATTCAAGGCAAAAATTCATATTAAAATCAAATGGCATGGTTCAATTCAGGCTAAATGACAAAACATATGTTTACAATGACTGTCTGGTTTCTTATAACCAAATGAATACTCATCTCTATTAAACCACATTTGTAGAACAGGCTTCAAGAATCCCGTCAGGAAAACATCATGGTGCTACACCATACCAAGGCCTCAGGTGAGCACGTGTGCGCACACACAGATGTATGTGCACAGGTACATACACACAAACTGCAATAAGGCTTAGCAACCTCACAAGTTTTAAAACTACTATATGAAAGAAAATTAGTAAAGGCTAAATATTCATGAACGCTTCAAAAAAGAAACCAAAGAAAGAGAATTAAAATTCAAACCTAAGCTATTAAATGATTGAAGTCATTTAAAAAGTAAAATGATAGGGGCGCCTGGGTGGCTTAGTCGGTGAAGCGTCCGACTTTCGCTTAGGTCATGATCTCACGGTTCGTGGGTTCGAGCCCCGAGTCGGGCTCTGTGCTGACTGCCAGCTCAGAGCCTGGAGCCTGTTTCAGTCTGTGACTCCCTCTGTCTCTGACCCTCCCCTGCTCACGCTGTCTCTCTCTCTCTCTCCTAGAAATAAATAAAACATTAAAAAAAAAAAAAGTAAAATGATATATGAGAACTCATTAAGTTCATAAGGTCTGATTTGTTACATGGTATGTTGTAATATTAATATGGTACGTGTAATATATATTACACAACAGTACTCCTGTTGAACCACTTCCATAAAAATGAACAGGTAGAACAATTCCTATAAAACTATTCAATTTACATACCTCTGTTGAACCACCTACCATAATTTATCTGTTCATAAGTCTATCTCCAACATAGGCCTGAGCTCTTGAAGAGTACCTAGCACACTGCCTAGGGCAAAACAGGCCTTTGTTAAATGCCTTCTGAATGAATGAACATGTTAGCGGACCTCTGAGGTATCCTTACAAGCCAATTCAGTATCAATATCTTAGGAGTGGAAGATGCCATATAACATGTTATATTTTTAGAAGGTAGCCAGGTAAACAGAAAAATAATTAATGACAACTGATGCCGGGGGGGAAAAAAACCTCAGTATCACAAGACAAAAACAAGTGTAAAAACTGTAACTTGAAAACGAAGAAAATATCTGTGCATTATTTTTTTTCCCTTGATGGCCACAAAAGTGATTCTAGCTTTAACTTTCTAACACTGAAATACAAGAGTTTTAAAGGAATCTTTCATTATCCATAATTTTATAAAGAAATTTGTTATTAACTTAAATTAGTAAGTTAGACCAATTAGCGAATGGAATGAATCCCAAGACCAATTATGTGTTCAAAACTGTGGGTTGAAAGCCTTAAAAAATTCTTTCAAGATTGCAGAAAAGTACAAAACAACCCTCTTGACTGCTGAGAAGGACTAAGACCATTTCTTTTTCTCACAAGTATGTAATCAAAAGCAATTACTTTCTGCTCCCACACGACACAAAGCAACACCATCTCCCCACTTCCATCAACACCAAAACATGCTATAGAGCATCTCAGTACTTTAATCTTAGGCTCTACAAATCTCAGATTGTGATAAAACTACAATTCAACAAAAAACATTTTTCTAAGTATGTTCTCATGCCCTGTGGTGTTCCTACACTAACGTAGCTCCCTCTCAAGTATTACCAAATAAGGAAGCCAGAAAATTCTCAGAATAGATATTACAAACTGCTTGTTTTTTAAAAAAAAATTGTTACTGTTCATGGATTCCAACATTCATGGTACACATTACCACGAGAGTGTTCTTCTGTCAGTAGTTGAATTTAAATGCAAATTACTATTAATTATATGCATTTTTCCCTCTGAACCAATCTATAATACGGTATCAATATTCCAAATGTTTAATCATGTTTGCTTCAAAAGGTTATTGCCTAATCACCAAGAGGTTCTAATGAGTCCAAAAAGTGGTTGCTCTCAGTTCTACCCACAAATGACAGCTTGCAGACAAGCTGCCTCAAAGAGATTAGGGACTTCTAGTGACCGCAAATGGGGTAAAGCAGGAGGTACATACAGTATCTGTAGGTGATTCAATAAATTGAATAAATAAGTGGAATAAAACTGTTTCAACATAAAAAATTCGGAGCCTACAAAGTCCGGTATGTGAATTACAAAGCTATCTAAATGCTGCAAGCCCAAAAGAAAAAGGAGAAGAAGGAAGAAAACTGTGTCTATACACAAATCAACACAAGAAATCACCCTGTGGCTGAACTTTTCAAGAACTGAAAACGTTATAAGGTTCTTGGGGATATCAATACATTCCAGATCCAAAACAATGGGTATGTGTGCCCACTGTTATCCAAATTGCATTAAAGTACAATTGGCATAAAACCCAAATACCACATGTTGGAAGACACACAATGATAATGACAGGGTTTATTTGTGGTGGGTATTGTTCTAGTCACTTCACATTTTTATTCATCTAGCCCTGATAACATCCCTATAAGACAGGTTCTACTGAGATGATCTCCACTTTATAGATGAAGAAACTGAGGTACAGATAATGCCATACAGCTAATAAGAGGTTGAGCAAGGGTTTAATTCCATTAGACTAAAGTTCATGTTAATGAGTACACTATGTTTCATAGTAAGAGCTATGCGAAGGCCAGCTTTCTGTCTTTTTAACTTAATAACCTTTTTGGATTTCAACACAAGGATAGCTTTGTGCAATAAGAAAAGCACAGGCTTTGGAATTAAATCAAACTCGAAGAAACTCCTGAATAAAGTTTGAGCCCCAGCTTCCCCACATGTAAAAAGAGGGTACTCAAGTTATTGTGAAGGTCAAAGAAGCTAACATAATTAAAGTGCCAAGTACGGTATACAAGATAGGGGCTCCTAACCTTAAGTTCACAGACACCTAGAATGCCCACAGATGGGCTTTATAATCTCTGAGTCTCATCGATTGTATGACAAATATATGTGTATCCATTGTTCTAAAAGAATTGTCTCTGGCTTTCCACAAACCTTCAAGGGATACGTGATCTCCAAAAGGCTAAGAAACACCGAAGTGCACAGCAGCTACTCAAAAAAAAAAAAAAAAATATATATATATATATATACACACGTATATACATATACATATGTATACGTATACATATGTATATATACACATGTGTATATATACATGTGTGTATATACATATATATAAGTTCTCTTTCCCTTCTCATTCTCAAAAACTCTCCTTTTCCCATTAAGGGTGACGACACATCAAGTCTTCCCAATAAATGTCAATTATTCCCCCACCATTTTTCTGGCTTGGTAACTAGTAACGTATGCAAGCTTATGCCCCAATTTTCTGGAGATAATCTAAAAAAGGTCCTCAAACGATGATTCATCCCTCTCTGCCCCGAGACGAATATACGGTATTTACTCGAGACAATCTGGAGAATCGTCCACCTAACTGCACGAAGCACCATGTCAGCTAGGAGAACCAAGTAGGTACCCAAGAGCCTCCCAATTGCACCGTAAAGACCTGATACCCCAGCACTGGGGGATGAGGAGAATGTATTTCAAACTACTGGAAAACCCAGAATGCCATCCCCTCCTACCCCAGTTCTGCCTCTCTGGAACTCTAGTGCAGGCAGGTCCTCGGGCACTGTCCCGGGCTAGAGTGACGGAGGAGAGAACGTTACCCCAGCAGCGAAGCGGAGTCCCAGCTCTGCCGCCCGGAGAAGCGGCGGCAGCACCCGGCACAAGACTGGCCCAAGATCCTCCCCCAAGAGACCCCAGTACAGATCACTGCTCAGGCAGGGAGCCGGCTCCAAGCTTTTCCGTTTCCCAAAGCGACTTCCGCTTCCGGGCTAGCCTTTGCCGGAAGTATAGTTGAATGACGCAAAAACGTCGCGCCGTTGGTGATTCCGGAAGAAACTAGAGTGCGGCGTGAACATGGTACGGAGTGTCCAAGAAGGGTCCTTTATTTGGGTAACCGCATTTTGGGTAGAGATTGAGCCAGTCAGAGGCTACCTAGATATCCTCCGCATTACCCTTAATTATTTTCATTCTGATTGTAGTTCTTAAACTGCTCTGCGCGATGCCTGTTATGCTCTAGCGAGTGGGGAGAGGGTCAGGTTGGGGTACAGTGGGTAAGAGGTGCTGGGTATTTGGGGGAAGAAGGGACGGGAATGGACAAAAGAAGAGAAATAACTCAAGAAGATGCAATGTATTTCCAACTCTTTTAACTCTAAAATTTCTATTTCAAGGGGAAGCAAAAGAAAGCAAGAAAATATGCAACCATGAAGCGAATGCTTAGTCTCCGAGATCAGAGGCTGTGAGTATCTGGAATCAGTCTATATCCAAAGATATCAGAGTTAGGAGCGGATAAGTAGTAAAAGACTTTGTTGTCATTTTGTGTTTACGTTTAAAATGGTTATGTCTTGGATTTACATAGCATAGGGTACTAGGCAAGTGTGTAATAGCCATTTAAATATCGAGCGATTACACTGGGGAAAGGGATGGGAACTAAATATTTCTGAAGTGTTTGCTGTTCCACCGTTTTGTATATTTTATCTACCATATCACATTTAAGCATCCTAAAAGTTTGGTAGAAATGTCTATAATTATGTTTTTGCACTACTACATTACATTACACTATTACACTACTACATTCCCCCTGGGGGTGAGAGAATATTTGTTAAAATGGTTGAAAGAAGGTGAGGTCAGAGACCATATTTATCTTGTGTCCCCAGCTCCTGCCACTTAAATAGTTCTGAAAAAAAGAATGGGAAAACACCTAGATTTCTCTGTTTTATAAATCTTCTAAGAGTCCAAACCACTGTGGGAGAGTGGAATCATGTTCCCTATTGTAAGCCTCCCTGCTTCAATGAAGAATAGGCAAAGTTATTAAATAAGGACTGGTCTTGGGGCACCTGGTTGGCTCAGTCAGCAGTAGAGCATGGGACTCTTGATCCCGAGTTCAAGCCCCACATTGGGCCTAGAGCTTACTAGAAAGAAAGGAAGGAAAGGAAAGAAAACAAAGAAATTGTTTTCATTGTGTTTAATAGCCTTTGAACAAAGGAATGGCTTTAAGAGTTATTAAATTGTATTCTCTGGGGCACCTTGGTGGCTTAGCTGGCTCTGGATTTTGGTTCAGGTCATGATCTCACAGTTCATGGGATCAAGCCCCACGTCTGGCTCTGCGTTAACATTGCAGAACTTGCTTGGGATTCTCTCTTTCCCTCTTTCTCCTCCTTCCCTGTTCGTACTCTCTTTCTCTCTCTCAAAATAAATAAGTAAACATTTTAAAAATTGTATTCTCAGCCTTTGATTTGTATTTATTATGTCATTTTTAGGGAATTTGCCTCATTGATAATATTGTATTTGCAGTTAAGGGGCAAATATTTTGTATGTATTTTTATGTTTTAGCCTTTTATAGGAGGCATGTGGGGGAAACTTTTTCCTCCTACTTTGGTGCATTTGAGTATTCAGAAGATAAATGTCAACCCGTTTCTCCACTGCATTGAAATGGATTTTGATCCTTGATATGAAAAGCTTCTGACAAAGAAATGATAGTATAATTAATGTCTGTTTACCCGTTAACAATTATAATGGATTATTGGCTAGAGATTTTTAAATTTCATAGTGTTTAACTGATTGTGTTACTTCCAGCCTATTTCCCACAAGTTATTTTTGCTTAGAAGGTGTATGTTGGTAATAACATAAAGATATCACAGTGGGGGGCGCCTTAGTAGCTCAGTCAGTTAAGCATCCAACTTCGGCCCAGGTCATGAACTCACGGTTCGTGGGTTTGAGCCCTGCCTTGGGCTCTGTGGTGACAGCTAGCTCAGAGCCTGGAACCTGCTTGAGATTCTGTGTCACCTCTCTCTTTCCGTCCCTCCCCTCCTCATGCTGTCTCTGTCTCTCAAAAATGAATAGACGTTAAAAAAAATTTTTACAAAAGGCACAAAGTAGGATTTCCTCTGAAGACCAAAAAAAAAAAAAAAAAACTCAGAAAATTTAAATTTTGAATAAGGTTATAACTGCTATGGTTTTTTCCTTCTTTCTCACATTTAATTTACTCTCTTTTTTCCTAGTAAAGAGAAGGATAGATTGAAACCTAAAAAGAAAGAAAAGAAAGATCCCAGTGCACTCAAGGAAAGAGAAGTGTAAGTAATAAAAAAATTTCAAGTTTTCCTTTAGAAGGGACATTTTAGAACCATAGAATTGTTAGAAATCCAGGCTTTCTCTTAGCTGATTTGCTCAGTCATTTGTAAGTCTGACACAACCATGCAAATGAAAGTGATATTGGGAAACATGTATTAATTCCAATGGTTTATAGGTTTTTGGATTTCATGGAGCAATAAATTTCCCCTAAAATCTTGGGGATTAGATGTAGAATTACTAACTTTTTCTTTGCCAAGATCTTTCAAAAGAAACAATTGTCATTGTCTAACACACCAGCATTTGATGAAAGAATGTATCACCAAAAATAGTAAGGACAGAATTTCAGAATAAAGTAATTCTTTTTAAATAAATACACTTGATGAAACTTCAGCCAGTTTTCCTTATTTTTCTCATTTTGCCCTAGATTGGTAATGAATATATCATCACAGGGTTTATTAGGGTTTACTTCCAATGAATAAGGAAACGGGAGCTTAATCTATAGCAAACTGTTTGAAGCAGAGACTTCATTTGCATTGTTGATACCAAAATATCAATGTAGACATTATTTTGTGTTTTGTATGTTCTTCCTTCAGCCCCCAACATCCTTCCTGCTTATTCTTCCAATATAACACACAGCTGGGCCCGCCTTACCACATCCTGGTTGATACCAACTTTATCAACTTTTCCATTAAAGCCAAACTCGATTTAGTACAATCAATGATGGACTGTCTGTATGCCAAGTGTGAGTATCATTCTTTTGCCTTTCTGTGATGTTTGTAGAGAATAAGTATATTTACCCAAATACATGAAGGGACTAGGGTCCTAGTTAATTGGATTTTTGGTCATTTAATTTGCTCACCATAGCAATGACCATTTTTAGTGAATTGAAATATAATGCAGATTTGACTGGGAATAATTAAACTTCCACAGTTCAGAAACCACTTAGCCTGCTTTGACCATTGTTGTGGATATCAATTTTGAACATAGAATGGGAATTTTGTGTTTTAGAATTCTAGAGGGTTTTTTTTTTTTTTTTTGTATTTATTTATTTTTGAGAGATAGAATGAGACAGAGCGTGAGCAGGGAGCGGCAGAGAGAGAAGGAGACACAGAATCTGAAGCAGGCTCCAGGCTCTAAACAAGCATTCAGCACAGAGCCTGACATGGGGCTCGAACCCAAGAACTCTGAAATCATGACCTGAGCTGAAGTCAGACACTTAACCGACTGAGCCACCCAGGTGCCCCTAGAATTCTGGATTTTAAATTTTTGGGTAAATGAAAATTTATTATATTTTTCGGAATATGTGTTCTTTTACATTAAGGAGGAAACATTCTCCATTCCACTCCAGTGTGGAAAAGCTAAATAAGGTATTTTGCCATTTATGATCACAGAACTAGAAGTGATGCTGGCTAACAATTCCTAAGTTTATTCATTTTGGTATTTATTTGTGCCACAAAGGACTGGAGAGGTTATTTACACCTCGGTATGCAGTTTACCATTAGTAGATTTCCCTTGTGTTTAGGTATTTCCTCCTTCCAGTGATCTTCCTTCACCACCGTGAGTAAGAAGAAAAACGTCTAGGTCATGTACAAGGGAATAACTTCCTAATAGTGAGATCTGTTGCATTTTGTGGTGGGTTTATATTTATATATTTTCCAGTCATCTAGTTAAAGTTACAAATGAAATTAGACTTTGCCATAAAGAATAAATCAAAGGAAAAAAATTTGCACCTCCTTCTTTAATTTTTAAAAGATGCTATATAATGACCAACAGTTATAGACTTACAGTAATGTAAATTTTGTTTATTGATTTATTAAAACTAACAAGTTGGGGGCACCTGGGTGGCTTAGTCGGTTAAGCGTCCGACTTTCGCTTAGGTCATGAACTCGCGGTTCGTGAGTTCGTGCCCCGTGTCGGGCTCTGTGCTGACTGCCAGCTCAGAGCCTGGAGCCTGTTTCAGTCTGTGACTCCCTCTCTTTCTGACCCTCCCCTGCTCACGCTGTCTCTCTCTCTCTCCTAGAAATAAATAAAACATTAAAAAAAAAAAAAAAACTAACAAGTTGGGAAGATGAGGTAAGGAATATGTGACGTAAGAGAGCTAAATTCTTCAAACGCCCTAAAATTAATAAACATAAAAGTGACTGCATACATTTATTATATCAAGATACAAAGGTAACCACCAAATGGGAAAAACAGCTAATGAAGTAAAATAGTGGTCTGTAAGGATCAGAATTGGTGAGGTGGGAAAGCATCAAGGAACAGCAATTTTTTCAGATGGATGTATGTGTCCCAGTCTTCTGTGTAACATAATACTTCAAAGCAAAGTTTGAAGAAATATTCAAGAACAATACAAATTCAGTTACCTAGGAGATTCTTTAACTGTTTTTTAAGCTCTAGCTGTTTAATTTTTCCTCAGTTGCCTTTATACCTGAAGGAAGACTTTTATTCTTCCCTTGAAGATGTCCCTTTGACCTTTCCATCGCTTCTGGTCCCATTTCTGCCTGATGTTCCAACAAGGGAGGATACGTTAGCTTTCCAGCAGCTTTCTTTTCTGTCCATGAGTCCTCTTCCCTGTTACCCTCTCTTTCTTGATAGTATTCTTCCTAGGCCTGCTTTCCTGCTCCAGATGCAAGCCCTTGCTTGTTTCACTGCTGTATGGCTCTGAAATTGATCCTCTTAAGGTGCGTATTGCTCCTTGAGTCCATGACTGTCTGATCTTACTGATTTCATACTTCCATTTTACAACTACTTTTTCTTCTGGGCATAGTACTTTACTTTCAAATTTCAGAATTTTGTACACATTCAAAAACATTTCTGTACTTATGAAAAAAAATCTTGCATAAAAAAAATTAAAGGTTCCTATAATGCCTTTCCTCAGAGAGGGACAGTTTTTAAAAACTCATATGTAGTCTCTGTGAAGTATAGGTTATTTTTGTTTATTTTTGAAAATGGTTTATGGATTATTTACTCTTATCTTTGGGTCTTTTTTAATAGCTTTGAGATATATTTCACATACCGTTTAAAGTGTATGATTCAATGGCTTTTAGGGCATTTGATTTTAGAACATTGTGTTACCCAAAAAGAAACTCTACACCCCTTAGCCATCATCCCCAACCTTTCATCTCTCCCTCCCCTAGACAACCACTAATTTACATCCTGTCTCTATAGATTTGCCTGTTTGGGACATTACATTAAAGTGAGATCATATAATATTTCATCCTCTTAGCATGTTTTCAGGACTCATCCATGTTAAAGCCTCATTTCTTTTCATTACCAAATAATATTCTATTGTAAAGCTAGATCACATCGTATTCAACCATTCCTTCTTATTTTTTACATTGAACAAATATATCTTGAACGTTTTGCTGTATCAGTATCTATAGAGGACCACATTCTTTTTTAAGCTCATGGAATATTATTTATATAATTTTTAAAAACTTTTTAACATTTATTTATTTTTGAGAGACAGGGCATGAGCAGAGAGAGAGAGAGACACAGAATCTGAAGCAGGCTCCAGGTTCCGAGCTGTCAGCCCAGAGCCCAATGCAGGGCTCAGATTCACAGACTGTGAGATCATGACCTGAGCTGAAGTCAGACGCTTAACCAACTGAGCTACACAGGCACCCCATATAATTTTTAAAAGCCAATATCCTGTTAGATATTTGGATTACTTGCAGTTTTTACCTTATTATATATAAGACTATAGAGAATAGCAATGTGAATATATCTCTGTTAGGGTGGAGTAATTTTTGAAAAATATTTATTTTGAGAGAAGGGAGGGAGGGGTAGAGAGAGAGAATCTCAAGCAGGCTTCACACTGTCAGTCTGGAGTAATACTTGGGACTCAAACTCATGACCTGAGCCGATATCAGGTATTGGGCACTTAACCTACTGATCCACCCATGCGTTTCCTCCCCCCTTCCCCCACCCCGATTACATTTCTAGAAGCTGTATTGCAGTATCAAGGGGTATGTATATTTTTTTAACAAGTATTACAAAATTGCCCTAAAAGGGTAATACGTAGTTTTACACCTATGAACTTAGTGTGAGAATACCTGTTTGCCCACTATCGGGTATTTTCCTTGCTTTGTCTTTGCCACTCTAATAGGAAGGAAATGAAATCTTGTTTCAATTTATATCTCTTTTAATTAGGAGTGAAATTCAACATCTTTATGCTCATTGACCATTGTATTTCTCTATGACCCGAAGTGCATGAACTGAAATGTAGCATGGTTGTTAAGATTCCAGTCAATAGCCTGACAGTCTCGTTCAAATCTTGGCTTCACCATTTGCTTCTACTTACTTCTTTGTGTCTTAGGTTCCTCATCTATAAAATGGGGGTGATAATAATAACAATGCTACCTAAAAGGAATCATTCTGATCATCAAATGTGATAATCCTTGTAAAATGCTTGGCACGTTATCTGGCAATCAGCACATAACTTAAGCTATCCTTATAAGCTCTCTGTATATTAAGGAAATTAGCCCTTTGACAAATGTGTAGAAATATTTTTCCTAGTTTGTTTTTATTTTAATTTGACTTTGATAGCTTTCAAACAGAAGTTTTCTATTTTGATGTGATCAGATTTACATTTTCTGATTAGTTTCATGGTTTCTTTTGGCTCATATTTAATTTTTTTTCCATCTAGAATATATTTTAATATAGAAAGAATGACGGCGTCCAACTTAACTTATTCCCCCAGATACATTTAAGACACTTTATGAATCTGTGGTATGGGGTTGGGACAGCTTTCTAGTTTCTTTATCAATAGGGATTTTATTCACCTCTGGTTCTTATTATTCATTTCAGTGTGCTCATTTTGCTGTGATTTTTAGAAGCCTCATGGATCTTTTAAAGGCTTATAATAGGATATAAATCAGAGAGAGTAAAACTAGTTTCTTTACAAGTTCCATTATTAATATGTATATTTTTCCCTGGCAGGTATCCCTTGTATAACTGACTGTGTAATGGCTGAAATTGAGAAATTGGGTCAAAAGTATCGAGTGGCTCTAAGGTAGGAAGGAGCTGGTCTACATTGTTATACTGAAGATTCTTTTGACCATCCTCCATCTGTTTGCTGTCCAAAGATTTCTTATATTATTAGTTTAAATAAAAATCATATAAAACTAGTTAACCATTTATGATCAAGAAAGCAAACATGTGAAGGTTAGAAATTTTTAAGCTGAAGCTTTTTGAATGAAGTTACTTAGTCATATCGGTCTTTCGGCCTCCTTTTAAGTTCCTCTAGATTTTCAATTAGAAAGTGTCTTTTTTATTAGTTTGTTATCTAGATAATCTCTTATAGTATCTCATAAGTAGAGCGGGATGCCTGGCTGGCTCAGTTGGTTAAGCGTCTGACTTTGGCTCAGGTGCCTCGGGTCATGATCACACAGTTCGTGAGTTCGAGCCCCGTGTTGGGCTCTGTGTTGACAGCTCAGAGCCTGGAGCCTGCTTCAGATTCCATGTCTCCCTCTATTTCTGCCCTTCCCCTGTTCATTTACACTCACTCATTCACTCTCTCTTTCTTCAAAGGAAAAAAAAAAAAAAGAACCTTATACATAAAGGATTCACATTCTAGATTTTGAGCTTACTCTAGAAAGTGCACTTGATTTAAAAGTAGTGGTCTCCAAAGTATGATCTGTGGACCCCTAGAAGTCCCAGAGATCTTTTGCAGGGAGTTTACAAAACTTTTTCACAATGGGACCAAGACATTATCTTTGTAGCTATGCTGACATTTATATTGATAGCAGAAATGCTGATACCTTAGTACCAATCAAGGCAATGGACCCAAATAATGCTAGTAGTCTTTGTATTATTCTTCACAGCTACTCACTGACCGTTCAAAAAACAAAAACAAAAACCTAGGGTCACCTGGCTGCCTCAGTTGGTAGAGTATGCAGCTCTTGATCTCAGGGTTATAGGTTGGGTGTAGAGATTACTAAAAAAAAACCCAAAGCCCACAGTCACTTAAGAATATCCTTGATGAGGGCTGCCTGGGTGGCTCAGTCAGTTAAGCGTCTGACTTTGGCTCAGGTTATAATCTCATGGTTTGTGAGTTCGAGCCCTGCTTTGGGCTCTCTCCTGTGAGCAGAGCCTGGAGTCTGCTTCAGATCCTGTGTGTCCCCCTCTCTCTCTTGCTCACATGTGCACTCTGGCTTGCTCTGTCTCTCTCTCGCTCGCTCGCTTGCTCGCTCACTCTCAAAGATAAACGTTTTTAATTTTTTTTTTTTAAATTATCCTTGATGAAGCATCAAAATTTGTTGATTTTGTTAAATCTCTACCCTAGAGTACACGTCGGTATTCCTTGTGATGAAGTGTCAAGTACACCTTGAGCACTTCTGCTGCTTACCAAAGAACAAAGCTTGTCTCAATGAGAAGCATTCATGTGCTTGTTTGAATTGTGAGCCAGACCAGCTGTTTTTTCATGAAGTGTCATTTTTACGTGAAGAATAACTGACAAACACTGGGTTTTCAGACTTTAGTATTTAGTGGATGGTTTCTCAAAAATTAATGCAGTAAATCTGTCACTTCAAGGAAAACAACATACTGTATTATGAATGATGAAGTTCAGGCTTTCAAGTGAAAATTAGAGTTTTGGAAAACCACAAGCTTATCACATTTCCAATACTAAAGACCTTTCTGTTGAGACCACTGAAGATGCTGAGTATGATTTTTTTTGATACTATATAATGATATGTGTCAGTATTTGGAAGATTTGTGTAATTCACTGAATCACTCTTTTCCAAATGATCAATATTGCAAATCAATATTACAAAATCATGCATGAGTGAAAGACTCAGCATCCAAAATACACCAGTGAATTTGTATGTCTGTGTGACCTTTTAGAGGTGTAAATTATATACTATAAAATTCACCAAGTTTAATTGTATAATTTGATGGGCTTGCAAATGTGTACAGTTAAGGAACCACCATCATAATCATGAAATAGAACATTTCTGTCAATCCAGAAGTGTGATGCTATTTATAATGAAGTTCCAGGAAAGGCAAAACTTTACTAATGGGATATAGACCGGTGGTTACCTGGAGCTGAGCGTGAGAAAAGTGGATTAACTGCAAAGGGCTGCAGGAAAATTTTTGAATGATGGAAATGTTCTATATTTCAGTTGTGGAGATTGTAACATGAATATATCAATTTGTCAAAACTCATCAAATTTTACATGTATAGTCGGTAAATTTTATTATATTTCATTTATACCTAATAAAGCTAAGTTTTTTAAAGGCAAAGAAAAATGGGAACCTAATGTATAAGAGTGGTAGCATTTTAGATGAACGGGCAAGTGATAAACAATTAAAATATTGATTATCCCTGTGGAAAGAAAGAAAATTGGGTTCTTCCCTCTTTCACAAAAATCAATTCCAAGTAGATTGAGTATCTAGATTTTTATTGAAAATCTAGAGAATATCTTCGTGGTTGCAGAGTGGGCAGGAATTTCTTAAGTCCAAACCATAATGGAAAACTAATCGATCTGACTATATTGAGATTGAATACTACAATTTAACAAAAGACAGCATAAACAAGGTGAAACAACAAACCACAGATAAAAGATATTAATAATGTATATGATCAACAAAGGGCTTATTTTCAAAGTATATAAAAACTACAAATCCATATGACAAGGACAAAATCCTTAAATTCACAAGGAGAAATCGTTTCCTACCCAGCTGATTGGCAAGAAATGAAGCCTGCTTAACAGCGCTATGAATAGTTAAGACAGGGGATGGTGAGAATTTTCAAAAGGATATGAAGTAGACAGTCACTTTGGAGAGCAGTTTGGCAGTGTCACTGCAAAAAGTTCATCTTCGCAGTCCTATTTTCCTCTCCTCTGCATGAACACTCTTTTCACCAGAAACATGGGCTCACTTTTTCCTGAGCACCACTGAACCATTTTATAGATGGTTGGTGCCCTGTTTGGAACGTGTCTGCCTTTACTTTGCTTGGAATATTCTTTCGTCTTCATTTTATTTAACAACCATATAATTTTTTATAAGTACACCAAATCCACAGTGACTTAGCTCTGAACTACTGCAATATGTAGGCTTTTTCTAGCACTTGGTACCTATATGCTGCCTTGTATTTTTATTCAGTTTGTGACTCATCATCATTATATAATAGGAAGAACATGGCTCTGAGAGTCACGGTCTTGGGACTTTTCTCTTTCAAATTTGTGTGAAAATAACACATTTGATTTATTCATGGCAAACAAGATAAACATATACAGACAATAAGAAGTAAAAGTCCCCCTATATATTCACACTTTGTCCATTCTTCTACCCTAAGGGGGACAACTGAAAAGGTTAGTAGATAGTATATGTTTTTCCAGACCTTTCTTCTAAGCAAATGCAAATGTAGAGAAAGACAATGAAAGAGATTTATATTTTCTTAATTGGAATCAAATAGGTATATTTTTCAATGGCCTGTTTTGTTTATTCAGCTATTTAATTTTTTTTTTTTTTTTTGAGTTTGTTAATTCAACAAGCCCTGTCATATTGGTACAGACAGCTCTACCTCTTTTTTTTTTTAAACAGGAGGGGGCACCACAATATATTTAACTTTTTCCTTGCTGATGGATATTCAGATTATCTCCAGCTTTTCACTATTTAAAGTGTGCTGCAGTGATCACCCTTGTGCCTATATTCTTGCACATTTGTGGTAGACAGCTTCTAAAAAGGAAATGGCTAGGTTAAAATTGTTTGATTTTGAATCCTGGCTTTTTCCAGCTGTATACTTTGAACAAATGAATCTTTCTCAATCTGCTTCCTCATTTGTCAAATGGAAATATAATAATTCAGAGTTTTGTGAAGATTACATGACCTGACATGCACCCACTGTCAGTAAGTTTTATTTCTCCATCTATTGTCTTTCCAATTAGAAGATAAGCTGCAAAGGGCGCCTGGGTGGTTCAGTTGGTTATGCATCCGACTTCGGCTCAGGTCATGATCTCATGGTTCCCGGGTTCGAGCCCTGCATCGGGCTCTATGCTGACAGCTAGCTCGGAGCCTGGGGCCTGCTTTGGATTCTGTGTTTCCCTCTCTCTCTGACCCTCCCCTGCTCACGCTGTGTCTATTTCTCTCTCTCAGAAATAAAACATAAAAAAAATTTTTTTTTAATTAAAAAAAAAAGATAAGCTACAAGAGGAGAGGAATGCCTTAAAATCGCCACATAGATTAAGGTCACTCTTATTTCACAGATCAAGACTCAGAACGTTATCCAATTGCCTGAATGTTTTCATTAATCCAATTTTGTGACTCTTTAGGATTGCCAAGGACCCAAGATTTGAACGATTACCATGCACACACAAAGGAACCTATGCAGATGACTGCTTAGTACAGAGAGTAACTCAGGTATCATCAGTTTTTTTTAATGTTTACTTTATGTTTCTCTTCATAGGAAGCATGGATGTCCTCATTTACTTGAGGAAGTGAATTGGAAATAGTATCAGGTTTCACCTCCCTGTGAATCAAAAAGAATCCATTTCCATTATTCCCCATTTAGGAATTTTGTTCCTCCCCACTAACCATGAATATTTTTCAGTTATATCTGAGTCTGCCAGGGTGCTGGAAGTACTCTGGAATAACTAGGTTTTTGAGTCTTCTGTCCTGACCTCCTTGTCAAGCACCACAAAAACTTCTGCTATCGATTGCCCTTTCTAGAGCCCCTCTCTGCTGAAGATGATCTTCTTCATCTAGTGACCACACTTCCATCCCTTTAGTGACTCCATCCTGTAAGTGGAGACAGCATTTGCCTTAATTTCCCACAGCACAACGGACACCAGGCTACAGCTCTTTCAGCTCTTTTCAAAACATAATGAAAGATTTGGCTATGACAGAAGTCAAATATAATACAACCAGCAGCTAAATGTTCCTGCTTTCAGAGCTGCTAGGCTCAGACTTGTCCGGGAGATCCTGTTATGACTTCATGGCTGGAGACTTAGCCTACGTCCACCACTAGGAGGTCTCAGAGTAGGCCAACCCCAGAGATTCCAGGAAAGGCAAAAGCTATGCCCTCTAATCGAACGCAATTACTCTGCCTTTGCATAGAGTCTTTTGGGGTGTTTCCCAAAAAAGAAATTATCTGTCTTACGTGTGCCGTAAATGTCTTCCACTTGTGAGACAAAAACCAGTTAGCAGCTTTTAAATAGTTTTTCTATCTTCTTCTCCTCAAGATTCTTAGAGGTACATTATCCCCAGGCAACTTATTATTATATGTTTTATAAATAAGAGCTCCTGGAATATAGTAGCTACTCCACAAATTGTTATAACCTTTTCTTTGCTATTTGCTGTGAAAATGAGTAATTCTCCAGATTAGCCAGTGTACGCTTTTCCAGTATGACCAAGTAGTAGACTCAATGTGTGAATACTCAGTGGGTGTCTCTTACAGCACAAGTGTTACATTGTGGCCACAGTTGACCGGGACCTTAAACGAAGGATCCGGAAGATCCCTGGAGTTCCCATCATGTACATTTCTAACCATAGGTGAGAACTGTCTCTTGGGGAACTGATTAAAAGTATATAGTTGATATCAATTAAAAATGAGGTCAGGTTGTAGGAAGATTTGAAAGTGATTGTTGTATCAAATGCTTACATAGTTATATTTGAAGAAATGAGATGAAGTATCAAGAACAAGGGCAAAAGATAAACATTCATGTTGTTACAATAAGATTACTAGAAGAAATAGAGAGACATGCTTTAAATACAGAGCAGTAATTTAAATTAAGCTAATCTTTTTGGACAGAAATATTGGGGCTTTTGTTTTGTTTTGTTTTTTTGTTGCTGTTTTGGTTTTTTTGAAAGCCTGCTAGTTGTGATTAGCACTTCATCTGGGAATCTAAAACCTTATTTAAAAAACAAAAACCGGTCCTTATCCTGCTTGGATGTTCCCGTGTCAGTGCTTTTCAATGTGGGAAGAACACAACGTAGTGGGAAGAATATGGGCTGAGGAGTTGGGCTTTACCTGGACTCAGTGCCTGGTTGCATCACTTGTTAACTTTCTGACTTTGAAAAATAAAGATAATATATTAAAGTCATCATTTTGCTATAAATCATTCATTATGATACCCCTTTGAAATGGTCCCACTGACAAAAAGGATTCACAGTGGGGAGATGACAGTGTTGTAGTTAGAAAAGGGTGGGTTTTTGGGTGGATTCTGGACCCACCTTTCTTACCAGTGTTAATTTTTTTGTCCTGATCAGGTACAACATTGAGCGGATGCCGGATGATTATGGAGCCCCTCGGTTCTAATTCTAACACTCTAAAGATAGAGGTCCTGTGCCTTCCTTTACCAACTTTTTCTGTTGCCAGTTCATAGAGCAATACGCTGTAGCATGAGTTATTCTCCTTAACCATTTGCTGTGTTATGAGCTGAGTATGGTTAAATACACTCATTGTTTGATGTTGTTTTGTTGAAATTGTTGAATTTGATTGTTGAAATTGTTGCAATTGTTGAAATTGATATTTTGTATCATTTTGAATTTTGTTGCATCTTTTTATAAATCAAATGACTGCACATATAATTTGATGGTTGTTTTATATTGGTGTACACGACAAATATTTATTAAGGTTATACTAGGTACTTAGTAAGGTATGGTCCTGCCCTCAAGACATTGATATTATAGGAGAAAAGAGAAACGTGTATATGAATAAATATAGTAATATAGTGATGCCAGGTTAAAAGTCTGAGGGAATAGACCTACCTATATTTTAGAAAAGAATGATTTCTTTTTACTTGGTTGAAATGGGGAGGGAGGAAAGGCTAGAGGTAGTAATATTTGAGTTAATCTTTATAAATGAAAAGGTGCTTGAGGCACCTGGGTGGCTCAGTCGGTTAAGTGTCCGACTTCGGTTCAGGTCATGGTCTCACGGTCTGTGAGTTCGAGTCCTGCATCAAGTTCTGTACTGACAGCTAAAAGCCTGAAACCTGCTTCGGATTCTGTCTTCCTCTCTCTCTGCCCCTTCCCTGCTTGTACTCTGTCTCTCTCTCAAAAATAAATAAACATTAAAAAAATTTTTCTTAATGAATGGGTGCTTGTCTAATACATGAAGTAAACAAATTGAGGCATAGGAAGTATATGAACAAAAGCATGGAGACATGGATGTTAATGGAATGACTGCTTGGCCTGCTCAGGCAACTACCAGAAGATTTTTCTAACTAAAACATAAGGGAAAGAGATCTGTACCCATATCTGAAGCTCCAGAGGGAGGATGTATGCAGGAGAGAGCTTTATATGACATGCTAGAGGGTTTGGATTTGATTGTGAGGTCAACAGGAAGTTATTAAAATTTTAAGTAAGGTGAATAACATGATAAGATTAGATACTTTAAATGATCACAAGGTAGTATAAGAATAGTCAAAGATAATTAGAATAGAAAGTCCATAAATGGATATATTTATGGCAGGTTGGTGTATTATCAATGGAATTTCAAATCTGTAGAAAAGGAAATTTTATTGGAAGGCCAAATAGTGTGGAGTAATTCTACTGGGGTTAGAATTCGGATTCTACCAGTTAATATCTGTATAAGTTGGGCATATTACACAACCATTTGGTGTCTTCCTTGTTTCCTCTGAACAATGTGTTGTCTACTCCTCAAAACAAGCCTGGTAAAGTGGAATTAAACCGTACAAGCCACAGTTAAGTGCTGTTCATTAATGTCCGTGATTATTATATTATCATAATGGCCAGTTGGCTTTCCATTTGAGAAAAGTTTTAGTATTCCTACTTCATATCCTTAAAGAGAATATATTTCAACTGGATGAAAGATCTAAACTTTTTTTTTTTTAAGCTATGAAGGTCTTAGGGAAAAAACACAAAAAATGCCTATTATCTTTGAATAGAATTTTTAAAGAAGGTAGAGAACATAAAGCCATAAAAGAAAAAATTGGTAAGTGACTATAATAAAAGTATACATTTCTGTGTAAGGCAGGCCCCCAAAATTAAGAGGCTGACCAAAAGATCTTCCAATATGTAGCAAGGGTGTGAAGAAATGAGTGGTCATGTAATGCTGAGAAGATTGCAAGTAGGTATAACCATTTTCAATATCAGTTTGGCAGGACCCATGAAGAAAAAATTGCAGATATCCAGTGACCCAGATTCTATTTTTTGGTTATTTATAGGTATTATACAGGTGATTTTCTTTAAAATGCATGGTCAGTGTGATGTAAGTGCATAAGTATAACACAAATCTGTAGAAAAACATTCACACATAGGTACAAGGAGGTGTCTAGGAGACTGTTTACTGTACCACTGTTTGTAATAGAGAAAAATTGAAAAGAATGTAAATTCCATCAAAAGGATCTTAACTATGTCACATTTATACAGCTGACCCTTGAACAATGCAGGGGTTGGAGGCTGATGCCCTGCACAATTCAAAAGCAGTATAATTTTTGACTCCCCCCAAATTGAATTACTAATATCCTACTTTTGATTGGAAGCCTTAAATGTTAACATGCAGTCAATAAAAGTGTAATTTGCACATTATATGTATTATATATTTTATTCTTACAAAACATAAGCTAGAGAAAAGAAAATGTTAAGAAAATCATAAGATGGAAAAAAAAAATCATAAGATGGGGCACCTGGGTGGTTCCGTCAGTTAAGCGTCCGACTTCAGCTCACGTCATGATTTCACAGTTTGTGAGTACGAGCCCCACATCAGGCTCTCTGCTGTCAGCATGGAGCCTGCTTCAGATCCTCTTTCCCCCTCTCTCTGTGCCCCTCCCTGGCTTGCGCCCTCTCTCAAAAATAAATAAACATTTTTTTTAAAAAGCAACTTACAGAACAATTACCTATGGCATGATGCCTGTTTTACTTTGTTTTAAACTACAAAAATATATAACTATGGTGATACAAATATATGGATAGGAAAAGGTCTGAAAATAATTATTTTACTACCCTCCGTTCCCTGCTAACAGAATTCCTCTTAGAGAAGACCATTGTTACAGGACTAGATTGTGGCTCACTCCTCCCCCAATACATCATATGGATGTTTCGTCTTCCTGGTTGGACCAATCTGAGTGTTCTTACTACCTTTGCTGTTGTGATTATTTCAAACCTGGGACATCAAACTCAAGCCAATTAGTCTTAACCAGAGATTTTACTGGAGAATTGAGTTACTCTTTCTGTTTGGAACTGAGTGATCCTATTTGCAATACATTGGAGAAGCCAACCTGAGTTTTACTTTTATTGTATAGTCAAACCTAATCCTAGCTAATAGGATATATGTCTCCTCAACCAACAGAGAGAAGAAATGGAAAAATTCCATGAGGGAAGCGCAATCATAAAAACAAACAAAAAAGTTTTTTTGTCAAAACCCATTGGACTAGGCCACTGGAGACTTGCATATTTCACTATCTGTAAATCAAAGAAGAAAAAAATGCAGAAGAGGGGAGGGAAGAAGAAATAATGGTAAATAGAAAACAAAGTAAGACGGCAGAGAAAAGTCCAAATGCACAGTGCTCATGATGAATGTGACCAGGTAAGTTTTCTTATTAAAAGACAAATACATTGGATATTTTAAAGTTTTTTAAATGTTTATTCATTTTTAAGAGACAGCATGAGCGGGTGAGGGGCAGAGAGAGGGAGACACACAACTTGAAGCAGGCTCCAGGCTCTGAGCTGTCCGTACAGAGCCAGACTCCTGGCTCAAACCTGTGAACTGTGAGATCATAACCTGAGCTGAAGTCGGATGCTTAACCAACTCAGCCACCCAGGCACCCCAGTTGGATGTTTTTGAAATCTTGTGGCTGTGTGGTATGATTAAAAAAATGCCTAAAACAGAATGACACAGAACAGCTAGAAATGATAGACTTGTACACTTAGCTCACAACCCAGTAATTCTACTTCTAGAGAATATACCCAAGAGAAATGAAAACGACATTCACACAAAGACTTGTATATTAATGTTTATATTATCTTCATTCATAGTAGATAAAAACTGGAAGCAACTCAAGCATCTATAAACTCAAGTATCTATACACAGGTAGATGGATAAATTGTGAATTCATACAATGGAATACTATTTAACAATAAAAGGAATGAACTGATACAGCAACGTAGATGAATCTTAAAATCAAGTTGAGCAAAAGAAGCCAGACACAAAAAAATACACTATATGATTCCACTTCTATGATACTTGAGAAAAGATCATGGTGATAGTAAATCATTAATTACCTGAGGTGGGGGTGGGGCTTGGCTGTGTACAGATACAAAGGAATTCAGAGGGTGGGTTATGGAAATGTTCTGTATTTTTATTGTTGTGATGGTTACTTGGATATATTGATTTGTCAAAATGCATTGAAATGTACACAACATGAGTACATTTTGTTGTTAGTAGATTAATTACACTTCACTTGATTAAAAGATGGGAAAAGACATGCAAAAAGAATATGCTGCTTGAATATGCAAGCAAATACTGAGGTTTTCTTGGTGGCCTAAAATGTGTTCAATTTCATGAAAGTTCCATGTACAGTTGAAAAGGAGGCACAATCTCAATTATCAGTCTATTATCAGGGTAGAAATTCGGTATTTATCCGTAAGATCTACCTGATTGTTTAGGTCTTCTGTTTCTTAGTATTTTTGTCTTTGAAATGGCTCAAGCTGAGAGAAATACCTTAGAGTTTCCTAATATTAGTATATTTTGTGTGTTTCTCCTTGTATTTCTTAGAGTTTCCACTTGATGAAAGTTGTTACTGTGTTGTTACTTGGGTGGATTTTCATAACTGATATTGTGAATTGTAGCCTTTGGCATTATAATGTTTCCATTTTATCTCATTTAATGCATTTGGACCTGAATTCTATTTTTTCTGAGATTGAAAACAGGATCTCTGCTTTCTCTTTCTCTTTTCTTTTTATAATGCATTTCCCTTGTATACCTTTGGCTATCCTTTTATTTTGCACTTTTTTTTCTGAATCCTTTATGCCAAAACTAAGGTGCCCTTCCATGGCTTATCTTGTAGACAGTTTTGCTAGAGACCATTTCTATGTGTTCTTTTATCTTTCCTTTCCTGAATGAGAGTGTACACTGTGGTTGTCCTGTTCCCAGTCCACCAATTGTATATTTGGTACATGAGGGTGGATAATGTGCCCTCTTCATGCATATAAGCCTTTAAATTTAAAAAAACAAAACAAAACTGCACCTCCTGATAGTGATGCTACTACACCTCCTGATAGTGATACTACTCCCCTGCTGTAGAGACTGCTGTTCTTTACCTAGATATCCTGGACTTTGAACATGATGTCACAACTAGACAAGATTTAGAGACTGTCTGTGGTGGAGAGGGTTGTGTATATTTGGCCTCTGGTAAGGAAAGTGAGGAAATGAGGTCAGCATTTGGTAACTAAAAGGGTAGAGTGTAGCAGTAATTTGTGCTGTTCAGCAAATATTTCTGACTCTGTTTTATGGACCCAGGGTAGGACTGCTGTCCCCCGCCACCTTTGAAGTTAAGTTGTGGCAATGTGAGTGAAGATGACATATTCATTTCTAGACAGAAGCTTTAACAGTCACTGCGTGATTAGCTATGCCCCCCGTTTCTCTTGACAGTCATGAAAACAGAGATGGAACCTTGCTTTGCTTAGATCCCAGCCTAATGATGGGAATATTAGAGTAAATGGTAAATAAGGGTTTGTTATTGTAAGCTATGATATTTGGGTTGGCTTTTTGTTTGTTTTTATTACTGTAGTATAACTTAGCCTATATCAACTGATAAAGCACCTGTTAAAAAGTCTGAATTAAAACAGCTAGACAAGAAAAAGAAATAAAAGGCATCCAAAGAAGTAAAATTATCTCTGTTCACAGATGATGTGATCTTATATGTAGAAAACCCTAAAGAAGCCATTTTTACTTTTATTTTTGAAATTTACTTACTCATTTTGAGAGAGAGAGAATGAGCAGGGGAAGGGCAGAGAGAGAGAGAGAGAGAGAGAGAGAGAGAATCTCAAGCAGGCTATGTGCTGTCAGCATGGAGCCTGATGCGGGGCTTGAACTCACAAACCGTGAAATCATGACCTGAGCCAAAACCAAGAGTCAGACGCTTAATTGACTGAGCCACCCAGGCGCCCCTATTTTTATTAAGTTTCATATTAATTTTATTAAGTTTCATATTAATTAATTCCAGTTAGTTAACACAATGTAATATTAGTTTCAGGTGTACTAAAGAAACCATTTTTAAAACTGTTAAAACTAATTAATGCTTTCAGCAGTTTCAGGATACAAAATCAACATGGAAAAAATTAATTGCATTTTAATATACTAACAATGACCAATTCAAAAAGGAAATTAAGAAAACAGTCCAGTTTAAAAGTAGCATCAGAGGATGAAATACTTAGGGGTAAACCTAATTAGGGAGGGGAAAGGCTTCTACACTGAAAATTACAAAACGTTACTAAAAATATCAGAGAAGATACGAAGAAATGGAAAGACATCTTGTGTTCTTGGATAGGAAGACTCCATGTCATTAAAATGTTCATATTACCCAAAGAGATCTATAGATTCAATACAATTTCTATCAAAATCCCAATGACATTTGTTTGCAGAAAAAAGAAAAACTGCTAAAATTCATATGGAAGCTCAAGGGATCCTAAATAGCAAAAATAATCTTGAAAAAGAAGAACAAAATTGGAGACTTCACAATTTCTGATTTCAAAACACACTATAAAGCAATAGTAATCAGGACAGTGTTATACTGACATAAAGACAGATATATAGACCAATGAAACAGAATAGAAAGCCCAGAAATAAACCCTTGCATGTATTGCCAAATGATTTGTGACAACAGTGCTATGACTACACATTTGGGAAAGGACAGTCTCTTCAACAGATGGTACTGGAGAAAACTGGAACTCCACATGCAAAAGAAGGAAAAGTGACTCCTACACCATAAAAATTTTAACAAAAATTAACTCAAAGTGGATTTAAGACCTAAACATAAGACCTAAAACTAAAAGGAAACATAGAGGGGAAACTTGAGGACATTGGACTTGGCAATGGATTTTGGATATGACACCAAAAGCACAGGCAACAGAAGCAAAAATAGACAAATGGAACCCCATCAAATTTTAAAGAGTCCTTCTTTCAAGGGAAACAATCAATGGAGTGAAAGACAACTTATGAAATGGGAGAAAATATTTAGAAATCCTACATCTGACAAGGGATTAAAATCTGGAATTTGTAACAAACTTCCACAACTCAACAACAAAAAAAACCAAATAAAACCCAATTTCAAAATGGGCAAAAACTTGAATAGACAATTATCTGAAAAAGGTAACACAGATAACCAAGAAGTGCATGAAAAGATGCTCAGTATCACAAATCATAAGTGAAATGCAAATCAAAACCATAATGAAATACCGCTTCACATCCATTAAGATGGCCACTATAGGAAGAACAGAAAATAACAAATGTTGGCAAGAATACAATCAATATCAGATTAATTGGAACACTTGTCACTGTTGGTAGGAATGTAAAATGGTACAGCCACTATAGAAAACAGTATAGTGGCTTCTCAAAGAATCAAAAATAGAATTACCATATGATCTGGCAATCCCATTTCTGTGTACATATCCAATAGCATTCAAATCGGATCTCAGAGATATTTGCACATCCATGTTCATTACAGCATTATTCACAATAACCGAGAGGTGGAAGCAACCCAAATATCCATTGATGGATCAATGGATAAAGAAAATGTGGTATAAACACACAGTGGAATATTATGCAAACTTAAAAAAGAAGGAAATCCTGTTCTACTCTACAACATAGATAAATCTCAAACATTGTGCTACACAAAATAAGCCTGTCACAAAAGCACAAATACTGTATAATTCCACTCATGAAGTATCTAAGGAGCTAAAATCAAAGACAGAGTAGAAACATGGTTGCCAGGTGCAGAGGAGAGTGGGTAGGGGAAATTAGTGTTTAATGGATATAGAGTTTCAGTTGTGCAGGATTAAAAAGTTCCAGAGATCTGTTGCACAACAATGTAAATATACTTAATACTATGAACTGTACACCTAAAAATGAAACAGGTGGAAAATTTAATGTGATATGATTTTTAGTACAATAAAAAAAATAGACAAGAGATCCAAGCAATACACAGTGAGAAATGAAAGTTTAACTATCAAAGGAAGTCCCATTCCCATTAAGAGCTGCTTCTTTGTTTGCTATAGTCTGTGGGACGCATGGACACAAGCCCTGTTGGCTTTCAGGGTTAGGTGATTTGGGGACCTATTCTTGGTATGGAGCCTTAAAAGTTGGGGCACTAGATGTGTGGTTCAAACCCTTCACTCGTCAGGAAGAAACTGGGGGTTAGGGAAGAACCCCCTCCTAATGGTATCATGCCATGCTAAGGATGAGCTTCATGGTAAAAGCTTGTCTCATCCTTTCCTACCGTATTTGAGGTGAGTGTTTCCCATTGGTCTGATGTGTAATAGTCACTCAGCTAGTTTCTGGACTTCTCTCAGAGGGAAATGCTTTGTGTGTACATTCTCTGTGTCCATGGGAGGGGAGGAGTTCAGGAGCCTCTGATGTCAACATTGTGGTCTTTCTCCATAATAAGGAAATTTTTAATTATAGAAAAATGCAAGGAAATGCTCAAAAATTGATGAGAACTTAAACAGGAGCCAGCTTGAAACGTCTCATGCTGGCCAAATTTGAGATAATTTAACTATCAAAATTAATAATGACAGTAATGGATTATCACATCGATTTTTTGAACCGTATTTGACATATAACATTGTGTAAATTTAAGGTATACAATATGATACACACACTGAATTCTAGTGAAGAATCCGTGAGTCCAGGAGGACACCTTCAGATTTAAAGTAAGGGGATGGAGAAATACATATCATGCTACTGGAAGTCAAAAGAAAGCTGGAGTAGCTATACTTATATCAGACAAACTGGACTTTAAATTTGAAAAAGTAACAAGGGATGAAGAATGGCATTATACAATAATTACAGGGTCTATCCATCAGGAAGAACTAACAATTATAAATGTCTACACACCGAATATGGGAGCACCTACATATATAAAACAATCACAAACAGAAACAATCTTATGAATAAGAATGTGCTAATAGCAAGGGACTTTAATACTCCACTTACAGCAATGGATAGATCAACTAGACAGAAAATCACTAAAGAAACAATGGACTTGAAAGACACATTGGACCAGATGGATTTGACAGATATATTTAGATCTCTACATCCTGAAGCCAGGGAATTCACTTTCTTCTCAAGTGCACATGGCACATTATCCAAGATAGATCACATACTGGGACATAAAGCAGCCCTCAATAAATAGAAAAGAATGGAGATCATACCATGCATACTTTCAGATCACAATGCTATGAAACTTGAAATCAATCACAGGAAGAAGTCTGGAAAACCTCCAAAAACATGGAGGTTAAAGAACACCCTAGTAAAGAATGAATGGGCCAATCAGGCAAGTAGAGAAAAAATTTAAAAATATATGGAAACAAATGAAAACGAAAATACAACAATCCAAACTCTATGGGATGCGGCAAAGGCAGTCCTAAGAGGAAAGTACATTGCACTCCAGGCCTATTTCAAGAAATTAGAAAAAGCGCAAGTACAAAATCTAACAGCGCACCTAAAGGAACTAGATGGAAAGCAACAGGAGCACCCCAAACCCAGTAGAAGAAGAGAAATAATAAAAATCAGGGCAGACATAAACAATCTAGAAACCCAAAAAAATAGTTGAACAGATCAATGAAACCAAGAGTTGAGTTTTTGAAAAAATAAACAAAATTGACAAACCTCTAGCCAGGCTTCCCAAAAAGAAGAGAGAGAGCACTCAAGGGGCGCCTGGGTGGCTTAGTCGGTTGGGCGTCCGACTTTCGCTTGGGTCATGGTCTCGCGGTTCGTGGGCTCGAGCCCTGCGTCAGGCTCTGTGCTGACTGTCAGCTCAGAGCCTGGAGCCTGTTTCGGTCTGTGACTCCCTCTCTCTCTGACCCTCCCCTGCTCACGCAGTCTCTCTCTCTCTCTCCTAGAAATAAATGAAAATATTAAAAAAAAAAAAGAGAGAGAGAGAAAGCACTCAAATAGACAAAATCATGAATGAAAAAGGATTTATTACAACCAACACCTGAGAAATACAAGCAATTATCAGGGGATACTATGAAAAATAATATGCCAACAAACTAGACAACTTGGAAGAAATGGACAAATTCCTAAACACACACTACCAAAATTCACACGGGAAGAGATAGAAAATGTGAACAGACCCATAACTAGTGAGGAAATTGAATCAGTTATCAAAAATCTCCCAACAAATAAGAGGCTGGGCCGGATGGCTTCTATGGGGGAATTCTACCAGACATTTAAAACAGAATTAATACCCATTCTTCTCAAGCTATTCCAAAAAATAGAAATCGAAGGAAAACTTCCGGACTCATTTTACAAAGCCAGCATCACTTTGATTCCCGAGCCTGACAGAGACCCAGCAAAAAAAGAGAACTACAGGTCAATATCCTTGATGAATACGGATGCAAAATTCCTCAACAAGATACTTGCAAATCGAATCCAACAGCACATAAAAAGAATTATCCACCATGATCAAGTGGGATTCATTCCTGGGTTACAGGGCTGGTTTAATGTTTGCAAATCAATATGATACATCACATCAACAAAAGAAAAAAACCATATGATCCTGTCGATAGATGCAGAAAAAGCGTTTGACAAGATACAGCATCCCTTCTTAATAAATACCCTCGAGAAAGCCGGGATAGAAGGAACTTACCTAAACATCATAAAAGCCATCTATGAGAAGCCCTCAGCTAACATCATCCTCAACAGGGAAAAACTGAAAGCTTTCCCCCTGAGATCATGAACACGACAGGGATGTCCACTCTCACCACTATTGTTTAACATAGTGCTGGAAGTCCTAGTATCAACCATCAGACAACAAAAGGAAATAAAAGGCATCAGAATTGGTAAAGAAGAAGTCAAACTTTCACTTTTTGCAGACGACATGATATTCTATATAGAAAACCTGACAGACTGCACCAGAAGCCTACTAGAACTGATCCATGAATTCAGCAATGTTACAGGATACAAAATCAATGTACAGTAATCAGTTGCATTTGTATACACCAATAATGAAGCAACAGAAAGAGAAATCGAGAAACTGATCCCATTCCCAATTGCACAAAAAACCATAAAATACCTAGGAATAAACCTAACCAAAGATATAGGAAATCTGTATGATGAAAACTGTAGAAAACTTATGAAGGAAATTGAAGAAGACACAAAGAAATGGAAAAACATTCCATGCTCGTGGATCGGAAGAATAAATATTGTTAAAATGTCATTACTACCCAAAGCAATCTACACCTTCAATGCAATCCCAATCAAAATTGCACCAGCATTCTTCTCAATACTAGAACAAATTATCCTAAAATGTGTGTGGAACCACAAAAGACTCCAAATAGCGAGAGTAATATTGAAGAAAAAAAACAAAATGGGAGGCATCACCATCCCGTATTTAGCCTCTACTACAAAGCTGTAATCATCAAGACAGTATGGTATTGGCACAAAAACAGACACATAGACCAATGGAACAGAATTGAGAACTCAGAATTGGACCCACAAATGTATGGCCAACTAATCTTTGACAAAGTGGGGAAGAGTATCCAATGGAAAAAAGACCGCCTCTTTAATAGATGGTGCTGGGAGTACTGGACAGCAACATACAGAAGAATGAAACTAGATCATTTTCTCACACCATACACAAAAATAAACTTAAAATAGATAAAGGACCTGGATGTGAGACAGGAAACTATCAAAATCCTAGAAGAGAAAGCAGGAAACAACCTCCTTGACCTCAACCACAGCAATTTCTTACTTGATACATCCCCAAAGGCAAGGGAATCAAGAGCAAAAATGAACTACTGGGACCTCATCAAGATAAAAAGCTTCTGCACAGCAAAGGAAACAATCAATAAAACTAATAGGCAACTGATGGAATGGGAAAAGATAGTTGCAACTGACATATCGGATAAAGGACTAGTATTCAATATCTATAAGGAACTCATCAAACTCCACACCCAGAAAACAAATAATCCAGTGAAGAAATGGGCAGAAGACATGAACAGACACTTCTCCAAAGAGGACATCCAGATGGCCAACAGACACATGAAACGATGCTCAGTGTCCCTCATCATCAGGGAAATACAAATCAAAACCACACTGAGATACCACCTCACACCGGTCAGAGTGGCTAAAATGAACAAATCCAGAAACTCTAGATGCTGGCGAGGATGTAGAGAAATGGGCACCCTCTTACACTGTTGGTGGGAATGTAAGCTGATGCAACCCCTCTGGAAAACAGTATGGAGGTTCCTCAAAAAATTAACAATAGAACTCCCCTAGAACCCAGCAGTAGCACTGCTAGGAATTTACCCAAGGGATACAGGAGTGATGATGCATAGGGGCATATGTACCCCAACGTTCATAGCAGCACTCTCAACAATAGCCAAAACATGGAAAGAACCTAAGTGTCCATCAACTGATGAATGGATCAAGAAGATGTGGTATATTTATACAATAGAATACTACATGGCAATGAGAAAGAATGAAATCTGGCCATTTGTAGCAACATGGATGGAACTAGAGGGTGTTATGCTGAGCGAAATAAGTCAGGCAGAGAAGTACAAATACCATATGTTTGCACATATAGGTGGATTAGGAGGAAGTTAACAGAGGACGAAGTGGAAGTAGGGGGGAAATAGTTGGGGAGAGGGAGGGAGGCAAACTATGAGAGACTCTTGAATGCTGAGAACAAACTGAGGGCTGAGGGGGTTGGGGGAGAGGGAAAGAAGGGTGATGGGTATGGAGGAGGGCACCTGTTGGGATGAGCACTGGGTGTTATATGGAAACCAACTTGACAATAAACTATTTAAAGGGGGAAAAAGAAGAATCCATGAGTCCATAAGATACTAAGAGTAAACAAATACAATGGGAAAGGAGAGTTTCACATATAGGAATGTGACAACTATTAAGTAAAAGGAATGATAGAAACATAAAATCATTGTTTAGCAATCACCATTGTAATACTGTTTTGGGGAGGAATCATCAGTGGATGCTAGAACTATTGGTGGACAACTGTGGGAAATGAGATATTTCCAGAACCTCAAAGTATCACCTCACAGATTAGTTATATATACCTTTGCAATAGAAAAATTCAGCAGACCTTGGCTTAACAAAATGATCATACTTGATATTACTATTAAGGGGACAAGCTGACATAATGCACATCATCATGTGATATATAGGATACATTACACATGTAATATTTGTCTCCCAAATTAATTTTTTTTTACCTAAATCTAATTGTGAGGAAACAATCTGGCAAATCCAAAATTGAGGAACATTCTGCAAAGTAATTGGCTTGGATTCTTAAAAAATGTCAATGTCATGAGAGACCAAAAAAAGGCTGGCAAACTATTTTACATTGAAGGAGACTAACAAGGCATGAAAACTAAATGCACTGTGTGATTGTGTGATCCTAAATTGGACTCTGAATTAAAAAACAAAAACAAAAAACAAAATAACAAGAAGCCATAAGGGATATTGTTGGGACAATTGGGGAAGTTTAAATATGGACTGATCATTAGATAATATAATTATACTTATGTTATTTCCTTAGCATTAGCATCATGTTGTAGTTACATGTAAGGGTACACTTGTTTTAGGAAATACATATTGAATGTTTATGTAGGAAAGGTCACAGTATCTTCAAGTAACTGATGGTTTCGGTAAAGATAAATGTGTAGATAGATAAGATAGATCATAAATAGATGAGAGAGTGAGAGAAGGAGGAGAGAAAATGTAAGTAAACATTAAGAAACGGTGTGCCTAGATGAAGGATAGAGAGTATTTATTTACTATTCTTACAACTTTTCTGTAGGTTTGGCATTTTTCAAAATAAAATGTAGTGGAAAAACAAGATAAGTACTTTTATAGTAGAGAGAAAAGATAAGTGACAGAGTAATATCAAGGGATGGAATCTAGAACATGAAGGCCAGCATTAACTTGGGACACTCAAAACTGGAGGAAGTACCTCCTAAGTACCTTTCCTACTAAGGTGCCTAAGTACTTTAGTACCTCTACCTAAGGAAGTAGATCCTCTCTGGGGAATTTGGATCTCAAGACGTGAAGAGTTGAACAGTAATAGCCAAAGTAGAAGCCATACAAGCAGGGGTTCATCTAACACCAGTTCTGGGGTAGGAATTGATCAAGAACTTCCTAATGCCAAGGGAGTGACAGCTATATCTACTTTGGGTCCTATGCACCATTCATACCCTGAAACACATTCCAATCTCTGTAAGGCCCACATATGCAGCCCTTCTTGTAGTGCCTAATGGAGTTTCTGAGTTTCAATGGTGCCCAACTGTGTATCTAAGATTCTTGTTTCCATATGTATCCTTAGAATATATATCCAGATTTCAGTTAGGGTGCTTTCAGTGCAAACAATAAGGAGATGTATCTTGAATAACAGGAATTTCAAAGTTAGTGCAGCTCTACACACAGTACAATCAGATCTGAAGCTCTATGTCCCTCAATTCTGAACTTTGCCTTCTCTTGGCTTTGTCATCAAAGCTCCCAGTAGGCCGTAAACAGCAGTCATAGCAACAAGCTCCTTGTTCACATCTACTGGAAAGAAAGAGGGCTTCTTTCCCAATCCCTTAATAAAAACCCTCTCTTCATTGTGATTGTACCAATTTTGGATAGATGCCAACCCTTGGGTGGCCAAAAAAATATCATGTGCTGATTGGGTACTACAGAACCTCCCAATAAATGGCAATGGGATGATCTAATCACAGTTGACTTAAACTAATTGGGACCTACTCTTAGAGCTGGAGATGGTCGGCTTTTTCTGAGTGACATGGGATATATATTGGGAGATGTGAACACCTGAACAACAGTGGAATTTTATTAAGAAGGAAAAAGAAAGCAAATGGCTGTTCTGTGGGTAAACAGTAGTATTCACTACACCTCATTCTCAAACGCTTGAGTGTTTGAGGTAGAATTACACAAGTTGAAGCTATGTTTTAGAGTATAAGACAAGTGTCTTAACAGTTTTTCCTAATTTTTCCTCAATTAACCCACTTTAATATTTCTCCATTCTCTAACTTTTCCACATTAAATATATATTATATTCATTTAAAGGTATAGATTTGTTATATATTTAAATATACATGTCTTTGAATTATGAAATAGCACATAATATAAAATATTGCCTATATGAAGCATATTTGAAGTATAAAGAAGATTACTAAAATGGACACCATTGCACCCCTTCCCAATTTAAGAAAAAGAATATTACCCGTAACTTCGAAACTTTCTATGTAATCCTGCCTGATTACATTCACTTCTCCCAACTCCACCCAACTTTTGAGGTAATGGGATTTTGTGTTTTTATCTGTTGACCTCTTGATTTTCATTATAGTTTTACCATTATTTGAATACCTTGACAATATGTAAAGTGTGTATTTGTGAGCTGCCTATAAACAAAATCATATGTAGTATTTTTTTGATGTGGTAATTTACACAGAATTACCCATTTTAACCATTTGTAAGTATACAGTATGGCATCATGAAGTGCATTCACGTTGTCGTGCAAACATTACCATCATCCAACTCCAGAATTGTTTTATCATTTTCCCAAACTGAACCTCTGACCCCATCAAACAACAACTCCCCATTCTCCTCTTCTCCCACCCCCTATCAATCATGATTCTATCTTTTGCCTCCATAATTTTAGTACTCTAGGTACCTTATTTAAGTGGAATCATACAGTGTTTGTACTTTTGTGACTGGCTTGTTTCACATAGCATAATGTTCAAGATTCATCTATGTTGTGTCAAAATTTCCTTATTTTAAAGCCAAAAAATATTCCATTGTATGTATAAACCACGTTTGCTTATCCATTCATCTGTCAGTGGGCATTTGGGTTGCTTCCACTTTTGGTTATTGTGAATTATGCTGCTACGAACATGGGTATCCATATCTCCTCACATCTCTGCCTCAGTTCTTTGGGGTATATTCCTACTGTATATAGTCTTTTTTTGTTGTTTTTTGCTGAATTATGTTTGTGAGATTCATCCATGTTAATACGTTTACCTGACCTTCATTCACCTTAATTGCTGCATGAGATTTCATTGTGCGACCATTAAACATTTTGTTTATCCATTCTCCTCTAGATGGTCATTTTGAGTTTCCAATTTTTGCTGTTAGAAACAGGGCTGCATTGGGGCGCCTGGGTGGCTCAGTCGGTTGGGCGGCCGACTTCAGCTCAGGTCATGATCTCACGGTTCGTGGGTTCGAGCCCCGGGTCGGGCTCTGTGCTGACAGCCAGCTCAGAGCCTGGAGCCTGTTTCAGATTCTGTGTCTCCCTATCTCTCTGACCCTCCCCTTCTCACGCTGTCTCTTTCTCTCCAAAATAAATTTAAAAAACGTTAAAAAACAAACATGGCTGCATTTTTTATATGCTTTCTTGTACATATGTATAAAAATATCTCTGGTCTAAGATACATACTTAAAAGTGAAATTGTGTCATAAGGCATTGTGTGTCTTTAGTTATATTAGATACTGTTAAATTACTCTTTAAGTACACATTTGTATTCCCATCAACAGTGTCTGAGAGTTTCTGTTGCTCTGCGGCCTCGTTAGAACTTGGTATCGTCAGTGTGGCAGATACTGCCAGTTGTTCTCAGTATTCACTCTTTCATCTTTCCTTAATAATACATCTAATGAGTTTTATCTAAGCAAAGCCTACCAAATAAATTATAGCCAACAGGATATAACTGAAAATGATATGTATCTCTTCTGGGTCATGACCTTAAAAGGCATGCTCCTTAAATGTATGCTTCCCTAAACTCGTCTACTTGCCTGTTAGCTAGACGTAGATTTGATGGCAGGAGCCAGAGCAGCCATTTTGAACCCAGAGGCAGAAGCTTTATGTTGAAGATGACAACTTTGGGCTGCTTACCTCTGAATTGTTGTATGAGTGAAAAATAAACTTGTATCTTGTTTAAGCCACTATACTTCAGTGTCCCATTGTTACAGCAGCTTAGACTGCATTCTAATTAATACATGAGTTATTCAGTTATAAAGTCATTCCTGATTTTACCCTTGCTCAGAGAGCCTGTATTTGTTCTTTCTCAAGATCTTTTTGGTGATGTTCTTTTTGCATTTGATCTATACTGCAAAACTCCTTTTTTTTTAATGTTTTATTTATTTCTAGGAGAGAGAGTGAGAGACAGCGTGAGCAGGGGAGGGTCAGAGAGAGAGGGAGTCACAGACTGAAACAGTCTCCAGGCTCTGAGCTGGCAGTCAGCACAGAGCCCGACGCGGGGCTCAAACCCACGAACTGTGAGATCATGACCTAAGTGAAAGTTGGACGCTTAACTGACTAAGCCACCTAAGCGCCCCTGCAAAACTCCTTTTTATGCTCCTGTCTTTAAGTATATTTTCCTGAAAATGGTGGCCCAGGGTAGTGGATGCTTGTTGTTTCTGCTTGCCCACACCCACTCCTCTTTTCTAACAGCACCCAGACTTTTTTGTTTTGTTCTGGTTTTGGAATATTACGTTTTCCCCAATTGTGTGCAGTTATGATGAGATCAGAGTACCCAGCCCTTTCACTATAGATGAGGGGAGCACTGGAGGCTCTTTCTTTCAGATCCTTCCTCTCATCAGCCCACATATATGAAAAGGCAGTGAGTGGCTAAAGGTTAAAAAAAAAAGAGTTGAACTTTCTTATAGCATTCAGAGCTTTGATGGTAGAATAGCTCCTGCCTTGGCTTTTTCCTACTCCTAGATCTAGTTAAATGAACTTCTTGTCTATTTTGTGACTTCCACAATATCTTTTCAATACATTTTTTTAAGTTTCAGCTGTTGCTGTGGATAACATCTTAAGAACTGTAATGGATACAACCACCCTCAAGGGCCAACCTCACCTAAACTGGGATCCATTGGGAATGGTTGAAAGGATTGTCTACATGGCAATTGGGATTACATATGAACACCTATGGGTTTCTTTAGGATAAAATGAGAACATGACTCCATGGTAATAGGGAGGGAAAGAAGCACTAACATTGCAAAGGTTATGCATGACCAGGTTACTCTAAGGCTAGACACCACCCAAAATCTTTATGAAGCATCTGCCTAAGGATGCATAGGTCCAATAGTAGATGATCTGCCTCTAGATCTTGTTGTTTAGAACAGTACAAGTGGCAAGAACTAGCAGAGAGTTTTATTCCTCAAAATGGCACGTAAGCCATCAGCCAGTCAGAATATGGCCTCCAACCACTAACCAAGCAAATACCACCTCCTCCTCCAATCCCTCACCCAAGTCCTCCTAGCAACAGCAAGAATGAAACATAAAAGACAGAAGTATAGCTGGATTATAAAACTGATCCAGAGAAGTTCATTCATGCAAGTTGACTATGACAGCATTGACAGTTGAGAACTAATCCCCTCTGGAATCTCCTACACAAAACCTTCGGTGTGATTTGTGCTTTAATTCCTCCCTTAGTTCACTTTGAGTAAGAGCGTGTGCTCTCTCTCAATCAGCACAGAGCCTGACATGAGGCTCAAACTCATGAACCCTGAGATCATGACCTGAACCAAAATCAAGAGTCAAATGCTTAACCAACTGAGCCACCCAGGTGCCCCAGAGCACTTTATATTTTTATTATTTGCTTTTATCATCCTAGATTAGTAAAATTTATCTCTAAAAAATTGGCCTGGGGTTGGTCATATAATGTGAAATCAGTGTTACTAAAATGTCACCAGGAGAGCATTACACAGTGAAGCTTCTTTCTGGTATAGATAGCGGCTCTATATCATAAAGGCAGCTGTGATTTTGGAAAATTGTGCAGGCTAGAAGGTTTGAGTAGCCAACTATATCTTAGTTCCTTTAGAGTAAGAGTCTAGGGCATAGGATTTCTATAGCATCTCAAACAATGCCCAATTGGATCTTTATCTTGAAACAATGAGGAGGAAGAATGTGGAACTGCCTGTTTAAACAAAGCTGCTGTCTTTCAAGTAGGTGCTGAAAGACCCGTGGTTGTTGAGGGATGGGATAGAGGACATGACAGCTAGAACTTACTATCCCAGGCCAAAAACCTTTTCACTTCCCTCCACCTAATCTCATCTTTTTCATCTTTCTGCTACTACCACTTTTCTCCTTCCCACCTTTTCAAAAACTTTTTTTAGGGGCGCCTGGGTGGCTTAGTCGGTTTAGCGTACGACTTTCGCTTAGTTCATGATCTCGCGGTTCGTGGGTTCGAGCCCCGCGTCGGGCTCTGTGCTGACTGCCAGCTCAGAGCCTGGAGCCTATTTCAGAGTCTGTGTCTCCCTCTCTCTCTGACCCTCCCCTGCTCATGCTGTCTCTCTCTCTCTCTCTCTCTCCTAGAAATAAAAATATTTAAAAAATAAATAAAAACTTTTTTTAAATGTTTATTTATTTTTGAGAGAGAGAGAAAGAGCACGGGGCAGGGGGGAGGGCGGGGAGAGAGAGGAAGACACAGAATCTGAAGCAGGCTCCAGGCTCTGAGCTGTCAGCACAGACCCGATGCGGCTCTCAAATCCACGAACCTTGAGATCCTGACCTGGGCTGAAGTCGGATGCTTAACCAACTGAACCACCCAGGTGCCTCCTTTTTTTAACTTAAAAAAAAAAAAGTGAAGTATACCATACAAACAGGAAAGCACGAAGGATAAACACACAGCTAAATAAGTTCTAACAAAGGAAGTGTTTGTGTAATTACTATTTGGCTCAAGAAATACAACATTGTTAGCACTTCAGAAACCCTACTTGTACCCCCTTCCAGTCACTACCCTTTTCCTTCTCCCCAAAGGCAACCACTGGTGTCACTTTTAACATTACAATTTCATTTTGCCTATTTTTGAACCACATGTACAGCCAATTATACAGTAAATATTCTTTTGAACTTCCATTTTTCAGAGTTTTCTTGGAAGTACATTGATTGAATTACACAAACAGAAAAGTACATAAATCATAAGTGGTACAGCTTGATGAACTGTATATAAACTTTCACAAACTAAACATACCCATGCAACCAGCAACCAGATCAAGACACCAAACATTACCACCAGCTGTTTTAATGCCCCCTTCAGTTACCATCTCTTCACCCCAAGGGTAACTACTATCCTGAATTCTAACACTACATATAAATATTGTCTATTTTTGAATTTATATATGTGAAAACACACAGTACATATTCTTTTTTGCCTAGCTTCTTTTGTTCAACATTGTTTGTGAGACTCACCTGAGTTGTTGCATCTGGTTATAGTTCATTCATTCTCACTGTTCTGTATTCAATTGTATAAATATACCACAATTCCAATACCCATTCTCATTTAGGTGGACATTCAGGTTACTTTCCAGTTTTCAGCCATTACAAGTAGTGCTGCTATGAACATGCCTTCTGTACAACATATACATGCATTACTCTACATTTTATGCCTAGTCGTGGGATTCCTGGGTCATAGGCTATGAGTCTGTTCAGCTTTAGTAGATTTTGCCAAATAGTATGTCAGAGTGGTTGTCCTAATTTACACTTACATCATCACCATATGAGAATTCTATCTGTTCCACTCTTTGGCTTGCAGCTGCGTAACTCCAATCTCTGCCTTCAGCATCACATGGGCATATCTGTGTCTTCACATGGCCATCTTCTTATAAGGACACTAGTCATATTGGATTGACCCATATTGGTACGATCTCATTTTAACTAATTACATCTTCAACAACTTTATTTCCAAGTCACATTCCGAGTCACATTTGGGGGAGGGGGGGGTAGTGTGGTACAAAATTCAGTCCATAACAGATGTGATGGTAGTGGAAATCTGTTGTTGATCCTAGTGGGAAAACTTTCAGCTTTTCACAATTAAGTGTGATGTTTGCTGTAGTGTTAAAAAATAAATACTTTTGGTGGCTAAAATGAGCAAATCAGAGAACTCTAGATGCTGGTGAGGATGTGGAAAAACGGGCACCCTCCTACACTGTTGGTGGGAATGTAAACTGGTACAGCCCCTCTGGAAAACAGTGTGGAGGTTCCTCAGAAAACTAACAATAGAACTCCCCTATGACCCAGCAATAGCACTGCTAGGAATTTACCCAAGGGATACAGAAATGCTGAGGCATAGGAGCACATGTACCCCAATGTTCATAGCAGCACTCTCCACAATAGCTAAAACATGGGAAGAGCCTAAGTGTCCATCAACAGATGCATGGATCAAGAAGATGTGGTTTATCTATACCATGGAATACTACATGGCAATGAGAAACAATGAAATCTGGCCATGTGTAGCACCATGGATGGACCTTGAGGGGGTTATGCTGAGCGAAATAAGTCAGGCTGAGAAGGACAAATATATGTTTGCACATATAGGAGGATTAGGAGGAACTTGACGGAGGAACAAGGGGGAGAAGAAGGAGGGAAATGGTGGGGGAAAGGGAGAGAGGCAAACCATGAGAGACTCTTGAATGCTGACAAAAACTGAGGACTGATGGATGTGGGGGGAGAGGGGGGATGGGCACGGAGAGGGTCTCTTGTGGGGATGAGCACTGGGTGTTATACGGAAACCAACTTGACAATAAACTATTTGTAAAAATAAATAAATAAATAAATAAATAAATACTCTTGGGATACCTGGCTGGCTCCAGTAAGTTGGGCATCCGACTTTGGCTCAGGCCATGATCTCATGGTTCACAGGTTGGAGCCCAGCAGCTCTCTGCTGTCAGCACAGAGCCTACTTGAGATCCTCAGTCTCACTCTCTCTCTGCCTCTCACCTCCCACCCCTCGCTCTCTAAAAAATAAACAAACAAAAAAACTCTTGGGGTGCATGAGTGGCTCAGTTGATTAAGCATCAGATTCTTGATTTCAGCTCAGGTCATGATCTCATGTTTTGTGAAATCAAACCTCATGTTGGGCTCTATACTGACAGCTCAGAGCCTGCCTGGGATTTTCTCTCCCTCTCTCTCTGCCCCTCCCCCCATGTGTGTGTGTGCACGAATGTGCACGATCTCTCTCTCAAAATAAATAAACTTTAAAAATAAGAAATACTCTTCATAAGATTTGAGTGTTCCCTTTTATTTCTGGTTTGCTAAGCTTTTTAAAAGCCAGGAATGGATGTTGAAATTTATCATATTCTTTTTATTCATCTAATGAAATGATCCTAAGATATTCTCCTTTAGGCTGTTACCATAGTAGACAACTTGTATTTTTATATTTTTTAAAAGAGAATTTCAATAGAAAATATTAAAATTGCAAGTAAGTGGGATTTGTGAGTTTGATAATGTTTTGTTTCTTTTTCTTTTTGGGAAATGAAGAGGTACAAGGGCAGGCATCTGACCTGGCCCTAATGTTCTGTTTCTTCATCTGGGTACTAGTTACACAGTGTGATTGGTTTGTGAAAATTTACTAACCTGTACACTTATAATGTTTAATTTTATGTATATTTGTCATACTTCAAAAAGTTAGGAACAATGCAACTAAATTCCTATTTGAGAGTGGAAAGCTCTTCCATCTGAAAGATCCTTGGATGTCCCACTTTCTACTCGCATCCACCTCCTAAGAGAAGTGAAGATCTGGGTTTCCTAAGATGGAAGCAAGGTCAAATTTTTAAGTGGTGCACAACTGACACACTGACACATTTAGCATTCTCAGAGTTAGATAGTTTTTTCTTTTCTTTCCAGAATTTAGGGTGTATCAGCCTTGTTTTTCAGTAATTCACTCAAGCCAAAGTTGAGTACTTTGCTGACAGATTGGATTATTTTCTAGGTCACCCTCTCTAGACAATCTTTGCATCTGGTTTTTGCTATCTTTGCTTCAGCTGAGATTCTCCAACATGAATTTTTATGTGTTGAGTTATTCTAAGGAATTACATTTCTCACCTTTTACAATAACTGCAGAGGTTAACCTTTCATATACCAGCAAGAATTGGTGTAGTCTTACATTCTGTCTTCAAAATGTTTCTATTCTTCACAGATTTCTTCCTAATTGGATTGTTAAAATTGAATTAAATCTATTCACTTAATTTGAGAAGAACTGACATCTCTACTATTTTTCCTCTTTTCATTCATGATCATGGGAAGCCTCTCCATTATTTGAAGTCTAACTTATCCCCATCGTCTATGATTCTATATGGTCCTGTAGTTTTCTTCATATAAATTCTACATATTTCTTATTAGAGTTATTGCTACTTGCTTCATGGCTTTTTTTGTTGTTGTTGAGATTGTTGCTATTGTGAATGGAATCTTTTTTTTTCCATTCAAAAATGAACCCGTGGAGCGATACGATCTCTACCACCCCTTTCGGCTGTGAGACTCTATGGTTCCTCGATTCTATGAGAACATTCTACTCACACGTACATTATCCGAACCTGAAGGAAGATGGCAACCGAGAGTCGCCAAGCAAACAGACACTCTATCTCGCCTTTGTTCTCCTCTCGGTGGCTACTGCGCAGGCGTAGTCGCTCCAGTGCCGTCCCCGCCTTCCCGGTCGCGGGCCCAGCTCGGTAGCGCCGGCGCACTGGCGCGCTCCGTTTACACGCTCCGGGGCCTGTAGGTGCCGCGAGTTCCGGCTGTCGCCGTCGCCGCCGCAGCTCCTGGAGGTCGGTTGCGACGAGTAACGGCGCCGGGACAAGCCCTGCGCCACCTTCTCCGATATGTACCCGAATTGGGGCCGGTATGGCGGGAGCAGCCACTATCCGCCGCCGCCGGTCCCGCCGCCGCCACCACCGGTGGCGCTTCCTGAGGCCTCGCCGGGGCCCGGGTACTCGAGCTCGACGACTCCCGCGGCCCCCTCCTCTTCGGGCTTCATGAGCTTCCGCGAGCAGCACCTGGCGCAGCTCCAGCAGCTGCAGCAGATGCACCAGAAGCAAATGCAGTGCGTGCTCCAGCCCCATCACCTTCCTCCGCCCCCCCTTCCACCCCCGCCGGTGATGCCGGGGGGCGGCTACGGGGACTGGCAGCCACCGCCGCCACCGATGCCTCCGCCACCTGGGCCGGCCCTCAGCTATCAGAAGCAGCAGCAGTACAAACACCAGATGCTCCACCACCAACGAGACGGGTCTCCTGGTTTGGTTCCCATGGAGCTGGATTCCCCTCCTGAATCTCCCCCTGTACCGCCGGGGTCATATATGCCCCCGTCTCAATCTTACATGCCCCCACCTCAGCCACCACCCTCGTACTATCCCCCAGCCTCGTCTCAGCCCTACCTGCCTCCTGCTCAGCCGTCCCCTTCTCAGTCCCCACCTTCCCAGTCCTACCTGGCGCCCACCCCCTCTTATTCTTCCTCTTCCTCCTCCTCGCAATCCTATTTGAGCCATTCCCAGTCCTACTTGCCCTCTTCTCAGGCATCTCCTTCCCGCCCCTCCCAGGGCCATTCTAAATCCCAACTGTTAGCTCCACCACCACCGTCCGCCTCTTCAGGGAATAAGACAACTGTCCAGCAAGAGCCTTTGGAGAGCGGGGCCAAGAACAAGAGTGCTGAACAGCAGCAAGCTGCCCCTGAACCAGATCCCTCAACAATGACTCCACAGGTAAGAAAACATCTGCCAGAGCCACATCTTTACCTAGAGGGCCCTAAGTGAGCAGGCCTCAGGGCTTTAACCAGTGCTTAGGCTAATTCCAACACAATGAGTAGCTAATTTACACTCCAAAGGATTCCTTGAGAGTCAGAAGTCTGACATCCCAGCTTTTCAAGTAGCTAAATGTGGATTATTAAAAGAACAGTGCTTGAAGATGTTTCTCAACAGCACAGAGTAGTGAGGTGGCTTAAGAGTTACTTCTCAGATATATTCTTTGGTGTCCTTTGACAGGCCTCCTAGATTTTGTTGCTCTTGCAAAGTGCTTTGTTTCAAAATTGTGTTTTAAACCCAAATTTCCATTAGAGAGGCAGCATAAAAAAAGAAGTTTCCCAAGGGGCTGCTACCTGAAATGCATACAAACCTTATGACCAGTTAGCTTCTTTACGAAGTTATTTAGGGGGCCACAGCTATGTGAATTGCAAGGTGTTAGCAAATGAAGAATGAAAGTCTTATTCTTATCAGAAGCATCCTGATTGTGCTTATAGGTATATATGCAATACATAGGAAGTCTCTTCACCTTTGACCCTTTTGGGAGTCTCTTGGTTATTTAAGGAATTAACCCATACATCCTTTTCTCACATCACTTAAAGGTTTAAGAAATAGCCAGTTTGCTGCGTTGCATTGTTACTATTCACTCCAGAGTAACTGCCGTGAAATGTGGCCAAGGTGGAAAAAAGTTAGTGATACCTCTTCCTTTATGAGAGAGCTATTCCTCTAAACTTCTTTTAAGTGATGCTTCCTACAGAGCAAAGATAGCTAGAATAGCAGTAATAAAGGAGTTCTTCCCTTAAGCAAAAAGACAGAACTAAAGTAGAATAAATAACTTGTTATGATTTCTTGAAATAGACACTTTTAGCAATTACCAGTCCACCTTAGATTCCCTATTGAAAAAGAGAGTCTTTTAATCTACAAGCTCAGATTTACATACAAAAGGTTTCCAAAAGATAGGGATACAGCACTCTAATTTTGTGGTGGTTTGGCATTAGAAATTAAGAACATAAGCAAGTTGTTTTAAGTAAGCAAGATGTTGTGCTTGGTACATCATCAGGAGAAAACACTTGGAATACTGGAGTAGAATAGAATAAGGGATTCTGTTGGCTTATACCAAATTAGTACCATCCCACCAGGTTATCTCCCTCAGATTCCTCTATAATAGAACAAAATTTCTGTCCCCCATTCCCAACCCATTGTGAAATTACCAGTGCTTTTGTTGTCAAACACTCTCAGAGTTACTCCAAGTCAAACTACATCTATATCCTTCTGGCTACTAGACATTTTATGGCCTTTTTGTTTTTGGAGGGAAAGGAGGAGGAATCAGACCAGTCCTTAATACAAATACCATGAACACTGATGTTCTGGTTTTGCTTTTCTGCCTTTGTACCCTTGTCTGTATTGAACTTCTTTTAGTGCTTTCAGTATTCATTGCCTCCAATTTTTTGTTGAGATCCAGGAAAGAAAAAAAAAAAAAGTGGAAGATGAGGCTTGAGAAATGTGCGGGCCAGACCAAGAAGGGCCTTGTAACCTTGTTTAGGCTTTCTTACCTCTGTCTATAATTCATCCCAACTTCCTCAACCCTCTCTCCCTGCTTCCATAGTTGTATTGCTTTCAAGGTACATCTCAAATATCAGGTCTCTTTGAAGCCATCCCTGAGCTCACCCACTTGGTTTGGTTCTGCTTTTCAGATTATAAGTCCCTTGCAGACAGGGACTGTCTCACTCATCTTCTAATCTTCTGTAGCACCTAGGACAGTGCCTTGCAAATTATAGGCTCTCCACAGAGATTTGTTGAATTAGCTACAAAATTGTCATGTTCTAGACTTAGGATAGTTTGACTTATTAGATTATAAAGATTTTCGTCATGCCAGTGCCAGTCTCTGACAATGAACCTTTCAGCAAATGTATTATTCTTTGGTTCATACTTTACTTTTGGAATATGTCATTAGAAATTTTTATGGTGAAAGATTATAAAAATACACAAAAGTAGAGAAAATGACATGGTTCCCCCTAATTATCTGTCATTCAGATTCACCAGTTTTCAAGATTTTATCATGTTTATTTCATCTATATATATGTATTTTTTATTATTGCTGCTGAAATATTTTAAAGCAAATCTTAGATCTCATGTCATTTCGTCTCTACTTTCTTCGTCATTTTTTGGTCAAAAATGGACCTCTTCTTAGGTAAATACATTATAACACCTACTAAAAGTAGCAGCAGTTTCTTTGTATCATCTAATACCTGATCTATTTAGATTTCCCCTATTGTCTTATCATACTAATGGAATTAAAAATGATTCTTTGATATCATCCATGTTAAAACTCCCCAGTGGATTCAGTCATGTTTTATTGGTTTGTTCAAATCAGGATCCAACATAGACATTGTGAAGCAGGATAATTCTTTGTTGTGGAAGGCAGTCCTGTGCATTGTAGGATGTGTAAGCAGCACCTCCGGCCTGTAACTACTAGATGTTGGTAGCAGTTCCCAGTGGGAAACAGAAATGTTTCCAGACATTACCAAATATCCATTGGGGGTTAAAATCACCCTCCGTTGAGAACTCCTTTTCTAGATCACTCTCTCCTATTGTTTTTCTATCTCATGCCATTGAATTTGAGAACTCTATCTCAGTGGTCCTATAGAATGTCCTACATTCTGGATTTGTCTGTTTTCTCATAGTTTCCCAATTACTTGACGTGTTCCACTCTCTCTAACGTTTCTGTTAAACTCTGAAAACTTAGATTTAAGTTCACCTTTCTTTTGGCAAATGTATGTCATAACCAGAGTGGTGCTGTGTACTTCATTTGCACCCCCATCAGGAGACACACAATTGCCTGGTTGCCCCACTATTAGTGGTGCCAGGATTGATTGAGGGGAACAGTCTGGTCTCTTCATTGTAAAGCTTCCCATCAATTTTGCCTTTAATGTTTCATCTCGAGATTCATCCATTGATAGTCTTTGCCTGAGTAAATTATTTCTCCATTAAAAGATGATAACATGGTGATTTTTTTCCTGCCATTTCTTCATTTTCTATATGGAATTCTGTAAAGAAAAGCTTTCATTAATTAGGACTATTTAATTAGAAATAGGGTTGGTATAGGAAAGACAGGATAAATGCTTGATATGCTTCCATTTGATTTCTGGTTTTCAGAGTAAAACATTGGTGATTTAATGGAACATATCTTTTTTGAACAGCATTAACTTTTCTGTATGTTTAAAGGACTGGCTAGGTAAAGTGCATACTAGCCTTTGTTTCATAAGTTGTGACTTTGTTTATCCTTTTATTCTCAAAGCTTATTTAGGTAAAGCTGTTGACTTTGATTAGAATTTTTAGTCATTCATTTAATATTCAGGTATTTATTGAGTAGCAGCTATGTGCCAAGTAGCTTGCTTAGTTTAGTACCAGAGATGAAATGGTGAAGAAAATAGACATGACACCTGCCCTCACTGACTTGTTCCAATGGGAAGAACAAGACATTTAATAGGTAATTATGAGGAGTACCAGGTGCTTCTGGAATTGTAAACTATGCAGTGTCCCTAGACTGTTCCATGAGGAATGGGAAGAGGTGAGATTTTTTTTTTTTTTTTTTTTTTGCTTTTTTTGTTTTAAGCTCACCATTGTATTTACAGTGTCCTGCTCAGGGTCTAGCACATAGTAGGTGAAGAACAAAAAAAAAATTTTTTTTTAATGATTGGATATAGCTGAAAGCAGTAACCTAATTGAAGAAGCTTCCTTTTGTAAGTGATATTTAAGTGAAACCTGAAGAATGAGTAGGAATCAACCAGATAGCATTGAGAGTGAGGCTTACTGAAAGCTCAGGGTGAGAATTGTAGACACAAACCAAATCAGGTAGGCCTGTGAGGACTTTTGGGCAGTAAGATGACACTGAAGGATTTTATGCTGTCGAACGTGACAGAGTGGCATTTTTGAAAACTCATTGTGCTTACAGTGTGGAGAGTGGAATTGACAAGATCAAGGGTGATTTAGAGAGAACACTTAGAATAATCCAGGCAAGAGATAATAGTGGCTTGGACTTGGAGGATGATAGTGGAGATGGAGAGAAGTGGAAAGACTGGAGAAATATTTGTGCACTAGAATCTAATTGGAGATAGAGTAGTAGTGGAGAGGGAGGTGGCAAGGATGATTCCTGAGTTTCTGGAATAGACTGCTAGGTAGATGGTGGTCCCATTTACTAATAAAACAGGAAAACCTAGAAGAGGGGGAAGAATAGGTCTGGGGGAGGAGCATGAGTTTAGTTTTAGACCTACTAAGTTTGAGGTCCTTGAGGCACATGATTCCAAATGGAGATGTCCAATTGGAAGTTAGGTACAGGTTTGGAGTCTAGAATCGAGACCTTGGAGACATGATAGACTAGTGGGTCATCAGCCTAAAAATGGTATTTGGGGCACAAAAGTAATGAGGTCTCCTGAGGAGTGTGTGTGTAGAGTAAAAATAGAGTTTAAAGGATACTGAGCCTAGCCCTCCAGAATCTCAGTAACTAGGGGAACCAACAGAAGAAAGACTAAGTGGGTAGATGGAAAGTCAGGACAGTGCAGTCCCACAGAAGTGCAGAGAAGACTGTTTCTAGGAAGAGAGTGGTCAGCTGTGTCACTACCACTGAGAGGTCAAGCAAGATAAAGACCATGAGTTATCTTTTGCATTTACTGACATGTAGATTATTGTTGACCTTGGCAGGAGCAGTTTCATAGTGACTGAAGCCATATTGCATTGATTTGAGGAGTGATGGAAGGTGAGGAAATGGGGATGGTGAGTATAGACAACTCTTTCAAGAAGTTTGACTGAAGGAGAGAGAGAGAGAATGAGGGCAGGAGCTGGAGGAAGAGGTGAAGTAAAGGAGCGCTATTTTTTAATTTTTAATTTTTTTAGATGGGACTAAGATTCCTAGAGTAGAATGTGCACCTCAAGAATACTGAAAATAAACATTTTAAATAAATCTAAAAGATGGAAAACCAATTATTTTACCACATTTCTCCCCCACCCCTTGCTTTAGGATGTAAGACATAGGACATTAGTGTTACAGGCATTTATAATAACCTGGATAGGAAAGACAGCCTTCTAAAATTAATCTCTAAGACCTCTCTCTCTCTCTCTCTCTCTTTCTCTCTTCCTCTCTCCTTCTCCCTCTCTGTATCTCTCCTTCCCCTCCCTACCTCACACACCCTCTTGCTTTATATTTCCCTGCTTGGAAAATCATTTAGTACCTAGTTTGTTACTGTACCAGCAGGTGGTCAGTAAGTGCTGAATAAATTAGCATCTTTTTTTGATAATGATATTTGTGACAAATAGTTCTACATCCTTACTTTTTAACTGTCTTCGTTCAATATCTTCTTGAATGTGACATTTGCAATGATTTCCCTCTACCTATGAACTAATATCCCATGTGAGATGGAGTTGCCTGATACAATGGAACAATCAGAAGAACTGGCTACTAGTTTGGCTTTGGCTTCAGTAGGCAGTCCAGGCAGGTTTCATTCCTTTCTATAATAGAGCTAAACCACCCTTCTCTTGGGGTCACTAAGGACATGTCTGAATGATGCTCATATGTAGAGCTTTAAAAGTGTGCCAAAGCCTAATCAGTCTAAGATTGAATTAGATCTGGTTTCTGCTTATTGGGTTCATATGAAATAGAAATTGACCTACAATGCATACTGTCAGTACATCAACAAGTACTCAAGCTCCAACAAGTTTTCTTTTCTTTTTTTTTTTTTTTAAGTTTACTTATTTATTTTGAGAGAGAGCATGAGCAGGGTAGGGACAGAGAGAGAGAGAGAGAGAATATCCCAAGCAGGCTCCACACTGACAACATAGAGCCCAGCATGGGCTCGATCTTACAAACTGTGAGATCATAACCAGAGCCAAAATGAAGAGTCAGATGCTTAAGCAACTGAACCACCAAGGTGCCCCTGCAATAAGATTCTTAACCCTAGACTAGGTCTAGGAGCATTGGCAATAAGATGGGTATAAATTAAGAATCAAGATCTTGTACAGTCTGTAGCCATTGGCTTCTAGTTTATGAAAGGCGGTTTGCATCTTTGTATCTTTTAGAGATGCTTTCAAAGCTACTGAAAACTAAAGAAAACTTTTAACTTCTACTTGAAAGAGACAGTTTATTAATTTTTTTAAGCTGAAAGATAAGCCTGTTACTGTTTTCATAAACTATTGGAAGAAAGTTGAAAATGTTTTAATGGTACATTATTGTCACCTGTCGTGGTCAATGTGCTGTTTTTTTTTTTTTGTTTAATGGGAAAAGTAATTATATCCCTGGAGCTGATGATTATGTGCATGGTAATTAAAAACAGAGAAGCCCAATCATGACCCAGTCTTGAAGATGTAGTTAGTGAGATGGTTTGAAGCAAGTTTCAGGTAGTAGAAACGAGTGGCATAGAAGGGAAGTCTTCAGTTGATCAGTAACCATTTATTGACGTTCTCCTGTGCTCCAGAAGTATGGTTAAGCACCAGATAGGATAAGAAAAACATGAGACAGCTCTCTCCCAAGAAAATTATATTTTATGAGTGAAAAAACAGATAATAGAACATTATGTTTAGTGAGAAAAGAGTATATATTGTACATATTTTATGCATCTTGTTTGCGTGTGGGAAATTGGAGAGGATGTACAATAAAATATTAACAGTACAGGAAATCCTGGTTATCCAAAGATGATGAATTCCCATGAATTTAAGGAAAATGAATCCATTTAACACAGGAACCAAAAGTTTGTTGTAAAACGTAAAAAAACTGACTTGGAACACAATCTTAAAAATCAAAGCTCAAAATCTAAGAAATATCTGAGTCTTTTTTTTTTTTAATGTTTATCTTGAGGGAGAGGGAGAGAGAGAGTGTGACCAGGAGAAGGGTAGAGAAAGAGGGAGAGAAAGTCCCAAGCAGGCTCCAGTCCCAGTGCGGAGCCCATTGCGGGGCTCAATCTCACGAACTGAAATCGAGTCAGACACCCAAATGACTGAGCCACCCAGGCACCCTAGGAATAGCTGAGTCTTAGATTGAACAAAGTCTAGTGTTGCTTTGGTTTCTATACTATAATTTTTGTGACAAAATCATATTGCAGTATTATGTATCATCTTTTATTTTGGTTTTGGATATATTGAAAGAAACATAGGGATTTATCAATTTTCTCAGGAGCTGTCTTCAACCTTTAATATTCATATCCTTCTCTTTTGCAGTTGTTATTCTAAAAAATGTTTTGGTTGTAGTTGGCAGGACTTATGCTAGATCTCAGCTCTCAGTAATAAATTCCAAAGTTCTCCAACATCACTTTCATAAAATCCTGCATCTTTATAATTGTAGTAGAAATACATGCTGTTGTTAATTCTGGAAGTATAAAGGGTAGTACCTTAGTGAATATTTTAGTGTTATGACAACTTTTTTCCTTATGCAACCTTGTGACCATAGGGAGTTATATAATGAATACTGGGAAAATGAAGATCCTGTAGTTATGTCTGCGTGGTGAGATTTTTTTTTATTGGTTTTAATTTATCAGTTATTGTTTATTTGTACAGTTGATTCTCCTTATTTGTGTTCCATAAAGTTGCCAGGAACATTGAGTTAGTGAATACTAAACCACTGCTCCCAGGAGAAATACAGGATTAGGTTCTTATGAGCTTTTGGTCTCATTTTCACCAACCAGTTAATACATAACCTTGTTTTATATGTGTTCCTGTTTAATGACACCTTATTTACTATATATTGTTGATTAACATTGAACTCAGAGCCAACAGCACTGTAACACAAGCGTGAATAAAGTTAGTATCTACAATAGATTTCCTGTGTGAAACACATCAGTCACAGCTTTCTTGCACTTAGGAACACTAGACAGCACACTACACTATGTGTGGCGCTATTTTAAACAGCAAAATCACCAACAAAAAGCACAGAAATCTGAAAAATGTGGTCCTAAATAGACCATGAAAAGGACACTTATTTACAGAATGAGAGCCAAACAAAAAGGCAGAGCATGGCCTTGTTCTGTCACAGCAGGAAATGTGCAGGGCAGGCAACTCAGAGTTTTCACTACTCTACCACGCATGTCCACAAATGGCAGCCAAAGTGTCCTGACTATTGATTTTGGAGTTAGAAATAAATTTTAGTAGTGGGCAAATTTGCAAATATGGAAGCCATGAATAATGAGGATCAGTTGTATTTTCTAATTATTTCTGCATTAAACTTGCTTTTGTTGTAACTTTTCAAAAATGGAAGCATAAAACAAGCTTCCAGAAAATTAAATTACAATTAAAGTATAATTTGGAAGACAAAACTGAGACTTTAAAATAAATAGTATTCAAAAACACAGTATATTTTCATTTATGTGTATATAACTGGGATATAACAGGTGTTTAAAAGACAGAAGAGCACTGGAGGAGAGAGAAGGCAGAGAAGAGGCCGAACTACTTGGTTATATTCATTAATTACAAGACTCCTTGGATAAATCCACACCAAGTAATAGCAGGTTAAAAACAAGCAGGTTAAAAAAAAAAACAAAAACAAGCAGGTTAAATCCTGGCAGGTTAAAAACAAGATAAATGAAAGCATTTATCAAAAGACTGCTCTCGCTTCCAAAAGCATATGTGTTGAGAGAGTAGAGAAGTATTATATATTGTTAAATTAATATATATGCTTAACTTAAATGTATAAATAGAGGAGGAATGGAAAGACCTTGTTTACTTTTTTGCCTTTCTCAGTCCAGCTTTGCCTTTTCTTACATATAGATATGTGAACACAGATACAAATACAGGTCTCTGTCAACACCGAGTTGCAGATATATAGGATTGTTAATTACAGTTCTTATAAATGGCTTCTGTTGTAGGAACAGCAGCAGTATTGGTATCGACAGCACCTGCTTAGTTTGCAGCAGAGGACAAAAGTACATTTGCCAGGACACAAGAAAGGTCCTGTCGTAGCAAAGGATGCACCCGAGCCGGTAAAAGAAGAAGTTACAGTACCTGCCACCAGTCAAGCACCAGAACCTCCTTCATCTGAGGAGCCCCCATTACCACCTCCTAATGAGGAGGTACCACCTCCTCTCCCACCTGAGGAACCCCAGGTAATCACAGAATTAATTACTCAGTGTTTAATAAATGATTCGGCTTTTTTTTTCTGATTCATTTATAGATACCTTTGTCAAAATGGATATATGTTTTTATGTGTTTTTTTCAAGTACGTGTAAAATTCTGTTATGAAACAATCAGATGAATGCCTGATCAAGTTTAGAAAAGACATTTTTTTCATAGTTTAAGTGAGAAAAGAATGAGACACTCTTCTGAATTGAGAGTCTCTGAGCACTAAAGCGATACCAGGGTGTTTTCATATTGGCAGCACAGGGCAGTATTTAAGAGCTTCAGCTTTTGTTGTCACACTGTCCAAGCTGTAGTTCAGGGACTGCCACTTGCTGGGGGTGACTCTGCACAAGTTAGTTAATTGCTCTGTGCTATCATTTGCTCATCTGCAAAATGGGTAGTAGCTATCTTATAGAGCTGTTGAAGCATGAAATGTAATAATCCTTATCACTTAACCTATTACTGACACATGGAGAATTCTCACTTTGATCCAAAGGTATTTTTTTTCTCCCAGAGCCTATGTGGAAACTTTATTGAGCCATAATGATTACATTGTCATCTATTGGTGAAAAGTGGTGAACGTGAAAAAGATTTCTCGGAGTGCAAAGAACATAGCTGTCAATTTTGACTTTTTTGGGGAAATGATTGCCCTACTTAGGGACAGTGGGATGGATTGTTATTCCACTGAAGACTGTGGAATTTATAAACTCCTTTGTATTTGTCCATAGTCTAAAGAGATAATCCATAGTCTAAATAGAGCCAGGTCTTTTATCGAAATATAAAACAGCTTTTCTCAGTCAGCCAGAGTTGTAGGGATTCTGGACTATATAACATAATACTTTATAAAATATTCAGGTTTCTTGTTAGTTTGGTTTCTGATTTATTACTTACATAAGAATATATTTTCTCTTTTAACTGTAGTCTGAAGACCCGGAAGAAGATGCTCGGTTGAAGCAGTTGCAGGCTGCAGCAGCGCACTGGCAGCAGCACCAACAGCATCGAGTTGGCTTCCAGTACCAGGGGATAATGCAGAAGCACACTCAGTTACAGCAGATCCTGCAGCAGTACCAGCAGGTTATACAGCAGCCCCCACATATGCAGGCAAGTGCTTCCTCCACTGACGCACGGGAAGTTGCCCCAAGTCATTTAAAGGAGTTGTTATTCCTGAGAGAGATTTAAGTGTGAAGAAGGAAGGATATTAAGTTGACAATTAGATGTTTCCGAGGAGGGTCAAAATAGTTCTCTCCCATCACCAGGGTGGGAAGTATGGTTTTATGAAAATGCTCTTGGGATGGGGCAGGGATAGTGGAGTCTTCTGGTCCTGTCAACCCAGGAAGATGTTAGAGCACTGTTGCTAAGGATTTTAAGAGCCCCTGATTCTTACCATATAGGATCAGGTTGCCTACAAATCACTACAGTGACCCACAAGCCAAAATCCATCAAAAAGATCAAAGCAACCACCACAAAAACCTAAGGAAACACACCATAAAATATACTTGTTTTACTCATATCTTGAAGATTCAAACTTGTGTCTGTATGTCTATAATGATAGATCGTTTCTCAAGTTCTTAAAATGATCCATGGTAATATTAAAATATTAAAATATTTTAAACTTGAAATAAACTTAATATTAAAATATTAAAAACTTGAAAAGCAATTGTTGCTAAGATAAGTATTTGCTTTGGTGTTTAGTTGGTTTCTCCAGCTCTGTGATAACTTACAGAAATGAGTCACAGGAGAAAGAATGATCATCATTGAAGAGCTGTAACAAGCTTACCCTTAGTGTCCCAAAGTCTTCAGGGTTTTAATTTCCTAAGACTTCAAATGCCCTGGATTTATTAATATTTTAACTTATGGTTAATTCTCCTCTATGAATGTCTTGAAATAATTGTTACCCCTTTATTCGTAGACCATGTCTGTAGACGTGCAGCTGCGGCATTATGAGATGCAGCAGCAACAGTTTCAACATCTCTACCAAGAGTGGGAGCGGGAGTTTCAGCTGTGGGAGGAGCAGCTCCATTCTTATCCTCATAAAGATCAGCTTCAGGAGTATGAGAAGCAGTGGAAAACATGGCAGGGACATATGAAAGCGACTCAGACCTATCTCCAGGAGAAAGTCAATTCATTTCAGAACATGAAGAACCAGTATATGGGGAACATGTCAATGCCACCTCCTTTTGTTCCATATTCTCAGATGCCTCCACCTCTACCAACAATGCCCCCTCCGGTATTGCCTCCATCATTGCCACCACCAGTGATGCCCCCTGCCCTGCCTGCTTCAGTGCCACCGCCTGGCATGCCCCCACCTGTGATGCCACCTTCTTTGCCAACCTCTGTGCCCCCACCTGTGATGCCTCCATCTCTCTCTTCTGCAGGACCCCCACCAGTTCTTCCCCCACCTTCCCTCTCTTCTGCAGGGCCACCACCGGTTCTTCCCCCACCATCTCTCTCCTCAACAGCACCTCCACCTGTCCTGCCCCTCCCACCGTTGTCTTTAGCCACACCTCCTCCAGGATTACCTCCCCCTGGGGTTCCACAAGGGATACCTCCTCAGTTAGCAGCAGCCCCAGTTCCACCCGCCTCCAGTTCTCAGAGTTCACAGGTTCCAGAGAAACCTAGACCAGCACTGCTTCCCACTCCTGTGTCTTTTGGTTCAGCCCCACCCTCAGCTTACCATCCTCCACTACAATCAGCTATTAGCCCATCAGAACAAGTGAATTCTAAAGTCCCTCTGAGCAAGTCTACTCTGCCATATAGTTCGTTCTCATCTGAGCAAGGACTTGGGGAGTCTTCAGCTGCTCCATCTCAGCCAATCACAGCAGTCAAGGACATGCCAGTGAGGTCAGGTGGACTGCTTCCAGATCCTCCTAGAAGCAGTTACTTGGAAGGCCCAAGAGGCCCAAGGTAGGTCTGCCTTTGTTTGGATGATTGGTTGGTTTGGTTTGGCTTTTTTGTTGATTTAGGCTGAGTGGGCCTTGATGGTATAAAAGACTTTATTTATGTGATTTCTATATTCTCTTTGTACTTTTATATGTATTCCTGGCTTATAATTAATAACGTTAGTATCGTTTACTTACTAAATGCGACATAATAAAATCTAGAAATAGTAATGTGCCCCACTTCTTTGTCACTGCCTTTATTCTATATGTAAAGATTATAGTTCAGGATGAACGTCATGTTTTAGAATAATGCTTATCAATTTTTTATTGACGTTTTAGCTTTAAAAGTAATATTTATTAAATTTATTTTTTTAGTTGACAGATATCTGAATTGGTAACTTCTCTTTGTTAGATACTATGCTAGCTGTTGGAGATAAAGATGAACAAGCCAATATTCTAGTGAAATAAAGCAACAAAATTCAGTATAAGGGTAAATAGGACTTTTATCCACTTGCTCAGCAAATATTTATTCCTGCTCTGTGCTTATAGCAGTAAATAGAACAGAGCAGACAAATCCCCGCCCCCAAGGAGCTTATTTCCTGTATATTTCACTCAATTTGGGAGATGTTTTGCTGTCGTCTGAACCACATTTTTATTTAGAAAAGCACAAGGAAAAATTTACCAGTAGTTTCTAAGTTTTTTCTTTGCTTTCTGAAAAGTGTTAAACTCATTTTTCCAAGTTTGTAGAAGTATATTTTTCTCCCCAAGTTGACATAAATGTTAATTTTCCGATAGAAAAACATTTCAATCATATTTTTTTCCAACCGGAAATTGTAATAGAAATACATATTCCTTATACTAAATTTAGATAGTACAGAAAAATATTTTTAAAAAGTAAAAGTCACCTAATTTCATCATTTAGAAATAATAATTTTAAGAAATATATGTCAGAAAAATGGGATCGTACTGAGTATATTTTCTTGTAAACTTGCTCTTTGCACTTAGTACATTGATTAATTTTCCACCTCAGTGTCTATGTATCTCTATTATCATTTTTAATTTCAACCTTTGGAAACAAAATATATCATTCATTCCCCAAATGTATAACTCTGAAAATAACATGGCCCAAAACTCCATCCAAAGTCAAAACTAATTAAGTGCAAGGCAACTCTACCGCGTAAGGTATTGACATTTTTCTAGAAAGTTTATTTCTTTCATTAAACCTAAGTGTGTTGCTGTAACTTCTACTTGTTGATTTTAGATCTGCCTCTTTGGTACAACACATAATTAATACGAATTCCTCTGAGTACCAGAGGCTTTACATACGTTATCTCATGGAATCTTCTCAGCTACCTGTGAAGTAGGCAGGTTCATACCCTACATTTACCCCTTATAGACTGGGGCTGAGCAGTTTGAGTAATTTGCTCAACATCATGTAACTGGGAAAGTAGAGCCTGAGTCCACAGCCAGTGGGAACAGGGTCCAGAGGGTCCCCAAAGCGAAAGCACTATTAGTTAAGCACTGTGTTTAATGTCATGATTCAGTGATATTCATACTGTCAGTGATTACAAGTGCATTTTGTGGTCTTGATTTATTTGGAAAGTGTAAACTTTTATTTGGATTCTTACTTATCTCTAGGATTAAGCATTGCTTTTTAGATCTGGTGACTTATTTGCTATCAGAAAAGTGCATTCTTAACACCTTGTGAAGCAGATTTCCTGCTCCCTTTTTTTCTATCATTAATATTTTCCATCTTTTGCCTACCAAATCTTGTTGTAAATTTAGCACCTGTGTTAAGTTTTTTCTTGCCTTAAGGTACCTGAATAATTTCAGTGCCAGGAGGATCTTAGCAACTATCTAGTGTGGTATCTCCTCTGTAGCAACTCATATTTGTACTGCATCTTAGTTTGTCATCCTGGGTCTTGCACCTATTATTATTACTTGTTATTACTTAATTTATTCTTCTCCATGATATATGAAGTAAACATAGAAGGGAAGCTGAGATTTGGAGAGGTTGTAAATGAATTCCCCCAGATGACATACCTAGAAAATGGTTGAGCTAGAATTAGAATCCAAGGCCTTCTGATCCACATTTAAGTTCATTTTACTTCCTATGACAAGTGGTTGATGGCCTCTGCTTAAACATTGGCACTGTGATAAGGAGTACCACCATATAAGGTGTTGACAGTTTTTTGGAAAGTTTGTTTATATTGAACCTGAATGTGTCGCTATCACTTCTGCCTGTTGATTCTAGATCTGCCTTTGTGGTGCCACACATAATGAATTATCCTGTCCCCTTCTACAGTGTGTCCCTAGAGTTATTTAAACACCCTGCTCTTGTCTCCCCCATCCTGCCTTACCTGCTCTTCCCTGCCATCACATATCAGATTCTTCTTTTCTTTTCACACTAACATTGGCTCTAGCCTCCTCCAGCTATGTTGTTCACTGTCTTGCGAAGGGCCTTTGGTCAGTCTCCTTGAGAACAAACACTTCAGATGCAGGGAGCCAGAGAACCTATGACCAATTTTGCTATAAAGAATGTAAATGTATAACTAAATAAATTGCTTTTTTTGGTCCTCACTCTCACAGTGTTGATTTATGTTGAGCTTAACATCAATTTGGCTTCCCTGGTCTTTTTCACATTAGCCATTATTAAATGAAGTCTCTCTCATCCTGAACTTGTGCAGTTTTTGTTTTTTGTTTTTCTCTTTTTCTAAGACTTTATTTTTACATATCATCTAGTTGGGTTTGGGCCAACATCTAGCCTGCTGAAATCTTAGTAAGTGTTGATTATATTGCTTTTAGATGGAAGATATTCCTCTCCAGTTTTTTCGCCTGCAACTTTGATAAGGATGGCTTTTGTTTCGTTTTGTTTTTGAATTGGATTCTGTTCACATTATCTACCCTGTTTTTAACACCTTTCCCAGTCTAGCTTATGTCATTTCCATTTCTATTACCCTTCTACTTTCATTCACCCAGCTCATATCAAGTATAGTTTGTGACTATTTCCCAGGCATAGTTCTTTTTTCTCCTGTGTAACTAAGTTAAAAAAAAAAAATCAGTGGAAGCTGATAAGTGAGTAAAAGAGACTGAGGTAGGAATAATCCACACTATTAAGGAAACTTGTGAATTTTTGTTAGTAGTTGAATCCCAAGTTTGCCATAACCACATAACTGATATGGTAAGCCACTCTGTTTTGTTTTGTTTTGTTTTTTTAAACAAAGCTGGGTAGAGAAACAAGAATGGAGAACACAGACAACTTATTTACCAATAACACACTATTAAAATAACACACTATTAAGGGGTGCCTGGTGGCTCAGTCAGTTAAGTGTCTAGCTCTCTGTTTCTGCTCGGGTCATGATGTCACGGTTTCATGGATTCGAGTCCTGCATCAGCTCTTTGCTGGCAGTGCAGACCCTGCTTGGGATTCTCTCTCTCTCTCCCTCTCTCTCTCTCTCTGCTGCCCTTCCCCTGTTCATGTTGTCTCTATCTCTCTCATAAATAAATAAACTTAAGAAAAATTTTAAATAACACACTATTAAGATAAAGTTTTTGCAAAATCCAGATCTAGGCTGCTCTTTAAAAAACTGTGAAGGTTTCTAAAGGGCAAGTGATAGAACTGCATCACGTGTAAATAGCATACTATATCATTGAGCATCCGGGGCAGCTATTTTGAAATTGTGTGTATGTGTGTGTATCATTGGACTCATCAAGTCTTCTAGAAGACTGCCCCGCTCCAAGAATCTGTTAGGTCAGTGGATGTTGGTTTCCTAGAACCTTTTATTTTTCGATCACAAAACTTATTTATTGAAGAGTAACATATAGAGATGTGCACAGTACTGGGTGTGCAGTTAGTGAATTTTGACAAAGGAAACACACTCATGTTATCAGTACTGAGATCAAGAAATAAAAATTCCTGGTGTCTGAAAAGTCCTCCTCATTCCCCTTCCCATTTTCCCTTGCCCAAAGATAACCACTATACTGACTTTGTCTGCCAGAGATTAGTTTTCCCTGTTTTTGAAGTTTATGTAAATGGAATCATACTGTATATACTCTGTGGAGTCTAGCCTCTTTCACTCAACATTATGTTGCTGTGAGGTTTATCCATGTTTGTTTAGCTGTGGTTTGTTCATTCCCATTGCTCTACAGTATTTTATTTTATGAATTTACCACAGTCTATCTGTTCTAATAGTGATGGTCATTTAAGCTTTTTGGTTATTATGAGGAATGCTGCTTTGTGTCTTTTGGTGTTGTATGTGTCCCTTTAGGGGAGTGTGTGTGTGTGTGTGTGTGTGTGTGTGTATTTAATTTTGTTGAGAAATATACCAAGGATTGGAATTACTTGATCATGGGGTATGTGTGTTCCTACTTTGATAGATGTTGTCAAACAGTTTTCCAGAGTGATGGAGTCCATTTACAGTCTCACTGGCAATTTTTTGTGTTCCGATTTTTTGTGTTTTTTTCATCCTCATCAACACTTGGTAATATTAAATTTTTAAATTATAGCAATCTTGATGGATGTCTAGTGGCATTGTAGTATGGCTTTAATTTGTATTTCCCTGATAACAAATGAGGTTAAGTTCTCTTTCCATTTGATTATTGTTAAGTTGGATTTCCTCTTTTATGAACTGCTGATTGACATCTTTCCCCAGTTTTTCTATCGGGTTGTGATTTTTTCTTATTGATTTGTAGGAGTTCCTTATGTACACTAGATCTCATCCTGTGCCTAGATTGTCTTGAGTGTTTCTCACTCTGCAGCCCTCTTTCTTTCATAACTTCAGTATTTCATATCTTCAGCATGCCAAAAAAATGTGTTCCGTAGATCTAGCAGGCCCTTTTTACTTTGGAAATTTTAAAGTAATCTTACAAATAATTTACAGAAGTAACAATGAAGAGATAGTGAAAAACTGCTTGTTCAAAATCTTAATAAAAATTTTAAAAGAGCAAAACCCTGCATCAAGTAAATTTTGGCACACAAACATAAACATAAAAGATGAAATAATTCTGTCATATATTCTTCTGGCAAAGCAGAATGGTCCAGGTTCTTGGCACAAAACATTACGTGATGACATCCTTCCAGTGTAATAATTAAGTGGATGACAGTGTTACATTTCCTTTCTGTCCTTAGAAATATATTGTTCACTCATCAAATCTTGAATTTGAGAATATTCATCTAGGACACTGTCATCTGAAGACTTACAGTTGGAGATTTTACTTACATGATCAATTTCACATTTTTATTAGAGCCTAGAGTACCTCTGTCTCTGTTTATTTTTTGACTTTGACACAGCTTTCTCTCTCACTTTTCTTTGCCATAGTCAGGAAATGAAAAATTTTAAATTCTCAGTTGTACTCAGTGAAGCCTAAAAGTAGACTGTAATATTTTGGACAGTACAAAGTGGGGTGAGGTGACAGCTTATTTCACTTTTGCTTCATCTTTAGGCGAGTCCATCATTCCTTCATTGTCTTCGTATTTTAATCTTTAGCATAGATGGGGATAATTGATAAGCAATGACAAGTAATGAATTCGAGGGTAAGGAAATTTCAGAATGCTTTAGGATTCAGAGAAAAAGTCACTTAGGATCCTGTAATGTGTCTTAGATTTATGAAAGGTTCTAGTGGACCCATATAGTAATTGCAAGATAATGTAAGTTTCTTTCTGTTTTTTAAGGAGTAAATTTTCTTTGTTCTTAGGAAAATGTATGAGAAAAAGATGAAATTTCAGTCCTTACAATAAACTTGTTTATTTTTTTGTTCTTTAAAAGTTTTTATTTGGGGCGCCTGGGTGGCTTAGTCGGTTAAGCGTCCGACTTTCGCTTAGGTCATGATCTCGCGGTTCGTGGGTTCGAGCCCCGCATCGGGCTCTGTGCTGACTGCCAGCTCAGAGCCTGGAGCCTGTTTCAGTCTGTGACTCCCTCTCTCTCTGACCCTCCCCTGCTCACGCTGTTTCTCTCTCTCTCTCCTAGAAATAAATAAAAATATATATTTAAAAAAAAAAGTTTTTATTTAAATTCTGGTTAGTTAACATACAGTATATTAGTTTCAGGTGTACAATATAGTGGTTCAACCCTGCCATACACCACCCAGTGCTTATCACACTAAGTGGACACCTTAATCCCCATCACCTATTTCACCCATTCCCACACGCCTTCCCTCTGATAACCATTAGCTTGTTCTCTGTATTTAAGAGTCTGTTTTCGTGGTTTGTCTTTTTTTTGTTTCCCTTTGCTCATTTGTTTTGTTTGTTACATTCCACATATGAATGAAATCTATGGTATTTGCCTTTCTCTGGCTAATTTATTTTGCTTAGCATAATACTCTGTAGCTCCATCCACATCATTGCAAATGGCAAGATTTCGTTCTTTTTATGGCTGAGTAATATTCCTTTGTGTGTGTGTGTGTGTGCGCGCGTGTGTGTATACACATACATATATACATGTACATACACACACACACATACTACAACTTATCCATTCATCTGTTGATGGACCTTTGGACATTTGGGCTCTCTCCATAATTTGGCAATTGTTGATAATGCTGCTATAAACATTGGGATGCATGTACCCCTTTGAATTAGTGTTAGTATTTTTGTATTCTTTGGGTAAATACCTAGTAGTGCAATTGCTGGATCACAGAGTAGTTTGTTCCATTTTTAACTTTTTGAGGACCCTCCATATTGTTTTCCACAGTGGCTGCACCAGTTTGCATTCCCACTGACAGACAGTGCAAGAGGGTTCCCCTTTCTTTGCATCTTTGCCAGCACCTGTTGTTTCTTGTGTTGTTGATTTTAGCCACTCTGACAGGCATAATAGAACTTTAAAAAAAAAAAAAAAAAACAATAGTCTAGGGGCACCTGGGTGGCCCTGTTGGTTGAGCATCTGACTCTTGATTTTGGGTCAGGTCATGATCTCATGATTCGTGGGTTTGAGCCCAGGACTAGGCTCTGCACAAACAGTACAGTCTTTTACTCTCTCTGCCTCCCCCTCCCCCATCCCCCCCATCTCCCTACCCCGGTAGTTTGTGCATGCACACGTGCACTCTTTCAAAACAAACAAAACCTTTAAAAAAAAAAAAAAAGTTATAAAACTAGGATCCAGTGAACCCAGAGGGAACCTCAAAGATTAATTGTGTCTTTTTTTTTTTTGAGAGAGTGTGTGCACGTATGGGTGCACATGAGAGGTAGATGGGGGAGCAGAGGGAGAAAAGAGAATCGTAAGCAGTCTCCATGCCCAGTCCCCAGCAAGGAGCCCAATGCAATGCAGCACTCTTTCTCATGACCCTGAGATCATGATTTCAGTGAAAATCAAGAGTCAGATGCTAACAGCTTAACCAACTGAGGCATCCAGGTGCCCCTGATATCTTTTTCTTTTTTTTAATGTTTAATTTTGAGAGAGACAGAGACCGAGTATGAGCAGGGGAGGGGCAGGGGCAAAGAGAGAGGGAGACACAGAAACTGAAGCTGACTCCAGGCTCTGAGCTGTCAGCACAGAGCCTGTCATAGGGCTCAAACACACAAACCATGATTTCATGACCTGAGCTGAAGTCGGACACTTAACCAACTAAGCCACCCAGGCACCCCTGGTGTCTTTTGATTGATAGAAATTCTTGATTTTAATTTAGTAGTCCAGTTTACCGATCTTTTCTTTTATGGTTAGTACATTTTTGTGTCCTGTTTAAGAAATCTTTGTTTACCCCAAGGCTATAATTACATTATCCTATTTTATCTTATATCTTGTTTTAACTTTTATTTTTAAATCAACAATCCATATAGAATTGATTTATTTGTTAATGTATAGTATGAGGTAGGGGTCATGGTTTATTATTTTTCATATGGCTATCTAGTTGACCTCAGCACCATTTATTGAATAAATCATCTTTTCCTTACTACTTTGTAGTGTCTTCATCATGAGTCAAATGACTATATGTATGGATTTGTTTCTATACTCTGTCTATCCTTGCACCAGTGTCATATTGTTTTAATTACTGTAGCTTTAGGGGCACCTGAGTGGCTCAGTCAGTTAAGTGTTCGACTCTTGATTTTGGCTTATGGTTCGTCAGATCGAGCCCTCAATCAGGCTCTGGGCTGACAGCATGGAGTCTGCTTGAGATTCTCTCTCTCCCTCTCTCTCTCTGCCCCTCCCCCGCTTGTGCTCCCTCTCTGTCTCAATAAGTACCTTAAAAAGATTTTTTAAATAAATTACTGTAGCTTTATAATAAATCTTAATATCTCTTAGTGTAAGATCTCAAGTTCTGTGTTTCTAGATCAGAGGTTGGCAAACTTTTTCTGTGAATGGCCAGATGGTAAGTATTTTTAGGCCTTGTAGGCCATATTTGGTCTCTATCAGTTATTTTTCTTCCTTTTATTTTTCACATTTAAAAATGTTAAAAATTACTCATACCTGGATTTGGCTTTGGGGCCATGGTTTGCTGACCTCTAATGTAGATTTTCTTGACTATTCTTGGTCCTCTCTGTTTCTCATGTAATGCTTAGAATCAGCTTGTCAGCTTTCAGAAACCCGCTGGAATTTTGATGAGTGTTGCATAGAACCTGTTGATCATTTTGTGTAAGAATTGACATCTTTGTAATATCTAGGCTCCTGATTGGTCATGTGTACTTTTTGATTGGTTTTTGGGTTGGAATTATGGACCTCTTCCATTCTGTAGCTGTCTTATTTGGATTAGCAAGGGTCTGTAAACACTATTAGCACTCTATGCTTCCATTTGTCATGGTTGTTCCTATTTATAGTGATTACTTTTTGGGGGGAAAGTTTTGATTTTAGGATCTTAGTTACAGATACTAGAAAATAATTAGAAAAATCATCTCAAATGAAAACTAAAAGGGCAGGAATTTGATTCCAGAATTTAATATTTTGTAATTCTCATGGTCAGCTGATTTGAGTATGTTTATGTAAATATTGTGATAATAAGACATTTGTATTTCTGTGCATACCTCTTAAGTTTTTATACCCATTTGGAGTCTATTTTTTATGTTAAATCTTGAAATTTTTATACAGACCTCTAATGTTTTCATACTTAGCTTTAGGGTTTTTGTTTTCTAAAGGTTTATGAAATACCATACCTAACTGTATAAAAATTTTCTAAATATTTAAGCACCAAATATTTGTTTGTTTTACTTTTCTTCTAACCAATGGGCAAATACATGTGTTTTTATGTGATTGTATTTAGTGAATATATGCTATGTTTGTACTTTATTTCTAATGTTTTTATATGTTAAAAAGGTCATAGCATTTCATTGTATTGATGTAAACATGCCTAATTTTTGTGCATATTTTTAAATTGAGTATCTCTTAATATATTTATTCGAAAGGCTTAAAAATTCTTTTATAAATACAAAACGTTTTGATAGTCTAACATTTTGTTACATCCTTGAACTTTGAAAATTTGGAAGTGCAGTATTGATAAATAATTGCCTTTTATATGTAGTGTTGAAAGTATATTTCAATTGGTTTTTTTCTAACTCCCAAAATAAAAATAAAATGATGACCCTTGGCTGTTGATCAGCAACTTAATCTGAAAGCAAAGCATCCTATCCTGTCATGGAAATTGCGTATTATATGTGCAGGCCTGAGGCTTGCAATAATGAGTTCATTACCTTTTACAGCCATGTTCTCTTCTTCGTCATCTGCGCATCTTTTAGTGCCTCTTGCTTGCTTTATCCTTTCCTCTGGCCTTTTTTTATACGTGCTCTTCTCTTTGTTCAGAATTACTTTCCTGTCAGTTTTTGCTTTACTAATTCCTAGTGCAGGGAACACTTCAGTAATTATGTATTGAAATCCTTGGGTGAGTCAGACAAAGGGGATACCTCTGAACAAAGCCAACATGTTCCACTTTATCAAATTTTGTTCTGAGTTTTAGGTAAATCAAATTGTTGATTTACTTATCTCAGTCTTCCCGTGGACTATGAACTCCTTGAATTAAGTATCCGTTTATTTCCAGCACAAACATAGTACCTGACAGTTAGATATTCAGTAACTGTCGCTCATGCCAGAATGTCTCAGTTATGGATGAAATTCTCGAGGCATTCACAATTTGGGTAGGAAGTCAGTTCATTTATATTCAGAACTCGATTATAATACTAGGTAGCGAGTTAACAAGGGTTCTTACAGACTCTTGTACCTTGTGGAGGATAGTCTCCTCTTACCACCTCCATGAACTGATCATTGCTGAACTGAATCCAAAGCAGATGGTTTTACACAACTTGAATGATCTAAGGTGTTTTTCCAGGCACTTTGAATTAATAAATGTCACTTCAAGAAATGGAACCAAACCCTTACAAGCCCTGAAACAGTATCATATATAGGTAAACAAGTAAATAAGTGGTCTCCCTCTTTAGTATTGTGGTGTGTCCTCGGCCAAGTCTCTATAGTCAGCTCCTGTCCCTGTGCCCAACAGTAGCTGTGCCAATGCTTCACTACTCCGTGGAGACCATCTGCACTAGTACTGCTTTCTCCGTCTCCACAAAGATTTTTCTTTCGTTTTGTATCTTTAATTTAGCTTCCTGCCTCGCGGAGAAAATCAAGGCTTTTAGGCCCAGTGAAACTCACTTCAGGCCCTTATGTTTACCTTACCTTATTATCCTCATCTTGCTTCTTCTAGTCTTTCTGAAGAAGTTCTTCTTTCTCCTGGTTGGGGCTAGTCTTTCTGTGCCATTTAAATTCATTTTACATTTTTATCAAAGTGGTGCATACATCCAGTTTTTAAAAATCAAGAAAAACATGCCCCAAGCTACCCTAAATGTATTTTCTAATGACCTCTTTTAATCCTTTAGCTGTTTTTTTTGGTTGTTACCTTCCTGTCACTGAAAAATATGCTGCTACTTTCTTGAACTTTTCACACTTTAGACTTAGATATTTACTTCCAGTTCTAATAAAGATTTGGTTGTTCCACTTACTCTAACCCCATTTGTCTAATATGTCACTGTTGTTAGATAAGTAAGCAGTGTCCACTATAGAGGTAAGCAGTGTGTTATATTTATATTTCTTTTAGTGTAATGGCTCTTCTAGAATTTCCAGTTGTCTGCTTGAAAAATCTTTAAAATAATTCTCCAACCCCAGTCCCAAAACCACCTTTGCTTTTTCTTTTGAGGCAATCTCTCTCCCCAGATTTATGCATCTTCTTGTTTCTCACCTGGCTGGGTTGGCTGGTTGGTTGGTTTCAAGATCTGCCATATGGCTGTTAGTCCAGCATTTCCCTTGACTGTCCTCCTGGAACGGAGTCACTGTTTCCTGCATGTCATGGCTTCCTGTGTGGGGTTTAGTGCCTCGTTTTCCCAGAGGGCATGCTCAAGTAACTTACTAAGAAATTGTGGGTTGGAGGCAAATTTTCTGAGCCGCATGTGTGTGAAATGTTTTTTTTTCTAACCTCACACTTGACTAAAGTTTGGATATAGAATCTGAAGTCAAGCATTTAAAAAATTTTAATTTATTTAAACTGAAAACAAAATTAGTTCGCCCATTTTTACCATGCCCACCCCTGCCTCTGGCAACTACCAGTCTGTTCTGTGTGTCTGTGAGTTTGGCTTTTATCTATCCATTTATTTAATTTTAGATTCCACATATAAGAGAAATCATACAGTGTTTGACTTATTTCACTCAGGGGAGAGGGCAAGATGGCGGAGAAGTAAGTAGCTCCGTACTTGCACCCGCGCCCATACATGACTTATTTCACTCAGCATAATGCCCTCAAGGTTTATTCATATTATCATAAGTGGCAAGATTTCATTCTTTTTTATGGCTGAATAATATTTGTGTGTGTATATGTGTGTGTTACACGTACATACATACGTATACACATACCACAGTTTTTTTAAATCCATTCTTCCATTGATGGGACACTTAGGTTGTTTCCATATTTTGGCTATCATTAATCATGCTGCAGTGAACATGGGGTGCATATATCTCTTCAAGTTAGTTGTTTTGTTTTCTTCAGATAAATATCCAGAAGTGTAATTTATGGATCATCTGATAGTTGTACTTTTAATTGTTTGAAGCGCCTTCATACTGTTTTCCATGTGGCTGCACCTATTTACATTCCCACCAACAATGTACAAGGGTTCTTTTTTCCATATCCTTGCCAACACTTGTTATTTCTAATCTTTTTGAAAATAGCCATTCTCACAGGTATGGGGTGATAGCTCACTGTGGTTTGGATTTGCATTTCCCTGATGATAAATGATGATGAACATCTTTTCACGTGTCTCTTGACCATCTGTACATCGTCTTTGGGAAAATGTCTATTCAGGTCCTCTGCCCATTTTAAAATCAGTATTTTTAAATCACAGTTATTTGTATTTTTGCTAGAGTTACATGAGTTCTTTATATATTTTAATCATTAGCTCCTTATCAGTTACAAGATTTGCAAATATTTTCTCCCATTCAGTGGGTTGCCTTTTTGTTTCGTTGATGGTCTTCTTTGCTCTGCAAAAGCCTTGTAATTGGATGTCGTCCACCTGTTTATTTTTTGCTTTTATTGTCTTTGTTTTTGATATCAGATTCAAAAAATCGTTGCTAAGACCTATGTCAAGGAGTTTACACGTATTTTTTTCCCCTAGGAATTTCATAGTTTTAGACCTTACTTTCAAGTCTTTAATCCATTTTGAGTTAATTTGTGTGTACAGTGTGAGACAGCATTCTTTTCTATGTGATTGCTTAATTTTCCCAGGATCATTTATTGAAAAAAACTGTCCTTTCTCCATTTTATATTCTTGGCTCCTCTGCCATAAATTAATTGACAGTATATGCGTGGGTTTATTTTGGGGCTCTCTGTTCTGTTCCATTGATCCATGTATCTCTGTCTATATGCCAGAACCATACTGTTTAATACCATTTATGTACTATATACTAAAGTTGAACAGTATGCATGCTATACTGTTCTGATTCTTTTCCTTTTTAGATGACTTCTCCTTATTGCCAGAAACTTTTTTCCCCTGGTATTCTAAAATTTCATAGTGGTTTTTTGCTTTTGTTGTTGTTTGTTTAGTTTTAATAATTATACTGATTACTTAGTGAGCTAGGTCTTTTCTGTCTGGAGATCAGAGTCTCTTTAACTCTTAAATCTTTGTGTTATTTCATTAATTTTTTTTCTTGTTTTCTGTTTTTCTTTTACTGGAACTCCTCATTAGCAGGGTTTTGGACTTGTAGGATTGATTATATTTGTCTCTTTTTCATTTGATTGTACTTTTTGAGATACTTCTAATCTTTTTATTGCATTTTATTTGAAGAATTTGAAATTTTTTCTGCAGTTTTCTTGGTTCTGATCCTTTTTTATATATAGTAAATTGTTCTTGATTTATATTTACAGTATCTTTGAGAATCTCTCTGAGGATATTATTTGAGGGTCTTTTAAAAATTATCTTCTGTTTTTTTGTATTATCTCTGTTTTCTCTAGATTTATGACCATTTAACCTTTGGTCTCTTCCTTCCATTTTGGAGATGTTCCTCAAATATCTAGTGATCCTTGGTTGTCCATTTATATTTAAGAGTGGGGGACCCTGACAAGCTAATTAGAAGCTCTGTGTGCATATGGGGGCTCATCGACTGTTGTTGCTTCCAGTCAGCAAATTCAGGCTTTGCTTACGTGGTAGAGCAGAGAACTGCCAATGTTAGAGGACCCTCAGATTCAAGAATTTAGGGACATTCATCCTAGAGAAAGCCTAGTTGATGGTTCTGAATATAGATTTTAATTTATACATTTTTAGCCCCAAGTCTTACTCCTGTCCTTCCTTAGCACCTCTGGTTATCTGAGAATTCTGACTCTCTGGGTTTCTTTCTGTGGGCAGACAGCCCCATTTTGATTATGTCTTCTTCTACTACCAGTATTCTAAACTGCAGCTTCTTCTTGCATATGTTACCACTCATGTTTGCTCTTTGTCTTCCAGAATTTAAAAACCATCTGCTGGTGGTCCCCTTTCTGTTTATAGTGTGTTTATGTATATTGACTCCTTGTGATGACTCTGTGTGGTGTCAACTTGGCTAGGCTGTAGTACCTTTCATAGAGTTCCCTTATATGTTTCTGATTAGGGTAGATCACAGGAGATTTTCTTCATCTGACATGAAGTATTTGTCCCTGGACAAATAAAAAAAAACAATGATTCTTACCTGTTCCCCAGAAAAGGATATATAGTCCCCTTCTGTCTTTGGGAAAATCTTCATTCTTCTCCTAGCTGGTTCACATTCTGTCTTTGTTACTCTGTAATTTAAATTCCGAGATATAGGGGCGCCTGGGTGGCTCAGTCCGTTAAGCATCCACCTTCAGCTCAAGTCATAATCTCATGGTTCATGAGTTCGAGCCCCTCATCAGGCTCTGTACTAGAACCTGCTTCAGACTCTGTGTCTCCACCTCCCCCCGCCCCTCTCTCTCTCCCAAAAATAAACATTAAAAAATTAAATTCTGAGATATAAATTATTATTAATACATCTTATGATAGAGGATAAGGAAGAACAGTCAACCAAAGACATTTAACTAATACATATGTATGTATTTAAACATATCCTGAAACTGGTCATAAGACCATAGTTGGTATTTATAACTATCTTCTTCCACTGCACATTTCATAGTCCCTTTTTTCTCAGCATGCATTTCAGTTGGTCTTTTTTTTTTTTTTTTTTTTTTTTTTTGCCTAGTGGAGTGACCCAAACCTTCATGCTTGAAAGGTCTGGGCTATTAACAGTCCTGTTTGAATTGAGTTATTGTAGTTTTCAGTTGACTTTAATCACAGGACATGGAAGTGCTAAGAGATGTTCTAGAGGATCTCCATTCCAGACATTTTGCTCCTTACTCTCATTGTGTAGTAGTGACCCAATTTCCCCTTGCAGCTCGGGACCAGTCACCCCCAGCCAATAGAGTTACTTCTTTCTTAGCCTGTTTATTCAGACTCCCAAGTGGCCAGGTGGCAGTCTCAAGTTCAGTTTAATGAAGTTATTGTTATGTTCCCTGATGGAAGCATTCTTCTTTTGAAACTAAGACTTCTAGACAAACAAAAAGCCTAAAGAGAACAGGGATAGGAAATAAATATTTTCCTGAAACTGAATTTAGTATTCTTCATTGATTCCCAAACCAATGAAAGAAAAACTCTTCCGTTTCTCATTAAAAACATGAAAGGCATCATCATCCATTTAGTCGCCTAAGCCGGGAAACTTGGAATCATCCTAAATTTTTCTCTTTCTGTTATCATTTTAATTTCACTTGTTAGGAAGTCCTATCCATTTTACCTTCCTTCACATCTCTCACTTTTATCTTCTCTACATCCTCATATCAGTCACTGCCTTAGAACAGGCTTCACTTTAACTTACCCAAATTGTAGAAACAATATACAATAAACTTTTCCTACCTGTCTGCTACTTTTCTGCTAGAGGAGTCTTTTAAAAAACAGGTCATCTATAGTGGCTCTAAGTCTCATTAGGTAATTCTCAACTTCTTACCCAGCTGAATTAATTCACTGGTAGTAACAGAGATCCAAAGTCATATGCTTTAATAAGTTAAAGGCTTATTCTCTTTTAGCACTTATGTGATGGCTCTACAGTGTCAAGAATCCATGTTCCTTCTGGTTTGTTACTTCTCATCCCCTAGTATGTTGCCCTTATCTACATGGTCCAAGATGCTTCACCACCATGACAGAGCCAGCATGAAAAGGAGATGGTGAAGAGGAGGATGTGCCCTTCCCTTTATGGGTATAACCCAGAAGGATGTGTCAGTCATTTTCACTCTCAGCCCAGTGGCCAAAACATGGCAATAAGTTCTAGCTACAAGAGAGTTTGGGAAAGAAAGGCTTTGATCTTGCTAGCTTTGTGTCCAGCTAAGAATGAAGAAACTCTGGTACTTTAGGGAAAGGGGGAATGGGTATCAGAGGAGTACCAGTAGTCGCTACCATACTGGGCACACAAGGTCTTCTGGAGATAGATTCTGGCGTGCTCTTTACTTATCTTTTAGTTCCCTACCTTTCCACTCCTTTCCCAGCTTTCCTACTCCCTTTGCTTGAGCCATGCTGAACTGTTTCCACTTCCAGACATGCTTTGCTATTGTGTGTTTCTCTGTCTTTCCTCATAATGCTTCCTTAACCTTATATGTCCTTGCCACCCATTTCTCTTATCTCCAATACACTCTGTTAGCCTGGCCTCAGAGAATTTGTCTTTCAAGACTGATTTAAGCATCATCTATTGTATAAAGCCTCTATTGGACAGCCCTCACTGCCTAACCACCCCCTCCCCCCCTGGTAGAATTGACCATCCCCTCCTCTGTTGCCCTTGTTATTTGCAGATAGACTTCTGTCATTGCACCTTTGGGTATTTATTTACACTTAGATTCTCTTTCTCCTTGATTGTAAACCCTTTGAGGGCACAGATGACATTTTATTTGTATATCCCTTAGATGTAGTATAGTGCTTGACAGACAGGGAATGTGCACTAAATATTTTCTGAATGGGCGAGTAGGTCCATAGCAAATTGTTAGGGTCCTGTGCAGACTTTAAAATGTCAGAGCACATTCTTAAGATATAGCTGGCTACTGTCCTTTGAATTTTTGTCAGATAGTCCAGATGATAATGTGAGTTCCAACAATATTTATAATCATCCTATATTATCTTATTAGTTGTTTTCTATTTAGCTTTTAGTTATATTTTAATTCTGAAAGTATTCTCAGAGTTAGCTGTGGCATTTTTCCCTCATTTAAAATGAGTGGACTTTTCTGTCTATTAAGTCACAATATTTATAATTGCTTTTTAACAATTTAGTATATCAGTGACTTGCTGCAGGAGATGTTTTGAAGTGGATTATAATAATACTGACATGATTTCCAAAGCCTGTCCTAAGACCTTCTGAGCACTGCCACTTTAGCATACTGATTCTAAGATAGATACCTCAGGATTTATTTAATGACCAAAAGAGTCATTTTTGTAAACAGATTCTAAGGCAAGATTGCCTTAAATATTCTTACATGGAGACTTTTTTTTTTCTGCTTTACTGTCTTGAGTAATATCTTTTGTTTTACTTGTAGATTTGATGGTCCTCGAAGATTTGAGGATTTAGGGTCAAGGTGTGAAGGACCGAGACCCAAAGGGCCTCGTTTTGAAGGAAATCGCCCCGATGGGCCAAGACCCAGATATGAAGGTCACCCAACAGAGGGCACTAAAAGCAAATGGGGAATGATTCCCCGGGGGCCAGCATCTCAGTTTTATATTACCCCCAATACATCCCTCAGTCCTCGACAGAGTGGACCACAGTGGAAAGGCCCCAAGCCAGCTTTTGGACAGCAACATCAGCAGCAACCTAAGTCACAAGCAGAACCTCTTTCAGGAAACAAAGAACCATTAGCAGACACCAATAGTAACCAGCAGAAGAATTTTAAAATGCAGTCAGCTACATTTTCCATTGCTGCAGATATAAAGGATGCCAAGGCGGCTCAGTCAAATGAGAATCTAAGCGACTCTCAACAAGAGCCACCTAAAAGCGAAGTCTCGGAAGGGCCCATAGAGCCTTCTAATTGGGACCAGAATTCTCAAAGTATGGAGACTCAAATGGACAAAGCCCAAGCTGTTACTCAGCCTGTACCCCTTGCAAATAAACCTGTACCTACTCAATCTACTTTTCCCTCAAAACCAGGGGGGATGGAGGGAGGAGCAGCAGTGACAACATCATCATCATTAACTGCAGATAATGATTTTAAACCTTTGGGTATTGGTCTGCCCCATTCAGAAAACAACCAAGATAAAGGGCTGCCTCGGCCAGATAACAGAGATAATAGGTTAGAAGGCAATCGAGGCAACAGCTCATCTTACAGAGGTCCTGGGCAAAGCAGAATGGAAGACACACGGGATAAAGGGCTAGTAAATAGAGGTCGAGGTCAGGCAATCAGCCGTGGCCCGGGGTTGGTCAAGCAAGAAGACTTTCGTGATAAGATGATGGGTAGACGAGAAGATAGTCGAGAAAAGATGAGCAGAGGCGAAGGCAGCCGGGACAGAGGATTGGTGAGGCCAGGAGGCAGTCGGGAGAAAGTGCCGGGTGGTCTGCAAGGGAGCCAGGACAGGGGTAGAGCTGGCAGTCGAGAAAGGGGACTACCTCGGAGGGCTGGCAGTCAGGAAAGAGGACCTCCTCGAAGGGCTGGGAGTAGAGAGAGAGTACCACCACGAAGAGCTGGGAGTAGGGAGAGGGGACCACCTCGAGGGCCTGGCAGTAGGGAAAGGGGACTGGGAAGACCAGATTTTGGTCGTGACAGAGGTCCATTTAGACCAGAACCAGGAGATGGTGGGGAAAAAATGTATCCATATCACCGAGATGAGCCTCCTAGGGCTCCATGGAACCATGGAGAAGAGAGAGGGCATGAAGAGTTCCCATTAGATGGTAGAAATGCTCCAATGGAACGAGAAAGACTTGATGATTGGGATAGAGAAAGATACTGGAGAGAATGCGAACGTGATTATCAAGATGATACAGTAGATCCATATAGCAGAGAGGACAGGTTCTCAGCACCACCATCTCGATCTCATGATGGAGATAGACGAGGCCCTTGGTGGGATGATTGGGAGAGAGATCAGGATATGGATGAGGACTACAACAGGGAAATGGACAGGGACATGGACAGGGATGTGGATCGCATTGGAAGACCCATGGATATGTATGATAGAAATTTGGATAATGAGTGGGACAGAGATTATGGGAGACCACTGGATGAACAAGAATCACAGTTTCGTGAACGGGATATTCCATCTCTTCCACCTTTACCACCCCTCCCACCTCTTCCACCTTTGGATAGATATCGGGATGATAGATGGAGAGAAGAAAGAAATCGAGACCATGGGTATGACCGAGATTTTCGTGATAGGGGTGAGTTGAGGATCCGAGAGTATCCAGAAAGAGGAGATACATGGCGGGAAAAGCGAGATTATATCCCTGACAGAATGGACTGGGAAAGAGAACGGTTGTCAGACAGATGGTACCCATCTGATGTGGATAGACATTCCCCCATGGCGGAACATATGCCCTCCTCACATCATTCTTCTGAGATGATGGGGTCGGATACAAACTTAGACTCTGACCAAGGCCTTGGAGGGGTAATGGTTCTCAGTCAGAGGCAGCACGAAATCATTTTGAAAGCTGCACAAGAACTGAAAATGCTTCGGTAAGTTCACTACTTAAGATCATTTTCTTTTAGTCAAAACCGCATTCAGACTGCTCTTTTTTAAAGTGATGCGATGTATGTGAATGGAATCGTTTTTGCTTCAAGTTCTTGTAATTTTAATGTATATTTCTGACCATTCAGTGCTGATTTAGGGTTAGGAAATGTATTTGGGAACTGTGTTAATTGCAAGCTTATGTCCTCAAATGTGAAAGTTTGAGAGCCATTCTTGGCTTTTATAGCTGTGTTGCTGACATATCATGCCTATGCATGTTTCAGTGTCAAACTTCAACTCTCCAGTGCTCTGGATTCCACAGAGCTCATATGTAACATCCTTTTTTTCCCCAGGAGGCATTTTGGTCTTTGGTATTAGGTCTTATAGACTTCGTATTCACTAATCTTTGATAAAACTTTGGAAAGTTCTGTAAGGTTTTTCTCTGTTGAAGCTCAGAATGGTTAACCTGAAAGCGTCCTCAGATTTGTCTAACCACTGATACTTTCTTTCTGGGGTGTTTTATCTTTCCTTATAACTAGAAGCAGATATCTCTACTTGAGGATGTTACTTATTTCCACATAATCGAATATTTTCTTTGTGAAATGGAGAATAAAATTTGGATTTCTTGATTTAAATCACCTATGTATAAGTACCTATATAATGCTTCCCAGAGAGTAACAACTTAAAAACAAAAGAAAAAAAGAAGCAGCAGCAGCAGCAGCTAACATTGCATACTACTACGTGCCGGGAACTGTACTGAATACTTTATATTTGTTCATTTAACCCTTAAACCAACTATGTCCTGAGATAAGAAGTTAGGAGTCATTGATAGACTGCAAACTTTTTGAGTAATTTCTTAGGAATTAGCAATGTTTTGAGAAAATAAACTAATGGTTAGGTTTTGACATATTCCAGTATATCGTGTTTCCTTCGTTTTTCAATTCTGGTCTACATTTGTGGATGACGCCAATTAAAATTATAACTGAAACTTTATGTCTAGGAAAGTAAAATGAGGAAAAATCCCTATAGGTAAAGATGAAAGATCCAGTGCCTCAGGCAGCACAACAGATTTCTGTTTATAGAAGATTTGCTCTTAGAGATTTTACCCTTCCAGATTACTCCAGAGGAAGATGTGGAAAGCATGATCCAGAACATTTAGTTACTACACTATTCACTTTTAAGTTACAGACGCCTTTAACTTAACACCCACCATGTGCTGGGCACTGTGCTAATAATTTAGCATACATTGTCTCAGTCCTCCTGTCTCAGATCCTTTTATCTCAAAGGCCTGCAGTGATAAGTAGACATATCCCCACTTCACAGATGACACTAAGGCTCAGAGAGCTTAAGTCCACTTGGCTCATCAGTGGCAAACCCAGAATTTGAACCCAGTCTTCCCAGCTCTAAAATCTGTTTTGTTTATGGACAACACCAAGCTGATTAGTGTTACCAAACTGCTAAGTTTTCTTTCCTTTTCTTTTTAAAATTTTCTTTTCATCCATTATTACTTTGTATAGAAAACCTGGATAAAAGGTGCTTTTTCATCATCATCCTTTTTTTAAAGCTCTTTCTAGGCAACATAAACATAATTAAATTATATGAAGTGATGGATGAGAATTGTCATAGTTGAATACAAGTGAGCTATGTTGTATTGGTGTGAAGTCATAATATGATTTACATGAGGTAGAAAATAAACTTTTTTGACCCTTAGTTTGTGTCCATTTGGGTCACTACATCCAGTGTAGGGAGAAAATTGTAAAAAGTCTGAAGAGGCTGGAGTATACGTCACACCTGTTTATGGTGGGCATTGTAAGGAAAATTAGAAAAAACAAACAAACAGAATTTGACCAGAGATTTCAAGAAAAGCATGGAGAGTTACATGATTACTCTTTAGGAATATGAAGTGTTATTTTTAAAGGCAGACTGAAATTAGTTCTCACTGTACATAGCAGGACCATAAACTAAAATGCCCACAAGAACCAGACAGGTAACTAAAATGAGTGAAAGTGGGCCAGGGTAACTCTACTGAGTGTGTGAGGATTGTGGCAAACTGCTTCATCTAAAGTGGACAGCCATTACTCCAGTCAGCTGATTATTGGCATGTGGGAACGTAGACCCATTGTTACCAAATCTCTTTAAAATTTGAATTTATATGTGAAATATTTTGCTTTGTAAATAATGGCAGCTAATTCAGATTTTGAAAACTAATGTGAAAACCAATTAAAAAAACTTTGTAGGTTATGTTTGGCCACCATTTTGCAACCTCTCATCTAGCTGGAGAGTATTGAACAAGAAAAATAGTGAGAGAACTTTTTGTTCATTGAAAGAAAAGTGTGACAAGTAGATGGTACTTTAGAGTAGACTAATGAGGCAGGTTGTAGCACCTGTCCTTGAAGATCTTTAATGACTTATAGTCATTTATAAGTTGTAGATGACTGGTCAGTTAGCTACATAAAGGCAAGAGACTGTTACCCTGGAGGTGCTCTGGGGGCACTGTAGAGGGCTTTTAGAACAAGGTTCTTAGATCTCTTTTTCTTTGATATCAGTTGTAGTCACTGGGTACGGAGTAAACATGCCTTAATGCACAATTGCGATTTTTTTTGTTCACAGGGAACAGAAAGAACAGCTTCAGAAGATGAAAGACTTTGGGTCTGAGCCACAGATGCCTGACCATCTGCCACCCCAGGACTCAAGGTTGCAGAATGCACCTTCAAGGCCTGGAATGTACCCGGTATGGGAAAATGTGTGCTTGGGAAATGAAATGATTCCCACTTTGTATGTTTGTATGTTGTTTGAGTTTTTTCCATTGTAATAAGTATAAATTTCCTCTATAAAAAAAATGTAAATTTGGGGTGCCTGGGTGGCTCAGTCAGTTAAGTGTCCGACTTCAGCTCAGGTCATGATCATGCAGTCAGTGAGTTCAAGCCCCGTGTCGGACTCTGTGCTGACAGCTCAGAGCCTGGAGCCTGCTTGAGATTCTGTGTGTGTCTCTCTCTCTGCCCCTCCCTTGCTTACACTCTGTCTCTGTCTCTCAAAAATGAATAAACGTTAAAAAAACCTTTTTTTAATTTAAATTTGGGGAAAGTAAAAAGTTAATGGTAATTGTCCTTTGAAAATCTTTTAAATGTTGTCAAAAGTGTGACAGCTGCCTTTTCCCCCTAGGTTTTGATAAGTACACCAAGCACATCTGAGCTACATGGCTTCATGTTCACAAAACTGTAGAATTTTCCTAATAATCTCTTTTCTTGAAACAGTCTTGTTTCATGTGGGCAGTGCAGAGGTCCCGTCTGAGCCTTACTCCTGTGAGCCTCATAGTCTCCCCACCTCCTTGGGCTACTGGTTCCCCAGCTAGGGAAGGGATCAAACATCACGTCCCAGTTCAGGCAGTAAAGTTCTGTGAAAGATTTGTGTGGTCACGTTCTCCCTTTGTTTTGCATTCATTGTTGTTGTTGTTTGTTGTTTTACCTTTAAGCCAGTGATTAAGCCAGTTTTACCTTTAAGCTTTAAAAATGTTATGCAGATAACTTTATAACAACACAATGAGAGGAAAAATCCAAATCATTTCATAAAATTAACTCTTCACTTTTCAGTGTTCCCTTTTGTCCTAACACATAGTCTAACACATAACAGATTACATAGTTGCTACCAACGACCACCATGATGTTGCCTCCCCATATCATATCTCTTGACTTGTGTATGCATCTGTCTGCCTCAGCGTCTCTCTCTGAAGGTGTTTCCTGTCAAACTCAGCATATTCAAAATGGAGCTCATTATCATTTTCCATTAAACTTGTTCTTTCTTCTCACCCTACTCACCCAAGCTGGACACCTGAAAGTCAGCCTTAACTCTTTACTGTGTCCTGCCCTTCTGTATCCAGTCATTCTGTTGATTGACTTTACTGCCTTTTTAACATTATTCAAATATACTGTCCTCCACTTTCCCACAACCTCAGTTTTATCCTTCATCAGTTCTTGCCTAGATTATTTCAGAAACATCCTATTAATCTCCATCTCATTCCCCTCTGATCCATTATCCATTCTGCTGCTAGAATGATTATTTTATTGTATTTTTGAATCAAATTTTGAGGTGTAGTTTACATATCATAACTTATTTTAATCCCACTCATTTTAAGCCTACAGTTTGAGTTTTGACAAATATAAAGAACAAAATTTCCAGCACCCCCAAAAAGTTCTCTAGCGCTACTCTGTACCTTACACTTCACCTTAGGCAGCACTGATGGGACTTCTGGCCAAAATGGACAATGAAAAACATAAATCTCACCATGTTGCGTGCACCCTGGCTTTAGAATGCTCCCGTATTCACCATTGCTTTCATAATAAAATCCGAAGTCTTTGGCATGACCTTTTGTTTTTCCTGAGCTGGCTTGACCTCTGTTTACCATTACTTGTTCTTCCACTCCCTTCCACTCTGCTTTCCTTCCACGTGGAGCTTCTTAGAACTGTGCTAGTGTGCCAGGCTCTTAACTTCTCCATGCTTTTGCATGTACATATTGTGCTCTAAACCTGGAGTTTCTTTTCTTTCTCTTATCCCCTTCTCCAACTAGTTAATTCTTGTTTACTTTTTAGAACTCAGCTCTGTATCTTCTCTTCCCCTTGTGTAAGATGGTTGCCTTCACATGTACCCCTGTAACATCTTGTACCAGCCTCTGCTGTAGCCATTATCCTATTGTATTTTGTCTGTTATCTTGTCTTCTTTCCTTCTAAACAGAGCTCATAATAATAGGAACTATGTCTTTTAACTTTGTATCTCTTAGCAAATAGTTGAAGCTCTAGAATATATAGTTCCACATTTCTGCCTTATTCATTTAACAAATTGTAAACATTTTTCCATATTCCTACATACCTTATTACTTTTGATGCATAATTTTTTAAAACTATTCCACTTCTGTTAGACATTTGTTTCTAATCTTTCAGTCTTATTATTAATAGAACTTTAATGAATGTTTTTGTATCAAGTACTTATTCTAGATAATTTCTTTTACAAAAATTTTTTTGTTTATTTAAATCCTTAAAGTGGGGTATTTCAGTTGCAGAATAAGGACATTTTTAATGATTCCTGGAATATAGCCAATGGCTCTCTAAAATAATTGTATAAAGGGGCTCCTGGGTAGCTCAGTTGGTTAAGCATCTGATTTCGGCTCAGGTCATGATTTTGCAGTCTGTGAGTTTGAGCCTGCATTGGACTCTGTGCTGACAGCTCAGAGCCTGTACCCTGCTTCAGATTCTGTGTGTCCCTCTCTCTCTGCCCCTCTCCTATTCACACTCTGTCTCTTTCTCTCTCTCAAAAATAAACATTTAAAAAATTTTAATAGTTGCATAAAATGTGTACAAGAGCCTTGCAAGCACCAGCTACTTAATATTTTTGTTAGATTTAGTAGCTTTAATAAAATGTTTTAATATGCATTTTTGGTAGTGAACATGAGTATTTTTCCATATTAATTATATTTCTTCTTATAAAAATTCTATTTTTGTCCTTTACTCATTTGTCTGTTTGACTCTTAAGGTTTTTCTTACCGATTTATATTATTCTTTTTTTTTTTTTTTAATTTTTTTTTAATGTTTTTATTTATTTCTAGGAGAGAGAGAGAGAGAGACAGCATGAGCAGGGGAGGGTCAGAGAGAGAGGGAGTCACAGACTGAAACAGGCTCCAGACTCTGAGCTGGCAGTCAGCACAGAGCCCGATGCGGGGCTCGAACCCACGAACCGCGAGATCATGACCTAAGCAAAAGTCGGACGCTTAACCGACTAAGCCACCCAGGCGCCCCTATATTATTTTTTTTTTTAAGTTTATTTATTTTGAGAGAGAAGGAGAGAGCACTTGCACGAATGGGGGAGGGGCAGAGAAAAAGGAGAGAAAGGACCCCAGGCAGGCTCTGCACTATCAGCGGGGAGCCGGACGCAGGGCTCAATCCCAGGACTGTGAGATAATGACCTGAACCGATATCAAGAATCAGATGGCCAACTGACTGACCACCCAGGCACCCCGTTCTTAAATATACTATAGATAATAATCCTTTCTCATATAAATACCGTAGGGGGGTGTTTTTTATTTTATTTTATTTTTTTAACAAATCTGTCTATTGCTTTCACTGTGTAGTGAAGAAAACACTTTGTGTTTTATTAATAGACATAATCCCAAGAGTTGTTAAGATATTTGGAACAGGTCTGGATAGCTGATGCTGTGTGTCTGGTGCTGATGTTGTGTGTTGGTACTAGAGTTGCCACAAACTACTCTTGACAACCAGACAACAGAATTTTTCATGGAGATTTTTGTTTTTAATTAATGCCAGGGTTTTCCCCTACAGAAATTCAGTAGATGTGAGATGGGCCTGGGACATTTATATCTCAAGTGGTTAGCACCCTACTTTTTCAGGAAGGAGAAAAAAGAAAGGGTGGTACATGCTGGGGGGGTGATAGTGTTGAGGACAATTTTTTTTAAGGGGGTATTTTGTTTATTTATTTGTACTTAATCCTATAAACCAATTAGCCAAACTGATACTATTACCATGATACATTAAAATACAAAACATCTTTCTACAAATACTGGAATAATGAAGAAAATTAGGAGTTGTAGTAAAACAGCACAGAGGGCAGAGGAAACCAATGAGGCACATTATAGCTGACCCTTCACCGTAATAGTTGAGGTTATTGATAAGTAAGACCTCACAAACTCAGAAAATACAAGTAATCCTTCATCACATATCTTTGTATTTTTACTTCCTATTCTTGAAGTTAGATTCTAGAACCTAAAGATATCCAAATTAGTATTCTATCTAGTTATCTATAGCCAGAAACATCTTTTATCATATTGTCCATAGCAGCCAATGCTACTGAAAACTCTTCGATTAGACTCCAATCAAATCTCCTCAACTGAAACAATAAGCATAATAAGAAACAATATCAAGGCAGAGACCCAGGACCCTAAAAGACAAATCCTAAGAGGAAGTAATACAGCCCCTGCCCAAATTGAGATCGAATACTATACTCATCATGTCACACATCTTCAGGCTGTGTGTTCACAGAGTACTTTGGGAATAAGCCCATTATTTGCTGGGTACTAAAAAGCTTAGCAGTTTGCTGTATTACACTGTGGCTTTCCCTCGCAGTTTCTAAGATAGACTCCAGGCCACTGACAGAATTTTGCTGGAACTGGGTCTGGGATTGCAGGGACTCCCCTCCACGGTTATGGAGTTCCAGGCTTGGGGGCACCAGATCTGACTCTTTCAGGAATGGTTGTTCCAAGACTGGCTGTTCCAGGTCTGGTTCCATCTTGGAAGTCTTCCAGAAGTGTTCATCAGGTATCCCCGATGATAGGAATAGAACCCTGGATATTCTGTAGTTGCTGAGCTGTTACGAGTCATACTGTTGCTGTTCTTTGGTCAGTGGTTTTTCTGCCACCTCTTACGTTTCATTCTCTGGTTCTGGGACTAGGTCTTAACCTGCTTGTAGCTAAGATTCAGAATGTTGGAAAGTTCTTGTATCTGCTGGAGACTGAGGTATTTCTGTCTCTGAAATCTGTCATTGAGTACATATAGCTGGGCCCGAAAGAACACAGTTCTGATCTTCTGTTTCTTACACTGGGCCGTATCTTCCTTCTCCGCTGTGCTCTCCTCTTCAAAAGTGGGTAGTGGTTTTACTCTGGGACTGGTGGAATAATCAGAGCTGTTCTGAATAAGCAGACCAAGAAGAGGAGAGAGGGTCTCCAGGTAGGGTGTCTCAGCAGATGACATGCAAGGAAGCATACTTTTCTTCAGGCCCATCAATCTCAGGCAATGGAGAAGAGTCCCTAGAATTGGGTTCTTCAGGGCAAGGCAGGCATTGGTCCTGAGCTGGATCCACACTCATGTTGCTGAACTGAGAGTAGGGGGAAAAAAACAGAGAGAGATTACAAGAAAGGCCCAGGTTTATGTATCTTGGGGGAAGAGCTTAGAGAAATATGAAGATCTCCAGAGGTAAACATATCAGAAGGTGGGATGAAGTAGGTCACCACCGCAGTAGCAGGAGCCAGCCAGCCCAATCTAGCAAAAGGTCAAGGACACTTTTTTTCTCTTTTCTGAATAACCTAATTGAAATATAATTTACATACCATATAACTTGCCAATTTTAAGAGATTTTTAGTAAATTTACTGAGCTGTGTGACCATCACTTATTTCCCTAATGACTAATGATGTTGAGGATCTTTTCAAGTGCTTATGGGCCATTCATGTATCTTCTTTGGAGAAACGTCCAGATTTTTTGCTGATTTTTTTCTATTATTTGTCTTATTAAATTATAATTTATCATATTTTAAACATAGGATTTGCATATTTCTATCCAATGGAGTATCTTATTGTATTGTCTTGTATTTTTTTTTAATTTATTTATTTTGAGAGAGATAGAAGCTGTGCTAGTGGGAAAGGGGCAGAGAGAGCCTGCCCAAGCAGGCTCGGCACAGTCAGTGCAGAACCCAATGTGGAACTCACAAACTGCAGGATCATGACCTGGGCCAAAGTCAGACACTTGACTGACTGCAGGCAACCCTCCAGTGGTGTATTTTTGAACACAAAAAGTTTTTAAAAAGAAAACACCTTTTTCTTTTATGGACCGAAAATCAGATTTTAATTTCTACCGATGTGTGAAAACATGATGGTACGCACATCCACTAAACCATTTACTCTGGTCTCCAGCCTCCAGGGTCCTATAGACCACCCCCTCCTATGGGCAAACCACCAGGAACAATTGTAAGACCCTCTGCTCCTCCAGCAAGATCGTCTGTTCCTGTGACCAGGCCGCCTATCCCGATACCGCCGCCACCGCCGCCGCCGCCTCCTCCTCCCCCTCCTCCTCCCGTAATAAAGCCACAGTCGTCAGCGGTGGAACAGGAACGCTGGGATGAAGATTCTTTCTATGGCCTCTGGGATACAAATGATGAACAAGGACTGAATTCAGAATTTAAACCAGAACCTGGAACAATCCCAGCTGCTCCTGTGTTACCACCCCCACATGTTCACCCTTCCATTCCCCCTCCTGGCCCAATGCCTATGGGTATGCCACCGATGTCCAAACCACCACCAGTGCAGCAGACTGTTGATTATGGCCATGGCCGAGGTGAGTAATGATGACAGCTTTGTATTTGGAATTCTCAGGAAATTGTTAGCTTCAGCTTTGTCTTCTTTAAGCTTCATTCTTACAGTGTTTTATCCCTGATTTGGTTCACCAGATATGTCCACTAATAAAGTTGAACAGATACCCTATGGAGAAAGAATAACTTTGCGCCCAGATCCACTACCTGAAAGACCAACTTTTGAGACAGGTAGGAGTCCCAGAGAGATCAGTAATTTTAAACATTTTAGGACCTAATTATCATGTGATTTTGATAAGGTTGTCTGGGCCTCCCTTTAATATAGCTGAAAGATTCATAGTTGAATTTAGGACAGTAATTTATACTAGTTCTTAAGTTAGATTTGCACTTTTCTACTTTATTTCAGAAAAGGGATATAGCTCTCACTTTGTACTGATTATCTTTGTAGAACATGCAGGTCAGCGTGATCGTTATGATAGAGATAGAGACCGTGAGCCTTATTTTGATCGTCAAAGTAATGTCATGGCAGATCATCGAGATTTCAAAAGGGATCGGGAGACACACAGAGACCGAGAGCGGGATCGTGGTGTTATCGACTATGACCGGGACCGATTTGATAGAGAACGCCGACCTCGAGATGATAGGTATGTGTTATGAAAAATACCCTTTTGTCGGGTGTACAAATAACCATAGACTTAAGTTCAGCAAAAGTCATTGTATCTAAGGGAAATTCAGTAAATGATGTATACTTCTCATACATGTTTGTGTAATTTGAAGAGGACAAAGCAGTTCCAGACCAAACTGCAGGAAACTAGATGCTTGAGTTTTGTGAGCTTGAATTCCAGAGAATTAAATGGGAGATGGAGATAGCCTGTAAGGAAAGGAAATAGTATTGTCAGTAAAGGTGCAGTCATTACTTCGTTAGTAGGCAAACAGTGTGTTTTTGCAGTTCATGAGCCCTTTATATGTGTGTGTGCAAGGCAGATCTAAATGGAAAAGTGGAGCACCTGCGTGGCTCAGTTGGATAAGCGTCTTGATTTCAGCCCAGGTCATGATCTCACAGTAGTGAGATCACACTGCATGTTGCTCCCCCCACCCCCACCCCCACACTGGGCATAAAGCCTGCTTAAGATTCTCTCTCTCCCTCTCTCTCTCTGCCTCTCTCCCTCTCTCTCTCTGCCCCTCCCCCCTCAAAAAAATAAAAGTAAAAGTAAAATAACAATAAAAATATTGACTACATGTAGTAACTACCCATGGAGAAAATTGGGCAGATAGTGGTATTGCATTGTAATACAGAGACCTCCAATTGTTTTTTACTTTCTAAAGTACTTCCTTTAACAACTCTAGGAATCAGTCATATCGAGACAAAAAAGACCATTCCTCATCCAGAAGAGGGGGATTTGATAGGCCATCCTATGACCGGAAGTCTGACCGACCAGCCTATGAAGGACCATCCATGTTTGGAGGTAGAACAGTGCCTTATTAACTATGAGGATGTTGAGAATGCAAACACCCTGGAGATGTTTCCCATTGTAGCTATGGATTTAAACTTTCAGAATAAAATGAACGCATAGATTTTTCAGAGATGGGAGCATTTTCATCAAAAATACCAATGTAATTAATGAAAAAATTAATTATTCTTTGGTATTATTATAAAAGAAATTTTGGAAAATAGAAACAAAATCAGTTATAATCCCACCACCTTGCATACCACAACTATAATTTTGTATGTTTCTTCTCATTCTCTTTTCACGTACATATTAATGAAGTTGGAATCAGAGTGTAAATATAATTTCTTTATCATGTTTATTCTCAGTGATATGTAACACATACATCTTTCTATGTGTAAACCTATTATAATAATGGTTCTATGATATTCCATTGAGTGGATAAAATAGAAACTCTTATTGGACATTCAGGTTGCTTTTAGTTTTTCACTGCTGTACACTTAAACTAGAAATGCATACCTATTTATAAGAACAAGCTTTCCTAAGCAGGTAACTCTTGTTCTTAAAACTGCAAAGCCAGGGGGCGCCTGGGTGTAAGCTTAGTCGGTTAAGCATCCGACTTTCGCTTAGGTCATGATCTCGCAGTTCGTGGGTTCGAGCCCCGCGTCGGGCTCTGTGCTGACTGCCAGCTCAGAGCCTGGAGCCTGTTTCAGTCTGTGACTCCCTCTCTCTCTGACCCTCCCCTGCTCACACTGTCTCTCTCTCTCTCTCTCCTAGAAATTAAAAAAAAAAAACAAAAAAATTAAAAACAAAAAACTGCAAAGCCAGAAGTTATAGACTAACTATAAGTCATACTTGGGACTACCCAGCAAAGTGTGTATTATTTTTATACGCCCTGTTGCTTAACTTTTTCCCTAAATTTAATACAAGCAAAGATGAAATCAGTATTTTTCAGAACATTCCATTTGCCCAAAATCATATACTTAAATCTTTTCATTTTCTTGATTTCAAGAAATGTAGATTTATATTACTTTAAACTTTCTCTGGAGTGGCCCCCATATCATCATGAAGTATATTACCTTAGGGTGAGTGAAGAGAGTTAAAATTTTAAATAATTACTATATAAACAGTAATTTTGTTCAATTGCTGGAACCCTAGGAGAACGAAGAACTTACCCAGAGGAGCGAATGCCACTGCCAGCTCCTTCACTAAGCCACCAGCCACCTCCAGCTCCACGGGTTGAGAAGAAACCCGAATCTAAGAATGTGGATGATATTTTGAAACCACCTGGTCGAGAGAGCAGACCTGAGAGAGTAAGTCCTATGTAGTCAACTAGCTTTCTTGCAAATCAAAAGCTATCGGGAGATCTTTTTAATACCCTGAACAGAATTTTTCTACTTTACTGTGACATGGTAATAATATCAGATTCAAGGCATGTTATCATCTCCAAATCATCATATAAATTCATAAACTGCCTACCCTATAGAATTTAAGAAATTAGAACTTAATTGCTTGGCAAAAACAGATGTTGAAAATTTTAGAAAACAATTCGTAAGAACTTCATTAATTGCATTTTGAAGAGGGGAGGGAAAGTGGATTTGGTTTTATGGTGTGTGGAACAAAAAGAGGGAGAATTAGGAGACTTGATTTATTTGGGCTTATTTTCCTTGTGACCTCCAAATATATATGTTCTTTTTTTGTTTTGTTTTTGTTTTAATTTTGATTCCAGTTAGTTTAACAGTGTTACATTAGTTTCAGGTGTACAAGATCGTGATTCAACATTCAGCAATTCCATGCATCACCCAGTGCTCATCATAACAAGTGCACTCCTTAATCCCCATCACCTATTTAACCTACCCCCACCACTCCTCCCCCCCCCACCCCCCAGCTGCTTTCCTCTCTGGTAACCATTAGTTTGTTCTCTATACATAAGAGCCTGTTTCTTGATTTCTCTCTCTCTCTCTCTCTCTCTTTTTTCCCTTTGCTCAGTTGTTTTCTTAAATTCCACATATGAATGAAATCATAAGGTGTTTGTCTTTCTCTGACTTATTTCACTTAGCATTATACTCTCTTGCTCCAATCATGTCATTGTAAATGGCAGATTTCATTCTTTTTTTATAGTTAAATAATACTCCAATATATATATACCATATCTTATTTGTACAATATATGATATATATTATATATATCAAATCTTATTTGCATATATAAAAATAAGTATAAATATGTATATATAAATAAATATACTAAATTATTATATATACTTATATATATACCACATCTTATTTATGCATTCATCTGTTGATGGATACTTGGGCTGCTTCCATATCTTGGCTATTGTAAATAATACTGCTATAAACATAGGAGTCCATGTATCTCTTTGAATTCATATTTTTGTAATTTTTGGGTAAATACCAGTAGTGTAATTGCTAGATCGTAGGGTAGTTCTGTTTTTAACTTTCTGAGGAACCTCCATACGATTTTCCACAGTGGCTACACCAGTTTGCATTTGCACCAACAGTGTACAAATGTTCCTTTTGCTCCACATTCTTGCCAACACCTGTTGATTCTTGTGTTGTTGATTTTAACCATTCTGACAGGTGTCAGATGTATACGTTCTTAAATTTATATAAGAATAATTAGATTCTGTCTCAGTAAACTGGTACTAGTGATTTCCATCAGATATTTTGACTACACGTGACTACGTAAATCACTGTTGTAAAGTCTATTTCATCTAGCTATTAGTATAACTACTCCAGCTTTCCTGTGGTTACTTGTTTGTATGATTTCTCTTTTTGCATCCTTTCACTTTCAGTCTATTTGTCTTTGAATCTAAAGTGTGTCTCCTTTAGGGAGGTGGGGGGGGATGGGCTAAATGGGTGATGGGTATTAAGGAGGGGACTGGTTATGAACAGCACTGGTTATGATGAATCACTGAATTCTACTCCAAAAACCAGTCTTACACTATATGTTAACTAACTAGAACTTAAATAAAAATTTGAAAATACAAAATAAAGTATGTCTCCTTTAGAAACCACAACATATAATTGAATTATGTTTCTTAAGGCAGTCTGACAATTTCTGCCTTTAATTGCATTGTTTAATCCATTCACATTTTATTGTTACTGATATAGTTAGCTTAATTCCATTTTTGAGTTATTCAATTCTATAGAGCTAAAACTGACTTTTGTACTGTAAAAAAAATTTTTTTTATGTTTATTTATTCCTGAGAGAGGCAGAGAGAGTGTGAGTGAGGCAGGGGCAGAGAGAGAGGGAGAAACAGAATCTGAAGCAGACTCCAGGCTCTGAGCTGTAAACACAGAGCCCGATGGGGGGCTCGAACTCACGAATTGTGAGATCATGACCTGATCCAAAGTCAGACACTTAACCGATACAGCCACCCAGGCACCCCTGACTTTTGTATATTGATCTTATATCATGCAATGTTGCTAAACTCTTTTATTCTAATTAATTCTTAGTGGATTCCCTAGGATTTTTTTATATACAAGGTTAGGTCATCTGCAGATAGAGAAGGTTTAACTCCTTTTATAATCTGAATGCTTTTTTTTTAAATTGCCTCATTGTCGGGCTAGAACCTCCAGTACAGTGTTGAATGAATGTGGTGAGAGTGGACATCTTTGTTTATTCTGGATCTTAGAAAACTTTCAGTATTTCACCATTAAGTATGATGTTAGCTATGGGTTTTCAGTAGACCCCTTTATCAGATTGAAGAGATTCCCTTCCCTTCCTAGTTTGTTGAATGTTTTTTTCACCATGAAATAATGTTGAATTTTGTTGAGTGCTTTCCCTGCATTAGTTGAGATTTTTGTGATTTTTTCCTTTTTAATGTGTGTGATTTTATTCTTTTATATGTAATTTTTGCTTTTTTTTATTCTATTGATAATGATATATTGATTACAGTAATTGGCTTTTGGATGTTAATTTACATCCCTGGGATAAATCCCATTTAGTCATGGTGTATAATTCTTTTTATATGTTGCTGGATTCTCTTTGCCAGTATTTTGTTAGGGATTTTTGCATCCATATTCATAAGAGATATCTATAGTTTTCTAGTGATGTTTTGTCTGCTTTTGGCATCAGGGTATCTGCTTGATTTGAAATGCTGGTCTCACAAAATGAGTAGGGAGTTCCTTCCTCTTCTATTTTTTGGAAGAGTTTATAAAGAGTTCTTTAAATGTTTGTTGGAATTCAGTGATGTAGGCATCTGGGCCTCTGAGCTTTTCTTTGTAGGTAGTTTTTTGATTACTAAATCAGTCTCTTCACTTGTCACAGGTCTATTCAGATTGTCTGTTTTTTCTGGGGGCAATTCCAGTTGTCTTTCTAGGGATTTGCCTATTTCACCTAAGGTATCTAATTTGTTGGTATACAACTGTTCATAGTATTCTTTATAGCCATTTTTTATTTCTATAAACTTGGTAATCATGTCACTCCTTCATTTCTGATTCTTTTTTTTTTAGGCTGTCTAGCTAAAGGTTTATTAATTATGATGATCTTTTCAAAGAACTAGCTTTTGGTTCCATTGATTCTTCTTTTTTGTTTTTCAGTTCTGTATTTTATTGACTTCTGCTCTATTATTTCCTTCTTTCTGCCTATTGTAGTTTAATTTATTATTTTTCTAGTATCTGAAGGTGGAAGGTTAGGTTCTTGATTTAAGATCTTTCTTCTTATTAATATAGGCATTTATAGCTATCAACTTCCTTATATGCACTGCTTTAGCTGCATCCCATAAGTTTTGGTATTTTTATTTATCTCAAAGAATTCTCTGATTTTTAAATTTCTTCTTTGACCTGTTGGTTATTTAGGAGTATGGTGTTTAATTTCTACATAGTTCTGAATTTCTCAAATTTTTTCTTACTATTCATTTCTAATTCAATTCCATGTGGTCAGAGACATACTTTGTATTATTTCTTTCCTTTCAGATTTGTTAAGGTTTGCTTCGTGGACTGTCACATGGTGTATCCTGGAGAATGATAGGTCACTTAACTATAAGATCTCATTGTAAAAAAATCTGAGTGATTATTTTGGTTTTTCATTGTGTTTCAGATTGTTGTTATAATGAGAGGACTGCCTGGCAGTGGAAAGACACATGTTGCAAAGCTTATTCGAGTGAGTATGGGAAAGCCAAAGAATTGGTTGCCTTTAGCCACTTTCCTTCATGCCATCGGCATGATATCAATTCAGGTATTTCCCAGTTGATCCATTTTTGTTGGCCCATATGGGAGATGCTATCCCATAAAAGTTTTGATCTGCTTCGACAAGTATTTTTGCCTTCACTTGATTTGAAACCACCAGATTGCATATTATTTAGCCATGAGAAAGAACTTCGGTGTGAACATTCATTAATATATTCTATAAATTCTCTTTAACTCTCGTGACTGTATGATTCTTAGGATAAAGAGGTAGAATTTGGAGGACCTGCACCCAGAGTCCTAAGCTTGGATGATTACTTCATCACTGAAGTGGAAAAAGAAGAAAAAGACCCAGATTCTGGAAAGAAAGTGAAGAAGAAGGTATGGCATATTCCTCTCAGATTACATATCTATTCTTTAACAGTATTGAAAGGAAAACATGTTCAGAGAGTAATGTGGCTTTGTTTTTTAATGTTTATTTCTTTGTGGTGGGAGAAGGGGATGGCGGGGGGGGGGTCAGAGAGAGAGAGGGAGACACAGAATCCGAAGCAGGCTCCAGGCTCCGAGCTGTCAGCACAGAGCCCGACATGGGGCTCGAACTCATGAACCACAAAATCATGACCTGAGCTGAAGTCAGATGCTCCAGTGACTGAGCCATGCAGGTGTCCCAGTAATGTGGCTTTTTTGAAGACAAAGAAAGACTTCTCTTTTTTGAACACAAATTTTAATACGTAGGTGAAAGGAAAGACCACAAAGTTATCTCTATCTTGGTGCTAACCAGGGAAGAGGTTTAGGAAGGTTGTCTTTGCTAACTCCATATATCTTCTGGGGTGTCTTAGGTAATGGAATATGAATATGAAGCTGAGATGGAGGAGACCTACCGCACCAGCATGTTCAAAACTTTCAAAAAGACTCTGGATGATGGCTTTTTCCCCTTTATCATCCTGGATGCCATCAACGACAGAGTTAGACATTTTGACCAGTTTTGGAGTGCAGCAAAAACCAAGGGATTTGAGGTAAAAGAACTTTAGAGCACTTTGTGTTATCATGTACATGCTACATTTGTTTGCTTAGTCACTATTCATTCTTTCTTAGGTATATTTGGCTGAAATGAGTGCAGATAACCAGACCTGTGGCAAAAGAAATATTCACGGAAGAAAGCTGAAAGAAATAAATAAGGTGATTTTTGGAAGCATAGGAGGTGTTGTATTCTAAACTTCCTTTGTTTGTGTGATCACTGTTGTCTGGAAATAATTGTTTATCCCCTTTTCTTTCAGAAAATCTTTTCTACCTTCTTTAGTAAATGTTTCTTATCCTTTGTATCTAAGTGAAAGAGGTGTGGCCTACCGCTTCCTGGAACTAGCCTGTTAGACTTCACAGTATTAGTTAAATTTGTCTTAGATGCTCACTTGGTCTTTCTTTGAGTAGTTTCCCAGGATAACTTGACCTCCTGAATCTCTCAATAGATGGCTGACCACTGGGAAACTGCACCTCGTCATATGATGCGTCTGGACATTCGTTCACTGCTACAAGATGCTGCTATCGAAGAGGTGAGTGTCCTTTGCCTCGAAAGCAGTGCAAAAGGGACCTCTTTTGCACCTGATTGATTTTGAAAAAATTTTAAACTACAGAAAAGTCACATGAGTAGTATAAGAACACCTATACAACATTCATTGAGATTTACTGACTGTTAATATTTTGCCACATTTTTCTCTATACAGATAGATATGTCTTCTTACTACTACTAGTACCACTGTTATTGTAGAACTATTTAAGAATTAAATTGTAAACCTCATAACCTTTAACCTCTCACCCCTAAATACATTATTTGAGTAGGTATCTTCCGAGAACAAGGGCATTCTCTTAACAGAACTGGAAGTCTCAATTATCAAATTCAGGAAATTTAATACTGATAAAGTACTATATTAAGTAATACAAATTCCTGAATTATCTCAAATATAGTCCCGTGTTCACATTTCACCAGATGTTCCCATAATGTGCTTTAGAGTAATTTTTAAAGATCTAGGACCTGGTCCTTTAACATAAAAAATACTTTCTCAGCCATGTCATTGTCAGGAAAAAACAAAGAATTTTTGTAGCTATGTATAGGCCAGTTGTTTTGTAGAATGCTCCTCAATTGGGTTTTGTCTGGGTGTTTCAACATGATTAGTTTTAAGTTCAACATTACCAGGAATGCTACATAAAATGATGCGGGATCCTCAGTGCATCATATTAAAAGCCATATGATGTCATTTTATTTCATTCCTGGTGATGGAAATGTTGATCACTTGGTTGAGGTGGTACCCATCAAATTTTTCTGCCTTTGTCTCTTTGTAATAATCTGTAGGGAGATACTTTGTTAATATCCTGTTCCTCAACAGATTTTTCACTCATTGATAATTTTTGCCTAAGTCAGTTATTAACTCACTAGAAGTAAATCTTTATCATGGAAGAAAAGAGAGTTTTTCTTTTTAATCAGTTGTGTACTTCTCTTTGGTTTGACAACCTGTGGGTGAGAGTTTTCTATATTTAATGTATTGTATTTTTATGTGTTTTGTCTCCCAAAGTCATTCCTCAACCCATTTCCTCTGGTCTCTGCCCCAGCTATTCATTCTCCAGAGACTTTCTCACCAAACATTTCCATGACAATAGATAATTCTCACTTCTGTTTCTTAATTTTACAGCCATATATGACTTAGTTGATCCATGTCCACCTTCTTTACAACATTTTTCTTTTGGCTACTGTGAGTCCACCTTCTCCCAGTTTTCCTTCTGCCTCTCTGTCCATCCCTTTCAGTCTCCTTTGCTGGCTTTTCTTGCTACTCAGCCCTTAAATGTTGGTGTTCCTTAGTGCTCTGTCTGAGGCTCTTAGCATTCTGCACATTTGATACAGATAATCTTTCTGGTAGCTCGGATTGCCACACATGTGCCCTTGATATTAAATTGTCAAGACTGGAATGAGTTTTAGCAGTATCTTAACAATAATTAAATCTTAGTAGAAGGGTTTTGGGTGATTTTTATAATTGTGCCATTATTTTCCAAATTCTCTACCAAAAAACATATATTACTTTAGTGCATCTCAAATGCAGCCTATCCAGTAAGTAAATTATACAAACCTGTTCCTCTTCTGGTATTCACTTAGTAATTAGACCCACCAATCACTTGGTTGCTGAAACCTTGACTCTTAGTACCTATGTTACCTTTTGCTCTTTATTCTGTTATACCAACTTTCAACCTTATCCCTCCACCATGTAGCCAGGCTCCAAGTTCTGTCAAGTTTACCTTATAAACACTTTTCTAATCCATCTCCTCTCTGTTAGCATTGCTTCCATTCTGGGCCAAGCTAATGTCATCATACTTTTCACTATGTCCTCTTTTAGATTTTGAAATTTGAATCATACACTGGTTTTACTTGATTGGAAACATACCTGATAAAAGTTTAAAAAGGAATCCTAGTAACCCATAGGCATTGAAAAGAGGTAATCATCAATTTAGAGTAGATTATTATTCTCAAGTTCATAGGGAATTATAACAATGGATTGCCCAAGAAAATGAAAGGCAGGAATATCATTCTGTCTTTTATAGTTCTATTTCATAGTTTAGGATTTAAACTTCCTTCGGATGTAACAGTGAGTCTGTGCTGTCTTACTCCGTGCAACTGTGCTTGTTTCAGATCTCAGTGGGGAACTCGACATTTTCCTAAATGTTAACTTGTTATTTTTTATTGGGATGGTGTAGGTAGAGATGGAAGATTTTGATGCAAATATTGAAGAACAGAAGGAAGAAAAGAAAGATGCAGAGGAAGAGGAAAGCGAACTGGTAGGAGACAGACCAACCACTTTGAACAAAGTGTCTCTATTAAAGTCCTTAAGGGTTTAATATCAGATCTGTGATCAGATTCATGCTGTTGATATGCACCTTAATGGTCAGAGTTTCATAATCATCTTTAAGGAGATTTTTGGATACTTTCTATTTTTCCCCTGACCAAAAGAACCCTCTACTGTGCTGCTATATGAAAATTTTAAGAATGCTAAGAAACTTACCCTTCCAGTCACTTGTCTATGTGTGGGTGGCTGTAGGGGAGTATACTTTTCAAGAATATCAATTACATATGAAAGGGCATTCTCACATTCCAGCAGATATGTGGTACAGCCAACCCACCATATGCATAATTGTCTCGTCTTTGCTACAAGATTTCAAAACTGAGTTTCTGTCAACTGAGGCAGAAGATCTTCTAGAATGAGGAGGCAGAGGGTTGCCACTGACTGCTGGATTTGTTCTTCTGCATTTTATCCTATTAAGTGATGGGGACAATGATTTGACTGTGTAGGCAATGCATTTAGAGGCTTCGTAGTGTGAGTTCAAAGTTCCCGTGTACCTACTGTAAATGCTTATGATCACACCTCTGTAGAGATGTTTGCCTTACCCTGTCATTGAAAAATACGCGACCTGTAGAGTTATGTTACTTTTCGGTGTTTGCTAATGAGACACAGAGATTAGCAATGCCTTGAAATAGTGTTGCTTTTTAAATTCAAAACATTATTTGATTTATTTAATACTTCAGCCCTTGCTAAAGCTGCTTCTCATATTCTTCTGAAAATGTACAAAGCGAGAACCCTGATTCCCCTAGAGAAAACAGAATCTCTAAGAAGTGGTCCCATGAAACCCATGTGTGATATAGAGGACTCTGAGAAGAAACTGTGTGTACATAGATATGGTGTCAACCTCTACATTCCAAGATTTCATATGCGGATTAAAAAATAAGCTTTAAAGATAATGGCATTTGAGTCTCAGTATGTTTTTTTTTTCTTTAAACAGAGTATTTTTCTTAATTAGGTTGTTTTTGACATATATGATCTAAAATTTAGTCAGGAAGTTCATTTAAAGGTCCACGCTGTTCTGGAATATGGCTAATGACCTGTTAGCTCCTTGCAGCGTGTGTACTAGAAAGTGATCATGTGAGAATTCTATAATGTTAGTTTTCTGAAGCTCCGTCTTCCTTTTGTGGAGATTTCAGTTCAGGATGTGGTTCATAACATCTGATTGGTGTAGGTATAGGTCAAAGCTTGGAACTTTTCATTGAATGTACTAATTATTTTGAAAAGCAAAACATGCTGTAATACTCTATTTTTACACCAGAAACATGGCAAAGAACCCTTGAAACTCTACCCTGCTGGACTGTCCCTTTTATTTCCAAACGGCCTAACATTTCAAGCAGTGAGAAGATGATACAGTTTTAAGGAAGAACAGGGTGGTTCCAGCAGAAGGAAATTAATATACTCATTTTGTTTATCTTTATGTTATAAAACTTCTCTTAACCCATTCAAAAATGCAGAATCCAGATCTTCTACTATTGGGTTCTATTCCAGCAGTAAAAGATTCTTGGAGATTTTAACCAAAGGGTTAAGAGCAAGTCTCACGTCATTCAGACCATTTTCAAGGAATTCTCAATAAACTTGGCATTCTCTACTCTGTGCTGATCAATGCAACTGGGTAAAATCTAAACTTTTCTTGGTTAAGAGAATCCTTTTTGGGGATCATTGGTATCATATTTTTCCTTCCTTAGTGCTTTAGCAAACCTAGTAGATATGATTCAGAGTTTATAAATCTATTATTCTAGCGATGCTTAGAGTTTTCAGATGATTTTTGAGCTATCACTTGTACAGATTTCATCAGTACTTTTAGCACCGTCACTTCAGCATAGCTTTGTCTTGGTTTGTTCTAGAAATGTATTTGGGAAAGAGGGTATGACATATAACCTGAAGTACTACCTAATAAGTTGAAAGTGAATTTTTAGTTTGGCATAAACACTAGAGATGTACAAAACCTGTAGGTTTCCTAGAAGGATTCTGATGTTCCAGTGCTCTTACACAGCAGTTATTGTCATGAAACGTTCGATACACTTTCCACCTTACCTTTGTGTCAGTCTGTTCCATGACCTTGAATATTCCCAATGGTAGAAAGATCTATTAATTGTCAAAAGAAGATTCTGACACCTTTGATGAATCTGTTCTATTTAGTAAGTCCTAATACTGAAGTTCTGTATGTTAGGGTCTAATCAAGAACAGGGTCCAAATGAAGGAAAAGAGGAATCATCACCATACACGTGCTAGTGAATAAATAAAAAGGATTACTACATAATTAAATAGGGACATTGGAAAATTTGAAAATCTTATGGGACTTTGTTTGAAATAAAGCACCCAGTTATTTTATTAAATAAGATGTAAATTGCTTGTGGAGATTTCTGGTTTTTCGTACAATAGGAAAATATCATTTTAAAAGACATTGAAAATAATTATCTGGGTTCCAACTGATACAGAAGAAATGCTCTCACACTGATTCAGTGACACCAGCCTTTGTAAGATCTAACTGGTAAATGGGTTGAGTCATTTTTAAATGAAGTTGGAACGTCATAGTTGTGTTCAGTGATACCATTGTTTTCTTCTTTCTTTTGAGTACTTTAAAGTTACACCGAAATATAAAGTAGCTGTCTTGAAGAACACTCTTTGTACCTCATGGCTACTGTCACTTGAGAATTGTAGTTGTATTTAGAAAATAAGCTAGCTAGTTGTTATAAGTCTTCTGCTACTCTGAATGATATTAATACTAGCACAGAAACGACCGTACATCCTCACCATATTTACTATTCAGCTGTTGTTGAGACTACAGCCGTGTGTCCTGAACTGTAGCTGCCTCAAAGCGCCTTCATGATACTATTCTGAAGTGACTACTCTGAAATCTGGGCAGGGAAGTTTGGTGAATTTGGTAATTCAGTTTCTTCAGAGATAATGAGACTGTGTTTTCCCTAAGGATATATATATATATATATATATATACACACATATATAACTAGTGAGTGGAAACTGAATCCGTTCCCAGTTTTAATGCTTTTCCAGTTCAACAGTGATATGCATGTATGTGTCTCTTTCTAACCCTTCGAGCTTCTCTCTGTGTGCGATTTAGGGTTACATTCCGAAAAGCAAATGGGAGATGGACACATCTGAGGCCAAGCTAGGTGGGTATTTCCTTTTTCCTGTTTTTATATGTGATACCTGATGGTAATGGTCATAGATCTTTCTGCTGTAAGAAGAAAAAATTTCTCCCAAATTTCTGCTTGAAGCCAAGATTCTTGGCCTACCTTACATCCTCAGTCTATTGTACTAGCCACATCTTGTTTAACTAGTTATATCTTGTGACAGAGTGAAAGAAGAGTATTTTAGAGGAACTGCCTTCAACACCACTTCAGGGTTTTAGAGTAAGCGGAAGTATGATGAATTTAGCAACAAAATGCTGTCACTTCTAAAATCTGTTCTGTTATATTAATCAGAAATGTTGGTGCTGATAAGATTTCTGCTTTTTTAAAAGAACATTTGACTGCAGTCTAAAGTTGAACCTGATTATGAATACCTTGGGTAATAATAGTAGTAGGAATAATAAATACTGAAGTTTAAACATTAACCTAAAGGCAGTTATTTTCCTTGTATAATAAATTAGAGTTTCTGGGTTATGGGGAGGTAGATATGTAATTTAGGTTTTTGTGGAACGTGCTTTGTAAGATTGAAGTTTCCTTCAAGTTGTTTTTAGTGCCAGATTACAATGTAAACTGTTAAAATGATTGTCTGCATCAAAACTTGGAGTTGTTTAATGTGAACTATCCCGTCAAACAGAACATCATACATATCCAATGGATTTCCTCCAATATTTCATGGTCATAATGGCAAAACGTTTTTTTTTTTTCTTTTTCTTTTTTTACCTCACTTAAAGAGAATCACTTAACACACTGATCAAGATATATTAATAAATAATGTAAGAAAATGAGATGAGGACTTTCTAGAAGATTGACCTTACTAATGTATGTAGTATGACTGTCAGTCTCTTCATTTCTCTTTCTGGTATCATGCTGTTACTCCAAAACTGAAGTAACTTTCTAAATATCTTAAGTTCCTAGAAGAAATCTGAGTTATTTAGCTGCTTCACTGTTTGGGACACACTGTGTTTCTGACATAAGAGGAGTGCAATTCAGACACAGTTGCATAAGTTTTGCCTTTTATTTTGCTCACCTGATCATGATAGCAATTGAGGTTCTCTAGGTCCTATGTAAAACGTAGTTCCATAAACTTCATTGTTACTATATTATTGGGAGAGGTTCTTTTTACACAGTCTAGAATTTTTTTCTAGTGTATGATATGTGAAAGTTATATGTGGTTGCTGACATGTTCTTATGCTAGTCTTCCCTCCTTGGGAAATCTTAGTCAATGATCTCTTCCTCTAAACTTTCAAAGCATTTATAAATGTTTAAGTGCAATTAAATATGTAGGAAAATAACAATCACAAATTACTTTTTAAAGAATAATGGTTAGGTCTGCTTATTTTGATATTAGAGTAAGTCTCTTTGACGTTCTGTACTTTGAGAATAACTTGTAAGATTGTAAGATCATTTCCTTCTTTTGGTTCTCTAAATAGCAATTATCTTTTGGGGCAAAAAGAGATCATAATAAAGACAAGAGGATTCTAAAAGTGATAAATATTTTAGCCAAGCATATAATGTTCAGAGGCATTACGAATACATGATCTAGGATAATGCCTTTTTAATCTTGAGCCAGTCCATTTTCTGTTTTTCTTTCTAATTTCTGAAGAGAAAGGAAAATGGAATTTAGCTATGATGACTACTCAAGAAAAAAGGATATTGAACTTGGTACTGATTTCTGGAAAAAAATTCTGGCCTGTCTACCATTTGCTTCTCAGAAAATTTTTTTTTATACAAATTCACTCCAACTTAAAGAGTGTTAGGCAATTGATTTCAGAAATCGATTTGTTAAATGATACTTATTTATTTATTCAGTTAAAGGCATTGAAGGTGTAGTAATGAATCTAGAAAATAAATCCTAACATGTTTGCTGCTGCTGCTGCTGATTTTACTAAGAGTGACAGTGATGTTTTATATAATAACTGGCATCTTGCACCACAGTGTTATTTTGAGAGCTAATCTACCTGTGGAGAAAGACAAATTGAGTGTCAGCATCCTTGAAAATGCTTGCTTCTTTGAGACTGGTGTATGGAGCCAAATGAGAAGAGTCTTCTCCAAAACATGAGGCTCTTCATCGAAGAATTAGCCTATTATAGTGCCCTTCCCTATCATAAAAAATTCAATAGATTTGATTACAGGGTACAATTTATTTTTCTAGTACTTTACCAACTTTCTTGAATTACTTTTGATAACATGATTATGCTGGATGGAAACATACTAAGCTTCATCAGTGTAACACACTGAGCCAGAAGTGCTAGGTTTGTAACTGAGGAGTTTTGATTTCCAAATGAGTCTGCCAGTGAGAAAGTACTCGTTTACCTTTCATGCAGCTGGTTAAATCTCATTGCAGATTCTTGATCTATGTTAATTAAGTACAGTATGCAGTTCAGCCAATGTCTGATTGTTAAATTTGAAGTGGTGTAATTTTAGAAAGATTCAGAACTGGCCTGAAATACATCTGGCATCGGTGTCGTGGAGTTGTTAAAGACTGCCTGTGGCCCACTTCAATTGCACCTGACTGGCTCCTTCTCAGCTGGTACACAGGCACCCTAATGCAAGGGTGGATGTTAACATGCCACATCGGATGCTGGGGTTCAGCACTGAAGCTACTTAAATTCCGATGACGCAATTTTGGTTTCTCAAATTGTGAGAAACTGAAAGAAGTTTTGAGACGTATCCTAATTTAGGTTTCTCCATACCAAATACTTTTACTTTTCTCATCTGTCCATTTGTCTCTGCTTATGAGTTATTGTGTATTGGCCTTCTACATGTCAGGCAATATCATCTCTTCACAGTTGGAATGCAGTTATTATTCATACAGGCACATGACCCTTGTCTGTTTATCATGAACAGATTTTCAGAAACACTATTTATGTTTAGAAAATGCATAGGTGTATGTCTACAAAAATCTTCTGTTGTGCTATAATAATATATACTGTTCTGAAGATGTGGGAAAATTCTGCGACCTGCCATGTTGGATATTTAAACCTTCATCTTCATCGTAAAACTTCATCTTTTGAAATTAAAACCTCTGAAAATCCTTAGTATGAGTGTATGGGATACCAGCCGTCTGTTGCAATTAACACCCCAAATTCCTCTTCCCTTACCTTATGCCATACATCTGTGTGTTTGGGTTTCCAGGATGCCATGTGGAAGAGGTATGAACCTTTCTTCAGCCCCAAGAAGGAAGCTTTAAACATGCTGTGCACAATGAAATTTCAAATTAAACATTACACACAAGGGTGTTCAGACTAGAAGTTCATGTTCTTCTGATCTTCCTTGTTACAAATATGGGACTCCTGGTCTGTAACTCCTGTCACATACCCAGTGTATGAGGAAAAGTTCTTGCAGTTTTCACATTGCCCTTCTGCATCGCTGCCTGGCCATGCTCTGTTCTGGGGATTCAGATATGAAATTATTCCTTTGAAGTATGTTAATGTCAAAGTTGATCTTAAGTTTGGAAATCCTCTTAGGTTTATATAATATACTAAGTATGTTAGAGTTTCCTACTCTTTTGGTAATACTGTATACTGTTGACCTAGAACAGTTTTATTGTTTGTGGGGCTTCATTGGGTCTAATACCATAATCTATGTCCCTGTGCAATCAAGGGATCACTTGTTTAAGCATTTATATATTATGGCCTGTCATATACATGAAAATAGAGCCATTTGGTACAGGATGTGATTTACAGAGGAGATTAGGAAACTGTTTCTGTTGAACTCATCCATGTTAAAATTTTTCCAAAGTGATATGATAAAATTTTATTGAGTTTTGTAAAGTGTTGTAGTTTGCCTTGCGGATTTTTCAATCATACTGCTTTTACGGGGGAGGGTTTTAGGAAATAAAAGCTTTGACAAGTATGTGAAATCTTAGTGGTTTTTGAAGCCTCTATGGTATGGTACAGTCAGTTGTGTGTGAATCTTTTACATTTGAAGCATAAACTCCCCCTCCCTCCCGCCACGGCTTCCATTGTGCTTTTCTTTTCATATCAAGTTTTCTCCAACTTGGTGCCTAAAAGACTTCTATTATATAAACTCTACACCTTTGTGGAGTTTAATGAGATGTGATTATTGTGTATTTCTGACATTTTTAGGGGTTTTTTTATTGACTTGCTTAATAATAGTGTGTGTATGTAACCGCAGATGATTCAAAAATTCAGTGCTTCAATGTAGTTAAAAATATTTATAACTCCTAATATTCCACATATAGAATTCAAAATCAGGATTAAATAACCACTAAAAAAGATGACACATTTTCATCGCGTGTTCTTCTTGCAGACACCTAAACTTCTGTCTCCTAGTTTCTGAATCCACAATCTCTTCATTTAAGTGGTTACAGTTTGGGGCCTTTGGGGAGCCTAGCCCTCTCAGATTGAGGATTCAGAAAGAAAATTTAGATCTGGTCACTTTTGGCTGACTAGTTCTTAGCCAAATGGTCAACAGTACTTCATAATATAACCAAAGAAAATGGTGATCTGTACAGTCAGCTTACTCAGAAACATTAACTTATGGCAAATCCTCGTACAACGGTCAAAATCTTAAGGAACTGTTCATCTAAAACCTTCTTTAAACATTAGCTTGGCTCCTTAAGTTTTCGGTATAAAACCTGCTTTTCATATGACACAGTATCACACATGATTGCAGATCAAACGGGTGGTGTTAATATTGTGTCAAAGGGGGAAAAAAGTGGATGAAAGAGTTTTTAGAAAAACCCATCTTTGCGTTTTCCTTCAGGACATAAGAGCTGAAGTGTAATTTGGGGGGAGTGGGGGTGGGGAGGCCAGGAGACCAGTGACTTTTCTTGCTCTGCCCATATTTGTTACTTAAACCATCATAATGTAATGCCTGCCAGTATGAACATCAGATAAATTATGGAAATTGCACAGAACTTGGTATTATTCCTGCCAAGAAGATAGTTGGATCTGCAAGTGATGCTGCCCTCAGAAATGTGGATGTGCCCTCTGACAGTGCTCCAGACTTCTTTTCCTTTTGTTGTGTGTTGTGTGCAAATTCACACTCTCCCTTAATGCTGCGGCTCTGTGTTTGTCCCTCAGACAAGTTGGATGGCTTGAGAACTGGTACTAAAAGGAAACGTGACTGGGAGGCAATTGCCAGCCGAATGGAGGATTATCTTCAGCTCCCTGATGATTATGACACTCGTGCTTCTGAGCCTGGGAAGAAGAGGGTAAGAGACTTTGTCAATAATTGCCCATAGGGAAAGGGCCCCTTTAGGCATCTTGTTTTGAAAAGTTATAGGCAGATAAGAATATGAATGCTATTTTTAGAGTGATTTAGTTTATGTTATATTACAAATTTTAAAAAAATGAGTCAGACCTTACAAATTACCAGATTAAAATATATAGATACCTTAAAAAATGGAGAACAGAATCTCACATGGCTAGCATGTTGTCAGCCTTAAAGGAGCTTGAAGTAGCCACTTGCTTTGTCCTGGGGCAGAATAGCCAAGTGCAGAGTAAAGTGTTAAAGACAATTTGTGAAATTTCTTAATGGATTAGACCTAGAGAGTCCAGGAGTAGATGGAATCAAAGGTGAATCTTCAGGGTTCTGGCCATGAGCACTCTGTGTGTGGTGCCACTTACTGAGTCAGAGAAAACTGGGGAAGTCCAGCTTGAGAGAAAAACATGAGAAGTTCCATGAGAGATCATTTCAGTTAGAAATGATAATAGAACTCAGGACTCCAAAATTTAGAAGTTCAGGTAGAAGTAAATGTTTCAAGAAGTAAAGAGTTGTCAATTGTTACATGATACAGAAAAGACAAGTAAAATTGGGAGCAGAGAAATGGCTATTGGATTTTGCAACATGGAGATTACTGATGGTTGATCAACAATCAGTCAAGCTTTCTTAGAGAGCTGAAGGGCACAAGCCAGTTTGGAGCTGACTGAAGAAGGAATAGGTAATGAAATATAGAACAGCAAATGTAGACAACTTCTTGATGAAATTTTGCTGTGAAAAGGAGCAGAAAAATAAAACCAGGATATTGTATAGGCTTTCCACATAGACATTTGTATATGTCCTTTTAAAACAAAATAATGAAGCCAAAAAGGTCATATTTTGTATGCCAGATAAGCCTTTTCTAGCTAATTTGTCTTGATTTTTATATATAATTGTGTACAGACCTACCATTCTTTTTAAATAGCTGCTTAATATGCCATCGTTTGGTTGTTGAGTTATTTATCCAGCCCTTTATTGGTAGATACTTAGGCTGTTTCCATTTTCTTAATGTTAACTCTGTGGTGAAAGTCATGGTGCATATGTCTTGACATTTTTTTTGAAAGTATATCCCTAGGGTAGATTTTTAGCACTAAAGCTGCAGTCTTCTAGAGTGTGATTTATCATTTTGACAAATACTGTGAGGTTGTTTTCTGAAAAGGTTACACCTGTTCATACACCCACTGTAAGAAAATGCCTGTTTTTCCACCCTTGCACCAAAGGTACTGTTATCAAACTTTTAAACTTTTGACAATCTGATAGGTAAAACAAAAACGGTATCTCAGTTTGCATTTCCTTAATTCAGATGAGGTTGTGTTATCGGGGCGCCTGCGTGGCTTGGTTGGTTGAGCCTCCGACTCTTGATTTTGGCTCAGGTCATGATCCCAGGGTCGTGGGATCAAGCCCCGTGTCATCAGGCTCCGTGCCAAGTGTGGAACCTGCTTAAGATTCTGTCTCTGTCTCTGTCTCTGTCTCTGTCTCTGTCTCTCTCTCTCTCTCTCTCTCTCTCGCCTGCCTCTCTGCCTCTAGCCTTCCCCTGCTCACATGCACATTCTCTCAAAAAAAAAAAAAAAGCTCTTCCTTGAGAATAATAATTTGGTATAGTTCAGTAACAATGAATAATCTCAATATTTTTCCCTAGTTATTTTTAGTCAAATAACTATTACTCTGTGGAGTACGTGATCCCACATGATTTACTTCATAAGCTGGGTGGGCAAAGTGACTTAAGCTGCGCACATCCTAATTCTTTTCTCTTTTTAAGTTTTAATTTAAATTCCAGGTAGTTCACATACAGTATAATATTAGTTTCAGGTATACAATATAGTGATTCAACACTTCCATATAATATCTGGTTCTGATCATGACAGGTGCACTCCTTAATCCCCATAGCCTTTAACCTATCCCCCCATCCCCTCCCCTCTGGTAACCATCAGTTTCTTCTCTGTACTTAAGAGTCTGTTTCTTGATTTGTTTCTCTCTCTTGTTTTCCCCCTTTGATCGTTTGTTTCTTAAATTTTCCAATGAGTGTAATCATATGGTATTTGTCTTTCTCTGATTTATTTCGCTTAGCATAATACTCTTTAGCTCTATCCATGTCTTTGCAATTGCAAGATTTCATTCTTTTTTATGATCCATTTCATGTGTTTGTATACACACCACATCTTCTTTATCCAGTCATCAATCGATGGACACTTGGGCTGCTTCTGTGATTTGGCTATTATAAATAATGCTGCTATAAACATAGGGGTGCATGTATCCCTTTGAATTAGTGTTCTTGTGTTCTTTGGGTAAATACCAGTAGTGTGATTGCTAGATCATAGGGTAGTTCTATTTTTAACTTTCTGAGGAACCTCCATGCTGTTTTCCACAGTGGCTGCACCAGCTTGCATTCCCACCAACAGTGTATACATGTTCCTTTTTCTCCACATCCTTGCCAACACCTGTTGTTTCTTGTGTTACTGATTTTAGCCATTTTGACAGGCGTAAGGCAAGGTAGTTTTGATTTGTATTTCCCTGATGATAAGTGATGATGAGCATCTTTTCATATATCTGTTGGCCATGTGTATGTCTTTTGAGAAATTTCTGTTTATATCTTCTGCCCATGTTTTAATTGGATTATTTGTTTTTTGGGTGCCAGGTTTCATAAGTTCTTTATATATTTTGTATGTTAATCCTTTATTGGATATGTCATTCACAAATATTTTCTCCAATTCCATAGATTGCCTTTTAGTTTGCTATGCAGAGGTTTTTTATTTTGATGTAGTCCCAATAGTTAATTTTTGCTTTTGTTTCCCTTGCCTAAGGAGACATATTGAGAAAGAGGTTGCTATGGCCTATGTAAAAACAGTTAACACTGTGTTTTCTTCTAGGATTTTTATGGTTTCAGGTCTCACATTTAGGTCTTTAATCCATTTTGAATTTATTTTTGGGTGGGGTATAAGAAAGTGGTCCAGCTTCTTCTTTCTTTTATTTGTTGTTGTCCAGTTTTCCCAACACCATTTGTTGAAGAGACTGTCTTTTTCCGCTGGGTATTCTTTCCTGCTTTGTCAAAGATTAATTGACCATATAGTCATGGGTTCATTTTCAGTTTTCTATCCTGTTCCATTGATCTGTGTCTATTTTTGTGCCATTACCATACTGTTTTGATTACTACAGCCTTGCAATATAACTTGAAGTCCAGAACTTGTGATACCTTCAGCTTTGCTTTTCTTTTTCAAGATTTGGGGTCTTTGTGGTTCCATACAAATTTTAGAATTGTTTATCCTAGTTCTGTGAAAAATACTGTTGGTATTTTGATAGGGATTGCATTAAATGTGTAGATTGCTTTGGGTAGTGTAGACATTTTAACAACATCTTTTCTTCTAACCCATGAGAATGGAATGTCTTTTCATCTCTTTGTGTCATCTTCAATTTCTTTCATCAGTGTTTTGTTGTTTTCAGAGTATAGGTCTTTCACTGCTTTGGTTAGGCTTATTCCTAGGTATCTTATTATTTTTGGTGCAGTTGTAAATGGGATTGTTTTCTTAATTTCTCTCTCTGCAGTTTTATTGTTGGTCTAGAGAAATGCAACAGATTTCTGTACATTGATTTTATATCCTGAGACTTTACTGAATTCATTTATCGGTTTAGCAGTTTTGGGGTGGTGTTTCTTTTCTTTTCTCTTTTCTTTTCTTTTCTTTTCTTTTCTTTTCTTTTCCTTTTCTTTCTTTTCTTTTTGTTCTCTTCTTTTTTGAGTTTATTTTATTTATTTAGAGAGAGAGAGAAAGAAAGCGTGAGTCCGGGAGGGTCAGAGAGAGAGGGAGAGAGAATCCCAAGCACACCCCACTGTCAGCACAGAATCCAACACAGGGCTCAGACCCACAAACTGTGAGATCATGGCCTGAACCGAAGTCGGATACTTAACAGACTGAGTCACCCGGGCACCCCTGGTGGAGTCTTTCTGACTTCGGGTAGTATCATGTTGTCTGCAAATAGTGAAAGTTTTACTGCTTCCTTACTGATTTGGATGCCCTTTATTTCATTTTATTGTCTGATTGCTGTGGCTAGGGCTTTCAGTACTATGTTGAATAAAGGTGGTGAGAGTGTTCCTGACCTTAGAGGAAAAGCTCTCAGTTTTTCCTTGTTACGGATGATGTTAGCTCTGGGTTCTTCATATGTAGCCTTTATTATGTTGAGGTATGTTCCCTCTAAAGCTACTTTGTTGAGCGTTTTTATCATAAATGCGTGTTGTGCTTTGTCAGATGCTTTTTCTGCATCAATTGAAATGATCCTATGGCTCTTATCCTTTCACTTATTGATGTTATGTTGATTGATTTGTGAATATTGAACCACCCTGGCAACCCAGGAATAGACCTTACTTGATCCTGGTGAATGATTTTTTTAATATATTGTTGGATTTGGTATGCTAGTATTTTGTTGAGGATTTTTTCATCTATGTTCATCAGGGATATTGACCTGTAGTTCTTTTTTTTACTGTTGTCTTTATCTGGTTTTGCTATCAGGATAATGCTGGCCTCGTAGAATGAGTTTGGAAGTTTTGCTTCCTTGTCTATCTTTTGGAATAGTTTGAGAAGAATAGGTATTTATTAACTCTTTAAATGAATTTGCCCATGAAGCCACCTGGTCCTAGACTTTTTGTGCATTGGAAGTTTTTTGCTTACTGATTCCATTTCTTTTTTTTTTTTTTTTAATTTTATTTATTTCTGAGAGAGAGAGACAGCATGAACAGGAGAGTGTCAGAGAGGGAGGGAGACCAAGAATGTGAAACAGGCTCCAGGCTCTAAGCTAGCTGTAAGCACAGAGCCCAACGTGGGGCTCGAACCCACAAACCATGAGATCATGACCTGAGCTGAGGTCGGACACCCAACCAACTGAGCCACCAAGGCTCCCCATTATTGATTCAGTTTCTTTGCTGGTTATCAGTCTGTTCAAATTTTCTGTTTTTTTTTCTGTTTCAGTGTTGGTAATTTATGTTTCTAAAAATTTATTCACTTCTTCTAGGTTGTCCAATTTGTTGGCATACAGTTTTTCATAATATTCACTTATAATTGTTTGTATTTCTGTGGTGTTGGTTGTGAGTTTTGCTCTCTCATTTGTGATTTTATTTATTTGAGTCCTCTCTCTCTCTCTCTCTCTCTTTTTTTTTTTTTTGATAAGTCTGGCTAGAAGTTTATCAATTTTATTGATTTGTTTTTCAGAGAACCAGCTCCTGCTTTCATTGATCAGTTCTATTGTGCTTTTTTTAGTTTCTATGTCATTTATTTCTGCTCAACCATTTCTTTTCTTCTCCTGATTTTGTTTTGTTTGTTGTTGTTTTCCTAGCTCCTTTAGATGTAAGATTAGGTTGTTTATTTGAGATTTTTCTTGCTTCTTGAGGTAGGCCTGTATTGCTATATACTTCCCTCTTAGAACTGCTTTTGCTGCATCCCAGAGTTTTGGACCATTGTGTCTTCATTTTCATTTGTTTGTTTTCATGCACATTTTTTACTTCCTCTTTTTTTGTCCTGCTTGACCCATTCACTGTTTAGTAGCGTGTTCTTTAACTTTCATGTATTTGTGCTCTTTCCAGATTTTTTTTCTTGTTGTTGACTTTTGGTTTCATAGTGTTGTAGTTAGAAAAGATGCATTATATAACTTTGATCTTCTTGAAGTTGCTGAGGTTTATTTGGTGGGCTAATATGTGATCTATTCTGGAGAATGTTCCATATGCACTTGAAAAGAAGGTGTATACTGCTGTTTTAGGACAGAATGTCTTGAATATATCTGTTAAATCCACCTGTTCCAGTGTGTCATTCAAAGCCATTGTTTCCTTGTTGATTTTCTGTTTGGATGATATGTCCATTGATGTAAGTGGGGTGTTAAAGTCCCTTACTATTATTGTATTATTATCAATTAGTTCCTTTATGTTTGTTATTAAGTGTTTTATGAATTTAGATTTTCCCTTGTTGAGTACATAAATGTTTATAATTGTTATATCTTTTAGTTGGATTGTCCTCCTTATTATTATATAGTGTTCTTCTTTTTGTCTTGTTACAGTCTTTTTTAAAGTCTATTTTCTCTGATGTAAGTATTGTTACTTGTGCTTTCCTTCCTTCCTTCCCTCCTTCCCTCCTTCCCTCCTTCCCTCCTTCCTTCCTTCCTTCCTTCCTTCCTTCCTTCCTTCTTTCTTTCTTTCTTTCTTTCTTTCTTTCTTTCTTTCTTATGCTTATTTATTTTTGAAAGAGACAGAGTGTGAGCAGGGGAGATGGGACATGGCGGGGGGTTTGGGGCGGGCAGAGAGAGAGAGAGGGAGACATAGAATCTGGCTCCAGGCTCTGAGCTCTCAGCATAGAGCCCAGTGCAGGGCTCAAACTCATGAACTGTGAGATGACCTGAGCCAGTCAGATGGTTAACTGACTGAGCCACCCAGGCACCCATACTTGGGCCTTCTTTTGACAACCATTTGCATGACAGATGTTTCCACTTCCCCTCACCTTCAATCTGAAGGTGTCTACAATGAGTCTCTCATAGGCAGTATATAGATGGGTCTCAGTTTTTCATCCATTTTGTCACCATATGTCTTTCGAGAGGAGCATTTAGTCCATTTAAATTCAAAGTAATTTTTTTTTTTTGAGAGAGAGAGAAAGAATGTGTGCATGTGTGAGTGAGGGAGGGGCAGAGGGAGAAGGAGAGAGACTCTTAAGCAGGTTCCATGCCCAGCATGGAGCCCAACATGGGACTCGATTTCACTACTGTGAGATCATGACCTGAGGTGGACACTTAACTGACTGAATTACCCAGGCACCCCCAAGGTAATTACTGATAAATATGTATTTGTCATTTTATTATTGTTTTGTGGTTGTGTCTGGAGATCTTTTTTTATCCTTTCTTATCTTTCTTTCTTTTATGGTTTGCTAATTTTCTTTAGTGATATATTTGGATTTCTTTGTCACTATTCTTTGCATATTTATTAGTGGTTTTGATATATGGTTTCCATTAGGTATGTATATCACCTCTTCTGAATATAGCAGTCTATATTAAGTTGATGTTTCTTTAAGTTTGAACCCATTCTTCTCCTCTCTTCCCCAAATTTTAGGTATATGTTGTTATATTTTACATCCTTTTAGTTTGTGAGTTCCTTGACTGATATTTTACATAAATATTCATTGTTACTGCTTTTGTGTTTCCTACCTTTATACGGTAACTTTTGGTTTCTCCATTCCACTCAAAGTTACCTTTAACATTTCTTACAGGCCTGGCTTAGTGATCATGAACTCCCTTAGTTTTTGTCTGTCTGGGAAACTATTTCTCCTTCTAACTGGAATGATAGCCTTGCTGGATAAAGTATTCTCAGCTGCAGATTTTTCCCATTCAGCACTTTGAATATGTCATGCCATTCACTTCTGGCTTAGAAAGTTTCTGTTGAAAAATTTCCTGCTAGCCTTACAAGTTTTCCCTTGTAAGTTACTACCTTCTTTTGTCTTGCTCCTTTTAAAACTTTATCACTACATTTTACCAGTTTAATTACAATATGTCTTCATGTGGATCTGCTTTTGATGATTTTGATGTGCTTCCTGGATCTGGGTATGTTTCCTTCCCCAGATTAAGAAATTTTTCAGCTATTATTTCTTCAGATAAATTTTCTGCTCCCTTTTCTCTCTCTTCTTCTAGGACTCCAATAATATGAATGTTATTACATTTGATAAAGTCACTGAGTTCCCTAAGTCCATTCTCATTTTGCATAGTTACTTCCTCTCTTGTTCAGCTTGATTACTTTCCATTACTCTGTCTTGTAAGTTACGAATTCATTCTTCTGCTTCTTCCAGCCTGCTGTTTATTCTATTAACCATGTTTCTCATTTCATTTATTTAATATCTTTACTATGTTGTTCCTTATCTTTGTATTAAGAGTCTCACTCATGTCTTTTACTCTTTTCTCAAGTCCAGCAAGTATCCTTATTATCATTACTTTAAATTCTCTATCAGGCATGTTACTTTATTTGTTTCACTTAGATCTCTGGCTATGGCCTTGTCCTGTTCTTTCGTTTGGGATAAGTTTCTCTGTCTTCTCATTTTGTCTGAGTCTCTGTGCTTATTTCTGTGTGTTAGGAATGTCAACTTTATCTTCTATTCATGAAGCTTATGGCCTTATGAACAAGAGGTCCTGGAGAACCCTACTTCGTAGTATCCTCTGTTTCCTAGGGCTTGGTGCTCCTGGGAGTGTGTCCAGTGTATCCTGTGTATACCTTGTGCTTATGCTGTGGGGCAGGGGAGGGAAATGGTGCAGGCCAGTTCCTTTGTTCCCGGAGGGGTCTCTCAGTGAACTCTGTCTTTTTGGGACATACTCTGAGATGAGCAAATAATCTCCCCACTACATGTCACAGGTGCTCTTCAGATTGCTATCTCCATGCTGTATGTTTGCTGCCTTCAAGAGCAGGGCAGTGTCCTCAGGACTGTCTTCCAGCTGAGCCTGCTGACCTTTGAAACTCCACGCTGGTTGCCATAAGTCATGAAATTTGGCCCCTCTTGCCTCTCTTACTGTGGGGATTCGTTTTCCCTCTGTGCTCCCCTGTGTATTAGTATGTCTCTCGCCCTTCTCCCCGAACATTGCTCCCTGCCCACCACAGCAGCCACCATCCATTTCTCCCCTAAACCCTTGTCTCTGCACTTTCTACCTTCCTCGATGTGCCCTCTAACTTTAATTGTTGGAGTTAGTTCTGCCAGTCTTAAGATCAATTTCTAGGGTATTTAGGATGATTTGCTAGTTACCTAAAGTCCTCCTGCTTTGCTGCCATCTTCTTAACCCCCCCATCCCAGTTCTTTAAAGTGGCTTATCTTTGACTTTCCTCCCCTGCCTCTCATCCTCATTTCAAATGGTTTTTAGCTCTCAAACCACTCACCAAAATCAACACCAGACTGCAAGGAGATCCTTTGGGTAGCAACAAATGCAGAACTTATAGTTCATTCCTTTGCTGGGGTCTTTTGATTCCTTTAATTTAGCTTTTTACAAATACCAGGCAGGTCCCTAGGATTAATGTCCACTGTAACTAAAAGGGAGTTCTGTAGAGTTGGTCATACTAGAATTCTACCGAATGGCTAGGTTTTTTAAATATAAGGTTTTTTAAAATTTCACTTGCTTAGTTGGGCATAAAATGGTAGCTCAAGTGGACTTTGTGTTTCTTTAATTACTGTGGAAGGTGAACAGATCCCTTATTTGCTGGACTCCTACATTTTATAAATATTTTTAGTGACAGTGAATAAAATATATATACCTCAAACCTTTGAGTGTTAGTCAAGATTTTTCTGTGTCATAACACTTTTTTTTTTTTATATTTTTATTTATTTCTAGGAGAGAGAGAGAGAGAGAGACAGCGTGAGCAGGGGAGGGTTAGAGAGAAAGGGAGTCACAGACTCTGAAACAATCTCCAGGCTCTGAGCTGGCAGTCAGCACAGAGCCCGACGCGGGGCTCGAACCCACGAACCGCGAGATCATGACCTAAGCGAAAGTCGGACGCTTAACCGACTAAGCCACCCAGGCGCCCCTGTGTCATAACATTTTTAATGGTTAAGATAAATGGCAAAAAAAGATTATAAATCCCAATAAAAGTACCTCTAGGAAGATTAGGAGGCACACTGGCATTTAAGAAACTATTTCTAACTGAAAGTCATTATTCTGTTTCTTATAAATGTAGTGCTTTAGTAATTATTCACTCATCTACAGTGTTGAATGTGTGTCAGGTCTGTGGATGAGACCTCTTAAGGAGCGGACCTCCAGTGGAGGAGTCCAACATGTAAATAAATAATAGAGCACCAGTATATATTAGAGATATGAGTAAAATATTTTCATTTCAACTTAAAATTGTGGGCATTTTTGCTGAAATATATTGCTTATTTAAGAAAAAATTACATACTTTTTTCTAATACTGTGTTCTTATTTTATCGGAGTTTTTAAAGACTTAGAATTTAAGCTGCAGACTTAAAAATTAGCTCTTAGTTTATTCAGGGTGAGATTGACCAGTGTGTTTAACTCTGTGCCAAGGATGTACTATGGACTAGGTACTGTTTCTTTGTTCACTGGCCAGTCTGTCCATCCTTCATCCTCCTTAACCATAATCATCCTTTGCTAAATGTATCCCCTTGATCCCAAGGGCAACTGAGAGAGTGTATGAATCCATCAAAACAAACAGAATCAGCTTACGGGCACCTGGCTAGCTCATTTGGTTAAGTGTCAGACTTCAGCTCAGGTCATGATCTCACTGTTCATGAGTTTGAGCCCCACATCGGGCTCTGTGCTGACAGCTCAGAGCCTGGATCCTGCTTCGTATTCTGTGTCTCCCTCTCTCTGTCCCCTCCCCACTTGAGCTCTGTGTCTCTGCTCTCAAAAATAAATATTTTTTTAAAAACTATTAAATATAATCAGCATAAATACATAGTAGCAAGCCCGGAGATCTCTTTATACAAAGCCCACATTAATTAGCTTTTTTTTTTTCTTTTTTTTAACTAAAATCCACGAAGTAAATTTAGGTTTTCTACACACTAAAAATCTGCTTTACGAGTCCGGTGTTACCAGTTTTCCCCCACTGCTATCACTACGTATCTTCTCTTTGGCCAAGTGGTTGCTGTTTGGTTTCATTACCAGTCTTATAAATGATAATAGGGAAGGTCAGTGTACCTCTAAGAGCACTAATGCATTTCCATGTTCACTGTGAAGAACATGAAGTATGCATGCTCTGGTTTTCTTTCCTTGTCACAGATAATAAATCACAAGCTGTATTTAAAATACAAGCTCTGGGGGCACCTGGGTGGCTTAGTCGGTTAAGCGTCCGACTTTCGCTCAGGTCATGATCTCACGGTTCGTGGGTTCGAGCCCCGCGTCGGGCTCTGTGCTGACTGTCAGCTCAGAGCCTGGAGCCTGTTTCAGTTTGTGAGTCCCTCTCTCTCTGACCCTCCCCTGCTCACGCTGTCTCTCTCTCTCTCTCTCCTAGAAATAAAAAACATTAAAAAAGTAATAATAAAATAAAATACAAGCTCTGCAGACTTTGATGTATGTCCACAGTTTCATAGTTTTTCAAGTGTTTCAACTTCTGCAGAATATAATATATCTTATTCTTTTAATTGTTAATATAAAAATCTATATTTGATATATTATTAAAATTTTTAATGTATCTGCTTACATTTTTAAATATCAGAATACTTACCAATGGGAAATATCCTTGATTATGCATTTGTAGTTATAATTTTTCCATAAATGATATCAGTTGAGTCCATCTCTTCATCCTTTATCTCATAGGTGAAAATAATAATGTTATCTCCCTTTTTTCTAAGATTATATTTCAAGAAATATTTATTATGTGGAGATAAATAATAGTTGACCTAGGGTATTTATAGTCAGTTAGAGAATGCTGGTCTATAAATAGATCATTGCAATATAGTGTGAAAGTTCAAAAAGTAACCATTTTCAAAATCCAGAAGTAGATCTAAGGAAACAATGGTGATTGGCAAGAACAAGAGAGACAAAAAGCAAGGGTTGATGACTAGACTCATGCCAGGTGGACAGGGTTAGGGCAAAGACATTTTATGAAGGGAAACTAGCATATGCAAGATTACAGAGATGGGAAGTAGCCCAATGTGCTCTGAGAGCCAGAAATAATTTTATGCTGCTTATATATAAGGCTGTAGGCATTGCCCACAATTCCCAAGGGAGAGTAGACAGGGCCAGATCTAGAGGGGCCTATTGATTGGATTTTATTCTTCAGGCAGGGGATGGATTTAAAGCAGGTGAGAGTCATAACTGTGTATTTGGAGATCATTCTGGCAGAATGGATTGGAGGGAGTGAGCATGTAAGGTAGGAAGACTAAGCAGAGGAAAAAATGAGGTCAGCAGACCAGAAGGGAGCCACAGAGGAGATTGAGGGGCTAGCTAAGAGCTGAGACTGAATTGTTCAGGAGCTGGAAGGGTTAGGACTTGGTGACTGACTAGAGAGTTTCCTTTCTGTAGCTTAAGATATGTAGCTTTCTCCACTTCTCCTCAGTTAATTTCCGATGTTTTTTAATTCTTAGTTTCAAATTAGTTACCTACCCCTTAGACTATCCAGAGGGAGAAGAGGCCCTTTGTTTATTTATTTTTCCTAAAGCCCAGCCTAATGCTCTGTTCTTTTTAGGTGAGATGGGCAGACCTGGAAGAAAAGAAGGATGCAGATAGGAAAAGGGCCATAGGTTTTGTGGTCGGACAGACTGATTGGGAGAAGATCACAGATGAAAGTGGTCATCTGGCTGAAAAAGCCCTCAATCGAACCAAATATATATGAGACTTAGTTTTTGAATGGAGTCATTGTTCCTCTAAGGTAAGATTGTACATTCATATGAATAGCGTACTGTGTGGTTGTTTTGAAGGGTTTGAGATAAAGGAGACAGCATGCTTTGCTAAAAATACTTCTCTTCTTGTGTTATTTTCTGGTTCTTAAGTAAGTATGCGCTAGTTGCCAACATTTACAATGCAGAGTATTAGAAAAGGGAGCAATTTTCTACACTTGGCTCACTTAAGACTTGAGAAAAGCCTGGATTCTGTAGATTTAAGAAGGAATAGAGTGGTGAGATACTGAAGTCTATTGAACTTTTCCGCCTGCTGTTTCCTGCCATGACAGCCTTTTCTTTTCTTTCCAGGTGGTTCGCTTTGAGGTGATCTGAAGCCACGGCCTCACGGAGCTTCGTTGTGTGTCACCTTGCCTTCCACGTTTCAGTTTTTGTTTTGTTTCTACCACTTTAGTTTTTTAAAGTTCTCCAGTGTCCCCAAGAGGTATTAGGATCTTGCTGTACCCAAGCAAGACATTAATTTTTCTTTTTAACGAGTTTGGGGAGGGAGGGAGTGATAGCTTAACTGCTGAAGCCAGGTGGGGGTCTGCTGGAGGACTCCAACAGAAAATATTTCCTCCACTGTACAATGTCACAGACTATCTCTATCATCATTACTTTGTGGCTGTTTTTGTTTTTTACTGTATGTAACTGGTAGCTGATTGTACTAGGATTAAAAACAATAAACTTTCACGATAAAGCCGATGAGATTCATGGGCTGTACAGCATGAGCCCCTTTCTCTTGTTTTCTTAATTTTATTTTTTATTGCTTTTTTCATATGGTGTGTTTTAATTACATGCTTGCCGAACATCCCCAAACCTCTTTGCCTTTGCATATTATATAGCTCAGTATAATATAGCACATATTGTAAACAAAAGGAAGGCTCAGTAATCTTTGTTTCACAGCTTTCTTTCTCTATCTTTGTGTCTTAAAGACTAGTAGAGACAATTGCAAATATTCATCAGTTCCCTGGAGCACATCAGTTCTGTAGCATTTTGTTTTATTATTATTTTTTAGACTTTCTTGCTGTTCCTCTCTTTTAATACTTTCTCCCTTCATGCTATGTTATGTTTTGATTTTTCCCACATCTGGCTTTGAGTCCTGGTGGACAAAACTGATGTACTCCATAGAACTCAGAAGCTTGTTGCCTTGTTGCTGAACTGGAATTAATTGATGTTTGCATCAAGATTTCAGGGAATTAGTATGGAGATGCGCAGCCCTCTGGCAGGCAGCCTTTAAGCCCATCGAGTTTTCAGGTTCTTGCCAGATTGCTCAGGATTGGAAAGCGTGGCCTTCTGCACAGAATTTCCCCTCTTGTGGATAGTAGCATGTGGAACCTAGAAATACACAGTGCTAAAACCCAAATATCATTCTAATTTAAAAACAGAAAAACATTCTTTTCCTTTTTCTATTCTGCAAAGCAAAAAATGTCATTTTCTAGCATGAAAGAAGACAGAGAAGAGCCTTCCTCAACACCACTTCCACTTTGTAATCCAACTCTGCAAGTTGTAAATTTGTTCACAAAAGGCTTGAGTATTTCAAAATATATTTCAAAACATTCACTTTTGGGCTACAGACAAAAACCTTTTAGTTTTATGACTACATTAAATACCGTGTGACCAGAAATGATATTTATCAGCATTCAAATAGTATTGCTTTGGGTTTCAAGAATGTGAAATTAAAGTACTGAAGACCAATTAATGGGAATCCGAACAACTTTCTGTTCTTTTATCTTCTCTGAAATTCTGAATGTTTACATGTAAGAGGCTTTAACAAGACAATACTGAATGTGTAATTTCCTTCATTAAATAACATCTATTGTTTATAGTACTTAACAACTTACTTTGGTTGCTCATTGGCTGACAGTACACATCTACGTACAGATCTTTCTCAGCCGCCTTTATGATGTTGAGTGAAGGTCCATCACAAGATAGCCAATAGAATTATTGTTTGTACAGAGACTCATTTGAATCTACCAAATGCCTGTTCTTATCAAAAACAGTATTTCCAGAACGTGTTCTCCAGTTCAGAAGACAATAGAAGTGTATATGTTCTTACAGAGAATGTTTTACTTTACTTTTCTTAACCTTTTTATGTTCTAACAGTATTCAGAATTCCAATGAAATAACAAGTGGTAATCACCTGTGAGTCACCGTAAACCTGCCATATTTTTGTCTTGCAGCCATGACTTTGTGTCTGCGATCTTATACCAAAGGGGTTAGGGAAGAGGAAACAGAGTCAGAAATGGCCTCTGCTTATTTTTAGAAGATACAGATTAACATGACCTTAGGGGATAAACATAGAATGTTGGCTACTTTCAGAAGTTGGTGTAACAGATAACCTCAATGAAAGAAGATTAATGAAAAAAAGATGAGGCCCCAAAAGGAAAGTAATAGAGACTATCAGTTGATATTTGACTTTGCTGGTCTAAAGGGACTGTTAAGAAACTCTTGAATTTGCATTATCACTGGAGTCAGAATAGAATAGAAAGCCCAAGAATATCTTGGAGAAATTTGGTGTGGATAGAAAATGCCTTGATAACACAAATATTTTATTAAGAAATGTCCTTGGAATACAGAGGACTAAACTTGGGTTCCATTATGTGCTAGAATTTTACTGTTGTTTTATTTACATAATTCTCCTTATCTCAGAAAGCTGCATGGTATGTGTTTTAAGTTTTTTATTTTAATCATATCAAGTTGATTCAAAATTTTTTGTGGTGTCTTGTGTCTTAGTAATAATCTGATATTGGGGAAAGTTCCTGGTATCTTTAATGTTTCAGATCTTTTAAACTAAATGTGAAAAATCTCAGTTCAGTGATTCAGGTCTGCTTGATGAGATGCAGATATTTTTTTCTATTTAGAAATCATTTAGGGTTAAGTTGGCATATTCAAAACAGGAATCAGAAGCCATCAATTATACACAGTATTGTGTGTATTGACAGTGAATTTGATTCACATAATTTCTGAGAATTTATATTTGATTCAGATATCAAGGATTAATGCAGAAGTTTATTGACAGAGACAAAGATCTTAAATTTTCTGGTTGGATTTACTTCCTTTGTGAAAGAATTCCAGTTGTTGATTGGGCAAACCAAGTGTTAAATTCTGGGTTGGATTGACTAAAACTTCAACCTAGGTTTTCTGTTAGGTATTTTATATTAAGTTAGGATTTTACGTTAAGTATTTTGTCCTGCAGACTGTGAGAGTTGCAGGCATTTGGGTAATACTGGTGTCTAGAGCCTGGCTTACGGGTAGATTCTAAAATCAACAGGTTGTCAGCTACAAAAAGACCATATAGCTGCTTCACATGCAGTTTAGAACTACCAAAACTGAGGTGAATTTTAAGCCGTAGAAGAATGATACCTCATTTTTAGTATTGACGGGCCCTGGTACAAGTTCAAATTCTTCTCTTAGAAGTTTTGTGACCTTAAGAAAATCATTTAACCTATCTGAGCTTTCATTTCCTCATTTATAAAGTGAAAATAACAAAACTCACATAGCAAAGGTTGCTGTGAAGAGTAAATTAAGATGATGCTTGTAAGCTGCTTAGCACAGTACCAAGCACATAGTAAAAAGTTAAAAAAAAAAATTGGTAGCTGTCATCATCATCATTAATTAGTTTTTGACTTGTTCTTATATGTGCTTTTGAAATTTGAAATTTTCACTTGGCTTGAAGATAATTGTCATCTTTTATAGTCAGCTCCTATAGACTGAGCTATGCCATATGAAACAGTGTGTGTGTGTGTGTGTGTGTGTGTGTGTGTGTGTGTTTGTGTGTGTGTGTTGGAAGAGTAATACTTCAGAAAGTTTTCAGGTAAGCAGTGAAACTGATTTTCAGAACCAGTATAGAAGCTTAAGAGGTTAGGTGCAAAGGTTAACTAATAAGCACCCAGGAAGGGATAAGTAGTAATAGAAAGCAGTCGCCAGACAATAGGTGTGTACAAAGGTGAAAGCACTGAAGCATTGATTTGTCTTGATTTTCATATATTTGAAAAGAAAACAGTAATTCTATGAATAAGTAAACATCTATGTGGTATAAAATTCAGAAGGTTCTAGGGCAAGTGAATTAAAGTCTCCCTTCCATCCCAACCCTCAGCCTCCTCCTGTCCCATCTGTAGAAGCAGCCAGTGTTGCCTGTTTCTTTTGTTTCCTTTCAGAAAAATTCTGTAGATAAGTGTTAATTATTAACATTTTTGTTTTGTTTACTCACACATGTAAAGAGTGCTATACAGAGCACCTTATTTTTGTTTTTTCTTCTTAGTAGTATGTCTTAGAAGTCATTCAGATCATCTGTAGAACATTCCCATTCTCAGTCCCCCTCCCCCTCTTCTCTCCCTCTCTCCTATCCCCTCTCTACCCTCTCTTCTTTTCTTCTCTCTCTCCATTCTCATCCTTTCCCTCTCTCACCAACTCTCTCCCTTCCTCCCTCTCTCTCCTCCTCCCTTCTTCCCTCTCTCCCTCTCCCTTTCTTCCTCCCTCCTCCTCTCTCTTGCCCTCTCTCCCTCCCTATTTAATTTCCCAAAGTTACCTTCTTATTTTAAGGAGCTTTACTGAAAAATATTAGCAGTTGCCTCATTTATATTTCTGTTCTTTTCATGGCATGGAATATATATTGCTTAGGTATATTTCTTTTTTTCTTTTTTTTAAATAGTTTATTGTCAAGTTGGTTTACATATAGCACCCAGTGCTCATCTCAACAAGTGCCCTCCCCAATGCCCATCACCCCGAGTTTTACCACGTGTGGTTTTGTGTGTCCACCCCCATCTTCCTCCCACCTCCCATCTTTAACCGTTGGCAGCCATTAATCTATTCTCCATTTTCTAATTGTATCATTTAAAAGAATGTTATATAAATGAAATTATGTAAGATGTAACTTTTTGGGGTTGGGTTTTTGGCCTTTTTTTACTTGGCATAATTCTTTTAGCATTCATTCTAGTTGTTATGTGTATCAATAGTTTGTTTCTTTTTATTGCTTGGTAGCAAGCACTCCATCCCTTTTCCCTTTTCCCGCTGTGGAATATTGCATGTCTTTACTGTAATTTAATATAACAAGTTTCCATCGATGCGTATCCATGCTGTCTTTTGCTCTTACAAATTTTGAATTTCATATATCATCATCACTCTGCCACTTCCTATACTTGCCTAATTTCTAGCAATGAAACAATACTACCGATGGCATCCTATACATAGGTATCTTCAGAAAGTGACAGGTGCTTAATAGCCAGCAAAGTATATGAACTATCAAGAGAAATAACAGTAATGAAATGACAATGCACATCTTGTTTCCTGGAAAATCCTGCGTGATAGGATTCTGACAAAGCAAAGAGTCATGAGACATCGTAGAGGGCCAGAGATTCTGATGATTCCCTGGGCCACACGTAACAGAGTTAAATCTATGCTGCTCTCCTCTGTACCTTTGGATATTTATGCATCTCAGTGACTGATCCGATTCAGTTCTTAGCCCTCATTGCTTTCACATTAGACCATAGTTAACGAGCATCCTCATGGCGGGAGCTGAGCTGCAGATATGCACAGCCCTCTGGCTGCCAGCAGGACTTGGCATTTGTGATTCTATGAAGAGCTTGTAGACTTAATGGTTAGTATATAGGAAAGGACTTGACTTTGAGTCTTCTACTTAAGAAGCTTGACCTTCCTGCCAAATATTCACACTCTTGTTTTCAACAATATTAATCTAGATTGCAGATCCCTCTCCTGTATTTCAAGAACTGAAATAATCTCTTCCACCGTAACTTGAAATCCCACTCACACCTATTACTTCTGACAGTGAATTCTAATTCTTGACCTAGGTATGTCTAATGTTTATTTCTCTTACAGCATCTAGCTAGCTTGGTGCATGGCTCATGCATCTGTAGAGTGAACAGAGAGGATATCTCCCGTGAGCATGGCAGTAGTCACACAGTTACTCACAGTCGACAGGTAACAAAGGAGTGAGTCAGAGGGTGGAGACTGGCAAACTGGAGAACAAGGTAGGTCCAGTTAAAGGGGAGACAGCACCTGCTCAGCCACAGCAGATTGTGGCCACGTAGGGATGTGGGTCCTTGTCACCAGATTGATTGGGTTTTTAAGAGAAGTGAAAAATCTGGGTTTTTATGTGGTATCAGTGTTTGGGCACTAGGAACTTATTTTGGGTTTTGTTTAGTTTGGTAGGGGGATTTTTACAAATGCTTTGGCCTGCACAGATCACCTGCCATTTCAGACCTGAAGGCTGCCAGTTTGAAACTCTTGATATTTAAAGAAGAGGTTGGAAAAACCTTATTCTTGTCCCAGTCCCTTCATTTTAGAGATGAAGTTTCTGAGGCTGAGAAAAGACAAATGACTTGCTCAAAGTCTTACAGTTACTTGATGGCGAAACAAGGTTAGAACTTGGGTTTCCTCGTCCCTGACTTGGCACTTTGTTTTTTCCTTAGCTGTGATACCTACTTTCTGAGGGCCTTCATAAGTTCTAGGATGGTGAGTGCTCCAGTATTGTGTGTGCTGTGTGCACGTGCACACATGTGTGTTTTCTAAATTCTGTGGACCTGGAAGTACATTCTGACGTAAATATATCTATCAGGGAAAATGTGATTCAGTTGGTTACCTCTAAAGTCCTCTTGCTTACACTGTCCCAGGTATAATTGTACACTGGAGTCTCATTTATTATTTCTTAGATTGTTTGATCTTTTTAATAAAAGAAGCTTAGAATTTTGACAAGTATTGCATTAATTATCATGTAAGAACAGAGTAGAGGAAATCATGTTTTGCTGTTTAGATAGCTTCTAGAAGTAATTTTGTCTTCTATAATTTGTAATTTCTTATGTAATATAACTAACCTATTTGCTCCAGTTCCAGTGACAAGCATCGTAACCTACCTCACTTGGAAGTTCCCTATTACCCATCTTATTAAGGACAAATTCAGCAGCTTGGTAATTAAGTCTGTCAGTAACGTGATCCTAACTGTTTCACCAGCTTCCTTCTCCACCCTGTTTACCACATGTAGACTACACTGCAGGAGCTCTCCCTAAAATGTCCTGTTTCCTTTAGAAATTGTATCTTAAGGCCCAGTTCACATGCTACCCTCTCCCTGAAGCTGTGTTCTTGCTAATCTTCCTGTTTTGCTCCCTCCTTCCAGCTCTCACAGGGTTTTGTTTGATTTTCACTATGATCTTCTTCTTTTTTTTTTTTTTTGATGTGGCTTTGGTGTATTTAATTTTTTTAAGCAGAATTAATATACAGTGTTATATTAGTTTCAGGTGGATAATATAATGATTCAACAGCTTCACCACAATTAGCGTGATCACCATCTGTCACCAAACAATGTTATTACCATCTTATTGTTGATGAGAATGCTAATTGATGCAGCCTCTGTGGAAAACAATAGGGAAGTTGCTCAAAAAATTAAAATAGAATTATCATATGACCCAGTAACTCTACTACTGGGTGTTTACCCAAAGAAAATGGAAAAAATAGATGCACCCCTGTGTTTATTGCAGCATTATTTACAATAGCCAAGATACGAAAACAACCTAAGTATCCATCCATAGGTCTGTGGTCTCCTCTCAATTTATCTTTCAAGTAGAGTAACTTATACACCTGTCTTTTCTTTCTTCTCCATCCCATACCTTCCCATTCCCATATGCAAGCTCCTAGAGGGAAAGATCTATATTTTGCTCCTCTTCCATCCTTGTAACACCTAATATGCAATACCTATTATGTTTAGTCGGTGCTCAAAAAGCATATTTAGAATTGATGTGATGAATTTTTTTTTTTTAATGTTTTACTTATTTCTGAGAGAGAGACAGCGTGAGCAGGGGAGGGTCAGAGAGAGAGGGAGACACAGAATCTGAAACAAGCTCCAGGCTCTGAGCTGGCAGTCAGCACAGAGCCTGACGTGGGGCTCAAACCCACGAACTGTGAGATCATGACCTGAGCCGAAGTCAGACGCTTAACCAACTGAGCCACCCAGGTGCCCCTGATGTGATGAATTTAAATATAAAATTAATTCATATGTATAATTCACAGAACTCTAATTCTTGAGTTTGGTTTTTCACTGCCTCTGTATCGTTCAATTGGTGGCATATCCATAAGTATTATATACAGATTCATTACAAATTCAAATGCCTGCTATGGACAGGAAGAGCTTGTGAGAGAATTGGCCAATAGTTTGATAATGGCATGTTCTGTTCTTTTGTCAGGAACATACGTGTTTGGTTCTTTCATCCGGAACGTACTTTGTTTGCAAACCAGATATGTAGGAATATTCTTAATTCTCATGGGAAAATGTCCTCTTTCTAATTTTTCTTGAAACATTTTCCACTGCATATCTCTAGTTTTCCCATGTTTGGTAGACATACAAGTACAAGTGTTCATTTTCTTCACTGTGAGAAAAACAACGGTAGAAACAATGATAATGGTAACTGACTCTCAGCCTGGGGAGGGAGTAAGGCATGGTGGGGACTGGGATGATGCAGGACACTTGCCCTATCTCGATGAGACAGTTCTTCGCCAACCAGTGTTTGCCATGAAGCAAGGTAGACCAAATGTTACCAGATGAAGATAAAGTTGAAAGCTGGATTTTCATTTGATGTAGCCTTTTCAACATACTGTGGAGACGAGAGTAGTGGCTAGAGGCCATCTATTACCAACAGGGCATCATTTTGGGACTTCTGACATATACCATAAAAAATGTCTGAAAGACAGTTATTGTAAAGAAGATGTCTATAGGAGAGGAAACATCAGGTTATATTACATAGATAGTATGTAGATATTTTAACCAGTACTTTGTAACTGATACTTTGGAATGAGCAATTCTGTTTTCATTGAAGTAGATAGCAATATATACATAATACACAGATGCTGAATTTGCAGTAGGTTATTTTTTGTCCACTGCTTGCTGTTACATGGATGCATGTATTTTGCTTCCTCGGGAACATCCTTTCTGTGCCTCCATTTATCAAGATGACAGGTAAGCACCCTGTGTGTGCACAGTTAAATAGTGTGCACACACCTATGTCAGAAAAAGAAGACAGCAAGAATTCCCTTTGGTTAAGTGGAGCAGCTGAGCAGCCATACTCAGATGTGAATTTAACCAGAATGTTCTGCTCATAACTCTCCATTGCTTTCTACTGTTTCTACCGGGGAAAGAGGATGCATGTCATTAAAGCTTCTTTGTTGGCACCTGTCAGTGTTAAGGTGGGTATACTTTTGCTATGTTTGATTTCTTAAAGTATGTTTTTGGGCATTATCTTTTTCAAATCCATCTCAGCCATGAAATATGAATTCATTCATTCTCATCATTTAAAGAAATTAAAATACTACAGATAATACTAGAACCCCCATTGAGCCACAAACATCTTGGAGGTAATTGTTATCATTTTGGGATGTGGGTTCCAAATCTTTTTCTGTGCATTTATATACATATATACGTACCTGCAAGGACATAGTTTTATTATTTTTTTCATGATTGATAGTCTTTACATGCTGTCTGCAGACCCTGTGTCTGTGTGTATACATACACACACACACACACACACACACACACACACATATACACATATATGTGTGTGTATATTCCTTAATATCTATATAACATAGATTATTTCTCTTATTTGTGACAGTTTTTCACTGTCATGACAATGTTGCCTTGAACATCCCTGTAAATGCCCTTTTGGGGCATAGTTTCAAATTTTCCAGGAAAAATACATAAGAATTTAATTATTGGACCATAGGGAAACAATTTTTGCTTTTATGTCCTCCTAATAATTTTCCATATATGTATTTTAGAAGGAGTTCTAAGTTAATGACTGGGATATCAAAAGAAATTCTTTTCTTGGTATTTTAAAATCCAGGTTTTTATGCTGCTCTCATTTGAATTCAGTCTTTTAAATAAATTTAGAATTGATAAGGATAAGCAAAGTAAGTTCAAAGTAGTAGCCATACATGGATCAAAACTATTAAGCTCTTGGGAATAGGTGCTGTTTCAATGGTGAGGAAATTAAATTGTCATTTGAGAAGATTATCTCTCTTAATCATGAAGTTCTTTTTTCCAACTCTCTTCTTCCTTTGGAATTATGACAACTGGATCCACAGGTGCTATGAAAATATCTTCTCATGTTACACATCTTGTCTAATACTAGTTTGAATAATCCTGGAAAATTTAGGTTTTGATACTGTACCCTTGCTTTAAAAAAATATATTGGTTTGATGAAATTTGGAATACCCACTTCTCATGAGAGGATCTAGTTCTTTTTTTAGGTATTAAAACTTTTATTAAAACAGCATTATTTATACAAATAATATCAGAAATGAAAGAGGGATGGGCCATCACTAAAGAGCCCATAGACTTTAGGCATTAAAAAGAAAAACAAAGGAATACTATGAACAACTATTTACCCACAGATTTGATAACCTAGATGAAATAGACCAGTTACTTGAAAGAAGCAATCTGCCAAAAATATATATATATATATATATATATAGACAATTTGAATGTCTGTATCTATTAAGGAAATCAAATTAATAATTATTAACCTTCAAAAACAAAAGGCACCAGGCCTAGATGGGTTCACTGTATCCCAGTATCAAACATTTTAGGAAGAAATTATACCAATTTTCTATGGTCTCTTTCAGAAGATAATAGCAAAGGGAATACTCCCTAGCTCATACTATGAGGACAGCATTATCCTAATACCAAAACCAAAAACATTACAAGAAAAGAAAACTGCAGACTACAGATTTCTCATGAATATCTATGCAAAAATCTTTAACAAAATATTAGCAAATTGAATCCAACAATGTATGAAAAGAATTAAGCACCATGGCCAAGTGGGGTGGTATGCAAGGTATGGTTCAACATTCAAAAATTAGTTAATGTTTTACACATCAACAGGCTAAAGGAAAAAAAATCCTATCATATTAACCAATGTAGAAGAAACATTTGACAAAATCTAATACCCATTCATGATAAAAACCCTCAGTAAACTAGGAATAGAGGGAAACTTCCTTAACTGGATAAAGAGCAATTACAAAAAGCCTACAGCTAACATATTTCATCACACTTAATGTTTCTACTAAGATCAGGAACAAGGCAAAGATGACCCTTCTCACCATTGCTTTTCAAAATTGTATTGGAAAGAAAAGATACACAGATTGGGACAGAAGATATGAAACTGTCTTTGTTTGCAGAAGACACTACTGTTTATGTAGAAAATCAAAAAGAATCAACAAACTCCTGGAACTAATAATGTAGTAGGGTTGCAGGATACAGGGTTAATATATAAAAGTCAATTGCTTTCCTATGTACCAGCAATAAACAAGTGGAACTTAAAAACAATACCATTTATATTAGCACCCCTAAAAATAAAATACTTAAGAATAAATATAACAAGATGTGTGCAAGATCCATACAAAGAAAACTATAAAAGTGTGATGAAAGAAATCAAAGAACTAAATAAATGCAGAGATAGTCCATGTTCATGGATAGGAATACTCAATATCAAGATGCCAACTTTTCCCAAATTGATCTATAGATTCAGTGCAATCCAAATCAAAATCTCAGCAAGTTTTCTTGTAGATATTAACATACTGATTCTAAAGTTTATATGGAGAAGCAAGAGACCCAAGATAACCAACACACTACTGAAGAAGAACAAAATTGAAGGATTAATATTATCTGACTTCATGACTTATAGAGCTACAGTAATCAAGACAGAAGCAGACAAAATATACAACAGGTAGATATAAATGGAACAAAAATGAGATCCCAGTATAGACCCACATAAATATAATAGCTGATCTGTGTCAAAGGAGGAAAAGCAATACAATGGAGCAAAGATGGCATTTTTAACAAATGTTGCCAGAACACCTGGACATCAATATGCAAATAAGTTGACTCTGGTCACAAACCTTACACCTTTTACAAAAATCAACTCAAAATGGATCATAGAACTAAATGTAAAACATAAAACTATAAAACTCTTGAAAGATAACAGAGGAGGGCTGCCTGGGTGGCTCAGTCAGTTAAGCATCTGACTTCAGCACAGGTCACAGTTTCATCATTCATGGGTTTGAGCTCCATATCAGGCTCTGTGCATACAGCTCAGAACTACTTTGGATTCTGTCTCCCTCTCTCTCTCTGCCCCTCCCATGCTCGCACTCTATCTCTCTCAACTAAACATTAAAAAGAAGAAGAAGATAACATAGGAGTAAACCTAAATGATTTTGAGTTTGGTGATGACTTTTTTGATCACCAGAGACACAGCCCATGAAAGAAAGAATTGATAGGTTGGACTTCATTCAAATTAAAATTTCTGCTCTATGAACAACACTGTCAAGAAAATTAAAAGACATCTACAGACTGGGAGAAAATATGTGCAAAATGCATATCTTAAAAGACTATTATCCAGAATATACAAAGAACTTTTAAAATTCAAGAGTAAGAAAACAACCCAATTTAAAACTGGACCAAAGAGGGACGACTGGGTGGTTCAGTCGGTTAAGCATCTGACTTCGGCTCAGGTCATCATCTCACGGTTCGTGGGTTCGAGCCCCGCATCAGGCTCTGTGCTGACAGCCAGCTCAGAGCCTGAGGCCTGTTTCCGATTCTGTGTGTCCCTCTCTCTCTGACCCTCCCCTACTCATGCTGTCTCTCTCTCTCTCTCTCTCTCTCTCTCTCAGAAATAAATATTTTTTAAAAATTTTTAAATAAAATAAAAAATAAATAAAACTAGACCAAAGACTTTACCAGATAGGTCATCAAAAAGATATACAGTTGGCAAATAAGCATATGAAAAGATGCTTTATATCATATATCATCAGGGAAATGCAAATGAAAACAAAAAGGTATCCACACATACCATTGGAATGGCCAAAATCTAGATCACTGGCAACACCAGAACCTGGTGAGGATATGGAGCAACAGGAACTCTTCTTTGTTGCTGGTGAGAATGCAACATGGTACAGCCACTTTGGAAAACAGTTTGTAAATTTCTTAGAAAAGTAAATATATTCTACCATATAACCCAGCAGTCACACTCCTTGGTGTTTACCCAAAGGACTCGAATACTATGGCCAACAATAATCTGAACATGGATGTTTATAGTAGCTCTATTCATAATTGCCATAATTGGGAAGTAATCAGGATGTCTTTCAGTACCTGAATGAATAAGTAAACTGTGGAACATTCAAACAATGGAATTTTATTCAACACTAAAAAGAAATGAGCTGTGAAGTCCTCAAAAGACATGGAGGAAACTTAAATGCATATTAATAAATGAAATAAAAATCATATACTACAAACTATGTAATTCCAACTAGATGACATTCTAGAAAAGGCAACACTGTGGGGACAGTAGAGATTAATGGGTGCTAGGGGTTAGTGAGAAGGGAGGGTTTTTCAGGGCAGTGAAACTATTCTGTATGATACTATAATGATGAATACATGTCATTTACACCTGTTTAAACTCATAGAATGCACAACTGCCAAGAGTAAAGCCCAATGAACACTATGGACTTTAAGTGATGCTGATGTATCAATGTCATTTCATCATTGTATAACAAATGTACCACTCTAGTGGGGATGTTAATAATGAGAGGGCCTGTGCTTTTATGGAGGCAAATAATATATGGGAAATCTGTGTATCTTCTCAGTTTTGCTGTGAACTCAACATGACTCTAAGTCTGTTTTTAAAAGACAAAATGAGGGGTGCCTGGGTGGCTCAGTCTGTTAAGTATCTGATTTGGCCCAGATCATGATCTCGCAGTTTGTGAGCTCAAGCCCCGTGTTGGGCTTTGTGTTGAGAGCTCAGAGCCTGGAGCCTCCTTCAGGTTCTGTGTCTCCCCATCTCTCTGCCCTTCCCATGCTCATGATCTGTCTCTCTCAATAATAAATAAAAATGTTAAAAAATTTTTTAAAAACAAAAAATATAATTTGAGGATGTTTTGTTTTTCTTAAGAGTCTCCTGCTGTCTTTAGATGTGAATCTGAGTGTGTCAGTAGGACCTCTACAGGATTTGAAAGCCATTCCTAAAAGTTTATTGTCAGGGAAGCATACTGACAATGGATGCCTTAAACCAAGAATTGGTAAGGTTCTAGTTGAATAATTGTGTAGATTCCATAAGTAAAGGATTACTCTTTATGTATGCATGTTTGGAAGAGTGATGAAATATGAATGGTCTCCATGTGAAGAGTCATATCTATGCTAGAGCAGTTAGTTATAAAACTTGACATATAAGAATTTCCTAGGAATCTGTTAAAACTCCAAAGCCACAAGCTATATACCCCTCATAACAATTAGAGTCTAGAAGTGGGCCTGGGGCACCAGTAATTTTTTTCAATATATTTAAAAGTTTATTTTTTTAGTAGTCTATACACCCAGTGTGGGACTTGAAGTCACAACCCTGAGATCAAGAGTTGTATGTTCTTCCAAGTGAGCCAGCCGGGCATCCCAGCATTGATAATTTTAAAGCCCACCAAGGAGTTCCAGTGTGCAGCCACGTTTGAGAACCAGAGGTCTAAAAGAGGTTTAATTTTATTCCATCTCCATCTGAAGATAAGTTCATTAGTAATAATTTCCAAAGGCCCTGGTCTGTTAGTACTTTTCAGGTGTGGAAGATGTTGGAGGTTGAAAGGATACTTGTTAATATCAATAATAATTTTTTTAATGTTTATTTTGAGAGGGAGAGTGCACGAGTAAGTGCGTGTATCAGCAGGGGAGGGACAGAGTGAGAGAGAGAGAATCCCAAGCAGGCTTCATGTTGTCAGTGCAGCGACCAATGCCAGGCTTGATCCAACAAACTATTAGGTCATGATCTGAGCCAAAATTAAGAGTGGGATGCTTAACCCACTGAGCCACTTAGGCACCCCAATAACAAGAATAATTAATAAAACTCCTTAAGTGCAAAATAAAATCCATATAGCCTGAAAGAGTTAATGCAGTTTCCAAAGGTACTTGACAAAGAAACAGTCTAGGCACAAGGAGAATCTGGCTTATTGGGAGCAAATAAAGCCAAGATTTAAAATGTCTTTTAATGTGAAACACATATGTGCCCCGGGCCTGAAAACAAGCCATAACTTTCCTAGTTGTAGTGAAGGTTCCTAACAATAGAAATGAGTTGTGGTATAATGTTATTTAAATTGTAAATATCAGAGGAGAATTTTAATTTGTAGAGGAGGTCACATATGGGAGAAGACAAGTGCAGAGGGCAGGCAGGACAGGCTAGTTTTCTATGACTCTTATGATTACAAGGAGAGCAGAATTAGCTGATAGTCCTAATTATCTGTGTATGCAGAACAGAACCAAACAAGTCCCAACAAAATGAAAATTGGTATTTAATCACGAAGCTAGAATGTACCTTATTAAATTAACCTGCTTTGGTATTTGAGATAATTAGTTGTTTGTGGTTTTAAGTGTTCTAACAGAAGCACTCTCATTTATGGTGATGTGGACTTCTATTTGCTTCTTGCTTAGGAGACATCAGTCCTTCAATAGACTCTGTCAAAGATTCTGATTCTATGTGGGCTGTGTAGCTTTTGTTTTAGCTTTGTATTTTGAATAATTATAGATTCATAGGAAGTTGCAAAAAATGTGCAGGGAAGTCCTCATGCATCCTTCACCAAATTTCCCCGTATGGTAATGTCATATAGAGTTATCTCTCAAAACCAAGAAGTTGACATTGGAATACTCCACGAACTTATTCTGCTTAACAAGCATTCATGTGTATGTATATCTGTGTGTGTGTTTGTGTGTGTATGTGTGTGTGGTTTTATGCAATGTCATCCTGTATAGCTTCATGTAACACCACTGTGATCAAGATACCATGATACAAACTGTGACCAAGATACAATTTGAAGAACTGTTAAGTGAATTGGAATGAGTCACTTTGCTTGTGATCCCACCAGCTTGAGTTCAGGTCTTTCTATTTGGGGGGACTGCTGTTTTGTGGGGGTAGGTAGCATAGCTTTTGTAACATAAAGTGACTTTTTAAAACGTGATCATCATTAAAGGTGTGTTTCTCAGGGACTGTTTTGAGGAGGTAAATTGTGGTCACTTTATGTGAAGGAAGCAAAATGATAAATTTATACTACAAGACATAAAATCTGTTAGTGGTCTTTATTTGGGGGGCAAATCCACTAATTCTGGCATAACAGCAATGGACTGAATGCTGGAAGAGATCCTTTCCTGCCAAGTTTTTGAACATTTGAGACTTGTTCAATAAATGGTCATCTTTCTGGTTTCTAAAACAGAAAACTGTCTACCCCCTAGAGAAATGCCCTGATATGTTTGAAGTGAATAGGTATGATTCTATATTAAAGAAATGGAAAGTCATTTAATAGCATCTTCTAAGCATTGTCAACATATTAAACTCCGCCTCACTTAATGTTTTATAAGTAATTGCTATCTCTAGAACTTAAGGATACATAATCGTATCTACTGTTTACATGGCATGAGGATTTTGTCTTTGCATCTAGTATATCAAAACTAAGGTGTTTAGGAATGTAAGTTCAGTGTCATTAAACTCTTTGTTCCATGATAAATCTATAGTCTAGCAAAACTGTTTGTGCGTGTAGTTTGTTCTAACACCTGCACCCCAGTCTTTCTTGGAAGCTCTTATTTCTGACATTATTTTTAGCAAGAGTTTTAGAGGAGAGAAGAGTTCTAGTGTGGGTTGGTTGGAAAACTCTGGTTGATCACCAAACTCAGCTCTGATGAAGTAATAAGTTATGTGATGAGAAAAGAGATGTGTAAACATCAAGATAGTAATCTTAGGCAAAAGCAGTTTGGGGGTATTTATAAAAATAATACATTCCAGTAGATGTAATTGTGGGTCTTAGGGATTTAAAAGAGTAAGACTTCAGCCAAACATTGTCTCGTAATTCTGGATTTGAAAAAGTTAATTTATTTGGGAACAGAGTAGCCAAAAAAAAACAAACAAACATTAAGAGCCTTAAATATTCTGAAAAAGACAATCATGAATCCCACATTCATGAAAGAGCAGAAGAGTAAGATTCATCAACATTAATGACTACAAAATGAAAAACAGAAAAGAGGCCAGATTACTTGCAATAAAAAAAAGTAAGCTTACCTTCATTAAAATGCAATCCTGAATATAGATATTAAATATTAGGAGAGGAAAATCAAGGTTGTGTCAGTATATGCTCCCCTTACACACCCATCTAATCTTTTAAGGAGTGGACAACAAGGATGTTTTGAACAACTGTACAGGAGTTAAGAACATATTCAAGCCAGTCTATTCAGTGAACATTGATACAGCTCCCAAACACATTTGTGAAAGACGGCAAGTTGAATAATTTTAGAAATATGTCTTGGTCACTAAGCTTACAGTTAGGAGGGTGTCAGACTGCAATGTATTGGCCTGTAAAAGATAAAAGCAGATCAATGTCTTTGGTAACCAACTAGCAAATAACAATAGTAGTCATGTCATGTACCAAGTAAACATGTCAACATAGGACTGTTATAGAGAGTAAATGGGGGAATGCATAGAGACTTTATAGCACAAGGCTTTTTTTAGCTGGATTTTCTTTACCTCTTAGAAAACATTAACATCTCAGTTTAAAGCTAAATTTTGTTGTCATCACAGGTATTAGTGCATTTTACTGCATGGTTATAGTAAAAACAAAATTCAGAATATGTTTTACACCTATAAATTCACACACACACATCCATGCCATTCTTAAGCTAAGACTTCTTTTTCCACTGTAGAGCAGTACAAACTCATGACTTGGCTAACAGTTCATGACTGCTATGTAATAACATAACATGCACTAGGAATGTGCTCAGAATTTCACATGTATTATTTTTACCTAAACCTTAGAACAGCACTGTGAGGTAGGTACTATTTTATCTTTGTTTTACAGGTGGGAAAGCTGAGGCAGAGAGTGTAACTTGCAGAGATCCATAGCCAGTAGGTGGTTGGGCCAGGATGAAACCACGCTCCAAGACTCCTGCACCTTTCTGAAGCCTCTTCTTAAGGAAGCTAATGGTTAAGAGGGAAGTGAAGGTGCAGGTGAGGCAGCAGATCAGATACCTGAAATTTCATGTGGCAAAAGGTTAGGGTGGAGACAACACCCTTGCCTGAAGCTCAATTTCCAGACCAGAAGCAGTCATAAAGGAATAGGAGTCTGAGCCACAGAAATCAGTAAATGGTGGGGAAGGGGGGTTTCAAAGGGAAGACAAGGACCTGATGTGTGTTTAAGGCGTGACTGGAGAATTTGGGAATAGCAAAACAAATCTGTGAGCATGAAAGGGTGAGATTGTAACCTGAAAGACTCTTGGTGAAGGAGGAGCAGATTCTTCAGTGAGTAGATGGATGTGTGAACTGGTGAGGCTTGGGGTGGATGTTCTTCTACTGTTTTCATCGTCTCAACATTCCTCAGACATTCCCTTCTTCCTTTAGAGGCTAACCTCTAGGGGCTCGAGGGTTTTCTTTTTAGGATGACTGAGCATTCAACTCCTGCATACTTAGGTTTGTATAGTCTGAAGGAATTTCTTCACTATTCCTATTGTGTACTCCTGAAAAATACTCTGCTCATGAATTATCTTTTTCTACAGGTGAACGCTTAATGCCTATTTTTAAATTGTAGGTACCATGATCTACCTCAGAGATACAGTATGCACTATTAATACTCTCAATAGGTAATCAGAGCTCATTCCTTACAGTGTGTGTTATATATACTTAAATCTGACCAAGAATATCTTTATACTTTCATAAGAAATATTACATTTGTTATATTTTCACAAGCTTATGTCTTCCCCCCACAGCCTCAAGCCTTGAAGCAATCATTAAGAACTGTAGAGCACTTCTCAAATTCAAGTGTGCATAATTTAATCATCAGCCTGGTAGAACTATAACTTACTTTAGCCAACGTGTTCTTCATCTCTCTCACCCATCACTTTCTCGTTATTGTTTTTTATTTCTCACTCTTGAGAAAATGAACTTGCATTATGCGAAATCTATGCAAGCATCTAATAGTTTGTATAAAAACATCAAAGGGATTTTTTAAATTTCTATTTTGTTTTGAATGCATGCGTCATAAAACTTGACCTACTTTACAAAGCAAAAAGTTGAAACTACAAAGAAAAGAGTCAGAATCAACGATTATGAAAATTTAGATTATATCATCTAGGAAACAGGTCACCAAAATTTTAGCTAATTTTATAAGGGTTTTTAAAAAATATATTCTAGCAGCACCTGGGTAGCATAGTCAAGTGTCCAACTCTTGATTTCAGCTCAGGTTTGTGAGATTGAGCCCCATGTCAGGCTCCCCACTGACAGCTCAGAGCCTGCTTGGGATTCTGTCTTTCCCTCTCTCTCTGCCCCTCCCCCTCGCTCTCTCACTCTCTCTTAAAAGGAGTAACTTAAAAAATATTTTCTAAAGGCATATGTAAAGTTATACTATAGATGTCTTGTTTTGGATCATTTTTTCTGATGATTCTGTATTTTGTTACTGAAAACAAAGACCTGTGAACCTCCAGGTAGTGATGGGGTTGAGGTGCTTAACCTTATTAAAGAGTGCGTTGTTACCTCTGCCCTGTATGCTTTGCTCTTCCATGGATGGAAAGCAAACAGTTAAGGCACCATCCATATGCCTGGAGGTGGCTTTGTCCTCCTCACTATGCAAATCCGGTGTGGGGCTGGGTGTACTCAGTGAAGCTATGCTTGAAATAGGGTTCCTAGTGAACCTTTACCTGTATGCAGTGCCAACTAACTGCTTTTAATCATTAATAGGGCATTAACTTCCCAATGGTGCCAAAATCATAAACCACAGTCCAGGTCCTACTGTCTACCATTGAAGGATGAGATAATTAGACATAAAAATATGTCTACCATTGAAAGACTCTGAAAATGTCTAATTTGGGAAAGAATAGTGCCCACGTATACCTTAATGGAAAGAATGGCCAGATCTTTGGCAATGTTATGACAGCTAAAAGAACTTAATAACCAGCTCAGAATGTGCCCCCAACAGAGAAACAGAGATACTTGGTAGAAACAGAAAAATATAAAAAAATAGAATTTTTCTGTTGGCAGGCATGTATATTTATACATTCTTCTGGGTTTAGGTCAGTGGTTAGAGAACACTTCCTGGAAGTACTGTAGTACACAAATGTTTTCAATTTGAGCGTGTACATTTCATCTAATTGGTCCCTGGGACAAGGTTCACTGCCCTGGAGGTGGTTTGGCTTAATCTTTCAAACACACGCTAATGACTTTCAGGATTGGGACAGAAAATGGCTGCTTCGTATCAGACAATCATGTGAACTTGGAATTGTTTCTCATGAATATCTTCAATAACTATGTAATACCACTCTGAGTAGTGGATTCTTCTGCCGTCTCCAAACACAGATAACTGCTCTTGCTCAGGCTACTCTGTGCTTGCCTACTCTTAAAGCTTAGATTTGGCACATTGCTTCATTTTTGAAGGGAACATTCTGGGACAAAATATGGCAAAGATCATCTGAGTGCAACTGGATATATCAAAGGGCACTTACAAATGACCTTAAAGCAACCTGAAAATCCATTTGGGCTGAGTACATCTGTTTTGGTTTTCCTATCAGCTTTTTGAAGTAAGGGAAAATTCAAAAGGAAGTCCTTTTTTTGTACCTTATTTTTGTTGATACATCTAGCAATAGTTTAGGGATTTTATCTCTGATCTAGCCCACCCAAAAAGTCAAGGGAGTAGGATGGTTGAACTTAGAAACTTGTTTTATGTAGATGGGAAAGAAGTAAGCTAATGAAGTTACAGACATCCCTTAATCACAGTGACCGAGCCTGAACCCTGTGGGACACCCCACCCCAGCCTGCACACCTTTGCACTGCTTACAAACACTTAGCTCTGACTAGCTCAGAAGACAGATGCAGTTACTCAGCTTCGCACATGTCTCGCCCATATACTCAGAGTGAGTCACAGTTTGTATTGAGCCAGTACGGTGGGGTGGGAGGGAGATGATTTTATGAACACCTGAATCTGAGAAAGATTGATCATGGCCTATAATTTCCTTAAGGAGTGGGAGAATTTCTTTTTCTGTGTGTGATGCTGTATTTCACCCCAACTTATGCCATTCATTGTCTGTGAGACCATTCACAGGCTGTGCAAGTCTCCTGTCTGGACCTCAGTCCCTTCCTTCCTAATTCAAGCTGGGTGTGCCAGATGATCTCCTAAGGCCCTTTTCTATCTTCCAAGTCAGAAGTTCAGTTTCTTCTGCACGTCAGAGGTTGGGCATCAGTTGCATTGGTCAGTTAGAGACTAGTTGGGCTGTCCCGCTGATCAACTCCCAGTAGATGAATGAATGAACAGCACCACTCAAGTCCTGCAGAAAGTTGCCTTGGGCTTGCTGGAATGCTCATGGAAACCCTGGTGATGAAGCACTCCTGAGTGCTAGGCAGGGCTTGGCATCCAAAGGACTTGGGTTCCTCCATACTCCCGACCGTCCTTACCACCCCAAATACCACACCTTCTACTTTGGGAAGTTAACCTCACAGCTCCAAAGCTTGGGTGTGGTTGTTTTTCAAATAAAGATAGTATCTACTTTTCAGGGTGAAAAGCTTGAAAGGTAATGTATTTGAAAGGGTCTAGCAAATAGGTGGAGCTCGTTAAATAGGTAACTAAAACCAGTAATTTGTAAAAGCCCCACAAAAGATAACTTTAGCTGAAAGCCAAGTTGGAGAGAACACTAGCCTTTGTGTAGTGAGTAACATTTCAGAGTACTTCAGGACATACTATCGTTTAATCCTTATGGTCTGGTTTTACAGATGCAGTGATCCCAGCAAGTTCCCAGGGTCACAACATCTGGAAACAGTGAAGCGGAGATTTTAAGTTCTGGTTCCAAACTGTTATGTTCCTTTTACAATATGCTACCAATACGCCATTACATGTGGTTGATATATTTTATAGTTGAGATCAAACGTCTGATGATTCTGAAAAAGGAAACAAATGGTCAGAATTGGCACTAGTACCTACGCCCTTTTTATATGACTAGAGCTGTACTGACTGCCATTGAAGACAAACCCAGGAAGCCCTGGTCAGTTGCTCCTGGTTTTGTGAGATCCTAATTCCGAAACAGCTCCTGGGGATAGCTCGAAGATTTGAATATCTCTGGGATGTCACTGTCCAGTTTTGAAATAATTTTATAAATGGGTTTCTTCCAGGAAGGATCTGAGTCTTTCCCTGCGGAGACAGCCCTGAAGAACTCCTGTAACGTCAAGCTGGCGATTTCCAAGAAGCAGTCTGGGACCTGCATTCCCAAAGAGACCCACAAGAAAGAAAAGACATGAGGCTCTGAAGTACCAGCACCATGCAGATCTCAGTGCTGCCTGTTCCTGGGGTGGTGGGCTGATAAGAGCATCCCTGCTCTCCCGGCCCCCGATTTCTGAAGCCCTCAGAATCCCCTGCTCTCTCATCAAATACAAACCTTAAAATGATGGTACCCGTGAGACAGCCCTAGGAAAAAGCATATTAGGGACACTCCTTTTGTAAGAGAAGCCGATTCTACTAATGGTGATGTTTTTAGCAAAGGAGAAACTGACTTTGATCGAAACTAAATTCAATGAAGGTTTTTAGTATTCTTTTCCTTAGTGCCTAATGTGGAAAGGCATGCCCCAAGTTTACAACTGTTGTACCTCATCCCACCATCTTTTGGGGTTGGATCCAAAAGACTCGGAACCATTTCTGCTTCCAAAGTCAAGCACGAGGTTGAGGGGGGACTCAGTATGTTCCAGGACCTCTCACAGACTGGCATCATAAATGATGGGGAGTCCCACAAGTCCTCCAAATCCAGTCTGGTCCACAGCTTGCCACTGCTGCATGCCAGATGGCCACCCCACATGGGAAGATGTGGCAGCAGCGCCCTGTCCACACACCCTGACCCCACAAGCCTCAGAAAGGAGGCTTAGGTTTCCAAACATGTTCTGACAGAACGTCTGGTGGTTATCAGCATTTCTCCCCTTTGTCAGAGGTATCAGGGCCAAGTGAGAGAGGCAAGGAGACAGAAGTGCAGTCAGCGACCTGCAGAACAGGATGCCAGTCCAGCAAAGCTGTTCACCACACACAAGGAAATGCCTGTCTGGATTAGGAGTACTCACTGGTGACACCTAGGCCACTGGCTCTCCCTTTACTGATGCTTAATCTCTAAGGTGCCACCAGTGTGCCTTCACAGAGATCCCCAAAGGACTGAGAAGCTTGAGTACTGTTTATTCAGTTTCCAGAGAGAAAGGAACTGAGGTGACTTGCCATGAAAGACCGACAAATAAAACTGATGAAGTGAGAATAAAGAACGAAATGATGAAATGAACAAAAATTGTAAAGAAAACAGAGGCCAAGTCTAGGTGCTACAACAGCATAGCATTTAGTCATATGCCTCCTGACACTAAGGGGAAAAGTTCAACAAATTACAGAATGTTGTAATTACAGAGTAGTAACTCTAAAATGGCACAACACCTGTCTGACCTCTGCTGCAGCTTCAAAATGAAGACTGGCTGTATATTCAGCTTGTGATATCCACCTGTTGCATAAAAGAAAATGCTGAATCTCATCTGTGTGGATGATACAGAGATTGGGCCCAGGCTACCCTGACTCTCGGTGAGTTAAGGACAGACACAGAAAGGGGTCTTTTCTAAAACTCCATCACAAAGGGAAGGCACTCATCAGACCTCAGGGGACCCAAGTACGTGGTCTTACCTCGAAGTCATTTCCTTTGTTGTAGTGCATATTAAGAGCTTGAAAAAGTTCTGAGTCACGGAGTACCACCAGCATTTTGGGATTTGTGACACCATCTGAAATCGCTTGCCGGGCAAATTTTTCCATTTGGATGTAATAAAACTCACGAAAGTTGCTGAACCACTTGATCATCTGGGAGGTAATACAGCGGTTGAACTGTATAAACAACAGGGCCCATCAGGTCAGATGCTTGCCACGAGGTGCTCAGAGTCAGAACTGTCAGCCTCCAGTTCAACATAGGGCTTAATAAGGATGGCTTCAACCACCACGAAAAAGGGCTTTCTATAAAAAAGAAGCCACAGCCATTTTCCTAGCCTATTCACTTATACACATAAAAATCCAAATTAGCTATAATTCCTATTAGAAAACACTGGTTTTGATATACTAGCTTTATGAGGGTTGTTTTTCTTTTTTTTTTTTTTCCCATGAAAAGCTTTCCATGGTGTCTAGTGTGACTTTGGGAGGGTGTGGAGTCAAGACCAGTGTGATACCAGCTTCTGCTGCACCTGGGCAGATTGCATGGCAGCCCCAGAACTTTCTGCAGGGTCAATGGCAAAAGGAAAGATTAAGGGCATAGAGCAGAAAGCAGGTCATCGCAACCTTGGAGTTGCAGAATGAATCGAAATCAGAGCTCAGTGCAGGAGTCAACCAAGCAACTGAATAGGAGGGAAAGATCTGGAAAACACAAATATGTAGATTCAAAATATTAGCAGCCCAATTCCAACACCAAGGATAAAGGGAACAGGCAAAGTCTGGTTCCAACCGTCAGAGCTTGATTTTCCTTATCATTGTGCTCGATACCTACGCACCTTCACTCCGTTTTGCAATACAGCAATTTGAATATAAACATGACAGTGTCCAGCCCTTTATATATTTTTTTCTTTTCATAGTCTCTCCTAGCAGAGATAAAACACTAAGCCAAAAATGCCATTTACTAATGTTTCTCTCTCCCCTCCACCTTTTCTCCCCATGTGTTTGTGTATCTACAGTTCAAAAGCTTAAAATTCAGATACCCAACGTTTGTGGCCCAAAGTTACTCATGTAGTCTCAGCCCAGAACTGGAAATTGTACCGATCCCATCAGCAACATGAAGGGAGCCTGAGGTGCAGATATGATGCCCTAGGACTTGCCTCCCACTGGACAAAACCATTGCCTCTTGGGAATTTTTCGGAGGCTTTCAGAGGTGAAGAATGACTTTACCTGGACATCAGGGAGTTTTACAGAGGCTTTCAGAGATGAAGAATGACTTTACCTGGACATCAGGGAAATAGGCCTTCAGGAGGTTGGAGCTGGGGTAGCGTGTGAAGAAAAACATGAGTTTGGCCTTCTTCAGGTGACCAGGATTTAGGCCCTCCTGGATTTGTCTCAGCGTCAAGGAAAACTAACACCACTTTATCAAATGATCTTTACCAGTTTATCCAAATAATGAATTGTCCTGTTCCTCGTGGTTTCTATTTCTTTTGCTTCATTTTTTTCTGGTTGAATGGTGTATTGGTTCCATTCTTCTGTCTCTAGCAAGTCTGATCATATAAACTCTTTATTAGGGCACTCGGCTGGATCAGTTGGTAAAGCCAGTGACTCTTGATCTTGGGGTTGTGAATTCAAACCCCACATTGGACCTAGAGCTTACTTAAAAACTAAGAAAAAAAAAGCCTTTGCTTTCCAGATACTCAATACCATATATGTACAGTGAATTTGCAGAATTTAAAAAACATCCTGATGTATAAAAGTTCTATGATGCTTATGCTATCAAATACAGTTTGTCATACTTTGTGTGTGTTCTTTCAGAATAGGATGGGGAAAGATGGCAGGTCTGTCCCGGATTTCAAAGCCCCACATAGAGATTTCATTACCCTTCTCGGCCTCAGTTTCTTCATCTGTAAAATGGAACAAGCCCCCTAGATGGTCCTCATTCTACTCTCAGAGCTGCCTTTGCTGTGTTTAAGCCAATAAGCACCTAACCAGCCTGAGTACCAGAGCACAGTTTGCTTTGGCTCCAGAAGCTTGAACTTCCCGGCCGTGCCTGCTCATTTGCCTGGCAGAGCTCCCCCTTGCCCTTCCCAGTTCAGCCTAGATGCCCTTCCTCTGTGAAATATCTCCTTTCTGGATGAGGCCTTCCTTACCCTGGGCTGCCAAGGCTCTTTGTACAAACCTCTGTTGTAGACCTCACTGGAGTTTTTACTGCATGTTTGTCTCCCTATTTAGACTGTGAGCTCCTTGAGGGCAAGGACCTTATCTTTTCATCTTTGTATTCCACATGCCTAGCCCGGTGCTAGGAACATAGTAGGTGCTCAATAAATGTTTACTGGATGAAGGAATGGATGAGTGATTAGATGGTCAACCTTAATCCATACAGGAAATATGGAAGTTATATTCCAACCCATACATCCCTCTGGGAACAGATTGCTTCTTCTATAACAAGAGAAGGGAGCTGCGTTGTGACTGCCTAGCACCAGCATGGGAAGGAAATAAAGATTCTTGCACAAGAACACATAGCATTTCCAGGGACAGTCCTGGGGCCGGGTGAGAAGCATTACACAGAGTAACCTGGAGCTCAGGTCAGATACCTGAACCTTTAGGACAATTAAGATTTCTCAGTAGGACATACCAGTTTAGCCAAAGGAGACTAAACCAACTAAACCAATTTTCGGTTACAACTGGTCCTGGCATCCAGGCTGCTGCCCAGAAGACCTCAGCCCTTGCCTCACTGGACCAACTTCTTATCCTTCTTACAGGCTTGTAAATGCTGTGGAAAGAATCCTGGATTTAGGAGTCCAAAGACCCAGTTTCAGATACTGATTTTTGCCACCTGTTAGCTGTGTGATCTTGAGCAAGTCACTTATCTTCTCTGGGCCTCGTTTCTAAAATGTAAGTGTAGTAGTTAAAGCTTGTGCTTGGCAATCAGACCCTGGGTTTGAATCCTGGCTCTGCATGTGTCTGTCTTGTGACTTTGGGCGAGCTAGTTTGCTTCTCTGTCCCTGCCTCTCAGATGCCTGAGCTAGAGTGGACGCTTGAGGATTGTGAGGTAACACAGGCCCACAACCTCTTCTCCAAAACGCTGGGCCAAATGGGGTTCAGATTTCAGAATTTATTATTTTACAACGGTAATGTGGTGCATATACCATAGGTCAGTTAATGGCCCGAGCAGGGGCTGCAGCAGCAGTCTGTAATCCAGTACATTAATATTTCTACAGCAAGCTGGAGGACTATTTACACTAAGTGAGCTAGTCTATAAATAGCCTCCAATCAGTGCAGGTCGGGTTTTGCCACCAAAAATGTTCCCGTCAGCCTGAGGGGAGAGAACTCACAGGGATTTCCAGAGCTCTGAGTTTCAGAATGGCGGCTAAGTGGTGGTGGGCACGCACTTGTGAACTGCTGGCGGGTTGGCCGACCTCCAGGACCGCACACAGCAAATGCTGCCCACTATCTCCTCATCGCTCCTGCTCTGCCTGATTCATGGGATGTTGCGTGAATGTGAATGGGTGCTGGCGCTCAGTGGCTTTTCCGGCCCACAGGAACACATCTCTAATGCTGGAGTGTAGACAACAGGGATGAGGAAATGGTTGGGGAACCAGGAAGCTGCCCGGGAGCCCCAAATCATTCCATGCAGCCAGGCCCTGTCGATGGACTCCCCAGACTCCCAAAGCTGTCTGAGTCCACCCCCTCATTTTACAGAGCAGGGCTAGGCACACAATGGGTGCCCGAGAAATACCAGCATGCCCCTGCCAAGGAAGTATAGCAGAGAATTCAGGCTCTTCCACCACTGCCTGACTTTAACAGGGGGTCATAACCAGTGGCCTCTTACCAAAGGTCCAGACAGGTAGCCTTTGCCACACGGGGTGATTTCATGACAATCTTTACACCTCCAAGAAGATTTCCTACCGCCTGAAGAGGCAATAGTGGCAGGTGATGTGTTCTTAGCCTTGGGTTTATAGTTGCCCCGGCCTGCCTAGGAAGCATGTGATAGTGCCCAAGCTTTAGGTGTGTTTCCAACACCTGTGACCGGCAGAGGGCGCTCATGGCATTCAGGACACAAGAGAATGTGTGGCAGTGAGAAGTCCCACCTCATCCTGCGGCCCTTAATACAACACCTTCCCCCAACCCCCCAAGAGGACACAACTGTTCACGCCTGGATATACAACTCCACAGATGCATTGACCTTTGGAGACTGAATTATAGTCTGTTCATGAGAAGCAGCAGTGTGAGCTCAGCCCGCTAAAAAAGCCACATCAAAAATAATGTCAGGAACTTCACTCCTACAAGATGCTTGCTGGAAGAGGATCTTTGGTCATGTGAGCCTGAGGCTGCATACATTCTCCTCTTAGAGCTTCACATAGGACTTCGGCATGTTAAAGGCTCTAAGAAGTCCCACAAACCACCCATTAGTAGAAATAACCAGTATTTAATAACCACCATTTAAATAACCAGTAGAAATAACCTAGTATTCACCCAAGCTTTTTTCCTAATTTAACAACTGTTAATGTCCTGAAGAAGGGTCACTCTGGGCAACACTATTTGAGAGAGTGGAGTCTGCCTAAGGGTTGCAGAGATAAGACCCAGACCCCTGCAGCCCAGCCTGGGCCCCTCAGCCCTCCCCACAGGGGGCCCCCTTCCCTCTACATGCCCAGTCCCTGAGCTCTGGTTCTCTCTGTTGCAGCTTAGAAGCTGTTCCTTAAGCAAAAGGCTTCTTACCCCTTCCAGCTGCCTCTTGGGTCTAGTCCCTCAGGAAAGCATCCCCTTTTCCAACTGCCTCAGAAGTTTCTGGTCCCGCATAGCTTCCCTGTGAATTACCTAGACAATGCAGGCTTTTCTGCCTGTGGAGCCAAGAGAAGGGGGCGGGGCGGGGGGGGTGGAGGCTTCAGATGAGCTCATCCTTTGACTCTCTCTCTGCTTAGCTGTACAGGCTGCTGACAACCAAATTATGGGGTTTTTCCTTCCATAGAGTATTTATCATACTTTGGAAACCCATTTGAGTTTAAAAACAAAACTCTTTCAGACCCAAAGAAAAGAGTCAGTAGTGGTAGAATACAGTGTCACAGAAGAAGGTAAATTAATCTTCCCAACATCCTTAAATCCCAAAATGTGGCCACCACCTTCTCAGAACCTAAAAACTATGAGCCCCAGGGAAGGAAGTCCTGGAAGCTACAGTAAGATCATTGGGGAAGTGACACTATTTAAATGCCACGGAGTTATTTGTCCCCACCTCCCTTCATCTTCTAGGTTTCCCATGTCTCTGGGCTGTGGCACTGAGCACCTCAGTAACTAGTAAAGGATATGTGGACTGAAGAAAAAGGGAGCACATCCGGGGCAGCCTGCAGGCTGCCCTGTTCCATCTTCACCGAGGGAAGAAGGGGCAGTCTTTCCAAACGGGGGGAAGCGAAGGGCAAGGGGGACTCCTGCTGGCTCAGAACTGACGGTCGCAATTTGATGGCTCCCCAGGATCGCAGGGCAGACTCTGGGGAGGAGTGACTTTGGGAAGATGAACCTTGGGGAAGACTGCTGTCCCAGTGGTCACTGGGTCCATGACCCAATAGCTGGCTAAGAATCTGATCTTCTTGGATGTGGGAAGGCGCAGTCAAAGGACAGTTTGCTGGCAGACCCTGATAGGGTCTGGGGATCATTCTCGGAGAAACAGTGTACCTGGGAGGATCTAGAGACTTGGCCAGTGATAAGTTTCGCAACAGGACCCCAGTTTGTGGCTGGACTCTTCTGGGCAAGGTGGCAAAAGGAAAGAGATCTTTACAGATCCCTCTCTCAGGAGGCGAGGGCTCACTTCTACCCTCTGGCACAAACCCCTGGCAGCTTCTACCCAGCTGAGTCGGGTGGCCTGGTGGATCCACGAGCACCTTTTGTAATACTGAGTCCACAGCCTGGGACACTGCCCCGGTCAATTCCTTCCTCAAGATCTCCAGCAAATCCTGTGCTCCACAAGGAAGGGACCTGGGCTCCTCAGACTGGTATTCGATCTCAGACACTCTGCGTTTTTCTTTCCCAGAGAGGTCCCGATGGGAACCCTGGTTGTGGTCACCGTCCATAGCCCAGGGCCTAGATCCATAGCCCTTCCTCTGCTTCACTCTCAGAGGGCCCTTGTCCATCTCAGAGCCTCCTGGGTCCTGAGCTGTGTCCCGTGGCTCCGCAGCCTGCAAGATGTGCTTTTGCAAATGTCTTAGCTGTTGCTTCAGCTGATAGAGCTGTTCTCTTACCCGAGGGTCTCCTTTCCTGATGCCATGGTCCCTGACAGGGCCCGGCTTCAGAGGACCTTGCTGCGTGGGAAGGCTCTGCTTCCTCTTCCGCTCTTGGGCCTTCTCTGGGCAATATGGGCTGTCCCTGGCTTGGGTACTGCCCGGCACCAGAGCGTTAAGAGAGAGGCACATGCCTTGCACGATGGTCTCCACTCGGGCCCTCTTTGCTTGGATGTTCTCATCCCAGAACCAGTCAGGATCAGGAAAACTGGAGCTGGGAACAGGACTCCAAGGAAAGCGGGGCTCTCTATCTGGCTCTCGGGGGGCTGGGTTTCTTTCACGTTCCATACAGGGTTCTGCTAGGCGGGAACAGGCCCGGGACAGAGGAGGAAGCAAGTCAGAGTTAGGATCCATCTCCTTGACTCCACGACACTTGCTCAGAAGGTCGGTTGTGGCTCTGTAATGGAATCCCTTCTCCTAATGTCCTCAACTAGAGGGGTGCCTCAAGGGAGCTGGGGGGGTCCTCCTTCACACTCAGAAAGATGAGAAGCAGCTGTCAAGGATGCAGACTCTGTAATGCCAGAACTTACAACTCTGAGTCGATTCTGGAATTAGAGACAGGGAGAAAACAGTATATGTGATTTTGAGCAGTGCTTTTCAAACTTGAATGTGCAATAACCTAGGGACCTTGTTAAAATGAAGATCCGGATTCAGCAGGTCGGGGCTGGGGCAGACATTCTGTATCTCTAACCAGCTCCCAGGAGATTCTGTGCTGCTGGTTGGGCCCCTACTCTGAGGAGATTCCCAAGAGTGACCCTTCAGGGAGAAATTCTCCTGCTAGGCCATAATAATGATAAAATAATAAAGATAATAGCAGCAGCTAACTGCACAACTGGCATTATGCCAAGAGCTTTACATCTATTACCTAATTTAATTCTTGTAACAAATCCCTGAGAATGTTATCATTCTCACTTAAGGGATAAAGAAATAGGCCCAGAGAGGTTAAGTTACCTCCGGAAAGTCATACAGCTAGTAAGTGGCAGGCTGGGGTCATAGTGACTACTGCAATGGAATCACCTGGGGTACTTGTTAAAAAGAGCAAATTCAGTAGCCCCCACCAGTCCTGGAAAAGCAGAATCCCTCCATACTGGGGCAGGAGGGAATGTGCATTTGAAACAAGCCAACCAAAGTTGAGAACCAGCTGTTTGACCACTACACTGTGCAGTTCCTGGAAGAATCTGAACATGTATTCATTGTTCCAATTCAACAACTATTTACTTAGCACCTACTATGCAACAGGCCTTCTTCTGAGCACTTGAGAGGCAGTGGTAACCAAGACCAGCAAAGTCCTGCTCTCATGGAGCAGGCCGTCTACCGGGTGGAGAGAAGGATGCACAAGTGTATTTTCAGGTTGTGGTATCTGCTAGGAAGAAAAAGCTCAGTAATGAGTTGTACTTGGGATGAGGGTGTGGGAAGAAGGAGGGAGCTAGTTTAGAAAAGGCCGCCTAAAGCTCTCCACCCCCGCCCCTCCCCCCCCGCAAAATATCAAAATACACTGTACTTTAACCAGGAGGTTTCAGATAGCAAGTTTAAGGCCCTTTGAGTTTAGAAAACATTCATACATGCTACCTCATTGCACTTCACACCAAACTTGAGAATCAGTGTAATCCTCCCATTTTACAGATTTTTTACCAAGGATCAGTGAGACTGAAGAGTGGCTCTTAGTTCCTGAGATTCCAAATCCTTTGACATACACAACCACACTTCAGCTGCCTCCCTGCAGATGGAAAGGCCTGTATAAGAGACTGACTCCTCTGTCTGTCCCGTGGATGCTTCCTTTCTTCAAAGAGGTAAATTCAAGTTTCTCCTCTACAAATTCCCACTGTCCTTTTGCTTCTCTTGCACAAATGCTGTCAGGAAAGAGCCCACTTAGTTCCTCTGACTTTTGACCTAAAATTTACATGGAGTTCTCTACCTGAGGCAAAACTTGGCTTTCCTGTTGCCTCTGGGTTCTTGTGCGAACATGGACACAGCCTCTGCCTTGAGCTGCCCAGACAACCAGCGGATTGGCTGTGGAGCGCAAAGAGAAATAACATATCACTGATGATGATTCCAAAGCATCTGGCCAGAGTGAGTTGAAGGATGAAATTGGATGAGCTGAGTCAGAAAGACTATAGAGGAATAGGTTTGGTGAGAGATATCAGGAGCTCAGTTTTGCACACGTTTAATTTGAGACAATTATGAGACATCTCAATGAAAATGTTGACAAAGCAGTTGGGTAAATAAGCCTGGGGCCCCGTGGAGAGAGATCTGGGCTATAAATAGAAAGTTGATGGCTGTCAGTATGTGGATGGATGAGCTCACCAAGGAGTGAGTGTAGACAGAGAGGAGGAGGGGGCCAAGATCCGAGTCTTGGGACATAGCAGCACGAAGAGGCTGGGGTAAGAGAGGAATCAATAAAGGGAGCAAAAGGAGCAAGCAGTGAGGTAGGAAGAAATCTAGGGGTGTGTGAGTTTCTGGGAGCCGAGTGAAGAAAGTGTTCCTAGGAGTGAGGAGAGGTCAAGTCACATAGCGATTAAGCGATTATTAGTAACACAGAGGTGTTCAAGATCTTGATCAGAGCAGTTTTGGTGGAGTGCAGGGAGAAAAAGCCTGGTTGGAATGGATTTAAGGCAGAGGACAAGAGGAGGAATTGGTGGCATTAACTATGGCAACTCCTTCAAGGAGTTTTGCAGAGAGGAGAGAAATAGGACAGTGGCTGAAAGGAGAGATCGGGTCAAGAGAGGGTTTCTCAAGATAAAAGGAATAACATCATATTTGTAGGTTAATGGCGATGACGCCATATAAAGATAAATAAAGTTTGTTAGGGGCACCTGGGTGGCTGGTTGGTTAAGCGCCACCTTCGGCTCAGGTTATGATCTCATGGCTTGTGAGTTCGAGCCCCGCATCGGACTCTGTGCTGACAGAAGGAACCTGCTTCGGATTCTGTTTTCCCTCTCTCCGCCCCTCCCCTGCTTTCACTCTCTCACTCTCTCAAAAATAACATAAACCTTTTTTTATAAAAAAGATAAAGTTTGTTAATGTAGGTCACTGGGGGAGAATTTCTGGAACTGGTCCTTAGGTACGAAGGTGGGGCCAAGATGTCATGCATGGGAAAGGATCAACTTGAGACAGGAGAACCCTTGGTTCATCCATGGCAGTGGAGGAAGGCAGTGTTCGTGGACAGGTGCTGGCCAGTGGGTAGCCCCAGTGATGGGAGCAGGTGCAAGTTCCCTTTTGATTATCTCCATTTCCTCAGTGACATTGGCATCGGCATTAATTTTCTAAGCCACAGGTCTGCTTGTGCCCCTTCATGGCATCAGTCTTTGCTAGCTGCCTGTTGAATAGAAGGTACAGCTGTGTCTGGAACCACTGTCCTCAATATTTATCATTGCCATTGAGCTGTCCTGGGCGCTGTGCTGGGTCTTCGCCCTTGCTCCTTACTCTTCCTTCCCTCTGCCTGGAAGGCCCCGCCCTCATTTTTCTACCTGACACACCCCTATTCCTTTTCCAAAATCCAACTGAAATGCCACCCCCTCTCTGAAGTAATCAATGTCTCTTGCCCCTTTAGACTGTGAGCTCCCTCTTTGTGTCTCCACGTAGTGCCTGATTGGCAATTGTCACCAAATAGATGTTTGCCGACTCAGTTGAATAAATTGTTCAGGAGGCACTTCATTTACACCGATCTTCATCTCTCCACTAGAGGTACATTATTTCAGATCTTTCTAGCATCTAAGTGGAACAAAATCAACACAGACAGAGACAGACAGACAGATAGATAGTTAGGAAGATAGATAGGGCAGAGAACCACCAAATCTCCCTTGTGGGTTACTTAAGGCATTGTTTCCGAGGTTCCATGTGGTCTGTATGCTCCAGAAGGCGGAACTGCTAGGGTAAGAGAGGGAGCTCTGTGTGCCTAATGAAGGAACAATCATCGGGAATGTCTTGAGGCCAAAAACTAGCAATCCAGCCAGACACCACAGTGGTTGGACGCCCAGAGATGTTTACGCCCATCTCTGTAGGACAATCATGGAAACTCTGCATCTGGGCAGCTGAGAAACAGGAAACCTCTGCGCCGGGCCAGCAAGCCACGTGGAGCCCTTCACCTGGGTGTGGCACGAAGCAGCAATGCTTTCTGTTTAAAAATTAACTAGCAGCGCACTCACATTTACTGACAGAGTAGCAATTGCCACGGCCCTTTAAAAATAGCTTTACTCCTTTTCGTAGATGATGAAAGCAATAGAGTCATTTTACTTCCCAAATATAGAAATGTATTAAGAGGGAAAGAAAGAAAGAGAGGAAAGGAAATTCAGTTAACATTTTGCTGTTTGTCATTTTTTCTACATTTTTTTCTCTGTGTACAGAAAACTTACATGATTTCTCCTAATTATATACATTTTTTAAATGGAATTATAAATACATAGTCCTATGACTTCCTTTTAGTTTTTGGTCTTTCATGTTAACGAATACCAGTCTATAACAACATTGTGAAAGCTGATGATATTCCACTGAATGTATATATCACAATGTATTTAACAACTTCCCTTTTGAACAGACAGTAAGATTTTTCTTCTTATGTTGTCACTGGTATAGCAATATAGACAATACAGTACGGAGGTGGAGAGTGTGGACTGCAGCCTAGGACTGCCTCAATTTAAATCCCTAGAGCCACTTACTAGTTTGGCCACCTCTCTGTACCTCAGCTCTCTCATCAATAACAGAAATAACCACAATACCTACTGTTATGAGGGTTGTTGTAAGGATCCAATGAGTTAACCCATTTTTAGACCAGTTCCTGGCATATCATATATTACTGGTGTCGGCTATTGTTATTATGAATAATATTGGGATGAACAGTCTTGTCTATATCTCTCAGATCTTATAGTATTTTTTCCTTAGAATACATTTCTAGAATTAGAAATTCTGGATCAAAAACCGGGCACAGGTTAAACTTAAAAAAAAATTTTTAGTGTTTATTTTTGAGAGAGAGAGAGCGCGCAAGCAGGGAGGGGCAGAGAGAGAAGGAGACACAGAATCTGAAGCAGGCTCCAGGCTCCAAGCTGACAGCACAGAGCCTAATGCGGGACTCAAAACTAGCCATGAGATCATGACCTGAGCCGAAGTCGGACACCACTGTCTAAGCCACCCAGGTGCCCCAAAGTTTTATACTCATTGCTTGACTGCCCTCCAGAAATGTACCAACGGATTGGTAGTGGAGATGAGAGACTGAAGGAGAACTTTCGATTTTTACTCTGTATATTTCTGTATTAACTGAATTTTTATAAGGATGTATTCATGCCTTGTTTGTATATATACTTCTAAATAGCAGATTTTCTTTCTTACCAATATATCTATAAAAGAACACATATCCCCTCATCCTCACCAACACTAGGCATTGCCAGCCTTTTAAATCTTTGCCAATATGGTGGACGAAAATATTATATCAACATTTGTAACTCTGATTCTCAGCAATCTGCTCATTTTTCTCATATATTGGGGGAAATACATGCTATATATTATGAAACTGAAACATGTTTGTACCATTTGAGTCAACGATTCTATGTCTAAGAAGTGAAATAAAAAAGATGATGCCATACCCACAGATTTATGTCAAAAATGATCATCCCAGCATTAAAAAGTAGAAACTGATTAAATAAAAATATGGAATTATCTATGTGATGCTATATTATGTAACCATTTTTTAAAAATCATGTTTAGGAAGAGTTTATAGAACATTATTTTATAGTAAGTAGGGAGAGAGAAAAATGGTTTTGGAAGTACAAAGGAAAAAAGATGAGAAATAAATATATTAAAATGTTAGCAATTGCTTACGGATGATGGAACCATCATTTTTTAATGGGTAATTGTTTTTTCTCTATTTCTTCCTTTTACTTTTCAGTATTTTCCGTATTTTCAATGGGTATGTTTTCACTTTGTAATTTAAAAAAGAAAGTAATCTTTGCCCTTGATAATTTAATTTAAAATTTTTTTTAATGTTTATTTATTTTTGAGCAAGAGAAACAGAGCATGAGCGGGGGAGGAACAGAAAGAGAGACACCGAATCCAAAGTAGGCTCCAGGCTCTGAGCTGTCATCACAGAGCCAGGCTCAAACCCATGAGCCCCACGAGCCGTGAGATCATGACCTTAGTCAAAGTCAGTCGCTTAACCAACTGAGCCACACAGGCACCCTGCCCTTGGTAATTTAAAACTCGCCGTTATGGGAAAGGCTCTGCATGTGTAGGGACAGGGGATGTATGGGAAATTTCTGTACTGTCTGCTCAGTTTGGCTGTAAAGCTAAGACTGCTCTAAAAATTAAAGTCTACTAAAAAAACAAACGAACGAAGCCTGGATTTTCTCTCGTTGACTCTTTCCTGGATATACATTCCTGGACACCAGGCATAAAAAAAAACTCCACTACAGAAGCATATTTAGCTACAAACGGGCACAGATCACAGGGCTCATGAGATAAGCATGAAGTTATATAGGATTTTACAGCTAGAAAGTGTAAAAGAAGAGTAAGGTGGAATTTCAAGTGAATAATAGGCCTAAGAAAGAAACTGTATGTCTGAAGTGTTAAGAGGCCGGGTGGGGGTTTGGGGGAACTGGCTGAAAAGACAGCCAGTGTCGTGGAATTTTCAACTGCACAAATCACCTTGTAGCAGGGGAGCACTTCTCTCTGAGAGTCCATATCCTTCCAAGAAATCTTCCTTGAGATCTTCCAAAGTTCTGCCCAAGGCGGAAAAGGGAAAGGGCAGCCCACAGAGCCAGCTAAAGTGAGACCGGCAGCTCACAGGCTGTGTCTTCCCTTCTGTGCTGTGCCCATGTTTAGGGAACAGCAAACACCTCTGATACAATCCAGCAGGGCCACCAGAGTAAAGCAGGGCGGACCACAAGGTGCCTTCGATGAAACACACCACGCCAAGCCCAAGAAACGCCAGTTCATTCTCTTTGCTGTCATTGACACTTAATCCAGATTTATGAAAGAAGGTTTATTGTTATTTCCTTGTGAAAGTTTCTGCCAGGTTTTTGTTGAGAAAACTTAGCACTTCTCTTTGCAGGATTTTGTTCACTCATTTCCTAGACCCAGCTGAATCCCAATGGGACCAGCCTCGTGCTGAGCCGATAACCACCCACGATATGATTGGAGAAATATGGAGGAAAATGCCTTATCCTGAAACAGCCTCTCCCATGCAGATGTCACAGGGTCTAAGGGTGACATTGCCACCAGCAATTCATGTTAGTGATCACACATTATATGCGATACAGTATTCCTGAATAGCCTCTCGTCCAGGTACTTACCAGGCGGAGCAAACTTTAGCTGCCAGCATAGATTTGTTCAGGGGGGCACACCTCAAGGTCATATAGCATGTTTACACTTTACTAAGGTGTTTTCCTATACAGTCTCATCTCTGTCTCCTTCTCTGGGGGCCCCCTGCATCATCTCCATGTGGCTGTGGTTTGGGAATGACCTTATCCGTCTCTGGTCCATCCCTGAGCAGCTCTCCCTGCATTGGTTGATGGGGGAAATGGGTAGAGGAGGTCAGTTTGACAGCCCTGTCCATAGACAGACATAAATACAACCAAGTCAGAACCCTGCGGGTCTGCAACATTGGTGCCTTTGAGGATGATCCACTGGGTGTCGGACCTGGATCACACTCACTATTTCTTATGCAGTCTTACATAAGTCAGCTTTGCCTCTTTCTCCCCTCGGTTTCTTCATCTGTAAAAGGGGATTAATAACAGTGTTGTCTCCCAGAGCAGTGGTGCCTGCTCTCTCCGGCACTGACCATAGGCATTCCTTAATTCACAATTTCCTTTTCCTCTAGGGGCCCCACAGCCCTGGAACTTTATTTAGCCCTGGAGGGGACTCGGGATCATCTGGTACAGCACATGGTTTCCAGACTTTTAGATTTCAACCATTAATAAAAATGAAAACAAACAAAAAATTGGACTTGCTGGAGAGGTCTTGACATTTTACTTGGAGGTAAGAGCCCCCAAACATAAGTATAGAAGAATAATCCACTATCATCTTTATTTCATAAAAGAATCTTAACCATCCTGTTGTTTTTTTTTTTTTTTTAAGAAATAAAGGAGGAAGGGCATAATATCCAAAGTTCAGCTTTGTAAAAAACTCTTCACAATGTCTTTTTTTTAAATTTTTTAAAAGTTATTTTTGTTAGAGAGAGCGAGGGAGCAAGGGAGGGGCAGGGAGAGGGGGGAGGACAGAGGATCTGAAGTGGGCTCTGTGCTGACAGCAGAGAAAACCAATGAAAACATCACAGAACCAGTATTAGGGAACCTTGGATCTTCATGCCTTGGATGAAGCTTTTCGGATGAGACAACTAAAGCCTACAAGGTGAAGCGACATGCCCAGGGTCACGAAGTGGCTACAATGTCTCATTGCTATCTAGCGAAACACTTGTGGACATGAGATCCATTCGTGTGGCCAAGACAGGTGCCCTGGGTGGGGAGTTAGGAGGGCTGGGCTCTACTACAGCCATTTGTCCTCAAGCCACACTTTCTGCCTTTTCTGCTTGTCTAAAATGGGGATGAAATCACCCCCTCACTCAAGACTGGTGTGAGCACCTGATGAAAGAAGAGTTTTAAAAGTGCACTGGAAATGTGTATCAGGGTATCAGAGTGAGGTATTAGGAGGGCAAAGTCCTGCTGTCTGTGATTTGCTTGAAAAAATTTCAGCCAACCAAAACAGATGGAACAAATATGGCACCATATTAACCGTGATTAAATCTAGGTGGTGGGTATTGCCAGGCTGGCCTCTCCACTTTTCGGCATACTCGAACATTTTCATAATAAACATTCCATCATTTTTTTAAAAAGTGCTCTGACAAGGTAAAAGGAAGGGATGGTGTTACTCACAGAGAAGACGCCCTCAAGGAGATCCAAGTCCCGGCCGGTGGGATCTAACACCTCAGGAGATAGAGCAGCCCACTCTTCAGCCTTGGGCACAAAGAGCCATGGTCAGGAAGTGATTGGTTTCCTCCCCAGGCAGGCCTGGTGCCTGTGGCTGGGTGAGGGAAGCCTCACCCACCCCTTCTCAGTGCAAGGCACCATCTGACAGACCCAGCCCTGCTACAGCCACTGAGCCACTGGCGGTGGGGACAGTGGGGGCTGCCCAGCGCAGCCAACCGCTGTGGGGGGCTTATGAATATGCAGATAGAAGCCAAAGCTGGTTGGCTGCCCCCCTTCACCGCCATCTCCCACCTCCCCCAACTTAGAAGCTCAGAAAAGCCAGCTGAGAAAAGAAGACTTTCCTGAAATGCCAGCTCTTCTACCTTTTCGTAAAAATTTAAGGATGTAATTACCCAGCTTCTCCCATTGCACTGGCCTTCTGGGAGCTCCTGACCTCTGCTTTCAAATTCTCTAGGAAGGCTGCTCCAAGGTGAACACCCTTCTCCCTGTGCCTCAAGCAACCCAAGGATACTAAAACCAGTTCGGCACCAAAATACGGCATCTAGGCTATGCAGGAAGGATTGGCTGTGTGGCTTCTCCTTTGAGCAGAGGTCTAAACACTGTTGGGGAGGCTGTTTGCTGGGCCAAAAGCCTCCGTCTGTGACGGAGCTGGGGAGAACTCACTGGCCAAATCCACCTACCGCCAAACATCACTTGAATTTTGCCATCTTCTCCTCCTTCAGTAAAAGGCAAAAGATTTATGGGATCTGAAGAGAAACCAGATCCCTCCTTCAGTTTGGGAAGTATGTTGTGAATTCCAGCAAAGAAAATCAGTGAACTACAGCTGGACTCAACATGGGTAAATCCTCAAAACACAATGTTGAGTGAAAGAAGTTAAGCCATAGAATGATACAAATGCTGCGGTTCCATTTATATTCCATTTAAAAATAACAATGTCTAGATTTTTATTGAGTATCATCTATCCATTATCTGTAATTACAACTAAACAGAGGGGTGTCAGGGTGACTCAGTTGGTTAAGCGTCTGACTTCAGCTCCAGTCATGATCTCATGGTTCGTAGGTTCGAGCCCTGTGGTGGGCTCTGTGCTGACAGCTCAGAGCCTGGAGCCTGCTTCAGATTCTGTGTCTCCTTTCTCTCTCTGTCCTTCTCATGCTCACATTCTCTTTCTCTCTCTCTCTCAAAAGTAAATAAACATTTTTTTAAAAGTTTAAGAGAGAGATGGACAGATAGTTGGAATCTAGGTATTATGAATAATACTAAGGGAATACAGGATATAGTCTCTATTTTAAGGAGTCCAGACGATGGAAAGATAGGCTATAGTCCAGCAATCTACCATCTGGTCAATAATATTAAAACATATATAAACAAGGATATGAGTGTGTAGTTCAGACCACACATATGAATATCCGGGGATTTCAGGTAAGAGAAAAGAATATTGTGTGTATTATTTAAAGTAGGCTGCCTACTCCATTGTTTTTCATTAACTGAACTATTTATCCTTTCTAGAAGCAAAATTTTTTCTTATATAATTTGAAAGTAAATACATATTTTCCTCAATTTCAAAAATAGGCAATGGGGCACCTGAGTGGCTCAGCCGGTTAAGCGTCCGACTTCAGCTCAGGTCACAGTCTCGCAGTTCAAGCGAGACTTGAGTTCTCGCTTGACTTCTTGAGTTCAAGCCCCACATTGGGCTCTGTGCTGACAGTTTAGAGCCTGGAGCCTGCTTCAGGTTCTATGTCTCCCTCTCTCTCTCTCTCTCTCTCTGCCCCTCCCCACTCACACTCTGTCTCTCTCTCAAAAATAAACATTAAAATTTTTTTAAATAAAATAAAAAATAGGCAAAATAAGTTTATAGTTTAAGAGGCAGGCATATAGAAACTACAGCGAAGGGAGGTCATGGTTAATATATAGTTGACCCTGGCAGTGGAGGATGAGTAAGGAAGGCCACATAGGGCTTTTCCATTTTCAGCTGGATGGTGAATGTGGTATTCCTTTTACTATTTTTCTTTAGATCATACACATATATTTATATACCCTATCGAATATATATTTTATAATTGAAATGTTTTTAATTCCCTTTTGAAATTAAAAATAAAATCTATGATCCAGTAATCACACCACTGGGTATTTACTCAAAGAATATGAAAACACTAAATCAAAAGGATATATGCACCACTATGTTTATTGCAACATTATTTACAATAGCCAAATTATGGAACAGGCACAAGTGTCATCAATAGATGAATGGATAAATGGTATATATAGTGGAAGATATATATGTATATATAGTGGACTATTACTCAGCCATAAAAAAATGAAATCTTGCCATTTGTAAAACATGGGTGGATCTAGAGAGTATAATACTAAGTAAAATAAAATCAGTCAGAGAAAGATAAATACCATATGATTTCACTCATACGTGGAATTGAAGAATAAAAACAAAAGGGAAGAAAGAGACAAACCAAAAAACAGACTCGTAGCAATAGAAAACATACTGATGGTTATCAGAGGGGAGGTGGTGGGAGGATGGGTAAAATAGGTGAAGGGGATTAAGACCACACTTAAGGGCACCTGGGTGGCTCAGTGGGTTAAGTGTCTGACTTCAGCTCAGGTCATGGTCTTGTGGTTTGTGGGACTTTGGCTCAGGTCGTGATCTAGCAGTTCGTGGGCTGGAGCCCCACATCGGGCTCTGTGCTGACAGCTCAGAGCCTGGAGCCTGCTTCAGATTCTGTGTCTCCCTCTCTCTCTGCCCCTCCCCACTTGTGCGCTCTCTCTCTCTCTCTCAAAAATGAATGAACATTAAAAAAAAGAGTCAGGGCATCTGGATGGCTCAGTTGGTTAAGCATCCAACCTTGGCTCAAGTCATGATCTCACGGTTTATGAGTTCAAGCCCCACATCAGGCTCTCTGCTGTGAGCATGGGGCCCACTTCAGATTCTCTGTCCTCTTCTATCTCTCTCTCTTTCAAAAATAAATAAAAGTTTTTTAAAGAGTGCACTTATCTTAATGAGCACTGAGTGATATATGGGATTGTTGAATCATTATATTGTACACTTGAAACTAATGTAACACTGTATGTTTAACTATATTCAAATTAAGATTTTTTAATGTAAAAAAATAAATTCCCTTTTGAACTCTGCTACAAATACGAGTTTATGAACTTATATTCATAACTCCTGTCCCGATAGATGATGCTATATGCTAGGAAGCTCTAAATCCGGAAGAGGGTGGGAACTTATTCGGTTGCAACTTGGACTCCACAGAAGCTCATTTATGAGTCTCAAGGAAATCAATTTCAACCTTTATCCTCTGAGAGAGACTTTGCACAATGCTGTACATGCGTGTGTGCACACCAGCACATATGTGTGTGTGTCTAAATCCTCACATCTGAGATTAACTTGGGTGATCACTAAAACTCCAGGAGAAATGTTTTGTCACATCATCCAGGCCTGAACTGCTAAACTGTAGATAGGAATCTCTCAAACTAATTACTTAAAGTGGAAACAATCAAGTAGCTGCCTAAGAAATATTAAAACAAAGTGAAGCAGCATTTGAGACTCCTCCACTTTTTTTTTTTAATGTTTATTTTTGAGAGAGAGAGCACAAGCGAGGGAGAGGCAGAGAGAGAGGGAGACAAAAAGTCTGAAGCAGACTCTAGGCTCTGAGTTGTCAGCGCAGAGACTGACACGGGGCTCCAACCCCCAACCGTGAAATCATGCCCTGAGCCAAATCAGAGGCTTAACCTCTATGGCGCCCCATAGCTGTCTAAGAAATACTAACAGCAAACCCTGCAAGGGATTACTGTTTGGGGACTTTTTTGGCTGCATCTAGCAGTCTTATAAGCATGGCAATATTTAGTAATTCCACTTGTACTTACTGAGTACCTACAGCATGCCAGGCATTGTGTTCTGTGCACAGGATTCAGAACAGAGTCATCTCTTTCCTGCTTCTTCTCTGCCCAGGATCAGAGACAGACAGGCAAAAAGGACATTATAATGCAAAGGAGAGATATGGGCACAATGCTTTGGAAGCACAGAAAAGGTATCTGTTAACTCTGATTATTAGGAAAGGGATTCAAAAGAGATTTAGAGGATGATTAGAAGTCCTTAGGCAAATAGGAGGTGGGACCAGCCCACCCAAAGGTGGGAAGGAGTGAAAGAGCACACTGGGGCTATTGCCAACAGTTGTAGAATGAAACCTCAGCACCTGTGAAAATCAGAGGGCGGGATCACAACATAGCCAAAGGCTAGGTTATCAGGTGCTTGGTCGAACTAAGGTATTTGGACTTCATCCTACTGATAGAAGCAATTGAAAAACTTCAATCATAAGAGTGACAGGATTAGATTTGTTTCAAAAGGATCTTTGACCTGGAGGATGGGTTAGAGAAAGAATGGAGACCCAGGTCCCTTTTGGAAGCTTTTAAAATAATCCAGGTGAAAGATGCTGAAGACTTGATCAGGGGCAGCAGCTGGGCAAAGAAGTTTTCTCTGTTTCTATTTAGGGCTTCTGCCCATCCTTGCAGAATTGAGGTGGAAGCTTCCAGAGTTTGAGTGAATGAAGGCACCATACAGATGCCTGAGGACCAGGCAAGATGACTTAGCTGAAGCAACCAACATGAGCAGGCATCAGTGGCTCATTCATTCATTCATTCTTAATTCCACCAAAGCTTATAGAAAACCTTTTCTATTAAGAAGCTGAGCTAGAATGTTCAGGGGCCTGGGCATTGAAGGGGAGGGAAAACTAATGAGCGTGGGGGTGCCATGTGCTTTCACTTTGAAGGTTTCACGCAGGATGGTTAATACACACCTACCTACGCCAATTTCTGTTCTAAGTGCTGGGGATACAGCTGTGAACAAGACAGACAAGGTCCCTAATTATGTGGTTTATATTCTAGGGATAGAGTGGCTAATGAACCACCTCCAAAATGCACAGGATGTACGGGGTTACAATTAGCTTGGCTGGAGGGAATTTGAGTCAGACTAGGGGAGATCAGGAGACGTTGCAGAAGTAAGGCTATTTGTTGATCTTCGTCTGGTAAAAGTATAATGGGAACCTTTAGGGGTTCCTTGGGGCTGGGTTTTTTTTGTTGTTTTTTTTTTTTTGTTTTGTTTTTTGTTTTTTGTTCTGGGGTTAGAGAGGCAGGCAAGTGACTTGCTTTTTGATATATATCTGAGGAACCCGAGGCTCAGGGAAGCAATGTCATCTGCCTAGGGCCACTCAAGTATAAGATCAGGCTGGCATGTCTGCCAAGGTCCGAGTTCAAAGCCCATGCCAGCCTCCCGCTCTTTTCCGCTAGAGCAGAGGTGGAAAGGCACGGTGTCCGGGGTCCCAGGAGAGACTGGCGCCAAGCTCAGGGCCAGCTGAGGAAAGGTCGGGGAGGGCGGGGCTCCGGGGGCGGCCTGGTCTCCGGACAGTCGTAGGCACCCCGGGAGGACCGGCCCAGGCCGGCAGGCGGTGCAGCGGGCTCCGAGAGCGCCCCACCGCTGTACCCTGGTGCAGACAGGGGGACTGAGGCCGCGGCTGGTTCGCGCTGCCGGTCGGTTCCCCCCACCCGCCAGTGGTTCGCTCCGAACACCCCTCCCCGAGCAGCAGGTGCAGTGGCCCGCCTCACTTCCGGTTGCTGCCGGGCCCTATATCCGGTGTCCGCCCGCCCTCGGCTCCGCCGCTGTCGCGATGCTGTCCCGGTCACGCTGCGTGTCTCGGGCGTTCAGCCGCTCGCTGTCTGCCTTCCAGAAGGTACGGTCCGGCCGTGCCGGGGCTCCGGCTGGTGAGAAACCCGCCGGCGGGCCAAGGGCAGCCTGGGGAGCTGGGGCGCGGCGCGTCGGTCGAGCCGGGCACCAAGGGCACCGGGACGCGGAGGCCGCGGACTGGGCGGCCCGGGGCCACAGTTGCTCTTTGGGGCATCTTGCAGAGCCCAGCGGCCCCCAGCATTCCCGAAGCAGCCGGCGCCCCGTCCCCTTCTCCGCCCCATCCTCTGCGCCGGGGACTGAGGAGCCGCCCAGAGCCGCGCCCGGCCCGACTCGAGACTCCGAGTTTGGGAGGCGGCGCGGCGGAGTCCAGACAGGATCCGGGACCCGCCCCCTGTCCCCCGTTAGTCAGGGGGTGTCAACCCCGGTGGGAAGTTGAGATCGTTTGTCAGGCCTAGTGTGCTGGCTGCGACTGAGGGCCCTGGTTGTTGCATTTGCCTTTTGGAGTCATGAGATTCACCTGTCCCTAGCACCCAGGCGGCTTTGAGTCTGTACTTAAAAAGCTGTTTCTTCCCTCCTTTCATCTTGGGTGACGTCTATAATGTCTTCTTTCTCAACAGGGGAACTGCCCTCTAGGGAGACGTTCCCTGCCTGGTAAGTTGTGCCCGTGTCTTCACCTAACATGCTCTTTTCCTGGGCAGAGCAGTAAGTGAGGAAGCCCGGGTGCTAATGTTTCTCCCCATGACGTTCAGATATATAGAAGTGAAACAAAGTATTTTTTAATAAGAACAGCTGTCACCTATTCATTTAGCACATAGTTACTGAGTTTCTCCTTCCTGTCAGGTACTGTGCTGGGTGCTCAGTAGGGATATAGCAGTTAACAAGTCTTGCTCTCCTGGAGCTTACAGTCTAGGAGGAAAGACGGAGTGTAAATTGCTAAGCAAATGAGGGGTCTTGAATTTTGGTCAAGTGCTGAGAAGGAAACAAATGAAGGTGGACCAAAGTGCCCTCTTTAGGAGGGGACGTTAAAGCTACAACCCAGAGGGTGCGACAGAGGCCAGTTCAGTGAAAAGCAGAAGGAAAAGGAATAGCATGTGCAGAGTCCCGTGAAGAAGGAAGAGCTTGGCAGTGTTTTGACACTGGAAAAAAGGTGATTGAGCCAGAGAATTTTGGTTAAGGGAGGGAATGGTATGAGATAGAAGATGGCATGTAGACTATTGGAGGGAATTTAGGTTTTGTCCTGATAATTTTTTATATGACTGGCATTGATGTTTGTTGAATGAGGTGATCCTGTGGTGAGCTTTCTGTGTGCCAGGCATTGTTTGGAGTGCTTTCTGCGCATTTTGCAGTTAATCACCAAGAAACCATAAAAGAGGCATTCTCTTTTACAAAATGCATTACCCAAGAAGGGGTAAGTGCCTTCACCAAGGTTACTCGGCCAACTATTGGTCAAGCCAGGTCTACCTGACTCCTCAGCCTAAACTCTTAACCCACCATGTTGTCATTTACTCATATGCTCAACAGATGGCTTATTCTTACTACATGCCAAGCACTGTGCTAGGTGACCGGGATGCCCCCCGAGATCTTAAGGGCTAGCTGGAAAGACAGCAAATATGCATTTATGCACCTATCTGGACACAATTACATTGTGATGACTGAACGAAAAGTGCAGGGTATAATGAAAGGGTGGGATGTCGCCCAGCTTGGGAAGGTGGAGAGTGTGGTGAGAATGTCAGTAAAGGCTTCTCAGAAGAGGTGACCTTTAGGCCAAGTCTTAAAGAATACATAGCAGTTGGCCAAGAAAACAATATTACAGGCAAAAGGAATTGCTTGTACAAAGGTTTTCAGGCAGGAAGGGACTTAACCGGTCCTAGAAATGGAAAGGAAGCCTGTCTGGCTGGAAAGATAGGGAGGGCTGGACAGTATAGGAATGAGTAAAGTTTTTGGACTTTATCCTGAGAGTCATGAGAACATAGGCACCTAGCAGAGTGAGAGCTCGTAGTGGATTCTGAATAATAAATATTCTTTTAAACTAGGAATCCTAAAAGTTAACCTTTTTTCCATGTGTAGACTGGCAGGACAATGGAAAGAACCTTGTACTTGGGGTTTGTATTGTGTTCCAAGGCTTCACCTTGGGCTAGTCACTTAAACCCCCAGAAGCCCTAATTATGTATGAAATGGGAATAATGACAAATGGTCGTTCTACTTTAGGGAGGTATGAGACATGAAAATCAAAATGAGGTCATTTATGTGAAAGCTTTTTTTTTTTTTTTTTTAGAGAGCAGGAGAAGGGAAGGGGGCAGAGAGCAAGAGAATTTTAAGCTCCATGCTTAGTGAGGAGCCAGATGCAGGGCTCAATACCATGACCCTGGGATTATGATCTGAGCCGAAATCAAGAGTCAGATGCTCAACCAGCTGAGCCACCCAGGCATCCCTGTGAAAGCTTTTGGTAAACCCTAAAGCACTATAACTTGCTGCTGGCTGTACTAGCTCAAAGATATGCTATACTTGGGATTTGTGCTGCAGAGGCATTGACTGCTGAAGTGACTGACTTGACTCTGAAACCTTGTAGAGATTTGGGGGAGGAGGGTGCATAAGAGAGCTGTTTGGTGTCTCCTGAGCCCTTGGTTTAGAAAGAATTGATAATCTGGGGCACCTGGGTGGCTCAGTTGGTTAAGCATCTGACTTCAGCTCAGGTCAGATTTCATGGTTCATGGTTTAAGCCCCACATCGGGCTCTGTGCTGACAGCTCAGAGCCTGGAGCCTGTTTCAGATTCCGTGTCTTCCTCTCTCTCTCTGCCCCTCCCCCACTCATGCTCTGTCTCTCTCTGTCTCAAAAATAAATAAACTATAAAAATTTAAAAAAAATTGATAATCTGAAAGAATGAAGAGCTCTGAAAGAATATGTTCAGGTGAGGCAGCTGCACTGTAGTAATTAGTTGTCAGTTGGGGAAGTACCGTTATCTGTGGTTAGGACATTTGGTGGGACAGAAAGGGGTTCCCACCTTGTTGAGTTTGACCAGAGGGGAAGACCTCAGGGAGATCATGGGAAGACAGACTGAAAGGAGGGACAGTGATTTGCTGGGTACTGGGGCAAACTGGAAACTCTGGGCCTAAAGTGGCCCAGTCTTTGCTAGTAGAGTTTAGGTAGTAAAACTTTCAGCTTCATGCATTGTAAGTAACCAGGGAAACAAACCCAGACCAAACATCCCCACTGCTTCTCAGATTAGGCTATGTGTAGTCACAAGATAAACCATAATGTGTCTTTCTCAAGCTTCAATTATATTTGAACACTTAGGGAGTAGGAAAGTTTTATTATGAAAATATAAAAGGATAATGAAAATTTATGAATTTTAAGTTAAATAAGATTCTAAAACTACTTCAGGCTTTGCCCTTAGAATTCTTCCCTTTCCTCTTCGAACATATACCCGCTCTCTATTCCACATACCTGTTGCTCTCTGCCATTGAGAAGCAGGACTCTGTATGATAGAGATTATATTGGTGCCTACACTTGTTCTATCTCAGAGTTAGGAGATGAACAGACTTTTCCATTCCCAGCAGGTAACCTGTATAAGATAAGAGTTGTTTTGTTTTGTTTCTTGCAGGGGTCTCCTTATGTCAGGGACCAGGTTACCCTGACAGCAGGAAGATTGTGTAAGTATCACTGGGGAGCACAAATGTGTGGCCACAGAGTATTTAAGACTTAGTTCTAAATTTGACCATTTACTTTCTTCACTGGCTTCCAATCCTGGATATCAAGGTGGTTATGTTGATTCTCTAGACCTAACCTTGTTGATTTATGATGTGTGATCTGCCTTGAGCTTCAACCTCCTGTCAAGTGCTGGCCCAAGAGTGTGCTTGTCCTCAGGTGTCTAGATTATAAAGAAGGTGAAATTGGAACCTGCTCTTTGTGGGAATAGATATACGGGGGACTCCTAAGTATTCTGGTTGGATATAGATGCTGCCGAAGGGCTGGAGGTTTACATTTATTGTGGACATTTAGAGCATCCTCTTGGTAGCATAGTTACTCGTTTTCGAAACCGTAAAAGCAAAAGACTAGTCAGTTGAGTCCTGGGACTTTGACTACTTCGGAGGGAATGCTATTATTGCATAATGCAGTTTGGAGAAAGGCCACCCGTGTGTGTTTCAGATTAACTTCTGCTTATGAATGTTGCTTAATGCCACTTTGCATTCCAAGTATTTTCAGGGCAGTGGTAAGAGGATGCTCTCTAGTTATCCGTTAAACAGCTATCACGCTACTTTCTGTCTAGGGAGACTCTTTAAAGTGAAGCGTCAACAGATTAGTTCCTTCTCCACCATGCATCACAATGGGATTTTCTTTTCAACTGAGAAAATGATGCACTTACTACTAAAAGAATGAATTTCTGAGTTCTGAATTTCTGAGGACAGTTACATTCATGAGTCTTTGAACTGTGTATTTTTTGATCTAGCAGTTCCATTTCTAAAGATCTATACTAAAGAACTCCTGGTACACCCAGATGTCTCTCAAAGTGGCCAAACGGGATTGGTTAAGCTATGTCATGTTAACATGTTCACACTATGATAAGTGGGGAAACACCGGTTATAAAGTGATTCTGTATTTTTAGTGTATGGTTTTTGTTTTTGTTTTTGCTGTTTCCAAATATTCTACAGTGAACATATAATATGTTTTGTTTCTTTTTTTAAGAAAGCACAAGCTGGGGAGGGGTGGAGAGGTGGAGAGAGAAGGAGAGAAAGGGAATCCCAAGCAGGCTCCACACCATAAGTGGAGAGCCCGACGTGGGGCTCAGTCTCACAAACCATGAGATCATGACCTGACCTGAACCGAAACCAAGAGCTGGATGCTTAACCGAGTAAGCCACCCAGGTGCCCCTCATCTGCAATTTGAATGGAAATTGGAACAACCACAAATTTCTATGCAATAAATACAACAAATAACTGTCTGAAAGTAAATTATTAAAAAAAAGCAAAACACTAAACTTGAGGGGTGAGATCACCCTAAGCTTATAACTATTTTTGTGTTGTCTTTTGTCTGTTTTCTGTGAATAAGGTACCCACTTTATTTTAAAAACCCTTTTATCATAAAACATCTTAGGTTTTCATGATTCAGAAGTGAAAAGAGACTTTACCCTTGACCTACAGTGCCACCAAGTTCCTTTCCCTGGGACACAGCTAGTGCTCCAGGTTCTTGAGTGTTCTCACAGAGAAGTCTCTACAGTTGCACATTACCCACTAGTTCTTGCCCATGAACGTGTGCTTACACATAATTATAGACTTTATGCAGATCACTTTGTGTTCTGTGCTCCTTTAAAGATATCATACATTTTCCCCTTGATTCTACATAGACCGTATAGTTATTTTGACATATGATAGTAAAAATATCAAAAGACAACTTAAGGGTACCTGGGTGGCTCAGTCCATTAGGCGTCCAACTTCGGCTCAGGTCATCACATGGTCTGTGAGTTCGAGCCCCAGGTCCAGTTCTGTGCTGACACATCAGAGCCTGGAGCCTGCTTCAGATATTGTGTCTCCCTCTCTCTCTGCCCCTTCCCCACGCACACTCTGTGTGTGTCTCTCTCTCTCCATGATAAGTAAACATTAAATAAATAAAAACAAAAGGCAACTTACATCTATTTAACTTTCATATCATAAAGGTGTTTCTTGTAGAATATTCAGACAGTCCTGAAGTATAGAAAGTGAAAGTCCCCATCGGTCTTAGTCATTCTCAAATGTGTATGTGTGTAACAGATAACCATGGATACCATATATATCTACATCTCCCACTCTCCAGAGTTAACCACTCTTAATGCTTTTGTGCATGTAAGGTGGTCTCATTCTCTAGTTTACATTATATGAAGTTTGTGCCATATTGGAAAATACCTTGGTCTTTTGAGGTTCATCCTGAGTGAGTCCAGAATGGACCCGTGTGCTACCTCCGAGCAGGAGAACAGACTAGGAGATCTTCTAGGACTTTTTTGGTGGTTCTGTGCCACTCCCCTCCCCGCCCACCCTTCGCCCATAACATCTTGTTTTAATACCTAGTAACTGTCTCATCTTGCTGCCATATCTGATCTGTCTATAATTCTGCAGGCAAAAATTTCATTGTTTGTGGCACAATGGCATGTACTGCCAGGGCACGCAGTTTATCTTAGGTGGATTTAGTTAAGAAGAACGTAATCAGGAAGCCAGTTCATTTTGGTGGGTGTGCAAAGGACCAAGATGCTTATCTTTTTCTTCACTGAACCAGATGTAAGTCTCTATTTTGTGAGACGTGACATTTCACTTCAGCACAGGGTTCTGGACTCGCCTGAGGAGCTTACCACTTAGAGCACCAAGTCATCCAGGCTCTGCCAGAGACCTGCTGAGTCAGAATCTCTGGGGATGGGGCCTGGACATATATGCTTTGAAAAAGTTCCCTTAGGTGACACTGATGGGCACCCCTGGCCGAGAATCACTGATTTAAAGGGAAAGTGATCTATGGTGCCTTCTCTAGACTAAAATGTGAATGCTTCACCCACTAAAGGAGTTTACTTTTTTTGTGTTTTCTGTAGTATTAACAACAGTAATGTCTTCAGTGTCCGCTTCTTCAGGACTACAGCTGTGTGCAGTAAGTACCAGCTTTCAATTCTTTGCCTGCTTGGAAATGGCGTTTTAATGGGAAGAGCAACAATTGAATTTAATTAAAAATGAAAAATATGGACTACATGTGATTTTCCTTTTTTGCTCTTTTCCTAGAGGATGATGTGATTACAGTCAAAACCCCAGCGTTTGCAGAATCTGTCACAGAGGGAGATGTTAGGTGGGAGAAAGGTAAGATTTCAGGCCTTACTGATTTAAGTTTAAATACTTTATAAAGTTGTCATTGCTGTCCCCTCTCTGCCCCAGTAATTGGGCTCCTTCCTTCTCTTTACATGCAGTGTAATTTTTCCTGGCCCTATAGGAAAAAGGTCTTCTAACATACCTGTCAAAGGGGATTTTGTGGCTACTGGAGTCCTTCCCACTTAACAGGTGGCCTTTGACTGTCTTTTCAGCTGTTGGAGACACTGTTGCAGAAGATGAAGTGGTTTGTGAGATTGAAACTGACAAGGTAGGCTTGTCCTCTATTAGTGTAATTTTTCATGGTCTCCCCTTGCTTTATTAACCTAATTAAAGAAAAAACACACAAGGACTTAATTGTTTAAAGATAATTTTTAATTTGCTTTAACCTCCATTGTAAAAGTGTTGGAATAGCTCATTAAAAAGAAAAAAAGCCTTAAAGGTTTACTTTTGGATTGTTCTCCGTATATGTATTATGTACTTTAGTAGCTTTAATTTTATAGTGGGGGGGTACACACCTGTGCGCACTTGTGCTCATGCATGAGCTGTTTGGAAACACATTAACTGAACGTTGCTTTAATGTTTCTGAGAAAGGACAAAGGGTGAATCTTCATAATAGCATCTACTCTTCATTAGTCTTCAGGTGTGGCCTTGGTGTTTCCTTATGCAGAGTTTTGTATATCTGTTTTGCAACTCTTGTGACTCATTGGAGATTCTAGACAATTAAATTTCTAATGCTGAGTAAAAATGTGAACCCTTTCTCCATCTGTCCCTGTTTTCCAGACATCTGTGCAGGTCCCATCACCAGCAAATGGCGTGATTGAAGCGCTTTTGGTACCTGATGGGGGAAAAGTAGAAGGAGGCACTCCTCTTTTCACGCTCAGGAAAACTGGCGGTAAAGAAGTTCTCCTGCTTGTCAAGGTCTCCAGTGTTCCCCCTTGGAATTGGGGCTGAGCATAATGTACTAATTCCTTGATACCCCAAAGACTACTTGGCATTCCAGTTGCTGTTAGTTGAGGGATTAAGGTGGTATTTATATAGTGGGCACTTTAAATATAAAGTTCTAGAAGAAAGGGATATTTTACAAAACCTAGTAATAACTGCTCGTTATGTGTATTTTCTTATGCTGGACCTTTTCTTAAAGGTATAATAGAATGAAGAAGATTCCAAAGATCGTGTTTTTGTTTTTTTTTTACCTTCTCCCCAGCCCCGGCATCAGAACCACATGGGGTTTTAAAATCACACAAATGCCTAGACTCCATGGTCCAGGGATTCTGATATATTAAATCTGGTGTTATCAGATCCTGGTTATTATAGTTTGTTTTGGGTTTTTTTTAATGCTCTCCAAGTGATTCTGATACAAAGCCAGGGCTGAGAGCCACTGTTCTAAAGTGAGAAGAAGTAATATTTCATGGTGTCTGTTCTGGAGAATTCAGCATGTTTTTTCCACCTCTCTTTTCTCATTTGTAAGAAATGAGAAATAAGGAAATGAATTGTATGGGACCTTACGGTCAGTATGTGGGGTTAGAAAAGAAAATAACTGGTTTTGTGATTCTTAGTTAAGTGCTGTGACTGCTAAAGTCTATTTCTCGTTATCAATAAAGTTAGGCAGAGTGATGGTAGATTGCATCATTGAAATTAATCAAGCTGAGATCAGGCTGAGATAATTCCCTAGAAGGCTAGGGAATAAGATCGATTTTTCCAGTTGAAGAATTCCATCTCCTGATTATTCCTTAAAAAAAATGTTCTTATTTAAATATGAAACCAGATATGTACAGTTGGATAAACTCAAAATACACATATAATTTAAAGTTGTGAATTTATGGCTTGGCCACCTCTCATTGACTTATGAGCATTATGCTAGATGAAATGCTTTGAACTCTTTGAGCCTTTATTTTAGACTTTTAATAGTTGAGCGTATTCTTCCACATGTGATGTTATAATAGAAGAGCCTGTCAATATTCCCATAACTAGAAACGTGTTCCTTTCATGTATATGTATCAACATCTTCAATTGCCTGGGTTTCTTTTGCTTGGAAGTTTACATTGCCGTAGGCTTAGTAGGTGCTGCGAAAGTACTTGCTAAATTTTGACAATCAGTCGATACTTGTGAAATCAGGAAGGTAGCTGAATTAAGTCGGTTATGTAATGTAGGACATCTAGGAGCACTGGGAAATGGAAGGATAGTGCCTCGTGTCCTTTGTACATTTCATAGTGCCTTGTGTATATGGCAGATGCCCGGGTAGAATTTGTCAAATGATTGGACATAGAGCTTTCACTGCTAAACCTTGCTTAGTATCTGACTTGGTTGCTTTTCATTCCAGACAGCACCAATGTCTTCTGTTTTTGTTTTTCAGCTGCTCCTGCTAAGGCCAAGCCAGCAGAAGCTGCTGCTGCTGCAGCCCCAAAAGCAGAGCCTGCAGCATCGGCAGCTCCTCCTCCCCCTGCAGCACCCATACCCACTCAGATGCCACCAGTGCCCTCACCCTCACAACCTCTTGCTAGCAAACCCGGTAAGCCTCCACCTCCCACGTGTGTCTGTGGGGGAGAAGAACATCTCTCGTGTCATGTTCCCTCGCAGGGCAGAATCGGAGACCAATCATGGCTCTGAACAGGCTCCATTGACTGCTTTGTAGAAGGAACTGTAGCCTGTATCAGAAGACCTGGATTTGGATCCCATCTTTCTGTTTACAGCTGTGTGACTTTAGGGAAGTTACTTCTCTGAGCAGATCATTCACCTGTGAAGTGGGAATGGTACTGGTACACCTCACAATATCTTAAGGATTAAGTGACAGTACAGTATGAAAGCACTGGCACTCATCAGTGAATGTTTCTCTGATTTTCTGATGCAGCTGTACAGTATCTTCTTTTTCAGTGTCTGCAGTAAAACCCACTGCTGCCCCTCCAGTAGTTGAGCCAGGGGCTGGCAAAGGCCTGCGTTCAGAACATCGGGTAAGCCTCGGGACCACTTCCAGGAAGAGGCAGAGGGGCAGTGTTGAGATTAGTGGAGTGCGGACATTGTGGTGCCTGCGTTTGAATGGCTGACGGCTCATGGAAACTGAGTTTAAGAAGTGACTTGTTCACAGTCACATAACGGTCAGATGATAGGACTAGAACCCAAAGTCTTGAACATTTACTTGTCCAGTGGTTTTTCCTACTGTGTTGTGCTACCACTCAAAGGCCTTGGTTGAGTGAAATATTTGCACGAGACAGGAACTTAGTAACGTGCGCCCTCCCTCCCCCAGTAACCCACACTGCAGAGAGGTGGTTTGGTGAGCTCCGTTCCTGCCCCTCAGGGACACTTAGCTAAAGGCTACATAGTAGCAGTAGCTGTCAGGGGTAGACCTAAAACCTCAAGGAAGTATGGTCAAGAGTGTGGGTTCCTCTGCCTGAGAATACCTCCTAAAAATACTGTACCCTCAAAGTGTGTTGCTTGTGAGTTTCCATTCCACAGTAGCTGTTTTCATGCAAGTCTTTATCACCAGAACTTGTCCTTTTGGTGGTGATTCTTGGGCTGGCTAGCCCTATACCACACTCTTCCTTTTCTTAAATTGGTTTTGGTTTTTAAATCAAACCATTTCCTGAGCCTCCATTCTTGGTCAAATGCAGGCACGTCTGAGTGAGTAGTTTTTGTCCCGGTCTCCTCATTCTTGCTCAGAGGAACAAAGCCACCACAGACAAGACAGAGCCTGGAGCTCTTGTGCTTAATTGCTGTCATCCTTGACTATCCAGTCCTTGTAAGCTGAGTGCTCCCTCGGACTGAATGGGGAGGGCTTGATCCAGAAAGATCAGATTGTCAATACTTGTCCCACTTTCAGGAGAAGATGAATAGGATGCGGCAGCGCATTGCCCAGCGTCTGAAGGAGGCCCAGAATACATGTGCGATGCTGACTACTTTCAACGAGATTGACATGAGGTGAGCGCTCTAGTCCTCTTACTCCCTATCCCCTTCTCCTTGGAGAACACTTGAACTTGCCCCAGCTCCTACCTAGCACTAATTCCAAAACTAACAGCGAGAAGAGGGATTTCCATGCACTGTTTGTTGACTGACACAGAGTGACCCATTAGCGTCATTCTCTGATTGCCTGCTCCGTGACTTAAAAAACTTAGCCTTTTATACCTGAATCTTGTGATGTCCAATAAATGAGGCTGATAATGGTGTGAAACTCTGATGACCTGATAACTGGTGTCGAGTTGCCAAGTAGAGATAGGGCAGCTGAGCCAACAAGGCTTATGTCTGGGCCTACCCTTGAGATGTAGAACCCTTGACCGCACACTCCAAGCCAACGCACTATTTCTGCTGCTTTCTCACAGCGGCTCCTCCTTACGTGCATTGCCAGGCGATTCAGACTTGGGTGGTAGAAAGACATAGGCTTGTCATTGCTTTCACCTTCCCAGCTTTGATAAATGAAAAGCAAGTTGTTTTGTTTTTTAAGTAAAAACCTCAGAATGATAACCAGAGGGACAATTGAGTATTATACCCATTTCTATGGTGAGCTGTTGACTCACCCATTTTCTTCAAGGTTTTGATGTATACAAGTGTCAGCACTGTGAGGACAAGAATGTAGTTAAATTTTGCAGTACTTACTGTGTACAAGATGCTATATTATATTTGAAGGGCCTGCAAGGATAAGGGAGAAAGAGCCCTACCCTTCTAGAGCTTACCATGTGGTTTATATAAACACAAAGTAAAATCTAGGGAAAAGAGTATCAGAGGAGTACAAAAACTATGAAGTGGAGAAAATGAGAGCATTTCTTTTTGAGGTGTAGGGCAGAGATAGGGTAGGGAGGGCCAGGCAATACTTGGAGGAAAGAGACTTTGTTTCTTTAATGTTTATTTTTGAGACTGAGCATGAGTGGGGGAGGGGCAGAGTGAGAAGGAGACCAGGCTCCAGGCTCTGAGCAGGCTCCAGGCTCTGAGCTGTCAGCACAGAGTCTGACGCAGGGCTTGAACCCATAAACCATGAGATCATGACTTGAGCCAAAGTCAGACACTTAACTGACTGAGCCACCCAGGTGCCCCAAGATATATTATTTTTAAGATTTTATTTTTGGGGGGCGCCTGGGTAGCTCAGTCAGTTGCGCACTTGACTCTTGATTTTTGGCTCAGGTCACGATCTCATGGTTTGTGAACTCAAACCCTGCATCAGGCTCTGCTGACAGCAAAGAGCCTGTTGAGGATTCTCTGTCTCTCTGTTTCTCTGTCTCTCTTTCTCTCTCTGTCTTTCTCTGTCTCTCTTTCTCTCTCTGTCTTTCTCTCTCTTTCTCTGTCTGTCTCTCTCTCTCTGTCTTTCTCTCTCTCTGTCTCTCTCTCCCCCTCCCACGCCTCTTTCTTGCTCTCTCTCAAAATAAGTAAACTTAAAAAAAAAAAAAAAAGATTTTAAGTAATCTACACCCAGTGTGGGGCTTGACTTCACAACCCTGAGATCAAGAGTCACATGCTTCACCAACTGAGCTAACCAGGTGCCCCAGGAAAGAGATTTTTAATAGGCTTAAGATCAGGTAGCATTTTGACACAAGTAACATTGTGGGGAAAGTTCATTCCAGATGATGTAAACAAACAACATGGACCTGACACAGGAAAGTACAGGATACTTCCCTGTATCAGGAAAGTATACACTTGAGAAACACCTGATGTGAGGAATATGCAGAAAAGAATGGGAAAGGAAGTTGGATCCATACTTTGGAATGTTTTGAATGCCGGGGGTAAAAGTTTATATTTAACTCCCGAGGAAAACCATGAGGTCTTCAGGTTATCTCTGCTTCTTTTTATTCTAAGTGTTTACTAACCTACTTTTCATTAGGGAAATTTGTTTTCTTTTGAAGGGATCTTAAAAATATAGAGAAGGGAATGGTGTTTTGACCGTGTGCTATGGCATTGTTCAGAGTAGGGCTCCGTGGCTTATTTCACAAGATGTTCTCCATTCTGTTGTGAAGCTTCCTACAAAGACTGGATGTCATTCAAGCAAAAGATTTCTCTCCTTCCCACCCATAGGACATAGGGAAGGACCTTGACTAATGAGTCACAAAGGCTGCAGCTTATGTTTCAGTGCATTAGGGCCAAATTGTACACAAATTGAATTGGACTTTGAAATTCTACCTAATTCCTTAAGACAAAACATGTAAATATTTGTGGCCTTGAAAGATGCAGTTGGCCCAACAGCTTTGATTGGAAGGTAAGTGCAGTAGCTGGATCACCTTTCAGCAGCTAATCGAGGTGTCACTTAACCATGGCCTGGGGTCTCACAGCAGTCAGTAATGTGGTTTAGATCGAGTGCCCTTTGGGTCTTATGCTGATCAGCTGCCCATAAGAGGCCTTTCTGAGGCCTTCTCCTCTGGCTTGTTGTCCCAGCCCCTGCCTCCAAGGGCAGAGCTCTGAAATAGAAACTACTTAATGACCAGACAATAGCATTTGGGCAGGTTTGAGAGCAGAGATGTTTATCACGTCTCTTGCCCTCTTCTGCAGCTCTTGTGTCTTGGGAACCAGTAATGTCTTTAGGGTGGTAATCCTAGCACTAAATAAGGTTAGACTCAGGAAAACAAACATTTAAACCCAATCAGCCCTCCCTAGGAAAACTTCTTTTTCAAAGGCAAACGGTCTGAAGGGGGAGTTAAAGTTATACCATCTTCTTTCGTGCTAATGTCAAATTAGGCCATTATGGGGAGAAAAGGAAAACTGAGTGTTTAGGCCTGAGATAAAGTTAAATTCAGTTTCCATCATGGAACTGTATTCCGATAAATATTGAGTTTTCTGCAACAAAATGATGGGAAAACCATTTCCCCACTAACTGCAGTATGTATGTGGTACATCTGGAAAACTCCGTCCTAAATTACAAAGGCTGTTTACGTTGTAAAGGCTTCTCAGAAGGCCTGCTGCTTGTACTCTAATAACTTAGGTCCACACATACCTACTTTTCTAAATGCCAAGGAAATCCCATCCATTAAACTGATAATAAGGGCAAGGGCTGTGTCTTTATTATGTTTGTATTTCGAAGCCCAGCCTTGTCCCTTACATGTGGTGGGTGTTAGCACCTGTTTGAAGGAACAAATCTATGGAACTGCTAACCCTGGGAAGATGAAGAAGGAATCTGTTGACTTTCCCATGAGCCTAAGATGCCACTGGGCTGTATCTGGCCATATATAGTCATGAGTGCTTTTGCTCACATGGAGCCCGAATACCTGTGGAGGTTTTTAGTTTGGTTTTTGTTTCATTTTTTTGTCTTCATTATTTAGGAGATTGGAAGAGGGTCACAAGAAAGTCATAATCAAGTTTGGTGTGGATTTTTGGGACATAATTGTAACAAATAAAAAGAACATTGTTTATTTTATAGACTGTTTATGCTTAAAACAATTTTTCTTCAGAAGAGAGAGCTCATGGTTTTAGTGTAGCTAGAAGTTCCTTTCTCATCCAGGCAAGGATGTTGGTGTGCTGTGTGATCTCTTGTTCATAGAACCTGTCCTTGAAATCTGACTTCTGGACCAAGAAGGAGCCTGATAAGGGACTCAGCCCACCTTAAAGACTGATTGGACCAATTCCTTTGATTCCAGGTTTTGTAAAGGAATAAGGTTATTCTATTGACCTCTGCTGGACTGTTTCAAAACTTGAACTTAGGTAGATGGTCCATAGTAAGGGGAAAATGTTTACCCAATTGTGTACACGGAATTAGAAGCTGGTATGAAAGTCAAAATAAAGGCTCTGTGGTCACTTTGTTTTGTTTTTGCAGTAACATCCAGGAGATGAGGGCTCGGCACAAAGATGCTTTTCTGAAGAAACATAACCTCAAACTAGGTTTCATGTCAGCATTCGTGAAGGCCTCAGCCTTCGCCTTGCAGGAGCAGCCTGTTGTAAATGCAGGTGAGTTTGTGGTGGCCAGACCCCAGGAGATGCTGGGAGATTGTGCGGAAGCACAGACCGGCTAGCTGTCTCGCTCGCCGTCGCTGTCTCGCTCGCCGTCGCTGTCTCGCTCGCCGTCGCTGTCTCGCTCGCCGTCGCTGTCTCGCTCGCCGTCGCTGTCTCGCTCGCCGTCGCTGTCTCACACCCCACCCCACCACAACTCTTTCTTACCTGGGAAAACATGAGTGTCTTTCCCCAGGGACTTCTTGATTCACCTTTCTGAAATGGTGTCATGATTACTTTGTAATGTCACCCCCCATCACCCCACTACCCCCCCTGCCCCAGCTGGACAGAATGGTTTCTCCTCCCGGCTCATAGTTTGGCAGCTGCTCTGCCATCAGGCAGCTCTGAGCAAGCCCAGCCTTCCAGTCTTCTCAGGTCAGGGTGGAAGCTCATGTTCTGTCTAGCACCAGCCTTCCCATGGGCCCTGGCATCTTGGGGCCTGACTTTCACACTTGGCATAGGTCCCAGGGTGACCTTTGGTTTCTGGTCACTGAACCTCATGGGAGGCCTTGGGCTCGGCCCCTCTCCCGTGGACTTGGTGCTCATTTTCCTTAGTTGCTGCTCACCCACGTCATTGCAATGTTGATCTAACAAGCAGTTCTTTCCTATTGAGACGCTTCTCTGTTCCCTGGAAGATTGGAGAGGGGACAGTGACACTTTTTGCAATCCTCAGCAGTGCCAAGGTTCCCTAAAGATCTAGAGATAGAAACTCTAGTCCCTTTCATTGAGTGGTGTGTGTTTAGGTAGGTGGAGGGGAGGTAGAGGGGTGCCTTTGCTTTGCCCAGATGTGTGCCTCTTTGTCTCTTCCATTCCTCTCAGGCTTCCTGATTGACTCTCCATCGTTTTCTTCCTGCCTGGACTTGTAGGCAATTCTGAGTTCTCTTGGCCTCTTTCTCACTTCACATGCTTTTCCTTGGTGGCTTATTTAACAACATAGTCATAGACTTTCTATGGAAAAGATTCCCAAGCTTGTCTTTTCTCAGCACTAGACCTAGATTTTCAGCTGCAAGTTTGCTGTTTTCCACTACCCTGCTTCCTCCTAAGCCTCCTAGAAAGAGGCTTCCTTCACCTGTTAGAGTAGGCAGTGGAATGGGTGGCACTCCCACCCCTCCCTTTGCTAGTTTGCCTTTTTGGGCCCTTGTCTGTTAAGGGAGGGCTTGGGCGGAACTAGTGAAAAAGAACCAAGTGCACACCTATCCCATGCGAGTGGGTGTATTGAGCCCTTCTGAAGGCTGCCCCCAGAACGGGCACTCGTGTGCTCAGGCTCAGTAAGGGGCACTTGGGAGACGTTACAACCGATTGGTTGGCATCTTGATTACAACTGGACTAAGAGTTGTCTGCTGCGTGTGGTGCAGTGGTTTTCAGGCTGGTTGGTCAGCCCGCATTGCAGGTTTTTATCCTATTAATACAGTTGTTTCTGTAGTAGCCTAGGCTTGGGGAGTTGTATGTAATGTGTGTTCTCTCTCGTAGTGATTGACGACGCAGCCAAAGAGGTGGTGTATAGGGATTATATCGACATCAGTGTTGCGGTGGCCACCCCACGGGTATGTTGGGGAAAGAGGTGGGGGACTCTGCTCTTAGACTCTCCCTTTGTATGAAAATGCAGACCCCTGGGGAGATAATTTTTATAATCCTGTCTTTTCAGAAGGGAGTTAATAGAAGAGTAACCTACTTTGACCACACCACATCCTTTTATCTTAATGTCAAGCCTGAATATTTTAGACTCCTAGTCACATGGAGTAATTACTCAGTGGGGAAGGGAGACCCTGGCTTGAATCAAAGGAGTTACTATTATAAAGGGTACTATTAATTTGCACCTGAAAACAGCTTTTCACTCTCATCAGGGTCTGGTGGTTCCCGTCATCAGGAATGTGGAAGCTATGAATTATGCAGATATCGAGCGAGCCATCAGTGAACTGGGAGAGAAGGTACAGTGAAAAGCAGCAAGTGTGTCCGCTGCTGGGTGGGTTGGGGAGGAGGGGCTGGAGGAGGCTGGACTCCGCAGGGAGCAGGGCTCAGGGCTCCGGCAGGTGGAGCCTCACTTTGCTCCAGGAGTACAGAGCCTGAGAATGGCAGTCCCCCCAGGAGCTGAGGAATAGCTCTCTGGCAGAGCTCCGCGTGCTCTTGTACCAAAAGATAGCCTCGGAGGAGGAGGCCTGCTGAGGAAGGAAAGGGGCTCGGGGCCTTGGCTCTTTCCTCTGGTGGAGCCCTGGCCCCAGGCGTTTTAGGTGAAGAGAGTTGGGTCACAGCTTACATTTCAATTTTCATTTTTAGGCTCGAAAGAATGAACTTGCTATTGAAGATATGGATGGTGGTACTTTCACCATTAGCAATGGAGGTGTTTTTGGCTCACTTTTTGGAACGCCCATCATCAACCCCCCTCAGTCGGCCATCCTGGGCATGCATGCCATCTTTGATAGGCCAGTGGCTGTGGGAGGCAAGGTAGGAACCATCCCTGCTACTGCCCTAGCATCTCCTCCTAGATGAGGAGGGGAAATCTTACTATTCCTTATAAAAGATCCACTGTAATTTCAGACATAAATTCCATTCTCAGTTTCTGATTAACAGCTAGACCACTGATCCTCAAATTGTGGTGTGTGGATCAGCATCATATGGGAACTTGTTAGAAATGCAGAGTCTTGGACCCTTTCCCAGACGTGATGAAGCAGAAACTGCAGGTGATTGATACACATTAAAGTGTGAGGACCATGGAGCTGAAGGCGGCTTGCCCCTTCATCTGGAATGGTCCGTAAGCTCCATTCTCTAGGTGCTGGGGGGAGTGAGGCTACAGTTGGAAGCATGGTCCCTGCCTCTGGGAGCCAGAGGACTGCAATGGAGAGTCTGTGAGCTGCCGGGTTGTATGAAGGTTTAGTGGTTCTCTGGGAGTTCAGGGAAGGACGTCAGAGGGTCTTGAGCTAGCCTAGAAGATACACTGGTAGGAAAATACTTTCTGGGATTTCCTGTGTTTAGAACCCTTCTGGGGTAGTAACTCCCTTTTGTGAATCCAACAGTCCTAGGTCTTCTCCCTTGAAAATGCTCTAACACCCAACTTGGCATACAATTTCAGAGGATTTAAGGATTTCTGGTTACTACTTAAAATTGTAGCCCTAAAGAAGAAACTTCAGGCTGTCAAAATTTAAGGACAAACTTTTCCAATAGATAACAGACGAATGAAAGGGCAGAGCATATTTTTAAAAGGCACTTGTGAGCAGACTGTTTTCTTGGTTAAGCTTTCTTTAGGTGGGGGTGGGGGGGCTTTGCGCTAAGTATCCAGAGGTAACATCAGGCAAAGCTCTGGAACCAGAACCTTCTCTGTGGACTGTGCTTTCTCCTCACCCCACTTCCAGTGGGGCTTCCTCTGCTCTGCTGCAGACACACCTGTCACCTTCTCCTCCCTGCAGGTGGAGGTGCGGCCCATGATGTACGTGGCACTGACTTATGATCATCGGCTGATTGACGGCAGAGAGGCGGTAACTTTTCTCCGCAAAATCAAGGCAGCGGTAGAGGATCCCAGAGTCCTCCTACTGGACCTTTAGGAGGAAGCCACGCACCCTACACACCAACCATGCAGGAACTGAAAACCAGTCTTCTCCCTGTCCCCTCACGGGTCCCAGGTTGGCCTGGTGCCAGGCACATGTTGTTGGCCTCAAGCAAGGAAACAGGGCACTATGTAACCAGCAGCCACAGGTCTTTTCTTGGTATTCTGCCAGGCTCTCCCCTTCTCTGCACCCTTCTTACACTCAAATATCTACTTTAGGCTTGAGGGAGAGCGAGCCTTAATGGATGCTCGTTAATATTCCTGCCTTTCTCCCATTAGTCTTTTGCCGAGATGAGTTGCTTCTCCCCTGTGCCAGTACACTATAATAGGGAAACCACTGGGGACCATGTGATCAAGTTTGTATCTTTTGAAAGTCTGTTCTGGGCCAGGAGGGTATGGTGTCCCCCAAGCTCAGAGCAGCCTCTGTCCTGGTTGTGCACACTCACTCGATTATACCTGTGTGGAGGTGTCGACCACAGGCTAAGAGGTGCTGCTTTGCTTCTTAAATGACACCTTTATTCTCTGCTGTCATGGACTTCAAGATGCCTCTTCTACCTCGTCCAGAAAGCACAGGCCAGGGGATCTGGGTAGGAGGGGGGAGAGGGCAGATTTCCCCCTGAGCTGTATGTTATAGACGAGACAGGCTTACCCTCACCCTGCCCATCATCACCCCATTTTGGTACAGTAACAGCTGTGATTGTGCCGACCTTCCCCGGCTGCTTGGAACCATTGTACCACCTTGTCATTTAGAGTAGATTCTAGCCCAGCACGGCAGTGGGATGGGGCATGGTCACAGGGCTGGAGCCTGGGGAGATTGGGAGGAGGGGGCTTCCTGTGGACTGGCTCAGATTGATTTGAGCCTTTAAAGGCCACTGGTGTAAGCACTGGGCCTAAAGAGGCAGCTGTTTCTCTGTGTTTCATGGCCCTTGGGGAGCAGGGCCTTAGCACCTTTTCTGCAGAACACAGGTCTGGAGGAGGTTGGACTGTGGTAGAAACCAGCCCCAAGATGCTAATACACGGTGGGAAGACAGGCAGTGTCACCTGTGAGGTGGTGTCTCCTGTTGGGTCTGGACGCAATTATTGGAATTGCTTGGAGCGAGTTTAAATACATACATCTTGTCGTGAAAGCTACTGGGCTTCATCGCTTTGTATCCAACTGCATCCAGGCCTGAGCTTGCTGCCACTTGACACCAGGAACCACTTACTGAGTGCAGAGTGCCCGTTTGGATCTTGAGCAGAGAAGCAAGGCCTGGAGGGCGGGGTGGGGGAGGGGGGAGGGAAGGGACAGGAGCCGATACTGAGTGCCTGCAGCATCTATGTCTTCACTATTCAGAACTTGTAACTAAAATATTTAAAGAAACGGATTTTAAATGCAAATTAAAGGGCAAATGTTCTCAAAAGGTTCCTGCTTCTGCATTCCTTCTAGGTGCCAAGGTGCGACTCCCCAGCACCGTGGTCATTACCACTGGAATCCACAGCGTGTCTTGTAGGTTACCCTGCGGCATCCCAGACTTCCGTTAGCACTGTACTCCGTTAATAGCAGAGGGAACCCTAGCGGTCACCCAGCCAGGAAAGTGCCTGGCCGCCTGCCCCTGAGCCACCCACCCTCCAGCCTGACTAGCCACACTCTCAAAGGGAAGTTGGTTCCCACCTTTGTGAATCCACTTCTGGATTTTTGCGAGGGCTTGCAGTGTTTCTGGAATGGATTGGGGGTGGGGGTGAGGGGAACTTTACAATTTAGCATTTTGGACTTAATTGCCACATGAAGGCAGATCACTTCCTGGGAGCAGCGGTCAGTGAGGTCAAGCAGACAACCTAGACTACAAGGGAGGGGCACACGGTGTCTAAGCTTAAACACAGCCTGCCCTCCCTTTCTACGCCCAGTCCCTACCTGCTGGTCTTAGGTGACACCGTCTGTGTCACAGGAAATGGCTCCAGAGGGTAGAACTGGAGTTAATAGAATGGGTTCAACAAAAGGAAGAATTTTAGAATTAATCTGTCCTGAGCACAGTGCTGGAAGCTTTCTCTAGTAAACCTACAAAGGAGGTATTGTTAGTCCCATTGTGTCAAAACGAGGTAGACTTGAAGCCCCAGAAGGGCCGGGATAACAGTATTCAAAACTCCACGCCCAGCAAAGGATCAGGTGTGCAAGCTTTTGTTGCATGGGATGAGCCCCAGAAGTTCCAGAAGCAACGCACCCTTCCATGCAGCAGTGATTGGAAGCAGTGTAGTGAAAGGAACAGACTTGTGAACAGGCTCCACCAGGCTCTATCATTAAGTCTTTGAAATGGGAGCCGCCCCCCATCTCCGGGGTCAGGGTATTAGACCACTGTTCCCCCCGCCCCAGGCACTATGACCTTCTTCTGAGACTTCAATTCCTATTTTATTTCCCAGATTCCAGTGTCCCTTGTGTGCCAGCACTTCCTCTGCAGGGCACAGGCTGGCATGCCCTTCACCACTAGCCCTGCTTCCTACCTTCTAGTAGACTCCAGGCTCACTCTTGACCAGTGTGGCATTTCTCTGGAGGAGCCTTCCAATTTCGTGGCAGGGCTGCTCTCGTCGCAGTCAGGAGGCAGGGACACCATGGGTACCAGCAGGCTTTATTGCGGTGGGGGGGAGGCCTGGCCAGGGCGCAGGGAGAGCACAAACAGGCGGTGCTCCCTGGTGTCCCTACCTCTAGAGTTAAGATTGGACCTTCAAAGTGTCAGGGCGCCACCTGGTGGTGTCAGAGACAAACTGGAAGGAAGGAGTTGAGGGTAATGGTCTAGTGTAAATTTCCGTCTTGGCTGCCACACCCCAGTAGCAGGGTGAATCCCGAGAGGAATAAGAGGGCCCCCAAACTTGGGGAGGGGATGGTCTTTGGGGTAGCTACTTACCCCAGCTCTTCAGGGGCCAGAAACATTTTGCTTCTGGCTAAAAGCTTAGGCAATCAATCCACGTTTTATCCTTTCTCACTTCAAAAGGGGATGAAGTCACAGTGGGCGGTGACTTGAGTGGACCCTCAAGATGAAAATGCAAAACGGTGAACAGTACGAATGCCTGAGAAGGGAATCCTAATGGGTACAATGAGTGGTGGTGGCGGCTTCAGCCTGGAGGCTGCACTGTGGTCCCCTCTCTGACCCATGGGGTCTGCTCCCCTTAATGCACTGGTGGGCTTGCTAGGGTATGGAGCTCTACTCTGTTTACAGAATTACTCTTAAGGGGCAGAGCTGTGCATTCCTCCCTCCCCTTTTATTACACTTATCCTTATTTTCCTCTCCCGCCTTTTGTTCTCCAAAGTCTGAAATCACAAATCAGGGGCATAGTCAGGATGGGGAGCAGACCATTCTGTCCCCCACCTCACCCCATGCCCACTACTGACTTCTTGCTTCCCCAGCCTCCCCATACCCTACAGGGGTAGCCTGGGAAGGGGGAGAGGCCCACTTAGGTGCATGCCTGAGATGACAGGCAAGGCAGCCTGGGTTTTGGTCCACAGAGCCAGTGGACTTGTATCCTAAGATGAGTCTCCAGACAGGTCCCAAGCGGGGCACATGGCAGATGGTCACGAAACCTTGCAGTCAGGTTGGCAGGTGGTCAGGGGCTCTGAGCTAATGCCACAGAAGGCACCCTTCAACACGGCGGCTCTGCAGTCAAGGTGCGGGCATCTGTTGACGGCTGGAGGATGGATGGGTGGAGGAGTCCGATCTGCCTGGTGGGGTGAGATCTCCCTGTCCTTCCCCTTCAGTAATCACCAGAAAGGGTCTCCAGAGCTGGCTGGGGGATGCCCAGGGCCTTCTGGGCAGTGGTGATGGTCACTTCTGGTGCCCATGAGTGGGGCTGAGCAGGAAAAGCAGCCACCCTGCCTTCTTTGCCGGGGTGGGGGGGGTCACCAACTATACAGGCCCGCTCCAGGTGACCAGCAAAGAGAGGCGATCCAGACCAGTCCAGCTTCCACTGCCCACTCTGCCCCTCTTACCCCACCAGTTTGCTCCACTGGGTGGTACTGAAAAAGGGGTGGGCCTTGAGCTTGTTGACACCGCCTCCTCCAGCGCCCAGGCGCCGCACAGGATCAAACTGCAGCAGCTGTGGAGAAAGCCCAGTGGGCTTGGCAGACCTTTGTCGCTGAGGTATGGGCTGACCTCAGGTGGGGTGAGGTGGCCGGTCACCACTCCCAGCTGCCCAGCCCACGGAACCCCCAGTGGTATCCTGGGGACACTAGCGGTGTCTGGCCACCAGCATGTACAGATTTGTTGTCCCCATTAGCCCTCTTGCACCCACATCAGACTTCCAGTATGTTGGGCCACTGGTCATGCCAGGACTGCCCTCCCAGCACCCACCCTTGGGCCAAGAAGCTCCCTCTCCTCTAGGCTGGCTGTCACTCACCTCAGTCAGCAAGGAGGCCGCTGGGCGACTGAGCCACTCAGGCAGCTGGAGCTGGGTATGGGGCTGGATTCCCGAGGGGTGGCTCTGTGACAATGCCTGGGAAGACACAGGGCGGCGGGCTCTGAAGACGCAGCTCCAGGAACCTCTATACATCCCAGTGGCAGCCAGGATTTTACTGTCCCCTGTGTCATATTCCATGGGGATGATGATGATGATGGTGGTGGTGGTTGCGGCTGCCTTTTGCTTTAGAGCTACTGAAGGCCAGGCTGTGGAAGGTGCCTGACCTCCCTTATCCATAATTTCTACAACACCCTTCAAAGTACTAGTATCCTCGCTGCAGAGACAAGCAGCAGGCTCAGGAAGGTAAAGGAACTTATGTTGGATTCAGGGTTTGAACCCAGGTCCCTTTGGCACTAAGCTTGCCAGAAGTATTGACCTTGGGTTGCATTCAGGGCAGGCACTCTATCAGGAATAGCACTGGAACTGGTGTCCTTACATAAAAAAGGCCTCCAGAGCAGGCCATGGTACGCCACTGTCAGGGCCAAGGCAGGACCTCTCTGTGCTCCAGGACAGTCTTTAAGGGGTCAGGAATTACTGCAAGAAGCAACCAGGAGGAAGGCCAGGAGCCCTGGGCTAGAGAAGCATTGGGAGGTGGAGACAGCCCCACTCTGGAGATATCTGCAGCCAGGACGGTCAGAGGCCCTGGCTATGGGACAAAAGCAAGTGGGCACCAGGATGGACTTCAGGCCACACTTGATCCACTCCCGTCATTCCCCGCTCAAACTGCAGTCTGGCGTCTCCTTGGCTGCCTGCCCTAAGCAGCCCCAGTGTGATGCCAAGCTCACGGGGGAGGGCAGAGGCTACCACCCTGAGCAAAGGTGCCTGCAGGGGGATGGGGGGGATCTTTGAGCCTTTGGCTGGCCCAGGCTGGACAGGACAGCTGCCGGCCGCTGTCCTATCCTTCAGCCAAAATCTGGGGATTAAAGCTCAAAAGGGTGCAAGTGGGGGGAATGAGCAGCGGGGAGCAGGGAAACTTGGAGGGTGATTCGGTAGCCTTCCAGGAAAGAAGCATTGTGTCAAATTCCATCCTCCCTCCAGACCTACACCCAGGTGCTTTCCAGAAACCTTCCCTGGACATCCCAACTTATTACCTAAGCTGATAGTCTCACTAGTTCTAGCCACTAGCGTGACAGGGGTGCTCAGCGCGTCTGTGACCTGGGTGGGGGGGGCTTCCTAGGTCTCTCAAGGCCTATGGGGGCGGGACATCAACCCAAGAGCCAGGTCTTAGAGAACCAGGTGGCCTCCACCCCAGCAGGGGCTGGCTGGACCAAGCCCAGCCCATCTTGCGCTCCGCGACACCCACCAGGGTTCCACACCCAGCACAGCTACTCACGGTTCCAGTCAGCAGTTCATACAGCAGAGACCCAAAGCTCCACCAGTCACAGGCTTCCGTCAGCTCAGAAATCCCGCCCACCTCTGTGGGAATGAGAACACACTTGTCCCAGCCCAAAGGGCTGGTCTCCACTCCACTTGTCCTACCCAGACACGGCCCCCTTCCCATTCATCCTCAGCCACCCCGGCCTAACCCACACTGGCACCAAAGATCTAGGGCCCCCCGGCCCCTCCCTCCCTTCTTGCCTGGGGCACTGTAGAGATTGTCCGAAGCCTCCCTGCAGCAGTGCGGCTCCACCTCTGACCACTGGCCAAAATATGTGAGCCGGATGTGACCTTCTCATCCAGTGTGTATAGGAAGGAGGGTGGACAAAAATTGTTAGTCATCACTGAGCAGTTGGCACGGGGCAAGGGACTCCGGGGCTTCCCCCACTAGTCACAAAGCAGGAGCCAGTGGCTGCCCTGGGCAGAGAGTCCCTAGGGCCTGGTCCCATAAGGCCCAGTGACAACTAGATGTTCCTAGGAGCTGCTGCCCTGGATTCTGGGTTGGGGGAGGGTTCGTTTCCCAAGCTCAACCTTGGCCAACCAGACAGACCTGGTAGAATCCGGTGTGAAAAGGCCAGGGGGAGTCCGAGGAAGCAGATTACCTCTAAGGTCCCCTTGGCTTTGGGGAACTCCCCTTCTCTGGAGGCTTTGGGGGACCCCTCTGAGAGGTGGGGTAGGTCCTCTTCCCCAGGCCGGGCACCTACCTGCCTGGTCCAGTAGCAGGTTCCGGGGATTGAGATCTCGGCACAGTACCCCTTGTTCATGCAGCGCCTCCAGTGCCACCAGCGTCTCCGCTGCCCACTGCCTCACCTGCTCTTCGTTCACATGCCAGGCACCCCTGCTGGCCCCGGGGTGGACCCCATCTGCTAAGGGGCGGCTCGGGCTTTTGCCTCGGCCGCAGGCCCCCAGCACCCGGACAGCTCCCTGATGAACCCAAGGGAGCCCCCAAGAGGGCCTGGTGTCCGAGTTCTGGCCGGGTCCCCGCCTGGCTTGGAGGTGCAGGCGGCCACTTGGGGCCTTCAGAAGGTCCGAGGGGCAGAAAGTGGGGGTCCTGGCTGAAGGGCCACCCGCAGCCCCTCTCTGGGGACTGATGGATGGGGTCCCCCTGGCTTGGGGAAGGCTCTGAGGAGTCCGTGGAGGCTCTAGAAGAATTCTGTCCTGCAGGAGGGAGGGTCCCAGAGGGAGCAGTACTGGGGTCTGGAGGCTGGGAGGCGAGTTGAATGGAGCCTTCGTCCTCTCTGGGCTGGAGTCAGACTTGAGCCCAGACTGTTGGGGGCGCCCCTTGGAGAGTAGGTGGGACCAGAGAGTGCCTCCTGGGCCATGCAGAGGAGCCGTGAGCATGGGGACAGAGGAGAAGAGTGTGGACACCAGGTCCCCAACTCCTGCCTCCCCGCACATTCAGCATGGACCCCTCTGCCTTCCACATCCTCACCTCTGCCCAGAATGCCCCCTGCTATACTATATGCCATGACCCAAGGATGGGTCCCTCATTTAAAAAACCGTCACTATGATAGGTGATCAAAAAATATCTGCTCCATGAACCAACTGCTGTCCTTAGAGCTTCAGTGACCACCATCCCACGTGGCTACTCCAAAGGAATGGGCACAGACTAGAAAAATGAAAAGAGGCCAAGACTGGAGGAAATGGTGACAAAGGGGACATTTGCATAAATACCCTCTCACTGCCCAGGACATGACCTCCTCAAGACGTCTCCTGTCCCCCTGGCACCCCACACAGCCCCACCACAGCCTGACCCTGCCATCCTCCCCCAGAAAGGCTGGGTCCCGTGGTCTGTGCCGCACATCCGGTGCATCATCCCCCTCCTCGTGCTTGGCATTTGAAGGCAGTGAAAGAAGACAAGCCAAAGGCCTCAGGGGCTGACAGAGACCCCCCCCAGACCCCCTCACCTTGCACATGCTCCAGGTGCAAGAAGATGGAGTCCTCACTCACAAAGTACCGAAGCAGCTTAGTCATGTAGGGGACGCCATGCGGGATGATGGTGAGCCGCTCCCGGTTTGCCACATGACACCTGGACAGGCTCTGGGGAGAGAGCGGGCAGGTCAGCGAGGGACAGACCAGAGGGTGCTCAGCTAGGGGACATCCTAGCTTGGCTTCAGGGGCAAACACAGAAGGGACAGGAGCCACCCTAAGTAGCAACTCCTTCCCCCTTCCCCCAATTCCTGACCTGGCCCTCGCCCCTCTCTCCACCATGGAGTCCGCCCCTCCACCCTCCGGAACAAGGATGAGGCAGTACGTGCGTGTGTCTGGGAGGCAGGGGACGTGCTCAGGGACAGAACAAGGAGCTTTTAGATTTGGAGGGAGCATGGGTTTTAGATACAGGTTCTGAGCGGGGGGCTCCCCGGAGGGTAGGTGAGGAAGGCCCAAAGGGAATACAGAACAGCAGGGGACAAAGTAGCACCTGCCTTTACCACGAAGGTCCCTCCAGTCACTGGGTCCTGGACCAGTTGCACCTGCCAAAGTCCAGGAGGCACCAGTCAAGGCACAGGGTAGTTCCTGGGGCTCCATGGCCCAAGCCCCAGCCCCCCAGGACCCCCCCCGCAAGGCTGACTCACTCTAGGGCAGGTCCGATGTCAGCTTTAGTGGTGCAGTGTGCTCCTGGCCACCCCCCATGCCCAAACTGACATCAGTCCTGTCCTGCTCAGCCACCTTTGTCCCCTGCAGCATTAGTTCACAGGCTACCTCCTCCAGGAGCCAGCCCTCGGGTCAAGCTGGGACCCTGGATCTCCTCTCCAGGGCTCTCTGGGCCCACCCTCAGGGAGGCCAATCACAGGGCCTAATTTCGGGTCTCCCCACTGGGCTACGCGTAGTGTGAAGGCAGGGAGCACGCACTGTCCAGCTCTGTAGGCCCAGAGTCCTCCACAGCGCAGGGGTGCAGGTGCCCCACCATGCACGGGGAGTGGTCTGTCCATCCTACACAGCACAGGGGTGCAGTAGGTACCCCACAGTGCGCAGGGAGTGGTCCATCCTGCAGTGCTTGAGGGTGCCATGGCTGGGTAGGACCTCAGAGCCGGCCAACTCTTCTAATCTCTTATTTTACAGGTGAAAGAGCTGAGGCTGAGAGCATAGCCCAAGATCACCCATGAGCCACGCCATGCAGATTTGGCCTGCTCCTTTGGGTCCCTTCCCCCGCCTGCCCCCAGCCCCATTTTTAAAAACAGTCACCTGGGTTCAGCTCAGGTCATGATCTCACAGTTCGTGAGTTCGAGCCCCATGTCTGGCTCTCTGCTGTCAGTGCAGAGCCTGCTTGGGATCCTCTGTCCCTCTCTCTCTCTCTCTGCCCCTCCCCTGCTTACATGCACACGTGCTTTCTCTCCCTCTCAAAAATAAACAGACGTTTAAAAAATTGTTAAAAATCTACTCACCTCAAAAAAAAAAAAAATAGTCTTTCTCTCTGGAGGCGACCTTTGGAGAGCAGCCCTCTCCTGTTGCTTTTGGTTTAGGCAGTAACATGCCACTTGCTGGGTCAAGGCCTTGTTTGCATTTGGGCCTTTGACCCATCTCTGTGATAGGCAGGAGTGGACCCCAGCCAGAGGAGAGAGCATGAGCTTGGTGCTGGGGCAAGAAGGAAGATACAGCCAGATGATGGGGACATGGGAGTGAGACCACACCGGATGCTATGGCGCCTTGGCTGTCTGCCTATCCTGCAGCCACTCCCCTTGGTGGGCGCCCCTCCCAATAAGACCAGGCCACTGGGCAATCACAAAGGCTGCAGCCTGGGACAGGGGTGGGAAAGGGATACTGGGTTTAGATCTTGGGCAAGTGAACTGATTTTATCATCTACCAAACAGGAATTTAAATGCCCACCTTCCCTCATCCCTGGTTGGTTGAAGCCATAAATAGAAAGGCCCTCTGTGAACATAAAGGCCAGGAGAATGCCAGTTACCACATCTGCCCCATCACACTGCCTCTCTGAACCTCAGAAGTACCTCCTTTAGAAGGCCGGGGGGAGGGCCCTATTACAGCAGACCCACACCCGCCACATAACGTGCCCTTGATAATCCGTAGTAACGGTTACTAATATGGTCGTAAGGAAAGCCCACACTGGCTATAAAGCACTTATTCTGTGCCAAGGGCTTTCGATAGGTTATTTAATTTTATTCCCACAACCCTACCAGGTCAGTGTTACTAGTGACCCATTTTATTGATGAAGAAGCTAAGGTTCAGAGAGGTTTTGTTACCTATGGTCCCACAGCTAAATAGTAGTAGAGTCAGGATTTGAATGCAGGCAGGGCTGTTCCCAGAGCCCCAGAGACTTAACTACAACGGGGCACAGCCAGATGTCCACGGCACCTGCCCTCCCCTCTGGGCCTCAGCTCCCCAGTCCTCAGTGCCCTTCCGGAGGCAGCAGTGACACACGCCTTCTGACCACCAGAGGTCTCTCCTCCAACAGCCAGGGGTGGAACCCAGCCTGGCCCCACCCAGCTCCTTAACCCAATTTGTGCAATGTTTGAAAAAACAAGGAGGAAAACTCGGGTCATTTAGGAGAACTGAGTTTCCCACAAGTACTGACACCCTGGATAATTCCCCACCACCCCTTGCCAAATGGGATTCCCTACCACCTCGTCCTGGCTAAGGTCCTCTCATACAGAGCCCAAAAAGGCAGCAGTGAAGGCTGGGGAAGCCAGATATAAAATCTGATCAGGGGCGTCTAGGTGGCTCAGTCCGTTGAGCGTCCAACTCTTGATTTTGGCTCAGGTCATGATCCCAGGGTTGTGGGATTGAGCCCTGCATAGGGCTCCGTGCTAAGCAGGGGGCCTGCTTGGGATTCTCTCCCTCTCCCCATCATATGTATGCATGCATGTATGTATTACACACACACACACACACACACACACACACACACACACCCCTACCTATCTAGAAACAATTAGACCAAAATAATAATAGCAATTATCTTGGAGCTAGGCAGGGTGATGAGGAATATGTATGTATGCTATTTTAAACTCCCTTCTCTTTCATAGCTCAAAAGTAGAAGGGGCATTTTCCCATTAAAGCAAGCAGACAAAAATATCCCTTTCCCCTTTTGCTCAGTGCTATAGGAGACAGCACTCACGTCACTTGACCTCTCTGAACCCCAGTTTCATTCTCATAATTGTAAGACCATTATTTTTTAAGTTTATTTATTTTGAGAGAGAAAGAGAGAGAACAAGCTGGGGAGGGGCAGAGAGAAAAAGGAGAGAGAGGACCTGAAGTGGACTGTGTGCTGACAGCAGAAGACCCATTGTGGGGCTTGAACTCACGAGCTGTGAGATCATGACCTGAACCAAAGTGAGACTCTTAACCTACTGAGCCACCCAGGCGCCCCTGTAAGACAATTATTAAGACACAGCGCTGTCCAATAGAACATGAAGGAAATATATATCTGCACTGTCCAATACAGAAACCAGTAACTATCTGTAAGGCTATCGAGCCCTTGAGGTGTGGCTGGCATGAATGAGGAGAATATTTAATTTTAACTTAAATAGCGTTACGTGGCTGCAGACTACTGAAGGAGGCTGTGCAGTAGACTTTTTTCCCAGGGTGACTGAGAGGGTTTAATGCAACAGTTCTGCAAATAAGAATGTACCTTATGGATATCAGGTGAGTATTGCTATTTGGAAGGCGGAGGGCAGTTCTGGGTGCCCTTTTTACCTTTCTATGAAGAGGATTTTTTTCTTTTTAAGATACCCACTGAGTTTTTGGGACATGGAACAGTGAAAGCTTTGGTGAAACACATTAGCCATTTTTTTAAAAAAATTTTTTTAATGTTTTATTTATTCCTGAGAGAGAGAGACAGCGTGAGCAGGGGAGGGTCAGAGAGAGAGGGAGATACAGAATCTGAAACAGGCTCCAGGCTCGCTCTGAGCTAGCTCTCAGCACAGAGCCCGACACAGGGCTCAAACCCACGGACCATGAGATCATGACCTGAGCCGAAGTCGGACGCTTAACTGAGCCACCCAGGTGCCCCAACCCTTTCTTTAAAAATGCCCAAAGTATCAAAATCCCAGAAAAATCTCTCAGAGAGCAAACAAGTCCAAAAGTTTCAAACAGATTCTCAAACTCCAAGGCCCACAGGGGCCTGGCATGTGAACCAAGGGGACACAGTGGGGACAGAAGCAAACCAGGGGACTGGTGTCCCAAACAGGCAGCCCCTGGGGCACCTGGGTGGCATGGTCGCTTAAGCATCTGACTCTTGATTTCGGCTCAGGTCATGATCTCACGGTTGTGAGATGGGGCTCAGTGCAGGGTGGCATGGAGCCTGCTTGAGATTCTCTCTCCCTCTGCCCCTCTCCCACTTATTCATGAGTTCTCCCTTTCTCTCAAGATAAAACCAACCAACCACAGGCAACCTCCCCCAACTCCCGACTCCTTGCTGCCATGTGAGACTGTGAGCCAGCATTTCCAGATCTTCCAATTTTGCAGGAGAAGCAGGAAATCTGGATTTCTATATGAAACCTGCCAATTTTTAAATGTTGGTAACTAATGATAATTCTATAGTGTTTTTTTAGTTTTTTTAATTAAAAATTTTTTTTTTTAATTTTTGAGATAGAGACAGAGCATGAGCAGGGGAGGGGCAGAGAGAGAGGGAGACACAGAATCCGAAACAGGCTCCAGGCTCTGAGCTGCCAGTACAGAACCCGATGTGGGGCTCGAACACACAAACTGCGAGATCATGACCTGAGCCGAAGTCGGACGCTTAAACGATGAGCCACCCAGGCGCCCCATGAGTCACCCAGGCACCCCACTAATTCTAAAAAACACCCCTGTATTTGAGCCAAAAAAACAAGAAGTGACTTGGATGGCCTTCTTTTTCTTCCCCATCCCTGGCTCCTAGAGGAGGCTCAGCAAATGTGTGGTGAGGTCTCACAGGCCCCCATGCTTCCTAAGAGCAAACCCCCCAGGCATTCTAGTCGGAGGCCCATCTAGTCCCGGACCCACCTGCCTAGAAGTTCCCAGCAAACCCCCTACACCTGCCAGTACCTCTTTAGTCCCTGGGAACCCAGAACCCGTAGGGAACACTCCCACCCCCAAGCCCAGTTAACCAAACAAATGGCCCTCCAGGCTTCATGAGCAAGCCCTTTGCCACCCCGGGCTCTGTGGGCTGCCGGCCGCGCCACCCTCCCACCCGGATGTGCCTGGGCAGAGCTGCAGAATAGAATGCATTGACAGCACAGCCAGGCTCGGCTGCAGGGACCTGGGCCCATGGCCCTAACATCTCTCCTAATTTGGGGAAGATGGTGTTCCTGACTTGGAAATGAAACCAGGAAAGGAAGCAGCATCTCAGGAGAAAGGTGGAGTAGGTAAGCCAGGTGCCCAAGAAAGGGTAAAAAAGGAGAGAAAGGCAACCTCAAGACAGAATGGTTGGGCTTGGCCTTAGTCTGTGCTTTCCATTTGCACAGGCACAGGCCTCAGAAGCCTGGAGTCTGAAAATGCTTTGCATATGCGTGTCCTGGGGTTAAACAAATTCGGGAAATTCTATCATAGACCGCCTTCTTGGAAACTCATGGTATATACATTAGCATCCTAAAAGCTCTGCAAACTCCTATAATTAAAAAAAACAAAGTCATGTAACTTTAACTCCCTGTAACCCAAACTTGTTTGACCTGGGACCCCTTTCTCTACACCACCTGTAGTTCAGCAGGACCCCACATGGGGAAAAGGCGGTGGCAGTCACCTCCCAGCCCCTCTGTGGGAGCGGCTGTGCTTGGCTGGGGCCACACAGACCAGTGCGGTTGGAGGGAAGGCAGATGGATGCTGGCCGGGCCTTGGCTGACAGACTGGGGTCTGTTCCAGGGACCTGGGAGAAGCAGCTGGAGCGCGGCTGGGGGACGGGAAGCCCACACGCCCCATCCCCCTCGCTCTTGTCACCAGCATTTACAGCCATCAAACACGTAGCAAATGCTTTAGCATGTGCCAGGCCTTTCCCAAAAATTATTTCACTTTAGTTCCCACATGCCCCCTTGTGGGGGGGGGGGCGGATTCTTACCCCACGTACACATGAGGAAACCAGAGGGAGGAGAAGGGGTCCGCTGTGGCCACACCGGGCACTGAGCAGCCGTCTTCTGGGGGCCCCCAGGCCCAGCAAAAATCCCCGGAGGAGTGTTTCAGCTACAGACTCCTGGGCTCAACCCTGGAGACTCTGACTCAACAGGCCCCGGGGTGGGGCCCAGGCAGCTCTTTTTAAGAAGCTCCTCAGGTGATTCTGATAAAGGGGGTTAAGAACCCCTTTAGCAACTACTCAGGTGTTGCCTGGGTCAGGGCAGAGGGCAATCCAATATTGGCTCAGATCTCATGTGACCCCACTGTCTGTCCTTCTGAGTCCCCCACTCCAAAGAGCGTCCCCGTATAGGCTGGGATGTCAGCTCCTACTTTCCTACCCGCCCCGACTTAAGGCAAATGGCCTCGGATGGGGTCAGGATGAGGGGATGAGGGTGTGGAGTACGGGGCGGGGGAGGGCAGAGCTGCCGAGGCCCCTCTGGGAGCTGAGACCCTCCACAGGACAGCCTTCTGGACTGGAGTGCATTTGCACCACAGGAACCCCTCAGCTACCCATGGCTGGGAGACCCTGGCCTGGGCCTGGAGTCCGGAGTGAGGCGATGGGGGAGGCAATGTGGGAGTGAGCAGGGCACCCTGCCCACTGCTTCCCCTGTGGCTTCTGTCTTGAATCTCTGAGGGAGTGGCTTTCTGTCTGAGCCAAGGGCTGTGGAAAAGAGACTGCCTCTTCTGTTCCCGGTTTCCTCTCCAGGACCTGACTGATGCATGCCCCGGTGGGAGAAGGGGGGTGGGGACCACTGGACACAGCCGCTCTCCTCCCCTTGGGCCCTCAGGGCCCTCTGGGGGGAGCCCTCTGGAGGAGTGAGGGTAGCCACTTTCTCTCCCCGCCCACCACCCCCATCTGCCCCATCTGTGTACACCATCACCTCCCGCCCCCAGCACCCTCACCGCGGCAGTCAGCTCACTCACCTTCTCAATGACCCCGATCACCTTGCAGCCCCTCAGCTGCTCCAGGGCAGAGCTCAGTGTGCGGATGGGCCGGAGCCTCAGGCTGCTGAAACCCTGGGGTGGGGTGGGGAGACAGACCACACAGCCTCAGGGCCCAACCCCCCTCAGGCACTGCCTTCTCTGGCCCTCCTCCAGGTGCAAGGGGCGGGGGGGATGGGAAGGGGCAGAGCCAGGGTACAAGCAGCTGCCCAGGGGGTAGAGAGCTGGCCCACACCTGTCCAGGGCGGCCACACCACACTTGACACCCGGCCCCCAGCCAGCCCTCCTCCTCCGAGTGCCAGGGAGTTCTCAGACTTCAGAAACCCTGTGTTGGAAGCCCCGTCCACAGGAGGCAGGCGCTCCCAGGGAGGGGGAGAAAACCTGGGAACGTGTGGGTCTCGGGGACATGCCTCGAGAGCCAAGGCATGCAGCCCAGGCACCCACTCTGGGGAAAAGCAGAAGAGAAAATACATTTACAATAGTGCCATGTATTTATCCAAGAAAATCCAAGTGGACCCACGCAGTTCAAACCTGTCTCGTTCAAGGGTCAGCTGCACTCACTGCAACCCATTCAAGCTCAAATAGGTGTGGGAGACTTTGAGTGTGTGTGTGTGTTTACCCTGTGTGGGCCTGAGACTGGGGGTGGGGGGATGGGGTGTGTGTGTGTGTGTGTGTGTGTGTGTGTGTGTGTGTGCGCGCGCGCGCGGTGCGAGCGCCCGCACGTGTGTACCCTGTGTAGGCTGAGATTTGCCTGGAGATGATTCACTAAGAGTCTGAAGACGAGGGAGCTAGGAGCTTGTGGGGGGCAGAGGAAGCCTGGGGAGAACCTGGCACCCACTCTCTGCCCAGCCCTGCCCCGCCCCGCCCTGCAGCCTGGATGTGAGGTGACGGCCCTCTGGCCCTGGGGGGTGGGGGAGGGGTGACGCATTGCTCTCCCTCCAGGGCCCCTCACCCCCTCACCGTGCCCGGGCTTGCTCCTCCTCCCAGAGTCCTCTGCAGGTGGCAGTTGAAAATCTCCTCAGCCCGGCGCAGATACTTGGTAATTTTCAGCTTGACAGCCTCACGTCGCTCCTTGTTGGGGTCGACTGTGGGACAAGGGGGTCACCAAGGCCCACCCCGGCCTTGAGGGGCTGGGGTTCCGGCTCCAGCCACCCACCCCCTGCCCTCCGCTGCCTCTCCTGCCTACTCATGAGGCTGGTCTGCGGACTGTTTCCCAGACGGGCAGGTGGGGCACCGAAGAAGGGGGTGTGGGGGGAGGGGCTGGGACCCGTGATCACCCTCCGCTTCCCGCACTTCACAGTTGGCACCCACCACCTCGCTGGCTGCCATCACATCCCGGGCAAGAACAGACTGGGGATTTCCGTGTCCATTTTCAGAGGAGACATTAGCTCCCAGAGAACACCCATCTGCCGCCTCGGGCGCCCAGTGCGAAAAGGCCAGAGCACGGACTGGGCCGGGTGGACGACCGAATTCACGGGGCAGTGTGAAGCTCAGGCACTGGAGGTCCCTTTGGCAGGGGGCGGAGTAGGAAGCCCGAAGCCGGGCGGACTCCTGCCCCCAGCCTGACCACCCTCAGGGATCTCAACAGCAGGGCCAGCCTCTCCCCCAGCTTGGAAACTAACGCCTCAATTTGCCCTGAACAGGCCGCGCTCTCTCTGCAGCGCCACCTGGACTTCGGCTGGACAACACACCTACTGTTCTTCAGTGCTCAGATTAAAGTTTTGACTTCTAGGAAATACCCTATGCTAGCCCAGCCTGGCCTCAATTTCTCTCTTCTCTCCCCTCACTTCCTCCCCATTGCTCTTCCCACCTGAGACCATAATTATACATCATCAAATGTATCAGCCTCCCCTACTGTAATGCAAGACACCCCCCACCCCCACCCCCGCCCCAGGGTAGGAGCTCAGCCCTACTCCAGGGACAGGGACTGGGTCAAACACCCAGCCTCTGGAGTCCAGACTGGTCACACTCCAGCTCTGCCACTTGGTAGCTATGGAACCATAAGCAAGTTATTTCACTGCCTGGTGCCTCAGTTTTTTCATCTGGAAAATAGGAATAAAAATAGTTCCTATAAGGGTGCCTGGGTGGCTCAGCCAGTTAAGCGTCCGACTCTTGATTTTAGCTCAGGTCATGATCTCATGGTTCCTGAGTTGGAGCCATGCCTTGGGCTCTGTGCTGACAGTGCAGAGTCTGCTTGGGATTCTCTCTCTGCCCCTCCCCAACTTGCATTCTCAAACGAACAAAACAAAACAAAACTTTAAAAAATAAATTTAAGTTTTTTTCTTTTTTAATGTTTGTTTATTTTGAAGTTGAGACAGAGTGCAAGCAGAGAGAGAGGGAGACTCAGAATTCAAAGCAGGCTCCAGGTCCAGAGCATCAGCACAAAGCCCAACGCGGAGCTCAAACCCGGGAACTGTGAGATCATGGCCTAAGTTGAAGTAGGCCACTTAACCAACTGAGCCACCCAGGCATTTAAAACTTAAAAAAATTTTTTTAATTAATAAAAAAAATAGTTCCTATGTACTTGGAACTGCATCAACAACATGTATAATAATTTCTATTACTGTGAGGCTCAAATGAGTTAATACAGGTACAGCCCTTAGACCAGTGTCTGGTATACAGAAGATGGTCAGTAAATGCCAGCTGTTAATACTGTCCTTCACAGTTCACTCAGCACAGCTGGAAAGAGGTCACGGCGGGCCCTAAGCTGGCAGTCCCCACTGGCCCTCATCCCTGCCCAGCGCAGCCCTCACCATGTACGCCTCGCAGCAGGACGTCCACGCCGTTCTGATAGTGGTTGAAGGCGGCCTCATAGTCCTCGCTGACATCGCGCTCCAGGGCCAGCCGGATCTGCGTGGCTGCATCCACCAGGTAGTCACGTTTGGTCATGTCCGGGGCCCCAGGAGCCACCAGGTTGCGAATCTGCTCTAGGTATGCACGGGCCTGGGACCGTGCTCGGGAGCAAGGCTCAGGCTCCAGGCCTGGGTCAGGAGGGCACTCGCAGGCCACCAGGCTCATGGCTGTTGTCCTGTAAGTGGTGACCTGAAATAAACAGATGTTTTAGGGAACAACACCCCATGTGCACCCTGATTTCCTCCACTGAAAATTGGGAGATTAAGAGCTGGAGGGATCAGAGTTAATGTGGGTAACATCCTTCTACTGAGCCAGACGTTTTCTAAACGGTGATAATAATCGAATAATAACATGCTCAGGGCTCTTCCTTTCCATTCAGATTCAGATCAGCAGATATTTCTTGAGTACTGGAGAGAACTGAGGGTATCTGTGATCCAGAGCTGCCCTCATGGGGTCTCCACAGACAAACTGGCATCTAGTACATAGTAAACATATGATGGCTGTGCTCTGAAGCTGTTCCTCACACTGTTCCCTCCATCCTGCCTGTTCTGCTCATACTCCTCCTACAGTAATCTCATGTACCTTCAAGGTTCAGTGATGGCACTTCCCTAAACAGAATAAATTGCCCCTGCTTTAGTGATTTCCTTTGGTGCCAAGGTCAGCAAGTGAAAACTGCCCCCCCCCCCAACACACACACACATAGCCTGGCAGAGAGTTAGGCACAAGGCCTGGCCTTAATGCCTGTGGGTAAATGAAATGACTGAGTGACAGATTCTGGATGGAGTTAAACGAAGGACAGAGCCAACCCGGCCCTAGGGAGGGGGTGGCCCTGTCCTCCCACCTCTAAGTAGGCCAGGGAAGCCACGTGGCCTCCAAGTAGCAGACAGCAGCTCCTCCCTGAGCAGGGTGTGACACTAGTGGCCAAAGGGGTAGGAGCAGTGGCTTCAGGAAAGGAAAGGGCTCGGAGAGGGGCCGGCAGAGATGCTTCTGCCCCCTAATGCAGCCCCAGCAGCACCTGTGCTCTCTCAGACCCCAGTGGGGAGGGCAGGGTCTGCACTTCCAAGCCTAGGCCACTTCTGCCTCGGCAGAGAGAGGGAATAGGTAGAGCGGGACGGGGAGTGGGGCGGGGAGGGAAACCCACATCCCCAAGCCAGCGGGGAGCTGAATCCGGGACAGGATGCCGCCCAGAGCGTGGGGGAGGGGAGAGGCGGCGGAGGGAAGGAGAGGGAAGCCTCATCCTCCTTGCTCCGCCCTGCCATCAGGAACACAGGGCTCTGAGGCCCGTATTCGAGGGTGCCGAGGCCGATGGCCTGGGCTGCTCGAGTCAGGCCCCGGCCTCAGGGGCCATCCCGCCGGGCTCTGTCCTGTGGGGCAGGGATGCGGGGCCGCGCCGCCTGGACAAGGGAAGCGGCGAGCCGAGCCGGCGAGTCCCTGCTCGCACGGTGCGCCGCGCCGCGCCGTCGGGCCGAGGAAAGCGTAATGGAGGAGTGAGAGGAAGGGACGCCGTCGCCTGGAGGACAGAGGGATGGAGGAGGAGCCGGACAAACCCCGTACCTGCCCGAGCTAGGAGCTCGGTCCGCGCGGCCAGACCTACCCCTGCCGCCACCGCCCCTTCACTCCTGCGGGCGATCGTGAACCACCCGCGGCCGCCCTGCGCCCTCCAGCCAGGTGCAGGGGTCTGGCCTGGGTGCAGCCTGGCCATTGGCTGCAGATGAGCTCATCCTCCAGCGTGTTAGAATAAACCACCAATCAGCACCTGGCTCCGTTTCTGCCGGCTCTTAAAGCCCCAGCGTCTTGAGATGAGGGGCGCTGGGAGAAGGAGTGAAGACGGGGGGGGTGGGGGGCGGGCGGGCGGGGGCGGTAAGAGAGTGTGGCGGAGGAGCGAGGCGTCCATAATCACCCAGGGTCAAGGGAGGGCCTGCTTCAGAAATCTCGGCGGTCTAGAAAACACGCATGCCACTTCTGGGACTTTGCTCATGATTTCATTCATTCATTCATTCATTCAACTACTTAATACTTTTGTATTGAGACACTACTAGGCAGGAGGAACGGGCTGCTGAGATACAGCGCTGGAATAGTCAGTCTGCTCACATCCTCAAGGGATTTACAGTCTAGGGAGGGACACGGAGTAAGGAACTAAAGAATACCGTTGATATTTCATTCCAGTTGTGATCAGAGCTGTATGAAAGCACCACAGGGCCTATGAGAGGAATAACCTGATCTGGGGGTGAGAGGCTTTCTGGAGGAAGTGATATCTGAACTGGGCGTACAGACCTCACCTGCACCCCAATGCTGCCTGGACTCATACTGTCCTTACTTAGTGCACTTGCTCTCCCCTACATACCCCACCATAGAGTTCCCCTTTCCTGAATCCCCACACATCCTCCCCAATCCTCACTCCCAGCCAGAGAGATGCTTCTTCCTTCCTTTGAAATCATTGGAGTTTTCTTCTCCTTCTTGCCGTCTGCCCACCCACCAGGTCTGCACCCACATACGGCCTCCCCACCTCTTCCCACAGATGACCTGTCTATGCCCCATCAAAGACCAGCCCTCCAATTGGGATCAACCCTGTCCTGTCACCTACTCAAGGTCACAGCTGCAACAATTCTCCCCCTCCTTTATCATTAATTTTTGCCTCCCACTGAATCATTCCCATCGATACAAGCATAATGCTGATTCTCTCATTTAAGTGCAAAACAATACAACAAAACAAAACAAAACAAAACCAATTGTGGCCTCACTTCTCTATCTACCATCCTGGGTTTGCAGCAAAGCTCCTTGAAAAAAGAGGTCTAGGCTCTCACTGTCTCCTGTTCTTCTTCTTCTTTTTTTTTTTTTTAATGTTTTATTTATTTCTGAGAGAGAGAGAGAGAGCATGAGCAGGGGAGGGTCAGAGAGAGAGGGAGACGCAAAATCTGAAACAGGCTCCAGGCTCTGACCTAGCTGTCAGCACAGAGCCCGATGCAGGACTCGAACCCAGGAACCGTGAGATCATGACCTGAGCAGAAGTTGGATGCTTAACCGACTGAGCCACCCAGGCGCCCCTGCTTTTCTTGAGCCTGCTCTGATGAGGTTTCTCCCTCAATATTCCTCTGAAATTGCTCTTGGTCAAGTTACCAATGACCTGTTTGTTGCTAAACCCAGTGGTCATTTCTTGGTCCTCACCTTTCCTGACCTCTCAGGAGCTTCCAACCCAGGTGATCATCCCTTTCTCCCCAGGCTTCTGGACCCACCCTCTCTTGGTTACCTCCTGTCTCACTTCTCAGCCTCCTTTGGTGGCTCTTCTCCTCTCCAGCTTCTAATGTTACAGAGGCCCAGGGTTCAGCCCTTGATATCTTCATTCCCTCCATCCTTACTCTCTTGATGAGGATTGCACTAAGTCTTATGCTTTTAAACAGTATTCTTCCATATGCTGATTCTGTATATCTATTTATCTATTTACAGATATTTTATATCTTCTGTATCTCTTAGCCTTCACCCTTCTACCAGACTTAAACAATTAATAGCCTAATAAAACATCTCAAATTCGACAAGTCCAGAACTAAAGTCTTAAAACAGAGCCCACAGGTTTGGAGAAACCATTTGCAAATCATTTATCGTATAAGGCTCTAGCATCCAGAATATATAAAGAACTCTTACTATTCAACAATAAAAAGACAAATAATCCAATTTAAAACACACAAAGGATTTGAGTAGACACTTCTTCAAAGAAGATATACAAATGGCCAATAAGCCCTTGAGAAGATCTTCAATATCATTAGTCATTAGGGGAATACAAACTGAAACCACAATGGGATACCACTTCACACCCACGAGGATGGCTATAATAAAAAAGATGGACAAAAACAAGTGTTGGCAAGGATCTGGGGAAGGTGGAACTGTCAAAACATTGCTGGTCAGAGTGTAAAATGGTGCAGTGCCTATGGAAAGCAAATCGACGGTTCTTCAAAAGGAGTTACCATATGACTGAGCAATCCACTCAGAGGCCTATCTATACTCAAGAAAATCAAACACATATGACCACATGGAAACTTACACATGAATGTTCATAGTGGCATCATTCATAATAGCCAAAAAATGGAAATAATACAAACATCCATCAACTGATGAATAGATACACAAAACATGGTGTATCCATGTAATGAAATACTTTTTAGATAAAAGATAATGAAGTTGTGCTAGGTGGGTGAGCCTTGAAACCATTATGCTGAGTAAAAGAAAGCAGACACAAAAGACCAAAATTGTATCATTCTGTTAATATAAAGTTTCCAGAATAGTCAAATCCGTAGGGACAGAAAATAGATTTCAGGGAAGGGGGATTCGGAAGTGGCTAAAGACTATGGATTTCTTTTCAGGATCAACAAATGTTCTGGAATTAGATAATGTGGTGGTTGCACAACTTGTAAATACACTAAAACCCACCAAATTCACATTTTAAAGAAGTGAATTTTAGAGTTGCACAGTCGGTTAAGCGTCTGACTCTTGATTTTGGCTCAGGTCACCATCTCGCAGTTCATGGGTTCCATCTCTGCATCGAGCTCTGCACTGACCATGTCCTCTTGGGATTCTCTCTCTCCCTCTCTCTCTGCCCCTTCCTCACTTGCACTTGTTTCTCGAGGCTCTCTTTCTCCTTCTCTCTCAAAAATAAATAAATAAATGTTTAAAAAAATTATAAACAGGTGAATTTTATATGTGAATTATATCTTTATAAAAAAATTATCACATGCATAGGAGCACATGTACCCCAATGTTCATAGCAACACTCTCAACAATAGCTAAAACATGGAAAGAGCTTAAGTGTCCATCAACGGATGAATGGATCAAGAAGATATGGTTTATCTATACGATGGAATACTGCATGGCAATGAGAAACGATGAAATCTGGCCATGTGTAGCAGCAACATGGATGGACCTTGAGGGTGTTATGCTGAGCGAAATAAGTCAGGCAGAGAAGGACAAATATCATATGTTTGCATGTATAGGAGGATTAGGAGGAACTTAAAGGAGGAACAAGGGGGAGAAGAAGGGGGGAAATAGCGGGGGAGAGGGAGAGAGGCAAACCATGAGAAACTCTTGAATGCTGAGAACAAACTGAGGACTGATGGGTGTGGGGGGGAAGGGAAGGGTGATGGGCATGGAGGAGGGCACTTGTGGGGATGAGCACTGGGTGTTATATGGAAACCAACTTGACAATAAACTATTTGTAAAAAAAAAAAAAATTATCATAATGGAGAATAAAAACACTGAACTCTTGATCCTCCCCAACCTGAAACCTTCTAAAGCATCTTCCACCTCCATCCTTCCAAATGCTCAGGCCAAAAATTTTGGAGCCATCCTGGCTTCTCCCATTTTCTCACACTCTACGTACAATCCACTAGAAGATCATGCTGGTTTTCCCTGTAAAGTATATCCAGCCTCTGAGCACTTCTCTCCCCCTCCGCTTCTCACCTCCATCTCCACTGGTCTGACTTTGGTAGGGCATCTTTATCTCATACCTGATTTACTGTTGGAGATGCCTCCTGTCTCCCTGTTTCTACCTTTGCCACCCTGGAAGCAGTTCTTAGCAGTGGGTCAGGGGATCCTTTCAAAGCACAAGTCAGATTCTGTCCCTCTTCTGCTCAAAAGTCTACAGGGCTCCCATCCTTATGCTGAGAAAAACCCAGAGTCGCTACAATGACCTCCAAGGCTCTCATGGGCACCCTTCTCCACTATTTCTCCAGCGTCATTTCTTCCAACCTCACTCAATACCAGCCACTCAAGCTTCCTCACTGCTTCTGGAACACACCTGGCAGCTCCGATCCTGGAGACTTTGCCGGGCAGCTACCCTCTGCCTGGAGTATCCAGCTGGTAAACCCTAGCCTTGCTTCAAGTCATTGCCCTGGTGGTCACCTTCTTGAGAGACCTACTCTTGACTATACCCTCCGAACACCCCATCTCCCTTACCCGCTTCTGCTTCTTTTCCATTGTACTCAACCCCGTGCGTATGCAATACCATTTCCTTACTTACTCTTATGTGTTTATTTTCATTCCTTGCCCTCAGTAAGATCCACAGAGGCAAGGGCCTTCATCTGCGTTGTTCATTGACTTATCCTAAGTGGCTAGAACTATATCTGGCACACAGTATTGCTCAATAAATATTTGCTGAATAAATGAATGATCTCTGAAGGATGAGAAAGAATTAACCAGAAAAAAGTGTTTGGAGAAGGCAGTGGAGAAGAATGTTCTGCGCAGAGAAACAGTGTACATAAATGCCTTAACAAATTAAGGGAGAGAAATAACATTTGTACATCAAACAAATGTCAAAAAGTCATTTGATAAAATTTAATTCTCATTCATGATAAGAACAAACTCTATACTTAACAAACTCTAAACAAACTTATGAACTCACTTCTTAACTTGATAAAGGGTTATCTACCAGAAACTTAGAGCAAACACCATATTTAATGGTGGTGCATTAGAAGCATTCCTACGGTCCACTTGTCCCTCTGGCATGGGGTAGGATCACACTTCTCTGTCCCTTTGGAAGTTATGCTGGGACACGGGACTTGCTCTGAGGTGCTAATGGACAGAACATGTTGCTTCAGGATGAAAGCTTCAAAAGCCAGTACATAAGTCACCCTGCCCCTTCCCTCCTCCCATAGTGACCTTGAGAAACAACAAGGAACTCCTCCCTGTGTCATGACTTGTGTTGGACAACAGGTGCAAGTGAGAAATGCAGAATCCAAAACCCAACACATGCATCTAGAAGGATCTGACTTTGGATGAAGAAGCAGTTTCAAACCAGTGGGAAAGGATGGATTCTTCATGAGAGGTATTGGCACAACTGAATTAACTTATAGAAATGAATTTTATTATTCTTTTAAAAAACATATGAATTTTAGAAGCATCCTTTCACATTCTACAAAGACTCCTTTTGGATTTTGACTGGAATTACATTGGAATTTAAATTAATCTGGGAGAATTGACATCTTTATAATGGTGGTCATCCTATTACTGTACCCAGAACATCTCTCCATGTATCTGGGACTTTTTTGTGTCTTTCAATACAATTTTATTGTTTTCTCCATGAAGGTATATATATTTCTAATTAGTTCACTCATAAGTACTTTAAAGTTTTTGTTACTATGGTGAATGGGATTTTAAAATTATTATTACATTTTCAAATTGTTATTACTAATAGTTTTATTTGTAAATATTGATCTTGTGTCCAGCCACTTTGCTGAACTTGCCAATGGGTTTTCCAGGTAGATAATCACATGATTAATTGCTACTCATATACAAAAGTAAATCCAAGTTTAAGGGTGCCTGGGTGGCTCCGTCAGTTAAGAGTCCCACTTCAATATCTTAGGGGAAAAAATTCAAATTCTATATCAGTATAGAAGTGAATTAATAAAATGTGGCTTTTTATATTGAATTATTATTATTATTATTATTCAGCCTTTCAAAAGAATGAACCAGAACTAAATCCATATGTATGGACATGCAAGATCTCAAAACCTATTGAGTAGAAACAGTTCCCAAATGCTGCCTACAATGTGATGCCTTTTATACTTATATGTTTTTAACATCCACACAAAACAAAACTATATATTATCGATATACTGTAGTGTATTAGGATTCTCCAGAGACACAGAACTAATAGGTAGGTAGGTAGGTAGATAGATTTCTTATTATAAGAAATTGATTCATGCAATTACAGAGGCCAAGAAGATGCTCAATCTGCCCTCTGTAAGCTAGAGACCTAGAAATGCCTGGGGCATAGTTCCAGTCTGAGTCTGAAGGCCTGAGAACCAGGAGGCCCAATAGAGTAAGTTCCAGTCCAAGTCCAAAGCTTGGGACCCGGGAACACCGAGGGTGTAAGTCCCAGGCCAAGGGCAGGGGAAGATCAATGTCCCAGCTCAGTTAGCATAGAGAGCCGTTCTCCCTTCCTCTGCCAATTTGTTCTGTTCAGGCTCCCAGTGGATTGGATGATGACCACCCACACTGGGGAAGGTCATCTGCTTCACCGAGTCTACCAACTCAAATGCTACTCTCATCTGGAAAGACTCTCACTGATATTATTTCTCCAGAAATAATGTTTAACCCCATCTCTGGACAACCCATGAACCAGGCAAGTTGACACACAAAATTAGTGATCACAATTAGTAATGTCCAACATCTATTCAGCATTTGCTATGAGCCTGGCACTTATCCTACTCACCTAACATAGAACATCTTACAGATATTTTAAGTTTTTAATTTTTTTTAAATTTATTTTTGAGAGAGAGATAGAGACAGCGCAAGCAGGGGAGGGTCAAAGAGAGGGAGACAGAATCCGAAACAGACTCCAGGCTCTGAGCTAGCTGTCAGCACAGGGCCTGACACAGGGCTTGAACCCACGAACCGTGAGATCGTGACCTGAGCCAAAGTCAGATGCCTAACCGACTGAGCCACCCAGGCGCCCCTAGAACATCTTACATGAATTTTAAAATTGCACTATTAGTTACTGTCATTGATCTTTACCCTACAGATGATCAAACTGAGACTTTTTTATTTAAGTATTTTAATACTCAATAAGCAGCTAGGTGACTTGCTTACACTCCCAGTTAAGAAGTAGGAGGAGTAGGCATCAAACTTTAGCAGTTTGGCTCCAGAACCCAAGTCCTGGACTCCTGTACCGATCACACAAAGCTCCCAACAGTGGCGGAGGCCAGGGACTGACTTAGGGGAGGGAGCAAGCAGGCTCTACAATACCTGTAATGTTCTGTTTATAAGGAACAAAGGAAACTGGTATATTATTTGTGATATTAAGATTAATGTTTTAAAAATTATTTATTAAATATATATGTGAAATTATAGAATTATTTCAGAATATAGTGAGTAGCACTGCAAGGAAGAAGACAGGGCTTCATAAGGCTTTAATGGTGGAGTAGACCCAGTTTGATGGGGAGGAGTGTTTGGGAGACTTTCCTGAGGAAGTGCCTTTGGGCTGAGCTATGGCTGATGCCATGTGTATTAGTCAGCAAGGTTGGGTGTGGGAGGGGGGAAGGGATTTCCTGGCAGAGGAAACAGCATGAGCAAAGGCCCTGAGGGGGCACCACGAATTCCAGGAACTAAGAAAAGACAAGTGTGTGGGACCTTAGAGAAAGGTCTCACATGGGATGAAGCTAGAGGCAGGCAGAGGCCAGATCTCCTGGAGCCTTCCAGGCTGAGGAACAGACTGGGAGTCTAATTCTAAGAACAGCGTGTGCTGTTGAGCACGATAAAAACCGGAAATGCTGCTGACTCCATGGAAATCCCTGGGGTCGCTTTCTCAGGGCTGAGTTATGGAAGTGAGTGGAAATGCCAAGAGAGAGACCGAAAGTATAGGAAACTATGGAAACTTGTGGATCTAAATTTAGCACGAGATGGGAATCGGGAGGCACCTGGAAGAAGAATGAGCAATTGAAGATTGGGTTTGATTTTTGCTGCTGTTTTTATGATGAGAAAGATCTACACACAAAGACGAAGCCACAGGATGTTCACCATTGCATTGTTTCTTATAGCAACAACAACAAAAGAGACGCTCTCTAGCAATAGATCAATTAATCAAATTATGGGATATCCAAATGATGCAGTGCAATTCAGCACTTAAAAACTCATATTGTTGAAGAACATCTAATGTCATGGAGAAATGTCTGTGGTATATTAAGTTAAAAATGAAAGTTTGGGTGCCTGGGTGGCTCGGTTGTTTAAGTGTCCAACTTTGGCTCAGGTCATGATCTCATGGTTTGTGGATTCTGCACTGACAGGGACAAGCCTGCCTGGGATTCTCCCTCTCCCTCCCGTCTCTGCCCCTCCCCCACTTGCACGCTCACGTGTGTGTGCTCTCTCTCTCAAAATAAATAAACTTTAAAAAAAGCAAGTTATAAGATAATGAGTATATGACAATCTCACTTTGATATCAGAAATTAAGTATATGTAGCAGGATGACTCCTTTACCACTTCCTTTCTCTCCATCTTCATGTCTGATGTGGGAAATGGGGTCTTTCCACATCATGCAGCATAATACAAAAAGAGAAGTTTATTCATCTTGCGGATGCACCACGTAGGCCCGGGAACTGGCTGGGATATTGAAGGAGGGCAGTGGGAAAAGAAGGAAGGCTTCTGGCCTCAGCTTTGACCAAATTTATAACAAAACTGGGGAAAAAATACATTGTTCGTTCTCTGGGTTTTGGAAGAATTTCATTTCACGGAAGCTCTTCATTTCAATGTGTGCTAGATCACAAGAAAGTCTTCAGCTGGGGGAAGTATTGAAGGAAGATGCAACCACTCAAAATCTGAAACAAGAGGCTGAGTTTACTGCTTGCTTAAGCAAGGGAGAGCTGACTTACAAGGCACAGGGTCTGAGCAAGGCAGAGGGTTAACTCTGGGAAGCATGCTGGCGGGGGGGGGGGGGGGGGGGGGGAGGGGGGGTGAGGGAAGGTCAGCTTTCAGAGCGTACAGAAACTGGTTGACCTGTAGCCCTAGAAGCATGGTCAACGAAGTGAGGCTGTTGCTGACTGGTTATTTTTGGGGTGTGCTATTACTGGTTAAGCGCACGGTTTTAGGTTACTGAAACAAATGGTCATATAAACCGGGTGTATGACTGGTTCTCAGTGTTACTAGTTATAGCCCCAGAACAATCAGGCTTCTCCTAAGAGGATGGGAATGTTTTACTCTCAGGGGAAAGGGGAGGGGATGGCAGGGAAGTCTACACCTACATAAAGATCTCCAAACATATTGAGTAGAAACAGTTCTCAAATGCTGCCTCCAATGTGATGCCTTTTATATTTATATTTTTTAAACACCCACACAAAACATATATTACCAATGTATCATAGTGTATTAGGATTCTCCAGAGAATGGGTCTCGGTGAAACAGACCATGTGGTGCCTTTGTTGCTGGAGCCAATCTTGATTGGCTAGGACTGGTTTCTAAAGGATCTCAAAGACACCTGGATTTGGACTCAGAACTTGGCTGTGAAAGAAGAGCCCCCCCAAGCCCCCCCCCCCACAACGGCTCCTCCAGGGTTGGTGACCAGTAGTATCTCCAGCTGATCTCCGACGACAGCTCCAGGATGCACCCCCAGGTTCCGACTGGGTCCTCCCCACTGAGTGACGGGTGATGGCCTCCGTGACCCCCCAAGGCCGGCCCTAGAGCACAAGTGAATCAGAGCCTGTGCGGCCTCAGCTTCTGCCTTTCCTGCCTGGTAGCGGAGGCAGCCCAGCCGCAGCCAGCTGTCAGCCCCTGACCCTCTGGGGAGACTCTGGGGCTGAAATTCTTGGGGCAGATTTCTCACCCTCTCAGTACTTCCTTCCAGCTCATCTGGCAAGTGAGAAGACTTCACAGGCTTCAGAAGAGGACAGTGGCCGAGACTGCTTTGAAAGGGATAAAGAGCTCAACGAGAGGAGGCTATCACCATTACAGTCTAAACCTCAGACCCCAGCTGGGCGGCAGGCGGTCACATGTCTGTAAACAACCGGGCGCTGTGTGAGCACAGAGGCTCCTGTTACCGAGTTGCCCACATGGGTGGCCCGGGCTGACTGCGGGGCGGGTGGGGCAGGGGCCCCAGAGGAGAGAGGAGAAAGGGAAGGCTTGCGGCATGGGGGTCGGGGAGGCTCACAGAGACCGGGGCTGATTCCCAGAGTGCCTCCATGAGGTCAGTAGGGTGGCAGGACCCTCTCCCCATCACCCAGGTAACACCCTCTCAGTGGGAGGAACAGGGAGGGGGTGGCCAACTCTGTGAGGAAGCTCCCAACCTCCTCCGGGCCTGCCTGGCCTGCCAGGTGGTCTCCATGGTAACAAAGTTACCTCAGGGACTGGAAACATACCTCTTATTGGCCTGGAGCCCCATGGCCTCTGAGGTGGGGCCCGCAGACGGCTAGCGGGGGCCAGGCCCTCATCTGCTTCAGTCAGAGCCAATGTCAGGGGGAGGAGGAGCCCTCCAGGCTTCTCTCAGGGAAGGGAAGGGTCAGCCTTCTGTTGGAAAACAGCTGCTGGGCTCTGGTGCTGACAGCCAGCCATCTTTCCACACCAAGGCTCTGTCCTGTTACTGACCTGTCTGGAGCCTTGATTTCCCACCAGAGTTTGTGGAGGGGCCTTATTCTGTCGACCCACCCAACCCACCTCACAGATGTCTGGCCTGCTTCTCGGGCTTGGAGTAGACACAGTTCTCCCCTCTTCCTTTCCTCTATCCTGCTCACTGATAAATTTTTAAATGCTGGCTTGCTTAACTTTCATGGCTGTGGACAAGCCTGGGCCTCAGCTTCCTCATTTATAAAAAGTGGAGGTAGAAGTAGATTCTTTGTAAATTTTCTTTCAGCCTTGAGTCCCTAAATCATGTCACTCTCTAGCTGAAAAAAACATTCAGTGCTTCCCACTGTCTAGCAAAGCCCTAACTCCCTAGGGTGGCATCCAGGGCCAGGGCTACCTTCTGGCCTTTTCCATCACTCTTCTGTTTCATGTACCTCAAACATTAGCCAAACGGAACCACTTGAAAATCCCTATACATTGATGCATCCTCCACCTCTGGGCCCTTTGTAATGGTCGGGGGGTGGGGTGGGGAGGGCAGGGCGCTCCCACTAGAATGCCTTCTCCGGTCATCTCCCCACATTCAATCTTGCCTTTCCTCAAGTCCCAGCTCTAGTGCCACCAACTCTGCATAGCCGGCCCTGGTTTTCCCCATGCACCAAGCATCCCAAATACCTCAGATTTCTTTAGTAGCACTTCATCTGCATTTGCTTAAACCATGGGGCCTTCTTTCCTTTTATTCTAATTGCCTGCACACAGCACATATGTGATTCCTTTGACTAAGTTTTTAAGATCAGAAACAATATCTTACCTATCTCTGGGTAACCCTAGCTAATTTGGTATTCCACTGGGCTCAGTCTCTGCCTGGTGCCTCTCTAAGTGAGTATCTCTCAAAGAATATTAGGGCCTTCAACATGAGGGGAGTAGAGTAGCACTCCCCCAACCCCTCCCTCATTCCCAAATTACCTTCAGTCATCAGGACCTCTGTAACAGAACCCCAAGCTCTTTCCCTTGATCTAGCCCTGAGCCCTGTTATTTCCCTTCTCTCTCTTAGTGCTTCAGTAGATCAACTTAGCCTCTCTAGCTAAGGCCTCTCTCCTTACCTTCCTTATTTCTTGCAGAGTGGGATTTTCTTTATTAAGCAGGAAACTGGGAAGATTTTCACATGATAATATATTTTGACTGCCCCCCCTCAATATCTACTACAAAAGCCCACTAATGGTAGGCCCAAAGAATGCTCATGAATGAATGAATGATCAGGATAGCCAGCTCACATGCATAATTAGGACCAAACTCTAGTACCTCTGGTCTGGTGTCCCTAGAGTCCATTCTCCATACAGAAGGCAGAGGGATCTTACAAAAACATACCTACTATCACTTCACCCCCTGCTTGAAACCCTCCATTGGTTTCTCTCCACTTTATACTAGAATTCCACCTCCTCGCCCTGTCTTGTAAAGCCCTTCATGACCCAACCCCTGCCCACCTGACATCACATCTTGTACCCTTGCTCCTTGCTCGTCACAGGATTCCTTCCATGCCTTTGCACCGCTGTGTCCTCTGGCTGAGTGCTCTTATTCATGATCTTCATGTGACCAACTCCTCCTTGTCCTTCAGACTTCATCGTGAATGTCACCTTCACAGAAGCCATCCATGACCTCCTGGTTCTAAAGTAGCTTCCTCCAAACACAATCTCATCACCTTTCCTTATTTTCCTTATATTCTATTCAGCCTCTATTGCTGCATGACATATTGGCCCCAAATTGTGAGATATGAATGTATCTCACAATTCTGAAGGCGAGGAAATCAAACGGTGCACAGTGGGTACAACTCACCTCTGCTCTGTGGGGTCTGGGGCCTCCATTGTGATGGCTTAATGGCTGCGAGCCAGAACAGCTGGAAGCTGGCTGAGCCCTCTCTCCTTCTTGCTCATGTGCTCTCTCTCTCTCTCTCTCCCTTTATATGGCTGGCTTGGGCTTCCTTCCAGCATGGTGGCCTCACGATAATTAGACTTCTCACATGGCGGCTCAGTCTTCCAAGAGATGGAGGCAGAAGCTGTCAGTTAGCTCAAAAGGAATCATGTTGGGTCCCTTCTGACATAGGGAGAAGATCCAGGCCAACTTGGATTCTCAGGGATGGAACAGAGACCTTACCTCTTGAGGGGAGTAAGGGCAAAGAATTCAAGGACATCTCTAATATGCCAGAACCACATTTTGGCAAAAAGACATTTTCTTATTTTTTTTGTTTACATGTGTAACTTGCTCATTGGGCAAACAGTGGGCATAAAACAAACTAGCTTTTTCCCCTCATCATTGTTTTCTAGATGAACTCTGTTGACTGTCCTTTTCCTGTCTCTTAATAGCATTTTGGGGAGATCTCTTTTTTTAAGTTTATTAATTTATTTTGAGAGAGGGAGCACAAACGGGGGAGGGGGGCAGAGAGAGAAAGGGAGAGAAGGAGAATTCCAAGCAGGCTCCGTGTGATCAGTGTGGAGCCCAATGAGGGGCTCGAACCCACAAACCAAGAGATCATGACCTGAACCAAAACCAAGAGTCAGACATTTAACCAACTGAGCCACCTAGTATCCAATTTAAGACCAACCCATTTTCCTCCCTCAGGCAGGGTGTGCCTTTGGCCCAAGGGAGCAGGGAGGGCATGGGCATGGTCGGCCCTTGTACCCCACCTTGCCCTCTCCACAGCTCCTTTCTCTTCTTCTGCACGGTGTCAGGAAGCAGTGACTGGGGGAAAGGCATGCTTGCTGTGGCCACGTCTTCTCAGGCTATGAATGCATCTGGCGTGATGGGCATCTGGAGGCCAACTCTCTTGTGGGGCACACCGCAGGGCATCCCACAGCACTGTTCCCGGATGTGCTCCCCTTCCAGCTCTATATCTGACACCCCCCACTCAGCTCTTGCCCCAACCCCACATCCACAGCCCATATCCTGTGGGATCTCCTCACCTGCAGCTTTTCCTGTCAGGAGAACATGGGCGTGGCAGCTCAGGGGCATTCACCTCTCACCATGTCCCCCTGACCCATGGGAAATTCCTGCTGGATGCCCCTCTCTCTGTCCTCTGTCACCCGTCCGTTCTCCACTCCCCCCGGTGCCATCCAGACAGCACATGGGCTAATCTGCACACAGCAAATCCAGCTCCAGGGAGAGGACGGGAAGGGGCCAGCAACCCAGGTCTCCAGTGACCTTGCCTCCCCATCTCTCCCCTCCCCTTCCCTGATCTCTGTTTGTGAAGACTGAGGAAGGGGGTGCTGGGTGGTGTTTGGGGCCACCAGCCATCTCATAGTAAATCTTATAGGCAGATGTGTCCAACCCCAAATAGTTTCTCTTCGTTTTAGAGTGTGACACACCTAAGACCCCTTTTCCCTTAGCTGGGTCTAGTCATCAATTTGAGCATCGGAAAAGTCCACCCAATGTCTTGCAGCATATAGTCTGTCTCTCTCCTCAAATATAAGATACATAAGAGCCGGTCCTCGCACGTTTTATTCCCCCACTGAACCCTGGTGCCTCGGACCGTGTCAGGTGCATAGGTGGTGCCCCACAGACGTGTAACGAGCAAAGGAAGAAGGCCCTCCAAGCTCTAAGGGGCTGCCAGTATGGTCAAATGGACCAGCCAGCTCCTTTCCTACTCGTTCCCTGCTGTGAGCCTCCTGGCCACAGATGCAGATTTTCACTTCTGGCCTCTGGGAGTTTCTCTGGTGTCTGTTTAGCTCTCTCCAGGGGTCACTGGGGTAGGGAGGCTGACCTCCACGTGAACGGCCCTGTGGGGCTGAGGGCCTTGGACATGCTACCAGGGCCAGGTCGGGGTCCCTGGAGCTGAGCCAAAGGCCTGGCCGAGGGGAAGGGGTGCTCTTACAGCTTTCAGTCTGTCGAAGGCAGTGGCTCAGGAGGCTGCAGCCCAGGAGGGGAGAAGTAGGAGAGAAGTGCATCTCTCCTGTAGTGTGTCCCCTGAGGCCGGCCCACAAACCCTCTGTGACCATGCCAGAAGCACATTCTGACCAGACCGTCTGGGGGTGGCGGGGGGCAGGCCTCAGTGAACACACTGCCGAGGGCGGCTGCCTCAGCAGGGCTGCTCCACCCCACCCCACCCTACCCCACCCCTACAAGACTGTCCATGGCTTCCTTCCAAAGCCTGAGGCCAGCCCCTGTCTACTGGGTCCTGGTGGGTTTGTCCTGAGCCACTTCAAATGACAGAAGTGGGAAATTCCCCCTCCCACAACACACACACACAACATAAACACACACATGCCTTGCAGGTCAGAGGCAGGTGGGAATCTGATAGCATGTGGTTTGGACTGAAAAAAAAAAAAGTTTTCATTCCAAGGTGTTCAGGAGGAAGGCAGAGGAAGAGGGGAGGTAGAAGGAAGAAGAAATTGGGCAGCATCTGTGGATCCCCACCTGCATGCAGCAGCTCCAGCAGGCAGGGGATGTAGCAGCCAGGACATCGTACCCAAAGGGCAGGGGGAAGCCTGGGAGCCCCATTCATGCTGGGCCCAGAGGGCCAGGCCCTGGACCGACGGTGGGACGGCCCTGGGGGAAGGGGAGAGGGGGTGTGCTCTTGAATTTGAGGATGATCAGGGTGGCTGGGGCCAGGGCCCCCACTTTGAGGCCAAGATTACATACTGGGAACCCCTCATGATAGGAGGAGTGGACCCCAGGGTTTTGCCTGAAGCAGCGAGGGAGAAGACACTTCAGGGGCCGCAGGAGTGGCCGGAGCTGCCCCGAGCACATCCTCCCTTTTTCTGTCCTGCTTCCATGTTTTTGCCGCTGTCACCCACTGCTCCGGCAGACACACGCCCCCGGGAAAGCTCTTTCCAGACTAGAATACTTTATTCAAGAGAATCTGGCTTGGCGGTCAGACAGCCACGGAGGGGCGGCTTGCTCCGCGTCCAGCCTAGGGCCGTCTCTTTGCTCGTGTCCCTGAGAGGGGCAGGTAGTGATGCCTGGACCACAAAGGACAATGTCCCGGCACAAGCAGTGGCAAGATGTCAGGACAGACCTAGGGTGTGAGGAATGGCAAAGGTCCCCAGGCAAGCACTGGTCTCCAGAGCGGAACCGGAGGACCTCCAGGGTGCGGGGCTGCGGCCCGGAGGAGGAAAGAGCAGGGCCCCTCCATCCCCGGCTCCCCTCCAGCCTGGGCCCAGGCGTCAGAGCAGGCCTCTCCACCCCCGCCTGGGCTCGGAGCTCCCAAAGCCAGCGCTGCTGGTCCGCGCAGCCCAAGGCCCCAAGGCCGGAACAGGCCGCAGGTCCCATCCTGTCTCCTGCTCCAGGACTTCGCCGGGCCCTGACGTGCCCCTCACAAAGCCGCACGTCTGTGTGCTTCCTGCGCAACCGAAGCACACGTGGGTCGGTGGCTGCCTTCCTTCTTTCTCTCACGTTCTGTTTAAGGCACTGAATTCCTGAGGGTCCTGTCCCTCCCTGCCCCTCATCTTGGAGGAAGCAAGTCATTCAGCAGGGATACAATTGGCTAATAAATAGAGGGCAGGTGTCAGCAGGGAGGTAACTGAGAGTGTGCCGGTAATAAATACAGGAGCCGGGTGTGGGGTGACTCTCTTCAGAGGGGGGCTGGTTACCTCCGGGGAACAGTATTGCCGCACCTGCCAGAAACCAAACACAGAAAGGGGGTATCAGCACCCTGGGAGGGCGGGGTCCCTCCTATGGGAGGGGGGACAGACCTGGAGGGAGAGCTTGGACAGGGAGCACACGGAGATGGCAGCATTCCTGGGTCGCTGCTTGCACCGAGGCCAAGAAACTAGGAGTTACCCTTCACCAAGCACTTACCCACGCGCCCAGCCCTGTGCTAAGCACTCTTTCATGGCCCTTTACCAACATTCTATGAGAAGACCCTGCTATCATTACCCTTTAGAAGACAAAACAAAATCAGAAAACTAAGGCTCAGAAAGGTTAAGAAACTTGCCCGAGGTCACACAGCTAGTCAGTGACAGAGCCAATTTTGAACCCAGCCTGGCTCCGTGCAATAATGCCTCCAGTTATTCTAGGACAGCGGTGTTCTAACAGGGGTCCGGGCAACCCTACGTGTGCATGAGGACTGTCCACAGGGTATGAGTATTGATGGTGTTAAGAGAATCTTTCCAAATCCGGAAATCAAAACGTTGCCCCAGGGTAAAAGTACTGGGGGTGAGGACAGTGACCAAAAGAACAGCTTGAGATACTGACTAGGTGCTGAAAAAGGAGATATGCCAGTGACCGGGTAACCAAGGCTTTTGCAAGTCCAGTGGTGTCCAAGTCTTCGCTTTCAACAACATTAAAGGACAACGGAACCAAACTGTCAGCTAATATGCCAAGAGAAGTCGTTTTTGTTAGCAGATCACCTTGAGGCTTTGAGCAAAGAACTTGGAAGGAGCTCAGTGATTGTATGGCATCTAGTTCCGTTTACTTATTTCTGGGAGCACGGTTTCTCAACCTTTCCCTCTACTAAAAAATGAAAGTGGAATTAATGCTGAATTCTATCTCAGTCTGGCAGGAGGTAACGTTCATTAGTGGGCTCATTAATTAAAAAGAGCAGTGACCTCCATCTCATTGAGATACATTCCTAGTAGGATTGATTATACTTTTATGTTTAACATTTATTAAAATATGATGTATTTGTGCTGTTCTGATCAATTGGTACTACTAACGATTACTGTGATAATTTATTCCAGGAAAGAACTTAGTTTAGAGTTTTCTCTTCACAGGAAAATGAAAACAATTCAAATTTATACACCATTGTTATGGCAGATAAATATGACAAGGGGACACATAATGGACTTTTAAACATTACAAATATATGAAATTAGGGGCGCCTGGGTGGCTCAGTCGGTTAAGCATCTGACTTCACCTCAGGTTATGATCTTATACTCCATCAATTCAAGCCCCAGGTCCAGTTCTGTGCTGACAGCTCAGAGCCTGGAGCTGCTTCAGATTCTGTGTCTCCCTGTCCCTCTGCCCCTCCCCCATTCGTGCTCTCTCCATCTTTCTCTCTCTCTCTCAAATAAATAAAAACATTAAAAAAAAAAAAAGAAGCGAGGGAGCACGTGGGTTTTGAAATTCTCTCAGGAGATTCCCAAGAGAGATGTTTGAGGACCCCTGTCCTGGCAGATGGAGGAATGGGACACCTTCTACATGGGGCTGCCTGCCAGGGGCTGGGGAGCCCCACACCGACCATACTGCCAGCTCTTCCCCCAAGTCCATGCCTGGGCCTGAGGGAGAAGCGAGGGCCGCACACATTCAGGGGACTGACATGCCCAGAGTCCCTGTCCTCACAGAGTGGGGTGGAAATCTCTATTCGCAGAGGAGGGGGCTCACAGGGTAGCACATGGCTCAGCTCAGTCCCATGGTCTGAAACAATTTCCTGGAGTCTTGGCATTGGGAAGAGGCAGGCTATAAAGGAGAACCACCATGTGTCTGAATTTCTGGGCCTGTGAAATATTTATTTTTACTACCTACTCTCAAAGATCTGGGTTTTCCTCTCTCTAATCCTCTTTCAGCCACACGCAGGCCTGGGCTCTAGCCGGGGCCTCCAGGTGTAAAGCCAAGATGGGCAGGTAGCATTGAAAGGGAAAGAGGAAGCTGGTGGACCCCAAGGTCCCCTGTGTGGATGGGGTGGGGGTCGGGGGAGGGAGGTAGTGGTAAAAATACCAGCCTAGGAGCCAGTGGGGAGTGCACCTTCCCCAGGGCCACTAGGAAGTAGCCCTGGATGTGTTTTTAGCTGCTACCATTTTCTTCACTAGAATATAAGTGTTATAGGAACAAGAATCGCGTCGGTCCATTCACTGAGGTATGTGGCGCACAGTAAGTGCTTGGAAGATGTCTGTAGAATGACTGAATGTTCCCCTTCTTCTACACACTGAGGAAAACGAGGTTTGGAGAGGTGACATGACTCGCTAAAGGCCACAAAGAGACTCGGGCCGAGCCTGATCAGGAACCAAGTTCCCCTCATGCTTCCTGGGCCCTAGATTCCCTAGGAGACGCTCGCTGCCTGTTCTGCCCCAAGACTGCCCTGGGCCTTGCCTTTCCCCTTCCCGACCACTGCTCCCTGCTGGCAGGGCAGGGGCCCCCTCTGGCCCAGCCTCCTTGCCATCCCTGGTCCCCCCCTCCGCACACTCACAGGTGGCAGTCTCTGGGTCTCTGCTTCTCTCTCTTCCTCTTCCCCCTGCCCTTGGGTCTCCTCCTGCAATAAGCCAAAAGCGTCAAGACAAAGTGGCTGGGGCACCCCATGCTAGGACAGAGGCTGGCAGGCCCGAGAATAGCCCGGAGCCCCAGCCAGGCCACTTACCTTTCGGGCTTCATCTTCTCCCGCAGAGGCCTGGGAAACAGACAGAGAGACCAGGGACAATCAGGAAACCAGTAAGTAGGGGCTCCCTGCCACCCCAGCACCTCTCAGACATCCGGAGCCCTGGTCCCGCAGTTAGTGCTGACACCACCAGGGGGCAGGATGGAGCCAATGAGGGAGGGATGGCTAGCAGCCTCTAGATTTCAGCTTCCACTCAAGGCTCTTGTGACCCCACCACGAGAGCAAGGACCCTCCTCTTGGGGCCCCTTCCCACACCCTTGTGCATGCCTCAACCTCTTGGCATCGAGCCTGCGGACCCGTGAGTTTGTTCCCTGCTGACTTTCTCTGTTCAGTTCCTTCCCTTGTACCTGCCCTTCCTCCCAGAGTGCATTCTGGGAGTTTCTGCAAGGACAGTGAATGAGGCGCGAAGCCATGGACTGGAGGATGGTTGCCGCCAGCTCAGGCTGCCTGTCAGGGCACAACTGCCGCCCCCACCCGGGGGATGTATGACACTGCAGGGGGAGTGCATGAGGGGGTGACATGAAGTGAGGTGAGCACAAGCCCCACAGTCACCGGGCACGCCCTGGCTCTGCCTCCAGGGCTGTGGCTGTTGGCCCAGAAGTGAGAAGAAAGGTGTCCCTGGTGCCCAGCCTGTTGGAAGGGAACAGGGGTGGGGGCGTGGGCAGTACGGTAACAGTCAGCTTCGGGGCCGGGGGTCTGCTGCCCCAGGCTGGCTGTCGTCCTTAGGAGCCAGCGCATGGCACCAGGGCATCTTGGGACTGCCTGGTCATGTCTCTGCCATGTTGGGCCAGTCAGAGACAGTCTCTGAGCCTTTGTCTCCTCAGTCAGCCTGCCCCACAAGGGTGGCTATGAGGGCAGAGGTGACGTAGAAGGTGAAATGTCACCATTTGGCACTGTGCCCGGGAGAGCTATTACTGAACTATTGTTACATGGCTAAGCTCTGGCCAGGACGGAGGGGAGGAAATGGATTGAAGCAGGGCCTCCAATAGAGGTAGAGTGAAGAGGGCCTAGAGCCTGGGCTCTGGTCCCAGAGGGGTGACCAGAGCCCTGGACAGTAGGCAGGGCCAAGCCCAGGGCAGCACTGCGGCTCCTGAGGAATATGGTTATGGCCATGAGGGGCAGCATAAGAAATGGCAGGCTTAGGGATTATATAGGCTGGGATCCCCTCCCTAGCCTCAGTTTCCTCATTTGTGAAATGGGGATGGCAATAGCACCTACCTCCTAGGGTTGGTATGAGGGGAGGGACCTTGTCTGTGTTGCTCACCGCTGTATCTCAAGCATCTAGGACAGTGCCTGGCATACAGCAGGCACTCAATAAATGTTTGCTGAATAAATGAGAGAAAACATTCAAGTGCCTGGTGTGGGGCACAATAAATGGTGCTTCTCCCCCCGTCTTCTGGCCTCAGGACCTCTAGACTGTTGCCTCCATCTACGGCCCAGGACACCAGGAGGGCACCGGGTCCCAGCCCATTTCTCCCCTCCCTGAGCCTGGTTAAAGTGCCAGGTCTGCTGCTCCTGGTAACTAATGTTCAGGGTGCCCTGGGCGAAGGCAGCAGGCCTGCTGGTTAGAGGCTCTGCCAGGCAGAGGCTGGCTTTAAAGAAAGCCCACCGACTCCTTCTTTCTGCCACTTTTCTCCTGCCAGAGCTTATCCCTCTCTGTGCCCCTCAGGCCAGTCGTCCCTTCCCTGGGCTGCAACCTGGCCTAGGACCAAGTCCAGGCTAGCCGTGTCTTTGCCCCAGACACCTCTGCCAGGGCTGTGGCAGTTCCCTCCCACCTCAGGGAGGGGGAGGGTGTGCCCCCAGCCCCTGCCAGTCTAGGATGGACCCAGGCTTCCTCTGCCCCTGTGGCTTCTCAGGCAGCTGTGCCCCAGCTGATGGGACAGTTTCCCCAGGCTAAATGGGCTGATGTGGGGAATAAAAGGCAGCTGCCACCGATCCCCGATATCCTTTGTCTCCCTCAGCCAGGAAGACGGTGCAGGAGGGATGGGCAGCTACCAGGCTGAGCTGCCAAGTGGGAAGGGCATGTCCCTGCCGCTCCCCAAGGACCTACCTGCACTCGCAACGGACGTGCTGAGAGAATGTCAGCTCTACATAGGAGGGCCGGTCCTCAGAGTGGATCTTCAAGAGCTTCAGGGAGACAAAGGTTTGATGCCGGGATTGGGGGATAGTCCGTGGGTTTCCAATGTTCTCTCCACCCTCTCCCTGCAAGGAGGACCTGACCCTATGCTTCCCACCAGCCTTTGGATCACATACTCTCATTGTGCTTTGAGTCGGGGGGCAAACGGCCTCCTGCCTGCATGTGGATCTGAGGGGGGCCCCTGGGCCTCCTTACCCAGGGCCACCAGCACAGCAATACTGTAGGAAGGGGGACTCTGCTCTGGACTCAGAGAGGCCTAAGTACAGTCTTGGTTCTTCTACCTGCTGAGCGAATGAAATGATAACTCTGAACCTCAAGCTCTTCATCTGTGAAATGTAAATAACACTTGCCTCGAAGGACTGAATGTTGAGGTAACAGAAGTAACATTTAGGAAGCACCTAATACAGGGATTGGCCTTACTAGCAGGTGCTTAATAAACAAGGTGTATGTGTGCACATGTATGTGTGTGTAAGTGTGTGTGCGCACACACACACAGCTCAGGGCCCCAAATGCTCCTGGTAGACACAAGGGCTTTTTGAATCTGAACAGATTTCCTTTCCAAGCTCCACCAGATACCCTTGGGTCATGAGGTAGGACCAGGCTAGAGCCCAAGAAAGCTGGTAATGGAGGAAATGAGTGGGCTCCAAGCAGGGGGAGCACTGTGCTGGGGTGGGGAGAGTTGGGGCCTCGGAGTCTGTTCCAGTCCCGGGAACTTGGCCTGCTCTCCTTCCCTCCCTACCTGCATGGTAACATTGACCGTCTCTACCGGCATGCAGTGCAGGTTCTCATCACCACAGCAGCCGGTGCAGCGCAGCAGGGAGACGCACGAGGGGCTGAACATGTGATGCACCTCGCCGGGGTACTCCGACACGATGTCCACCAGCCTCTCCAGCGCCCGGCAGTAGCTGCGGCCCCACACTTCCTGGAAGGGCACCACTACAAGGAGGCACGGACAGCTGGGTCAGGTCAGAAGGCGCCTGCCCCTCGGGGCCCCAGTGCCAGCTCCCCCAAGCAGGGCCTTCGGGGCTCAGCCCACACTCCCTCCTCCAGGAAGCCCCCAGCCTATGTGAGCTCTCTGTGCTCTGCACTCCTGACGTGATGCCTCTGGGATGACTGCGGGACCCTTAGCTCTTCTGCCGGACAGAAACCACAGGCAGAATGGAGTTTCACAGTGTCTTGCCTCTCTGCTCTATTCTCAACGCAGGTGCCCACATCTGCCACGGTGCTCTTGAAGCTTTGAGGAGCGTGTGTCTTGGCAGCTCCTTGGGCCCTCTGGGTCTTTCTCGGGCCTGATCTACTGCTTCCTCGATCTTGGGGAATTTGCAGAGCACGGTCAGTTCTGCATGATTGGCTCGTAGAGTCCCATGGGGAGGGTTAGCCTCTCCTTAGCCCTTATCTTCTGCCCCACTCTGAGCCAGCCCCTCTCCCTGGCAGCCAAGGCCACAGCCAGCAATGTGCCCTGAACGCATCACTCTCCATTTCAGTGGGACCAGCCCTTACATCAAGCTTGGCTGTACCATTATTCCTACCTTTGGGATGTGCTCTTTGTCCCCTTCCCATTTCTAACCCAATAAAGCCCATTACCCTGTCTCCTCTCTGGAGCCTTCTCCAACTTTCCCAGTATGAACAGATGTTTCTCCTTTGAGCATAATTTGGCCCCTAGGTTTTACCTTATCTTGGCCACTAGTCGCTCTTATCTCTTTTACAACCAAGTCAAGGCTCCATGAGGACAGGGACCCAAGCACCCAGTAAAAATAGGCTAAGTAATTACTGATTGATTAGATGACAGTTCACTGAGGATTATCAGGGACATCCCTGACCCCCACCACATCCTGCTAGTTGTGACCAAGATCTTTTGTGGGTTGATCTGGAATCTCTCAAAAGATGCTCCTTCAAGTGAAGGACAGGGGCCTGGTCCCAAACAGAGGCTCACAGGAAGTGCGTAGCCAGAGTTAGGAGACCTGGCATCCAGTCCTGGCCCTATACCGGCTGTGTGACCTTGGGAGGTCACTTAACCTTTCTGGGCATATCAGTTTCCTCAGCTGGGGAAAACAAGAAGACTGGGAATAGATGGTTGCTAAGGTCTCTCTTGGCTCTGACACACGGTTTGGGATTCTGTGCGTGCAGCCCAGCCCAGCCTTGAGACTGTGCGCAGAGAAACACCTCCTAACTCTGGGTCGTCCTGCCCCATACCTGATGCTTGTCCCCAGCTGATGGGGAAGGATAGGGAAGCTGAATCACCTGGGGACCCTGCAGCCTCTGTCCCAGAGCAACGGCCGCTCCTAGCCGTCCCTCACTTCCTTCCATGGCCTTCCCTAGGAGGCAGAAGGGGCCGAAGTCCATTCCACTGAGCCTGCAAGGCCGTGAGTCTCAGGGTAATCTCAGAGGAAAAATAAACTTCAGCCCTAGCAGAGGCCCTCGGGAAAGGCTGCAAGCTGGTGGAAAATACCCGAGGTGGTGTGTCCAAGTGGAGCTGGCCGAGGCGGCCACAGAAGCAATAAACCATGCTTATCTGGGTGTCTGCCGCTTCATTCTGTCCTGCCTGCTTAAGGAGCACTAGGGGCTGGGCCGGGGACAGGAGGGCCGGATGCCCCCCCTGATCCTACCTCTCCGGCCATGGGAATACTCTCCCCGGACACAAGTGGGAAACAAGACCCTCTCCCCGTCAGCAGCTGCACAGCCCTGAGGAGGCCAGCCTCTGCAGTGCGAGGTCAGAGCCGCACCTCCCTATTGTCACTCCGCGAGCGCATGTTTAGTCTAAAAGCCACGAGCACTGTGTAACTCTGGATGTTTCATCTCCGCCACGGACAACATGAATAACGGCAGAGGGACAGCCGGCTGCCAAAGCGCCATCGAAACTCAGGCTCCTGCTCCAGCGCTAGCCATCAGGGAGGGGGGTGGCAACAGGGAAGGGGCGCCTCAGCCCCCTACCATTCTACGAACAGACTCCCTGGGTTGTCAGGGCCACAGCCAGGTTAAGCAGAGCTGCCTGGGCCTTGGCAACAGAAGGGATTTCCTTTCCTCACCCCCACACCCTACCATGCAGACTACGTCAACAGGACCCAGGCTCCATGGGCCACATGACCAGACTGCATGTGGGGGTGGGGGGCTGGGAGGACTAAGAAGGAGGCGGGCTCTGTCTGGTTTACCTGGCAGCCACCAGGAAAAAGGGCAATTCGTCTCTGGAGGCCACTGTCTGGGCATGTGGGAGAAACAGAGGGGGCTATGCGAGGGGGCTGGGTGAGGGGCTGGCTCCCGGAGCATGGTGACTGCTCCCAGATGTGGGCTGAGCCCCTCAGGAAAGAGCTCTGCTCAACTGCTCCTGAGAGCACTTCCTCTGCCCCCCACCCCTCCCACCCCTGCCCTGCTCCAGAGGCAGGGTGGGACAAGAGGAACTAGATAGAGGTGGTGGCTCAGTCAGTCACCTGGCCAGGGCTGGGCAGTCCCTGGCTGCTGCCAGGGCCGCAGGTGGGCTCTCAGCCATCTCTCTCCAGCCCTAGGGGCAAGCCTCCCACCTGATTCCATCTGCCTATGACCTGGGCTGCAGGAGACACAGGAAGGGAGATGTTTAATCCTGAGAGCAAGCTCCTAGGGAGGGGCCCCAGAGCTGGGCAGAGCCACCAGCCACCAGCCTGAGTTCGGCAGGTGTTCTCTCCATGGCACTGGCAGGGCACGCAGCCAGCCTGCGGAAAGGGACACGCTGCTCATGCCTGCACAGTCATGAGCCACGGGGAGGCCTGATGCTATGCACACCCACCTTGCCACATATACTGGGGCACGTCTGAGGCTCCAGGTGACCCCAAGGAGCTCTCCAAGTCTAGGTTCTCCAGCTATAAAATGGGGGCGGGAAGAATGCCTTCCCAGTTCACAGCCTGTGGCCAGCACAGAATTATAGTAACTGCCCAATACTAGTACCATGAATGGTAATAGTAAAAATCAATGCCCACGGCTGCAAAGTACAGACCAGGCAGTCTCGTGTCTGAGGTTAGCAGGAGGGGATGGCATTTTCAGATTGTGGTAACCGGGGCCCAAAACGCATGGTGTTTCTTCTGGCCACAATACATGCTCCCTGACTGATTAGGATAACAGGACAGCTGCCCTAATGAACTGACACTTCTAAGCCTCCTCACCCCTGGCCCTGGGAGATACATACACTCCTGTGTCTCCTCCATGGGAGTCAGAGAACCCCACAATCTGAGAAAACAAACGCTGGATATCGTGTAATCTAATGTTCCTATTTTACAGATGAGAAAACTGAGGTTCAGGCTTCTTGGGTGACTGTTGCCTGGAATACACCAAAAGTATCAAAAAGGTCATGGGGTAGAGATGGCTGATAGGTCCCTCCCCAAGTCCCAAGAGAATAATACGGTGCCAGTCCCAGAGGGCACAGCAGGGTGACAGGGAGATTGTCTGTGAAGTTAAAGGCTGCTACCTCCCCCACCTTTTCAGTGCCCAGGAGAGGCTGGCTACCAGGCAGCCAGGGCACAGGGGGAAGGTGTTCCCAGCTCTAAGAGGCTACCACGAGTGTGTGTGTGCACGCCCTACACGCTCCCTCTCCCACAGCACGAGAGGAAGCCTCAGTAGTGGTGTGTGGCTTCACTGCACGTCCCAGAGAGGCAGGGAGGGAGGGGCGAGGCAGGGGGCCTGGCATAGCCTCCTGCCTTCTGCACGTATGTCCCTTTGGCAAACGACACACCCTTTGAAGATTCCCTCTTGATGCAACCGGGGTGCGGAGTGGAGGGGCCAGGGAGGGCACGACTCATGTTCTGTCTGTTTGTAATCAATGGAAAGGCCTGGTCAGATCCCTGCAGCTCTGCCAGGGCTGCGCTTCTGGGAAGGTCCCCTCACCCCTCCCTAATCCTCTTGACTGCTTGCCCACTGCAACCGGCTCCTGGATCCCTAGAACGGCCCCTGGCACTCCCTGCCTGCACCGCCCTCCAAGACCCCATCTACCTCCTTACATTATATTGGAAAGAGGCTCCAAGCGCACCAAACGAACCCAGGATATACTGGCCCCAGACTCACTCTCTGTGTGCTGGGTGACTCTGGCCCAGGAATACGTCTCACTAGGCTTCTGGGTCACAATAGAAGGATCTCTCAAGCCCCGCTGACTTTGTCAGCTAGGATGTCAGCCGGCTTGCACACTCTCCCCCAACTTCCTATCAGCCTGTACCCATCCTTCATTCATGCCAGTCCCTTCTTATCCTCTGCAGAGGACTGGGACGGCGGGTTTGGTAAGCACGTGCACCCCCAGCCCAGCGTGCTTACCTTCCACCTCAGATGAGCCGTTCCCAGCAGACAAGGCCCACTGCTGCAGACAGAAAAGGGTAGAGATGAGGGGGCTTCTGCTCTGGGACCCAGCTGACAAGAGCAATAAAGGCCCCTCTGAGCTCCTTGCCAGCCCCCGTCTCAGAGCTCCCTCTTCCCCAGTGCAACGCAAATCTCACCAGACCCTGGGTGGCTCCCACCCCTCTCTCTGGCCTCAGTTTCCTCATTTGGATAGGGTGGAAGGCTATAGGCTTTTGGAGACCCTTGCCTTCTATGTCTCAAAGATCCTGCAACCCTTAGGGGTCTCCCTTCTCCCCAGCCCCAGGCCAGCCCTGCTGGGCCCTGTGCAGCCTGCCTTGGCTGGGTGCCAAAATCCTGGGGGGTGGGGGGGGGGAGGTGATCAGCTGGTGGGAGCGGAGGGGCTGGAGCGGGTGGCGCCATGAGCTGGTGCTGCCGGTAACGTTACACCTCTGGCCAGCCCTGCAGCAGGCAGGCAGTGGCAGGCAGTGGGGCTCTTCCGCCCCCGCAAGACTGCCCAGCACACCCGCTCCTGGGCTGCGGGACTCCTGGGGCAGCAGGACAGTGCAGTGGGAAGGGCTCTCATTGGCTTTGTCAGGATCTCACTGCCCAAGCTGGCTCCCAGCCAGACTCACCCGGCTCCTGGGAAAAGGGCCCTGTTCGCTTCCCCAGGCCCTGCACTCAGGAACTCCAACTGCTCACCCAGGAAAGAGGGCACAGCGGGACCTCTTGTCTGCCCTCAGCCCACCCAGGAGCCCTGGGCTCACCCAGAGCCCTGGTGGGGGCAGGGCCCAGCCTCCCCACCAATGGCCTCTTGAGCTGGCTTCCCCTCCACCAGGCCAGGTCAGAGGTCCTGGGGGCGCCTGCCTGGTCATGGGGCCTCGACCCTGACCACAAGGCCAGGGACCCGCCTGGGATTAGTGGAGAGATGCTTTTAGCAAAGCCACCAGGGCTCCAGGGGCCAGACAGGAAGCCTCCCTCCCTTCCTTGTGGCTTCCCTGCCCCCGCCAAGACAGACCCCGGAGCTAGAGTCCAGGACAGCCCAGCCTGAGGTCTCCTCCCAGAAGATGTGGTCCAGCCTGGCTCCTGGGGAGTGTGTGGACATCCATGGAGGTACCGCTCCCGGGGGTGGGTCTGTGATTTCGGAGCCCCTGCCCCGAGTGCTGGCGGCTGGGAAAATAAGGGGGGCCAGGCTGGGGCTGGGATAGGTCTTACCTGGGGGGGCACAGCAGGCAGTGCCAGCCCAGCCAGGAGCTGCAGGAAGCAAGTGAACAGCCTCATGGCAGGTATCTTCTCAGACGTCCCAAGCCAGGAGGTTCCAAGGGAAAACCACCATGCTCGGCCCCCTGGGGGAGCCCCTGGCACAGGAGGAGAGGACCTCACTGCTGCCCCGAGTTCACCGCAGGTGGCTCGAGCATCCTCTGGAAGCCCCAAGAGCCTGGAGTCCGCAGGTAGGGCTGGGGCCGGGGCACCTGATGCGGCGCGCGCCGGGGCGGGGCGGTGTGGGGCAGGCGGGTCCCTGGGGAGGTCCCTTCGGCGCCCAGCGCGATCCCAGGGCCTCTCGTGGAGGCCAGTAGAGGGTTAGCCTCCTCCTCAGACAGCAGCTCCCTTCTGGGACTGCAGCCTGTTGGCGACTGGTTTTCAAGGGCCGTGAGAGGGGCGGGGCAGCAAGCCAGCCCCGCCCACCGTCGACGAGGCCTGGGAGCGGCCCCCTCGGGTGGCTGCGGCGGCGGCGCGAACCCGAGCGCGCCCGGCCCGCAGTGCGCGGAAGGGGCGCCCCCGCGGCGGCCGGTCCCGCCCCGCAGCCGGCCGGCCTGCAGCTTCCCGCCGGGGCGTCCGTGACCCAGGCGGCACCCGGTGCCGGCCCAGAGAGGGGCCCGCGGCTGCGCTCCCGCTGGCGTGGGTGCGGGCACCCAGGTAGTGGAGCGCAACATTTGCCAACAAGGCTCCTGACTTTAGCGGCCCCTGCAGAAACTGCAACTCCAGACCCAGAGGAAGGCAGCAATTTGGTCTGACCTTTTACAGTGCCACCTATGCCGCCCCCACAATCCTCAGGGGCGAAAGGATTATTAACCTCATTTTAAAGATGAAGAAACTGAGGTTCCCAGAGAGCCCCTGCCGGTATACGTTGCACATATATATGCACTCTTGAAAAGGGTGCGCGTGCGTGGGTTTTTGAGGAATTGACAGAAACAAAATGCAAGCCATGTGACTCGAGAACTGTCTCTGCACCCCAGGCGTCATCCTCGTGGCCAGGCGCTCAGTAGGGCACTACTGTGGCACCTGGCTGAGGGTCCAGCACTATTTCCTTCTGCGGAAGGCAGTTTTCTCAGGCCACCACATGTGGTTTGAGAGTGGTCTAGTGCAGCGTTTCCTCCTGGTCCCAGGAGAAGGAAATGCTCCAACTCGGCAGAGGTCTGCCTCTAGGGGTCTGTGTGTGTCTGTGTGTGCACGTGTGTGGCCATTTGTGTGTGTGACTGTGGAGATCCACATGTGCTTTGAGTCTATGTGGTCTGCATGCGTCTGGCCGTATGGATGTCCGAGTGCAGCTTGTGTGTGGCTCTGGTCTCCCATATCTCTGCATGTTGTGTGACTGTGTGTGTGTGTGTGTGTGTGTCCACTGTGTCTCTAGGTGTGTTCGGAAGTGTGTCGGAAAGTGCACTTCAGTGGGATCGGGAATTTGTATGCCTGCCCGTGTCTCTGCGTGCGTGTCTTTCCGTGTGGATTAATGTCCGGACCAACGTCTGTGTATGACTGTGCATCTCTGTGCATTTGTGTGTGCCCTCCCATGGGCCTTGAGTGTTCATCACCCGCCACCCTCCCCACCCCCACCCCCACCCCCACCCCCACCCTCCATGCACAGCTCCCTAGCTGCAAGAACCTGACAGGATTCAGGGATTGGCCGGAGCCTGGGGCTGCCAGTGGGCACTGTGGGAGAGGGGGAGGCCTGGGAGGCGGCCCCTGCCGTTCACATTCCAGCCCAGAGCAGGGGGGCCAGGGCAGCCCCAGCGCTCACCCCAGTGACCTCTGTGTCCATTGCCTGCCAGCCCACCCACGCGGGGCTGCTGGAGATGTTGCTGCCTCCCTTGCCGGCCAAGCCCGGAGGTCCAAGAGCCAGGGGCCAGTCATCCGCCAGCTAAGCGGGGGCTGCAAAGAACTTTCTAACGAGCTCCAGCATGCTAGGACTCATGGAGCAGACAGACTCCTTCCCGGGCCCAGGGTCATGGTGGAGGGTGTCTGGGCATTGCTGCGCATGTGTATGGGTGTGAGTAGATGGGTGTTCGTGCACCTCTGGATCATATACGTTTGTCCATGATGTCTGTGTCCGCACAGTGCGTGTGTTTTTATTTTGGATTTGGATTTGTGTACGTGGGCACAAGTGTGTGCTGTGCATGAGAATGTATATATATATTTTTGAGTGTGTATATTTAAATATTCGTATTGTTTATGGTTGTCTATAACTGAGTGTTTTCAACACTTATGCACTGGGCATATTTGTCTGTAACTGTGTGGATAGGGATGCATATATTATTTATGTGCATGTGTTTGTATTCACTCATTCTTTAATCTGACACATATTGCTTCAGTCCTCCCGTGCCTTAGGCACTGGCCCAGGTGCTGGGGATGTGGCACAGGGGTCCCTCAAAGTTTTGGTTCGTGAGGGACGGGTGCAGACAGCTGGAGATGCTGTACCCTCCTTCTATACTCTTGAGTGAAGAGAATACCTGGACCACGTCTGTGGTTCCCACAAGTGTGCCTGTTATTTGTTATTTGCTTTTGTTTTTGTTTGTCACTCAACTAAGGACCACACCCTTCTAAACTTGGCTTCTTGGGTTGTGAGATGAATTAGCTAGGGTAGGCTGGGGGCCGAAACCACCGAGACCCAACCTTTCCATGGGTTAGACAGAGGCTTACTCTAGCTCACATCCAGTCCAGCGAGGGCATGCAGGTGGCTCTGCTCCCCTGGATTGTGGCCCCCAGGTTCTTACCAGCCGAATAACCTAAAGTAACTTCCTGTACTTCTCAGAGCCCCCACCCCCATCCCGCTTCCTCCATCCCAAGTAGGAATAGTAACACTAAATAGCCTGACTTCTGATTCAACTCTGGATTCCTATTAGAGATACAAAAACACTCCTGTTACAGAGCAGAGTCTTTGCCATCACAGACATGAGACAGAAAATAAAGAATTTTCTGCTGCCAATCGTAGAGGAGCAGGATGATGGAGGGGCTTGCTTGTCCACGTGAATGCGTGCACACTCCTTCCTCTACCTCCTGTGCCCTGTATTCTCCCCATCCCCATCCAGGTGATCAGCTCCCAGCTGTCATCAAGGCCTTTTTTTTTTTTTTAATGATTTATTTATTTCCGAGAGAGAGACAGCATGAGAAGGGGAGGGTCAGAGAGAGAGGGAGACACAGAATCCAAAGCAGTCTCCAGGTTCTGAGCGAGCTATCAGCACAGAGCCCGATGCAGGGCTCGAACCCACGAACTGCAAGATCATGACCTGAGCCGAAGTCGGACGCTCAACCTACTGAGCCACCCAGGCGCCCCAAGGCCTTTTGAGTAGATTAACCAGCAGAGTCAATGCTCGGAACTCCACAGGGAACTGTGTGTCGCCACAATCTCATGTTGTTGCAGGGAGAGAAGTGGCATTTAGTGAGCACTTACTGTGGGCCAAGCACTGTGCCTGGTGCCTGAGCCACTCAGCTCGGCTGAATGCCACAACACTGAGAGCTCGTTGTCACTATTCCCATTTAGAATATGGGAAGGTGGAGGTGTGTGGTGCCGAAGTAATTTCCCTGTAGCCATTTAGCTACTGAGAGAGCAACAAGGTGAGGGTCAGCCTAGGTCTTTCTCCAAGTTCTTCCCAGTAGCATAAGCTTTCTGTGCCGACCAGATTACCTACCTGGAAGGTAGGGCCCACGTCTTAAGCGGTTTCTGAGACTTCCCCTCGCTGGAGCAGAGTGGGTGCTTGACAGGCTCCGCAAGGTTGATGTGTGGCAGGAAGCAGCCCTCACCCCAGCAGCCCAACTCCACTACCTGGTGCTGACCCTGTCGCAGAGGTAGGACAAATCTAGGTAAACAGAGGGTCTGGGCCATGACAGTAGTCACCCTGAGAAGCTGTGGGTTCTAGTCCTGCACACCAGGCTTCCAGGCCAGCCCCTTCTTCCCCAGGCTGACCCAAAACACAGGGCTTCCCACACCTTACATTAGTCATGGTTTTAGCCTGAAACACCTGCCTCAACCCATCCCAATTTCCTGCCTTTCAGCTTCCTGACTCATTTTCCCATTTTGGCCTAGCCTTTTCATTGTCTTGATCCTCCGAACTATTTCCCAACTATGACTTTTCCTACTCCCTTGATGACAATTCAGCATCTGTCTCAGGTGGCACTAGGTAAGCACATTCCCTGTGACCTTGTCCCTGAGCCCCAGACCTGGGTATGGCAGAGGTGGGTGAGAAGTAGCGTATCCAAGGACTAGAATCTCTCCTTTCCTGGCTGGCAGGGTCAGCAGCAGCCGGCAGCTTGGGCCGAGGACCTTTCCACCTCATAGGCGAGACAAGCTGTAGACACCAACTACCCAAGGTCACCGGTCACCAGCAGGAAGCTACTTGATCAGCCTCGTCTGCCTTCTCCTCCTACCCCCTGGGCTGGGATCTCCTGTGGGCCCACCCCAGCCTTAATACTGAGACCCTTTCCTTCTCTCCATGCCCTTCTTTTTTTTTAAGTTTATTTATTTATTTTAAGGGGGGGAGGGGCAGACAGAGAGGGAGACAGAGAGAATCCCAAGCAGGCTTTGCATCAGCAGCACAAGAGCCCTACGTGGGGCTCCAGCTCAGGAACCATGAGATCATGACCCGAGCCAAAACCAAGAGTCAGATGCTTAACTGACTGAGCCACCCAGGCGCCCCTCTCCACACACTCCTTCAGGCAGGCTCGATAGCCTTGCTGGCCGCCACCACTGGGCAAGACACTCCTCATCCAGGTTCCCTCAGCACCTGGAACCGCCTCTCCACCATAACACCCGGTTCGTAGTCTCTTAGCGCCAGCTGCTTGTCTGTCTTCCCTCAGACTGTAGGTCTGAGAAGGCAGACACCTGTTCACCCTTGGATTTCCAGCCCCTTGTCCAGTGTCTGGCACACTTAATGTTCGTGGAGTTGGATCAGTCCTCCACGCACTCTCTCCTCTCCCCACAGAGAAAACGTCCCAAGTCTGCCCATTCCTTACCCAACTGTCCTTCAGTCCTCAGAGGCAGCCCTCCTAGACCCCATGCTCAGCACAACGTGGGTGGGCCTCTCTGGTAGGGGTGAGTGTGGGAGGACAACCTCCCATTACTATGTAATCACGCCCGGGGTTGGTCACCACAGCCCCGCCAGCCCCCAAGGGACAAGGCTCATGCTTCTGGCCAGAGACCAGAACCCAGTGGGGGGCCTGGGGTGGGGTAAGTTGGAAAGGAGACAAAAGCAGAGCCCACGGGTGACCAAGTGGTTCCCAGGGGCAGGAAACAAGATGGCACCCGCCACGAGGGCTGCGAACAAGGGAAGCCAGGCAAGGTGCCCGCCGCCTTGTCCCAGGCCTTTGGGGCGACGCGTCATCACCAAAGGATCGGAAACCTGTACTTTGGGAACTTGGCAGCCAGGGCTGGGTTTTTCGTGTTTTCTGTAATTATTTCCCTTTTGTTCTCCCTTAGCATTTAGTAAGCCCTTTGTGAAAATGCCAGCTGGTCTCAGCTGTGCTAAGAGGATGACAAAGGGGTCCTCTGTGCGTGCTTGGCCTTCGGCTTTAATGGAGGGACCTAGCTTAATGGTGACAGCAGAGTCAAGGACCACCATGGGCAAAGGAGGGCTCTGGGGCCACAGCCAGCACCTCGTGTCCAGCAGCCTCTCTGACGCCGAGTCCCAGATTGGGCTTTATTGAAACCAGAGGGGCTGGAGGGCTGGCCAGTCACGGCTGCTTTGAGGCAGGGCATCTGTTCAGATCCTGGTGGTGTCCAGTGCTCTCCAGATATCCAGAGGCCAGGCACCTGCTGTGCTCCGGCTGCCCAATGAGGGGGGCAGCCCCTCCCCAACTGGGGCCACTGGGCAAGCTGCTGTCGAGGAATCAGGCTCACGAGCGCGCCCAAGCCGCCGCCCTCCCCCGCCCTCACGGCCCAGGAGCCTTGCTAAGTCTCCGTCCCCTGCCTGCCTGCTGCCCACCAGGGTGGGTGCCCAGCAGTCCCCCCCTCCCTGCAAATGCAGGGACCCTTCTCATCCTTCTCTCCTGTGACTACACCCCAATTCTCCTCCTACCTCTCTTCTTTCCCCCATTGCGTCTCGTCTCTCGGCTGCCCTGGTGAGAAGGAGCCTGGGAGACCTTCCCCTCAGGAACAATCGCCTCTTTCTCTCTGTTGTGTAAGTGATACAGGAGGAGAGGAAGCTATTTGTAACTAATCGGCTGTGATGTGGAACGGAGCTCAGGGAGCCGACAGCTCGGGGCTGTCCCGCCTCTGCGACAGCTGGGTGGTTGGGGATAGCAGGTCACCCTTCTCCTCCCCCACCCCAATGGGGAGGCCTGAGGGATGGTAGCGGGTGGGGGTAGCTCCTGTGCACCAGGCTCTGTGCCTGACATGCTGAACCTAAGGGAATCTCACAGGCACCTTTGAGGGAAGTATCGCTGCTCTCACGTGTCAGACGAGGAAGTGAAGTTTCAGAGAGGTGAGTTCCCTCAGCTAGCAAAGCCCCAGAAGGGAGAGGGTTGGGTGAGGACCAGCTGAGGCTGTTCAAGAAGGCGGTGTGGTGCAGGGACAGAGTCTGCTTCTCACTAACTACATGACCGTAGGCTAGTCTTTTCAGCTTTCTAACTCCAACCCGAAGGCTGCTTGTGTGGTTTAAATGAAAAAGTGGAAGTCCGTCACATAAGCACAGTGCCTGGGACGTGGTATGTGCTTAACAAAGTCAGCTATGATCATTTCCTGCAGAAAGGGGGAAGAGGTAAGCCAGATCACCCCCCACCAAGTTGCAAGCTTACCAGGATATAGTCACCATAGATAGCAGAAAAGCCATCCCAGAGGAGGCTTTTAGATTATTCTTCTAGATTTAGATAAGCCTTCTAGATCATTCTTCTGTCCTCCAAGGGATGGAGCTAACCTCAGGGTCCTCCTTCTCCATTGAGTGGGAATCCTGGGAGAGGACGGGAGAGAAGAGGGTAACCCACAACCATTGGGCCCCTGCTCTGTGTCACTTACATAAGGAGACAGAGATGATTCTCATTCATACACAATCACAGATAATTGTGAATTAGCATCTGAAAAACCAGAATCAAGGTGCAAAGTGCTCTGGGAGCATGAAGAGTGAGGAAGATGATGCTGGCGTGTGTGATGTGTGTGTGATGGCGGTGGGGAATTGAGACAAGTGTTGGATCTCCCTGGCCTGGGAATCCTGGCTGTCCTTTCCCCCAGAGAAGGCACTCACCCTGGAAGCTGGAAGATTCGGTGAAAGGGGAAGGGATATGGACCCTAGAACCAGGGCCTGAGGCTTCTTGGGGAAGAAGGTCTTCATGCCCCAGCCATGTCTTCAAGGTGGCAGTGTGACAAAGATCTTCTGTAGGGACTCCCCCAAAGGAAGAAAAAAATAATGCCTGCTTTCCAGGTAGTCGCTGAAGGACTTCCCTGGGCATCTGTGGGGAGGTTGAGGAAAACAGCAACCGAGAGACCCATCCCCAATCCCTCAACCTCATGACACCGTGTCCAGAGGCTGCAAAGTCTAGGGAGAGACTCATTCTGGTCTGAAGGCTGTCACTCAACATCCCAGAACTGGCAGGGAGGCCAGAGGCCTGGTGTGTTTGCTCAGTGCTCACCCCGATGTAGAGAACCCCGGGGGCGGAGAGGGGGTTCTGTTTCTGTCAGGAACTATGCTGTCTCTGTTGTGGGTCAGGAGGCCAGAGGAGACAGTACAGACTAAACATGTCGTCATTGGAAGAGCGTGGAATGGGTGAGGATCTGTCTGACGGCTCGTATCTGTTCCCTTGTAATGTCATCTCTGGGAGTGTTAGCCACTGGGCAGGTTGTGGTGGGGGCTGGCCGGCGAAGCAGCAGGACTCAAGCTAACGACAGGGGAGAGAAGGGGCTGCATCTTCTCTGGGTTCTTTGCGCATTCAGCCCTACTTGGTGCCAGTCCCCGGGCTCTGTGCTGGGGACACCAAGGTGGCGTCCTTCAAGGAGCTTCTGGTCCAGTGGGGAGGGTTTAATGTTGTCTTAAACAATACCAAGTCTGTGCCAACAAAACCCTACAAAGCTTCTGCCACCGACTCATGCTCATAGACAGTGAGCAGCTCTAAATCTTAGACGGCCTATCCTCTTGAGGACTTTGAGGCTTCTGAAAGAGAATGTTCCAGAAAACTCCCAGGAGGTCTACAGAGGGCCAAGGAAGGCTTTGCAGAGAGAAGGTAACGCTTATTCAGCGTCTTACAGAATAGATGGAAATTCATCAGGAATCAAAAGGCCAAAGGAGCATTGCAGTCAAGGGGAGGTATGGATTATTTGAGGACCATGGAGGAATCTGGTGGGGCTGGACTGTGTGCAAGGGAGGGGGGGGACTGTGTCTAGAGATGAGCAAGATGTAGAAGGGAAGGCTGAGGTCAGACTGTGAAGTGTTTGAAGGCAGTGCTGAGAGTTCAGAGTTTATTCCAAGGGCTCTAGGGAGCCATTGAAAGTTCTTGAGCAGGAGAGTGAAATGGCCAAATGTGTATTTTGTAGAAACAACTCAGGGCAGGTGGTGGGTTTGGCCTGGAGGCTGGAAGCCTAGGTCTGTGGTCATTATAGAACTGAGAGAAGCCTGAACCGGGTAGTGGCTGTGGGAGGAGATGGGATAGGATGTGCTACCCAGATAAAAGTTCATTTCCAAGTCTTCTTTAGAGCTGGCTGTGGCCTGATGACTAACTTCTGGCAAATCTTTCCCCCTCGGGGCTTCTTAGGATTCTGAGAGTAAGTGGAAGCATTGGGTTCAATCTCTGGGAAGTCTCTTTAAAGACAGAAGCATTTCTATTTGCCAAGTTTTTGCCTAGGACTCAAATATGATAGTAGGAGTGCGTGCAGTCATCTCGGACCAGGAAGATGAGTTGGAAGGACACTGGATCCCTAAAAATTTTCAGGGTCGCCATACCAGCCCCGGCTTGCTTATATTCAGAATTATTTTATGAAAGAGGTGAATAAACTTCTGTCTCACTCAAGTCACAGTTATTTTTGGAGTTTTCTGTTAACATATGTGCTGTTCCGCAGTTTGCCTTATAAAGGTGAAAAAAAAAATGAGTTCCACAGTTCTACATGAGTTTTATAGAAAAAAGGCTGCATTCTTCCATGGCTTATCCTGGGGAGTGAGTCATATCGCCGTTTCCTAGGGAGGACTGGGGCTCCCGCGTTCCCCCGCAGCTTGAAGCAGGAATGGGGAAGCCACTGTTAAGGATACAGATGTGGCCCAGCTGAGCTAGACCTGCCTCGCCAGCCACACCCCTCCCTTCCCAGAGCTCATCTTCCCCCAGAGAGCACAGGAAGGAAACTGTTGGGGGCGAGGGATGCAGAGGGGAGCCAGATTAGTTCCTCTTATGGTTGGATTCCCAGGGGTGGAGGAGACAGAAAGTCTAGCAGAGCCTTCAGCAGACAGACAGTGGACCTCCAGCTGGCCCTTTGGGCCCCAGGCTCTTCTGTGAGTCAAAGAACATTTGGCTGCTTCTCCAGAGATCCTCCTCTGCCCCCAGCTCCCCTCATCTTGGAGAAGAACAGGGGCTTTCTTTGAGGCTATAGCCCTGGAGGCCCGAGGGGCCAGCGCTGCCTCCTGCCTTGGGGAAAATGGAAGGGGTGAGAGCAGAGGGGAAGTTGGGCTAGAGGCGGGTACCTACAACGGCCTCTCCAACTTTTCCACTCTAGCTTTAGGTCAGGGAACCTTCAGGGAGTCCACTTCTCCTCAAGTGCTAATCAGATGCTACAGATGACCTCACATACCTTGAATCACTTCCCTATCTTTTTTCCAGGAACCTGCAGGAGCTGCTCAGAACCCACACTTACTGAGCAGTTAGTGTGTGGCAATCTCACGTGCACATGTCTGACCTCATTCCATCCTCACAGCAGCCCTGTGAGCGAGCATCGGCCCCTTTTTAGCAGCGGGGAATGATAAGCCACAAACAGATTGAGTAACTTATCTTGGGTCACCCAGCCAGTGAGGGGCTGGGCTGGAACTCGAACACTAGTTACGTGATTCCAAAGACCAAGCTTTCTGTGCTAGACGTTGCTGGGGAGTCTCGGGGGTGGGCTTGGGGGCGGGGGCAGAGGGCGGTTATACCTGAAGTTAACAGGGGGAAGCTTCCAGGTCCTCCCAAACCTAGATCAGTTTGTGAAGGAGGGGCACGGGCCAGGGCATCCTGCCTCTCCAGCATCCCTATGTCCCCCCACCCATCTCACCACCCCCTCTTTTCTTCCCACCTTGTCTTCACTTCTCATTATCTGCACTCAGTTCTCAGTGACACTGGATCTATAATTCAACCGATAATAATATTCATAATCCCTTACAGACATTGGTGGTTCCAACCTCTTTCATATACTTAGTGTGCTGAAAACACCCCTGTGAGGCAGTCTAGTGACAAGAGGGAAGTGAGTTGTCCGGGGCCACACAGTTGGCCAGGGACCTAGACCAAACTCAGTTTCTCAGCCCTGACCTCCAACCTCAGGCCCTTCAGTACTTTTTGAATGACACCTACTCGGTTCCAGGCCCTGTGCTGGGTACTGGGGTCTAAGACACACTCTTGGCCCCTGACACACTCGAAACCAGCAATATTAGGAAGAAAAGCTAAGGCGTAGCCCCTAAGACCCAGAGCTGATGTAAGTAGCAGTTGGGGTGGGAGGTCCTCAGAAGAGGACTCAGAAGAGTCCATCAGAGGGACCACTTCCAGCCTCTCTCCAGCAGAGAGATGGCACATTCATGACGCTCGCCCTATCCAAATATCACCTACGCTATTATTTATTTGTGTATATTGATTCTTAAAAAGAAACAAGCTTTTTATTTTTTATTTTTTTTAAATTTATTTCTAGGAGAGAGAGAGAGAGACAGGGTGAGCAGGGGAGGGTCAGAGAGAGAGGGAGTCACAGACTGAAACAGGCTCCAGGCTCTGAGCTGGCAGTCAGCACAGAGCCCGACGCGGGGCTCGAACCCACGAACCGCGAGATCATGACCCAAGCGAAAGTCGGACACTCAACCGACTAAGCCACCCAGGCGCCCCAAAAAGAAACAAGCTTTAAAAGAAACTTCATACCACTACCTTAGGAAGGTAACTGTAAAAGTCAATTAAATTCTAGGTGGTTGGGTGCCTGGGTGGCTCAGTCAGTGAAGCGTCCGACTTTGGCTCAGGTCATGATTTCACGGTTCGTGAGTTTGAGTCCTGCATCAGGCTCTGTGTTGGCAGCACGAAGCCTGGGGCCTGCTTCCAATTTTGTGTCTCCCTCTCTCTCTCTCTCTCTCTCTGTCCCTTGCCCACTCACGCTCTGTCTCTCTCTGTCTCTCTCTGTCTCTCTCTCTCTGTCCCTCTCAAAAATAAAAAGTAAAAAAAAAAATTAAAAAAATTAAATTCTAGGTGGATATTGCAGGTATAGACTCTGAGCCAGCTCTCCCTTCGTTTATGAGGTATTAGAGACACGTTAGTTCCTAACTGAGGCTCTCTCCTTAACTCATTAGGAAGATGGAAAGAGGATTGGAAGGCAGATAATTTTCTCACTCCATAATGTCAATGTTATTTAGGACTAGCCAAAATTATCACAAACGCGCCCCAAATTAGGGTGCCTGGGTGGCTCAGTAGGTTAGGCATTCTACTCTTAATATTGGCTTAGGTCATGATCTCACAGTTTGTGGGTTCAAGCCCTGTGTCAGGCTCTGTGCTAGTAGCACAGAGATTCTCTCTCTCCTTCTGTCTCTGTGCCAGCTCTCTCGCTCTTTCTCTCAAAATAAATACATAAATGAAAAGTTAAAAAAAAACCCCACACCCCAAGTCATCTCATATGCTGTTCATACTTGAAGAACTAGTGGCATAGGAAAACGAACTTCTAGTGCCTGTGGTCAGGGCAGGTAAGATGTCTGGGAAGTAGACCCCACAGTGCAATATGGAAGAGTCATGTCATCTTCTCTCTAAAAAAGAACAAAAGGATAGGCGGGCTTCTCAGCTTTGGTATATCCTTTACAAATTGAAAAGAAAAAAAATTTTTTTTAAGTATTTGAAGCTCACGGTCTTGGGAGGCCCACGAGACCCCCAGGGAACTTTCCTCTGTGTCATGGCTGAGGAAGTCGCAGGGACTTATGTAAGCACATCCAGCAGGTTATGGCACAAAATACCAAGCAGACCCTTAACAGTCCTCTCTAGGGCACTCCCTGTCCTGAGGCAGGTGAATGCGACATCCATTTTGCGCAGAAAACCCGTTCCCCATCGAAGAAAACCCAGATCCATGGAGGCTGGGCCTGGGAGAAGATCGGAGGAGCCATCTTGGGAATCCGATCTCGGCCCTTGAAACAAGGTTCACCTTCCCTCAGGGGTGTCTCACTTCCTGACTCCCACCGCTCCCACCCTCTTGGTTCCAGTGGGTACTCCGAGGAACGGAGGACAAAAGGAACACAAACACCGAGGGAATAGGAATAGGTCATTCCGTGTTCCAGTGTCAGGGTCCTGGTGGCCTCGGTTCCAGGCCTGTGCCTGCCTGCACACGTACGGCTCGTCTGCTAGTCTACCACCTGGGGTCCCCCTAACTTTGCCCCATCCTCATGGCCAAGTCCAGAGGACTCCCTCTCCCAGGCTGCCTGGCCAGGCCTTTCCAGTTCAGGGCTGGCTCTTGCACCAAGGGGAACACTTCCCATACCTGGTCTCGGAAATGCTTCCCCTTCCCGTGAGACTCACCTCTCATGTTCGAGGTGTGGCCTAGCAGTATATGCACAGTCACTTTGTTTTCATTAAACAATATACATCCATTGTAGAAAGTATGAATTAGCATAAAGCATAAAATAAAAATCACCCAATCTCCTCACCCAGAGAAAACCCCTATTAATATTTTGTTGTATATGCCTCTAGGTGTTTTCAATGCACATGTATCTTTTTTCTTTTTTTTTTTTAAGTTTATCTATTTATTTTGAAAGAGAGCAAGGGGGGGGAGAGAGAGAGAGAGAGAGTGTGTGTGTGTGTGTGTGTGTGCATAAGTAGAGGGAAGGGCAGAGAAAGAGGGAGACAGAATCCCAAAAAGGCCCTGTGCTTGTCAGCACAGAGCCTGACGTGGGACTAGAACTCACAAACTGTGAGATCATGACCTGAGCTGAAGTCGGACGCTTAACTGACTGAGCCAGTCAGGTGCCCCTCACATACTTTTTTTTTTTTTCTTATAAAAATGGCATCTCATTGTTTGGTAGCCTGTTTTTCTCCATTCTATCATATTTTAGTGACCAGCCTTTTCATACCAGTAGTGAAAATCCTATGGGACCAGCAACACCAGCACTGCCTGGGAGCTTGCTGGAAATGGAGGGTTTTAGATCTGATGTTAGCCTTGTTGAATCAAAATCTTCACTTTGACAAGATCCCCAGGTAATTCTTATGTATCTTAAAGTTTGAGAGTGCTGGGGCGCCTGGGTGGCTCAGTCAGTTAAGCCTCTGACTCTTGATTTCTGCTTAAGTCATGATCTCACAGTTGTGGGATCAAGCCCCTTGAGGGCCTCTGCACTGAACGCAGAGCCTGCTTGGGATTTTCTGTCTGTCTCTGTCTCTCTCTCCCTCTGCCCCTTCCCCATGGGTGCTTGTGCTCTCTCTCTTTCCAAAAAAAAAAAAAAAATGTGTGAAGTTTGAGAGTGCTATTTGGTATCATTTTTAATGTTCGTCTCCCCAGGAGATACCTGCAACCATGTGGCTAAATTTTTCCTTTCAAATCTACCTATAATTGGGCATTCACGTTATAGCTAATGTTTGCTCTGTTATTAACAATGCTACAATGAGCATCTTTATACATATCTGTCAGGTCCCTTAAATTCCTAGGAGGAGAATTTCCAGGTCAAGGACTTTTGAGGCTTTTTGTCAAGTTGTTCTACAGAGAGGCTGTTCCAGTTCACACTCTTCCCTGCAATGTCCAAGAGCAATGAGATCCCTACCCCTGGCAACCTCGGTATTATCGATTGTTTACCTCTTTGCCATCAGTTCTGTGAAAGCAGTATTTCAGGGTTGCCTCTGGGCATGTTTCCCTGTTATGAGGCTGTTGATTTGGACATTTTTCCTTATGAGTACCGGCCGTTTGCATTTCTGCCAGCTGTATGTCCGCTGGGCTCCTTTACAGCCTGGCCGAGAAAGCTCAGGTAGAGGTGGCAGGGCCCACGCAGGGTCATCCAGAGGGTTACTGCCATGAGAGGGAGGGACGTTGCTGCTGAGGCCTGCAGAAAGGGTGGCCTGCACTCAGTCCTCGCGCGGAGCCCTGCGGAGTGGACACTCACGTTTGCTGCCTGACTGAGGGTACGGTGGGCATGGGCCCAACTCAGACCCAGCCTGGCTCTTCTGTGGGCCCCGGCCTCATGCCGTGTCCAGGCCCCAGAGCAAGCCCCCAGCCAAGCCCCCACCTCCTGGCCTAGTGCAGCCTGGGCGCTGGCTGCCACCCAGGATGGTGGAGTCAGGTTCCAGCTGGGTATTCCGTGGCTCCCCAGGCAGGCAAGCAGGCAGGCTGGCCAGATGTGCTGGGGGGGGGGCAGGGTTTGGCCGTGAGGACAATTCAGGGAAGTGACCCTGCCCGGTAGCAGAGCTCCTGCCCCGGCAGGCATTGTGAGCCGCCCACTGGCCACTGTTGCTCCAGTTGCTGACTGCGGCCGCAGGAAGCTAGGCTTACTCAGCCCCGGCTGCAGGCTGCACGTGGCTGTGTTTGCCACCTCCCTCCACCCAGCTTTCCTCCCAGGCGCGGCCTGCGCAGCCAGCAGCTGGGGGAAGCAGTGCGTGGGGAGGAAACGGGCGGACCGCCCCCCACATCCCCTGCAAGGCTGCACCTGTGCTAGGCTAGCCCGCCACCTGTTGCCTGACTGGGCACGAGGCCTGCCTCGGGCGGGGCGGGGGGGGAGGTGCTCTGCAGCGGAGCGAGGTGTGAGGCTGGGACCTGCAGTGGACCCCAGCCTGGGGCAGGCGAGCCAGGAGTGGGACCCCCGCACTGACGGTATCTACTGAACCCACCACTCACTCCCTTGGCCGCTGGGGTGTATGTATTATCATCTCCCTCTGACAAAAAGGGAAATCAAAGCTCCGAAAATAAGAGTAATAACAGCCTAACCGAGAGTTTGCTTACTAGGTGCCGGGAGCTCTGCTAAACATATCGCAGATGTTAACTTATTCGTCTCACAAGAATAGCAGGTACGGCGGTAGGCCCATTTTCCCCCAGGAAACCCAAACACAGAGGCGTGAAGGCACTTGCTTTAGGTCACACAGCCTGTAAGAGGCAGACCCGTGTGTCTGAGTGCAAAATCACACCCTTAACTTTCCCCCGACACGGCCTACCAGGTGACCCTTCTAGGACCTCAGCGCTGACAACTGGTCCCCACAGGAGCACCTGAGCTGTTCCTCACATGGCACTGCTCAGAGTCCCCTGGGCCTCTGTCTCACCATCCTCTTCTGTGTCTCCATCCCTCTCCCCACCCCAGGTGTCCTTGGGGACTGTCTCTCAGATGCTGTGTCCTCTGGCTGTCTCTATCCTGCCCTGACTCAGTTTCTCTGGCTCCCCTCTCTGGTCGGCAAAAGGGACCAAGAGGGAATTTGCATGAAATGGGGCAAACAGATTGTGGCACCCAGTGGCCAAGGGCAGCAGAAAAGTGTCTCCAGGCTGGGAGCTAAAGGAGGAGAGAATAAAGCAGAGGGGAAGGGAGAGAGGAGCCAGTTCGGGGGGGCTAGGGGGGTGACTGAGGGCTGCTGCTGCCATAGCAAGCCTTGGGCTGCCGAGGATGGGAAGGCAGGGAAGGAGAAGGAAGTTGTTCTTAGAGTGAAGGTCTCTGCGTAACCCTGTTGAGAAGCTTTCAAGTCTGCAAGATGGGATTCTGGGTTCTCAACAGATTCACTTCTATCCCGAGCGGGGCTCAAAGCCAGGCCTCCGGGCCTTTGGCAATCAGGGTGGAATCCAACCACCAGCTGTCATGGCAACCTGTATCTCTTCGGAACTGCACAGAAAGGCCTAGAGTCTGTAGCCCAGGGGACCAGTTGCTCATTAGTACGTGGCAATGGGCAAGCCCATGGGTGTGCCAGGGGGAACCCTACTGGGTAGGGCCCAGAAAGGGGTCCAACTTTGGCCCTGCCGCTTCCTTCTAGTCCTGGCCTCTTCCCGGCAGTGCCTCCAGGGTCTGGCCTAACTAAGTTGGGCTTCAGCCAAACTGGCTGGCCTCCAGGTGGATTTGGGACAGACAGCTGGGATGTGGTGTTTCCCGCTCCGAAGAGATGGAGGTTGGCAATGGGGCCGTGGTGGGGCTGGAGTCTGAAGTGCTGGGTCCTTCAGTGACGGATCTCAGCAGGATGGTGGGGTCAAGGGTGGCTGGAGGCTGAATGGACAATCTTTGGTGAGGTTTCCAAGGGAGGGGATGTGACAAAGGATTAGGGCTATAGGCGGTCCCCATACCTCCACCCCTTCTTTATCTGGGTGCCTCTGAACCCTGAGTGGGTCCCTCTGGAAGGCCAGCCAGCTGGCTCTGAAACTCCCTTCTCCATCCTCACCCCAGAAGCCCTCACTTCTTCAGACCAGTCCCCCTGCTGCCTGGGGGCAGGCCTAGCACTGTTTGTTTGCTGGTGGACCTAGTCATAGCTGCCTGCACTCCTGATTCTTGTGTAGACACTGTGGTCAGCTCCTCAGGACAACCTCTGTTTGGCTCTACAGGGCACACGCGAATAGTAACTCAGTCCTCCTTCCCCCTAGCCCTTAGCTGCTAGGTTCAGCTTTGGTCCTTCTTTCTGTCTCTCCTTGTCTAAACAATTCCTATCCATCCTTTGAGGCCCATGTCAGATGCAAAGCTTGTGCCCCTCCCCATCTGTCCAGGCAGAATTACTCGTTTCCGGCTCTGTGCTTCATTAGCATCGAGCACTGAGTGAATGATGCTTCCCAAAGGAAAAAAAAAAAAAAAAAGCTTCTGGTCTTCTGGTCTTGACAGTGTCCTGCTCAAACACTTTCCATGGCTCCCCACTGTGAAAAGGCCTTTTGCCCTTTTGGGCTCCATCAATCCCCTAGCTGGTGCCAGAGAACCCTCCACTCCAGTCAAGTGGTTCCCCAGCCTTCCCCAAATGTGGTCTGAACCTTCCCCTCTCCACCCACCCTTGCTCAGGCCATCCCCTCTTTTTAGAACACACGCCATCACTCACCTACTGAAATCCTGCCCACTCTTGTGTCTCGTGGCCCTGGGAGGCTGGTGGTTCTTGAAAGGGCATGGGGGCGCCCAGGGGTTCCTCTTCTACCCCCTCCTCGATCTCCAGAGCCAATGGTTTTTGAACAACCTGCATCATATATTCCATAATTTGAACTAAGCAGGAGCTGACAACTTCCCATTAATTTCCGTGTTAGTGCAAATGAGGATGTCATTGTGTGTGGATGACCACATGCATGGTCACGGGAAGATATCAGCAAGCACATGCACAGGGAGCTACATGCATGTATAGAAATGTGTGGGAACGAATGTGCGTCTCCATGTGTGGGAGCAGGTGTGTCGTGTCTGAGTGAACATGTGCATGCACATGAGCCTGCACAGGTGAACCCATGCCCGTGCGCCAAAGCACTGAGCACATGTAAACCTCTATGGGGGCTTGTGTATGTTGAAGGTGTTTGCTTGCATATGCAGGCAAATCTGTCTGTGCACCGGGCTGTAGGTGTCCTGATACACTTTCTTCTGCCCAGCCCAGGTTACTGGGGAAGGTCAAGGCCGGTCAGTCTCCCTTCCATGCCCCTCCCAACCTCCAGGGGCACCAGGAGGGGCTGTATGTGACGTCCTAACTTTTTTTTTCCTTTTTTAATAGTTTATTGTCAAGTTGGTTTCCATATAACACCCAGTGCTCATCCCCACAAATGCCCTCCTCCATGCCCATCATATGACATCCTAACTTTTGATGGAGATAAATGCAGAATTCCTGTGAGGTTGCTAGGCCATGGCAATGAGCAGCTGTGAGTGTCAGGGGTCTGGCTCCATGGTGACCCAGCCCCTGGCCTCCAGGCCTCAGTATCCCCTGTCCTCCACTGAGCTGGTAACCAGGACTAGGAGGGCTCAGGTGGGGTCGGCAAGAGATAATGGTTCGGTCCTGGTCTCCAGGTCCCACAAGATCCCACACCCTAGGGTGTGAGGAGCTGCCTACGCTGGGCCCTGGCAGAGGAGACTGTGACAGACCAGAGTACCCAGAGAAGACCAGGTCCATGGGGGCTAAACTTTGGGGGAAAAAAAGCAACAGGTTATGTGAACTCACTTTAGGTGGAACAAGGATATAAAGGCTTAAAGTGCAGCAAGGAATCTTAGGCTAGACCTAAGGAAGGCATGTCCTTCATTGACAAAGGCCACAAAATCTGTGTCCCCAAAGATCCCAACAACAGGACCCATATCCACCCACAGGGCTGGTGGAGGGGGTCAGAGGTGGGAGACTGGCCTGGATGACCTTTAGAAATGCCCCTTCCCACTGTCCCGGCTCTATCCTCTGCAGCTCTGAGGGGGCCCAGAGGGGCATCTGAGGAGAGTATTAGTCAGGCATACTTCCATGCACTGCTCCCAAGATCCTTCCCTCCTCCGGAACCTTCTTATCCCTCATTTCCTGCTGCTCTCCTCTCACCTCTAAGTGGCTGCCCCAAGCCCTGGCCCCAAAGTGGCTTCCTCCCTCCCTCCCTGCTGCTCCAGAATTCTCCCAGCAGACCACCCCCAAAGGCCCAGCCCAGTCCCGCCCAGCCTTTGGAGTGCAGCCCTGGGCCTCCCACCCAGTAGAAAGGCGATTAGAGGCTCAAACTGGGAGGGGTGCTGAGGTGGGTGCAGGGAGACAGCAGGCCTCGGTGGGCAGGATCCCCTCACCGGATGGTCCTTAGGGAGCTGAGGCCAACTGAATGTGACAGTGTACCCTGGCTTGAGGTCAGAGGAGCCCTGGGGCCACTGCCTCGAGGCTGGAGGCCCCCCTTCTTCAGGGGCTTTGGGGTCCCACCCTCATTTTTCCTGGTGGCCTCTTCTGGCTCCCCGGGGAGTGACCATGGCATAGGACATGCAGAGGTGCTTGGGGAGGATGGAGGGAGGGAGGGTAAATGACTCCCCCCCGCCCTGGGCTCCCCTCCACCTCCTCCTCCTGGAGCTCCTGTGCCTTCTCTGGGAGGTCTGGCCAAGGCAAGCCCAGGGACGAGGGGAGGAGGTCATTAATCACCGTTATTTATTATTTCTTATGTAACCCTTGTTATGAAACATGGGACCTTGTACCAGGCACAACTGGGAATATGTGAAAGATGGCCCTACTAATAAGAGCTTCCTGCAGGATGAGCAGGTAGGCCCTGGAGCCAGAGGGCCACCTGCAGACCTGTCTGGAAAGAGGGGTGCAGGCGGGCCTGCGCTCTGGCTGGAGACAGGTCAGTCCTGCTGTGCTGCCCTGCCTCTCACAGAGCCCTAAGGTAGGAAGAGAGCTGGGCTCGGGGCCCCCTCAGCCACAACAGGCCTAGATCAGCTCTGGCTCCAGGGTGGCCTGGGTCACAGCTGGAGTTGTCAACATACTGACCCAGGAGGAGATAACATCCAAAGGGCTTGGAGTCCCAGTCGGACATGGAGGGGAATGTCGCCGGAAAAGATCCCTGGCCCCTAGAGGGATCAAACTAAATGGGGCTTTAATAGGTCTCTTCCAGCTCAGATTTCATGGGTAATTGGAAGCAGGTCCTGAGCCGAGCAGAGTGGGCTGGCCCTAGTGGCCTGCGGGGGCTGGGGACTGAGGAGCAGCAGGGGATGCTGCCTCCCTGCCGCACACATCCCACCGGGGGCCTCACAGGGCTTCTGGATCCCACTAAGCTGCTGCGCAAGTGCTGCTGTTTTAACTCCTTCAGGGTAAGAATGTGGCTGAGCGGGGAGGGAGACCCTGAGTTTCGGCTCAGATGGGAAAAGAGAAGCATGTCCTAAGCTAGATGTGCACTAGGCCTCGTTCATTCATTCACTCAACAAATTAACATTGAAAATTGGCAACAACCCTTTAAGATAGAACCCTTATTTTTTTTTTTTTTTAATTACAAAAGAGGCCCACACTTGCTGAAATAAGATTCAAGCAACATTGCGGCATATTAGGTAAAAGTGAAAGCTCTCCTCCTCCACACCTATTATCTGTCCCTCTCTCGCTACTCCCATGCTCTAGGGGTAACTTCTGTCTACAGTGTATGGGGTCTCCTTCCAGATCATCTTCAGTGCATTCTGTACCACATCCATCCAGCTGTTCTCACTCAACAGTGCATCACTGATGTTCTTCCAAGGCAGTAAGTAGAATGTGGGTATTCCTCTCTCCCATTTTAAAGATGAAAAAACTGAGGTTCAGAAAGGCTTAATGGCTGCAGAGCCAGGCCTTGTTCTCAGTCTGCCATAGCTTCCAGCCTCTTCCCTGCAGAGGGTGGATATGATAGAGCAGAGAGGCTGGAAAACCCCTAGGTGAGGGTTGGGGTGGGAGTGAGGGCCTGGGAACGAGAAGGAAGCGGTGGGCCAGGAGTGGGCACAGGATCTGCCTGGACACATGGCACCTCTCCTCCACTGTCCCCCAGGATCCCTCAGGGTCCTCTGTGGCTCTGGGACCCTGGAAGCCTGGGCTGGACAGGGCTGGTTAGCGGGTAGTGGAGGGGTTTTCAAACCAAAGCCGTCAAGAGGGAAGGAAAGATGGCATTTCAGCCCCTACCGTGCCTGCGATGCATACATTCCTTCCCTGGCCTCAAGGGATATTTCTTGCTGGACACCACTGGTGGGTGCTGGCCACTGCCCCTGCCCGCTAATGCTGACCAGATAGGCCCGTGTCCTCCCTCCGGGAACCATCCTATACTCCCTTGGGGCCACCAGCTACCTGGCCCCAGCATGTCCACCGGTGCGGGGAGGGAGGCCCCCCTTACTGCAGCCCAGACCCTGAGCAACCAGAATGGGCTCCTACCCACAGGGCTTAGGGCACCTCTAAGGAAGGCAGCTGAGGGGACCGGCAGGTGGGAGGCCCGTCCAGCCTGTGGCTCAGCCTAAAGCATAAACAAGACCAGCTCCGAAAATGCCGTGAGACCCAGAAGCCTCCACACCAGACGCCTAGCCTTCCTCCTCCCTGCCTGGGACCTCCAAGGGAGGGAACTCGGGAAACTGGGAGAACACAGAGGATGGGCAAAGGAAGGAAACATCTAGTGTTCCTTCTGGGCAGACATGGATTCTCACCCCCGGGCACACGCATGCATGTGCACACCCACATGCATGCACACACCTTAATGCTGAAAGAGGAACTTGGCGGAAGTGTAGCACAACTGCCCATTAGAGATGGCTTAAGGCATGCTGCTTACAGGCAGGGGAATGGACTGGACGGCCTTCGGAGAGCTCTCCATTCCTGAGACTTGTCTGGAAAAGGGCTCCCACAAGGGCCACCCAGGCCTTGGAAGGAATCACAGAGATTGTCTCACAAGGCAGTCAGGCCAACTGGGGAAGACTGATCCCACTAACGCCGCCAGTCTCCTTGGCAAACCTACTCTGCGCCAGGCCCCATGCTGGGCCCGAGAAAGCAGACTGCACCTCCAAGGCTCCACTGCACCAGAGCCCCTGGGCATATGGGAGAGAGGGTCCCTACTGGCAAGAGCAGAGCCCATCTCTTCACGCCGGGGCTGGCCGATCAGTCACTGAGAGGCTGCAGAGGGGTTCCCAGCGGAGCTCAGGCGCACCCGCACCCGGGGTAAAGACCCTCTGCCCCCGCCCCCCACCCCCCAGCTGGTGTCAGGAGAAGGCCGAAGTCTCCTCTCTGCCCACCACCCACGCCACCCCCACGGTTCTGGCCCCGGGCCAGGGCCGCAGAAAGGAAATCACTAAGGAGGATTGAGTGTCCATTCACCAACTAATCCGATCAGCGCGAGCGAGCGGCTGCCGCACACGCTGTTCCCTCCCCGGCTCCTCCGCGGCACCGGCGGCCCGGCTGCGCTGCCGGTTAAAGCAGCTAATCACCCGGGCGGCGGCGGCGTTAACAACCGTCTGCCCACCAGGCTCCTTCCTGGGGCTTGGCGGAGGGGCTGACCCCTTGCAGCTCTCCTCTCGGAGGAGCAGGAGCGGGAAACTGGATCCCAGCAACAAGCCGGTGGCCGCCGTCCAGGGTAACGCCTGGCTCCTCGCGCTGCCTGCTGGCCTCCGGAGTGTTTGCCCGGCTCCTCCTGCCCCGCCGCCACCGAGGGCTAGCGAGGACGGCGCGGGGACAGCGCATCCCACTGAGCGCCCAGGCCGCGGCTCCCTCCCCGCCGCCGGTGCTGCCGCGCTGCCCGAGCTGGGGAGGCAGAGCTCCCTGCCAGCCAGAGCAAATTAGGTGCCCGGACGTTGAGGTCTGCCTGGCATTTCCTGTGTTGGCTTTGGCTGATGAGGCCAGGCCAGTGGGCCGCCCTCTTGACCCCAGCCCAGTACAACAGGCACGTCCCAGACTCTGCAGCCCACAGACTTCTGTTCTGTGCCCCACAGGGAATCCTGTTCCGGAAAAAAAAGATCACCCCTCCCGGCCTGGGTTCCCACTGAGCTGACTTCCCTTGCCTTGTAGGGTGCTCTGACACCAGAGGCCTGGCCAGCCCCCAACCTGGCTCATCTCAGTGCATGTTCCTCAGGCTCAGGCATGGAGCCCACAGAATTTGTAGATCTCGGAAGCCCCTGGGGCTTCCTGGATGTGGTGAGGCCCCTCTGCATCCAGGCTCCTGAGGCTGGCGGTCCACAGGGGGCTCTGATATCCCCTGATCTCCTCTTCCCACCTGTCTGTGGAAGACTTTCACCAGCCCAGGACCAGGCCCCCAGGGAGCCATGAGCAAGGAGGTTGCCCCAGACACTGGCACCAGCTTGGGAACCCATGGGAGCTCCTGGCCTCAACCCCAGTAGGGCCGGCTTCACCTGTGAGCTTTGGCATTGCTGGCTCCTGCTCCTCAGTCCATGTTTTCTTTGGCTCGGATCTCTGGGACACCACAGTGTCCAAAACAAGACTACTTCGTGATACTTATTTTCCCAAAGAGCAGAGACTGTAACACAATCGGGCTCTTTGTGTGTAGTGCAGTCTCCAGCCACCCCCTCTCTGGATGCCCCCATCCCTGCCCCAGCCAGGTCCTCTTGGGGTATGAAGGGGCCCATTCCCAGTGGCCAGGGGTCTTTGGCCTAGGATTTAGCAAGGCCGAGCAGAGAGGGGAGCCAAACCCCACAGACCATCCGTCACTGATCTATAGCTCTTTCCTCTCTCCTTCCCAGCGTTCTGATGCCAGCATAGCCCCAGTGAGGAGAAGCAGGAAATAAGAGCCTTGGGTTCAAGATGCCTGACTACAAACCCCAGCCCTACTACACACAGCTATGTGCCTTGAACAAGGTACCAAATGGCTGTGGAACTCAGTGGCCTTGCCAGTACACTGGCAACAACAGAGGAAGCTAGCCTTACTGGAACCCTACTAGAGCCTTCGACGCTAGCCTGCAGGAAACCCCAGTAAACGGCTACCACATATACAGCTACCGATCTGCATGAGGCCGGCTGGGCGGTCTCTAAGGAGTCTGCAGAGTTGTCCTAGGCCAAGCCTAGGCCACACCTAGGATAGAGACTCTGCACCCCTACCCCACCAGTCGCTTCTTTGCTCCCAGGCGGGTTCTGTGCTGCCATCTCCCTGAGGAGGCTGAAGCCCAGGCTGGCTCTCTCCCGAGCCACTCTGCCCCATGGCCATCAAGAACTTGCTGCCTCAACTGAACAGGCCAGCCTACAAGGGCACAGCAGTCTCAGAAGGCATCTGAAGACACTTGGGGACCTTGAATCCCTGTTTCTGTAGGTCTTCACCTTTCTCCAGGGAACGAGAAGGCACAGCATGAGCGTCTTGGCTGCCCAGTGCCAGGTACTGGAGCGCTCAGAAATCTGAACGTGTGGTGAAGGAAGGAAAAGGCTCTGGATTTCCTACACTGTTTGTGGGAGAAGCAACAGGTGTTTTTCTGACAAGTCTGGGGTGAGAGTTAGCAAGAAGACTGAGGAGTGTTCATCACCTTGACGAGCAATTCCACATCTGGGACTCTCTCTGGGGAACTAATCTGAAATGCAGGAACTCCGAGCTGCAGGGAGGTCTATAAATATTTCTACAGAGATGTTTATCTCAGTGTCATTGATTTTTTTTTTTTAGAAAAAAATTTAATGTTCATTTATTTTTGAGAGAGAGAGAGACAGAAACAGAGTGTGAGCGGCAGACACACACACATACACAATCCGAATCAGGCTCCATGCTCTGAGCTGTCAGCACAGAGCCTGACTTGGGTCTTGAACTCACAAACCATGAGATCATGACCTGATGCTCAACCGACTGAGCCACCCAGGCTCACTTATAATAGCAAACAAGCAAACAGCAAAACACACAAAGAAGATACTTCAGTACCCAATGGAGGGAGACTGGATCAATCTATTATGCTATACCTATGCACATAAGGAATTAAAGAGTAAGCACTAAAGATTATGGTTAGGGAAAAATAATGACATGGCAACATCTGAGTAAAAAAATCAGGATATCTAACTGCTGACAAAGTATAATCTTAATTATGTGAAAAGATATGTTCTGAGTATATACACAAAATGTGATATCTATCTATCTATCTATCCATCTATCTATCTATCTATCTAAAATGTAAAATGGCATATTACGCTGCCCTAAAAAGGGATGGATTCTGGCACCTGCTACAACACGGACAAGCCCTGAAGACATTATGCTAAGTGAAATATGCCAGACAGAAACGTACAAAGATTGTATGGTTCCACCTTACATGAGGCCCCTAGGAAAAACTCAAACACCTAGAGACAGAAAGTAGAAGGGTGCTTGCCACTCCCTGGGGAGAATAGAGAGTGATATTTTAATGGGCACAAAGTTTCCGTTTGGGATGATAAAAAGTTCTGGAGATGGTGATGGTTGTAGAAGAATGAGAATGTACTTAACACTACTGAACTGTACACTTAAAAATGATTAAAATGATAAATTTTATGTTATATACATTTTATCACAATAAAAAAAGAGGTCATAGGGAAATACATCAAATGTTCTTAATGAGTATTTTTGAGTGAAGGGATTATGGGTGACTTTTGTTCTTTTTAGTTTCCCACATTTGCCCCGAGTAAATGAGATATTTTGTTTTGTTTGTTGTTTGTTTTAAGGAAGCTTGCTTCGGCATCTCCCAGATGTGCGGGGGTGGGGAGGGGGAGAGGTTCGGTCCAGCTGCAGCTGGACACAGGGAAGAAGCACAGCGAGCTAGGGTGGGGGGGAGGGCTGGCTCAGGGAAGGCTTGGGGTCCGCCCAAGTTCTCACTCCCCTGGCTGGCCTCCTTCTCTGCCTTCCCCCCACACTCCAGTCTTGCCGTGGGGCCTCTCCCCAGGCAGAGCGCACTGACAAGCCTGAAGGGGCCGGCCCAGGTCTAGTGGGAATTCGGGCTCGGGGCTTTCTCAGACGGTTAGTACCCTTGCTGCCTTCCCACTGCCGCTCCGCCCCAGCCCAGCTGCAAAAACAACATCCCATACCCCAAGCCCTGTTATTGCAGCCCAGAGTGGAGCCTCCGTGTGCAGAGGAAGGAGTGGGGATGGGGCCTGCCAGTCCTAAACAGACCTCAGGCGCAGGGGTGCTCTTGGGAGGTTGGAGGGTCCCCTCCTGCTCCCTGGGGAAACCTGGCTCCCAAGTGTGTGGAGTAGGGGCTCAGAGAAGACTGGGGGACTGAGAGCCAACTCTGCCAGTGGCCTCCCTGGCTCCTTGGGGACTGCGGGGTGGGGGTAGTTAGGGAGGAGGAAGTCAAGCCACTTGGGAACCCGCTGAACCAAGCCAAGCCAAGCCGTGGGCAGGAGGCGGCACCACCATGACTCCCAGGCAGGCCAGGGCCAAGGCTTTCCCACGGGGTGCAACTGGCCACTGGGCTCTACAGAGCCATCCACCCAAACTAGGGACTGGGAGCCCTGGGGGTTTTCCATACAGTCTTCCCTTCAGGGCAGAGGGGCTGGCAGGCAGATCCAGAACCTACCAGGGCTCTTCCAGGTGTGTGCTGGGCACTCCAGCAAGGCTGGAGGATGGCTCTCAGAGGCCTGCTACTTAGCTTTCTCAGCACCCACTCCAGCCACATCCACTGGCTCCTTACTCATGAGGCAGAGCAGGGACATAGGGCTCATATCCCTAAGAACCTAAAGGGCCTCAGAGACCATTGGAGGTCCAGTGCTTTTTGACCCCTAAAGGCCACTCCTGCCACTCTAACATGAGGGGTGTGGACGGTGTGGCTTTAGGAGGTACTGGGGGGTCTCCAGAGACAGACAAACCCAGGCTAAAACCTAAGCTCTGTTCCACTAGCTGTATGACTGGACATGTTCCTTAACCTCTGCAAGCCTTGGCTTCCTCCACTGCAGAGTCTTGGAAGGTTTATGTGTAACATATATAGTTTCTGGCACAATGTAAATGCTTAATAAGGGGAAGACATTGTAGTTCTCAATACACAGCCCCAAGAAATGAAAATAGCTAAGACTGGAAAGAACTTTCTGATCTTAATGGTCAACTTAGTTCTTCTGACCCATGGCATTTCTGTGCAATGTAGACGGCACACTTGAGGAGTCCCCCAACCTTTTCTTTTTCCACTCTGGTTAGGAACCAGTTAAGCAAACTACCCTCTGAAGTTAGACAATGACTGTCTGTTGTTAAGGATGTTGCAGGCCACAGGCATCGAACCAGGGATAGAAACTATTGCAGGCAAGGAGGGGATCCAGATGGGAGAGGCTGAGCTGGCTTGTCAAAGCCACCAGCAGCCTCTGTCTGCAGGTTAGTCACTGAGTGTCATTATGCACCAAGAAATGGCAGGAAGCTGTCTGATTGAGGGCCCACACTTCCTGACTGGGATGAAGCCTCATGAAAGGTCTATTGCTGTTCTGAAATGCTCTTAGGTAGTTACAATAACTCATTCACTCTTGAAGGTGAGGAGTTATAGAAATAAAAGCTGGTGTTATTTTTATTTGGATTATCAGGCCTTTAAAATACAACCAGATCTGTATTAAGTACATTAGAATCACTTTTTAGGGAGATTTTAAAAAAATTATCTCGATTAGGTAATGGGTATCCAGACCTGCTACTTTAAAAATCAGTAGTGGTAGAGTGTCTTTAAATCTTTAAGATCACTACCATTCATCAAATGTCATCGTTCTTATCATCTCCACTGACAGACAAGATAACCCAGCTTGGGAGGGGCAGACCTATGATCTGAACTGAGATTCCTATGACTTCCAAGCCCAAATGTGCCTGCATTGATTCAGAGAGGATGGGGGAGAGGCTGAGGGAGAGGGAGAGAATCTTAAGCGAGTTCCACACCCAGCATAGGGTCCAACTGGGGTTCGATCTCATGACCATGAGATCATGACCTGAGCCAAAATCAAGAGTTGGATGCTCAACCGACTGAACCACCCAGGTGTCCCCAAGCCCAAGCTTGTAAAAAGTTTAACATAACATGAATGGACAACTGGCTAGTGGACCTTAGTCTCCACATTTTTTTTTTTTTTCAGAATCAAAGACTTTTTATTTTGTCTACCTATGTGCTTGGTACTATTCTCACTAATGACAGACCTATCAATTGTGGTATAACTGATCTCTTGATCAGAACCAGCTCACTTCACAGGGTTCTTTAGAGACCAAAGGGGATAAACAATATGAAAATCTTTAAATTTTTAAAAATGTTTATTTTTGAGAGAGAGAGAGAGATAGAGTGTGAGCAGGTGAGGGGCAGAAAGAGGAGACACAGAATCCGAAGCAGCCTTCAGGCTCTGGGCTGACAGCACAGAGCCCGACGCAGGGCTCAAACTCACAAAACATGAGATCAAGACCTAAGCCAAAGTTGGACACAGAACTGACTGAGTCACCCAGGTGCCCCAGGAATATGAAAATCTTTAAAAGGCAAAACACTCCTTATGGGGCGCCTGGGTGACTCAGTCGGTTAAGTGTCCGACTCTTGTCTTTGGTTCAAACCATCATCTCACTGTTCATGGGATCGAGCCCCACATCTGGCACCAAGCTCACAGGACAGAGCCTGCTTGGGATTCTCTCTCTCTCTCTCTCTCTCTCTCTCCCTCCACCTCTCCCACTCATGTTCTCTCTCTCTCTCTCAAGATAAATAAACTTTAAAAAATAAATAAAAGGCACAATCCTCTAAGTTTAAAGGATGATGCTGTTTTATTATTGAGTTTCCCCTAATATAGGGGTTATCTTCCAGAATGCAATCTGGTGTTTGGTATGAAAAAATGTTCAACAAATATTCCTCATATACTGTATATGTTGATCTATGAAGACCAAGTGTTAATATGAAGTCCTAATAACAATAGGGTAGTATTTTTTTTTTCTATTCACATGCCCTGGTACCACAATCTGTGTCTATCATTAGAATTTTCCTCTAAATTTCTAGCAATTGACCAGTTCAAAGTGGGAGGGAATCTCAAGAGCACAGCCAGATTCCACTAAAATATAAATCTACATTTGGACCAAGAATAGCTTCTAGTTGAGTAGAATCAATCAAACAATGTCTGAGAATTGGGTTGGGCTCCTTGGACAAAAGAGAAGCTTAGTCAAGCCTCCGGCAACTCAAAAAGTTAAGCCAAAGGAGGACTTGTTGAGAAGTGCAAGGATAGGTCTACCTTCAAGCCTGGCTAGGCCTACAGGCCTCCTTTGGTTCATCTCAAATCATCAGCACTTTTGCCCTTTCTCTCTCTCTATAGGACTTGCCTCTGTTCACTTCTCCTGGAGCAGTTGCCTGACTTTCTCCTGCAGACAATCTTCCTCCATGAAACAGGAAAGCTGGCCACCAATAGTCCCAAGCCAACCTCCATATAGCAGATGATCTAAAGAAGAGAAGCCTGCTTTCCTCTGGGGTCCATATAGCAAGTCACAGGGAAGGACTGAAAGGCTTTGTACAAATAGCAAGGAACTGGAGTGGCTGTGCAGACCTGGGTGGTGTGCTATCTCTGTGGCCAGGAGGCCCTGAGATTGACAGTCCCACCTGAATGACATGAGATGAGGGAGAGTTCCCAAAGGAAAGGGGGTGCAGGGCAGACAAAAACAACAGGTGCCCCTGACAATAGCACTGTTCTCAGGTTGCGTAGAGACATGACTTATCCACCAAAACAATCAGACAAGGATAAAAACAGTAGTGCATTCGCATGCCGGAGTGTTGAGTCAAAGCCCTTCAGGAAAAGGAAGTGATCTGATGGCCTAAAGGAGATTCTTTAGAACAGGAGGAGAAGAAAGACACAAATATTTTGGTCAGCCTCCCTCCCTACAGTTGAGAATTATCATCATAATCACCCTATTCTCCAAATTAAGCTCAGAAACTGTGATTTGATAATTCTGCAGGCAATTAGCCAGAATATTTGAAATTGGGACACTTTGGGAAAATCTAGAAGATTTGGTGAACATAATCATATTCCTGGTTGAGAGAATGGGCCTGATGCAGGATTTATTTTTCTTACAGATAGCTTTTTTTCTGATTATAAATGAGATGTGTTTATTGTAGAGATTTTGGAAAATATAGAACACAAATGAACATGAACACCACCCTTGTGTTTGTTAGGACTGGGTGCGACTACGAATGATGGAAACCTCAAGGTAACCATGGCTCAAACAAGACTGACATTTATTTTGCTTGCTGCTACATGAAGCTCAAAAGTCCAGGCTGGTAAGATAGTTTTGCACCACAGAGGCCTCAGGGTGCCCAGGCCCCTTTTAGCTCACTACTCCCTGCAGTGTGGCCTGATCCTCATTATCTAGGCTGACAGAGCAGAAAGGCAGCCAGAAAGAGAAAGGGATAAAGAGGCCAAGGGACACATGCCAGCTATCTTCCAGGCAAGGTTCTCAGAAGCAGCAACACAACGCTGCCACACCAGCATCAGTAATGATGGGGTTTTGGGGTGATGATGAGGCTCAGAGCCAATGGCCAAGAAAGAATTCTTGAAGATGTCTGGAGCCAAAAGGTGATTTTATTAAAGCACGGGGACAGGATCTGTGGGCAGAAAGAGCTGTACTAGGGTTGTGAAGAGTGACTGGTTATATACTGTGGAGTTAGGGGAGGTAAAGTCAAGAGAAAGTTTCTTAAAGGGATTTTCATATGCTAAAGCAGACTCACAGATTACTGAAGGGCTAGCTATGGTCAAGCTAAGGTTGTTTTTCCCTCTAGTAAAGTAGAAAGCATTAACATGAAGACTGTAGGGAGTTCCTGGAGATTAGGCTATTGATAAGATTGCCTTTTCTTTTCTTTTCTTTTCTTTTCTTTTCTTTTCTTTTCTTTTCTTTTCTTTTTTCTCTTTTCTTTCCTTCCTTCCTTCCTTCCTTCCTTCCTTCCTTCCTTCCTTCCTTCCTTCCTTCCTTTCTGTAATTTACTAAGATATTTGTAAACTGATGGAGACTCATGTCCTGGATGATGGTGACTTTTTTTTTTTACCAGTTAACCATTGTTTTTCCTTCCCTTTCCTTGGGCAGCCAGAAGTGTCCAAGGAATATCACACATATCCCATCTGGGGTGGGGAGTGTTCTTAGCTTGTGCTTTGCCCTCAGCTTGCCTTATGTTCCCTCATCAGTAATAATGTAGTCACCTGGCCACATCTACCTGCTGGGGAGAATGGAGATGTGATGTAGTCTTTATTCTGGGTAACTATTTGCAGAGCCCAAACTCTACTGCTATAGATGAAGGGCTTGTGAAGCAATTATGGGTCTCTAACAAACCTGTAGTCATACCATCCAGAGAGAGCCAAAGTTAACATCTTGGTATATGTCACACATATATCCACACACATACCCATACCTGTATGTATGTATACACAAACATCTATTTATAAATACAAATATATAATGTATATATGTGTGTACATAGAGATGTGGGTGTATATGTGTATGTGTGTATATGTACATATATATGAATAACATAAATTTTTTTTAAAATTTTAAATGGTTATTAATTTGAGAGACAGAGACAGAGAACGAACGGGGGAGGGGCAAAGAGAGAAAGAGAGAGAGAGAAATAGAATCTGAAGCAGGCTCCAGGCTCTGAGCTGTCAGCACAGAGCTCCATGTGGGGCTTAAACTCGTGATCCAGGAGATCATGACCTGAGCTGAAGTCAGCTGCTTAACTGACTGAGCCACCCAGGTGCCCCTAACATAAATATTTTTAAGTGAAATTGAGATTCTACCAAATACACTACTTATATGTCTTGCTTTCTTTGAAAAATTCTATTTTAGCATTGAGTCATTTAATAATTAGAGCAATGTAACATAGTCATTATAATTTTCTTAGAGAAAGATTTTAAAATCTAAGATTTTTTTTTTCTAGGAGAGAGAGAGAGACAGCGTGAGTAGGGGAGGGTCAGAGAGAGAGGGAATCACAGATTCTGAAACAGGCTCCAGGCTCTGAGCTGGCAGTCAGCACAGAGCCCGACGCGGGGCTCAAACCCACGAACTGCGAGATCATGACCTAAGCGAAAGTCGGACATTTAACCGACTAAGCCACCCAGGCGCCCCTCTAAGATTTTATTTTTAAACAGTCTTTACACCCAATGTAGAGCTCAAACTCACAACCCCAAGATCAAGAGTTGTGTGCTCCACTGAGTCAACCAGGTGCCCTTATAAATTTTTCTTTTTTTCAAATTTATTTTTATTTATTTATTTTTAAAATAGGCTCCATGTCCAATGTGGGGCTTGAACTCACAACCCTGAGATCAAGAGTCGCATGCTCTACTGACTGAACCAGCCTGGCACCACTTTTATTTATTTTTAAATAATTTTTAATTATAATTTTTTCTTTTTTTTTAAGTTTATTTATTTATTTTGAGAGAGACAAGCATGAGCAGGGGAGGGGCAGAGACAGAGGGAAAGAGAGAAGGAAGGAGGGAGAGCAAAAGAGTGTGTCCCAGTCAGGTCTCGTACTGTCAGCATGGAGCCCCATGAGGAGCCTGAACCCACAAAATGTGAGATCATGACCTGAATCAAAATCAAGAGTTGGATACTCAACCAACTGAGCCACTCAGGTGCTCATTATAATTTTCTTTAAAAAAAAATTTTTAATGTTTATTTTTGAGAGTGACAGAGACAGAACATGAGCAGGAGTGGGGCAGAAAGAGAGGGGGAGACACAGAATCTGAAGCCGGCTCCAGGCTCTGAGCTGTTAGCACAGAGACAGATGGAGGGCTTGAACCCATGAATGGGGAGATCATATCCTGAGCTGAAATCAGGTGTTTAACCGACTGAGCCACTCAGGGACCCCATTATAATTTTCTTTTAAATAGATGTTTTTATTTTATAAATGTTGGTTTATGAAGTTTTTGTTAAATTATTTCAAAATTATGGATTTCATAGGCAGTTGAAAGGAATGTACATCAAAGTCCCGTGCACCCTTCCCCCTGCCTCCTTTAATGGTAACAGCTTATACAACTATGGTATTAGATCAAAACCAAAATACTGACATTGATATAATCCATAGTTTTAGATTTCACCAGTTACACAAGCACTTGTGTGTGTGTGTCTATGAAATTTTATCATTTGTAGCCTTGCATCATCATCCCCACAAGATGAACAGACTCAACTGTACTATCCTTTGTATCAGTCCTTCATAGCTACACCCATCTCATGCCCTCACCCAACTGTAACTCCTGGCAATTACTAATCCATTCTTTATCTCTCTCTCTGTGTTATTCCATGAGTGATACATAAATGGAATTATGCACTATGTATAGTTTTGAGATTGGCTCTTTTCACTCAGCATTAAGTTCCTTGAGGTTCATTTAAGTTAGAGATATCAATAGTTTATTCCTTTTTATTGCTGAGCCATATTCCATGCTATGAATTTGCCCCAGTTTGTTTAAACACTAACCAATGGAAGGACATTTAGGAAGTTTCTAGTTTGGGGCTATTATGGATAAAGCTCCTATGAACATTCATGCTATTTAGATACTACTGCTTATTTCCCTGGGATAAATGACCAAGAGTGCAATTGCTGGATTGTATTATAAATCCATTTTCAGTTTTGAAAAGAATTGCCACACCATCTTCCAGAGTGGCTGTGTGCATCCTACTTTTTAAAAACAATATGTTGTCAATAATTCTTATCATTATTTCCTATGTCATTAAATATTTTTCTAGTATATGTGCTGCCGAAGCGAGCACTCATTAAATATTTTTCTAAAACATGTGTGGCAGTACATAATTTCCAAACCAACTTTCTAACTTTGAATATTTAGGAATATTTCTGACTTTATGTTATAAATAATAAGTAAACAGTGTTATCATGAGAGCACCTGGGTGGCTCAGTCGGATAAGCATCCGACTTCAGCTCAGGTCAGGATCTCATGGTTCATGAGTTCAAGCCCCATGTCAGGCTCTGTGCTGACAGCTCAGAGCCTGGAGAATGCTTCAGATTCTGTGTCTCTTTCTCTCTCTGTTTCTTCCCCACTCCTGCTCTGTCTCTCTCTTAAAAATAAATAAATAAACATTTTTTAAAATGTTTTAATGTTATTGCAGATAAATCTTCGTGCCTTTTTCTGATTATGTCCCTAGGATAAATTTTGAGATTTAAACATACCAATTTAAAAAGTATGAATAAACACTTTGGGGCACCTGGATAGCTCAGTTGGTTAAGTGTCCGACTTCAGCTCAGGTCATGACCTCACGGGTTCGTGGGTTCGACCCTGTGTCGGGCTCTGTGCTGACAGCTAGCTCAGAGCCTAGAGGCTGCTTCTGATTCTGTGACTCCCTCTCTCTCTGACCCTCCCCTGCTCACGCTGTCTCTCTCTCTCTCAAAAATAAATAAATAAATAAATAAAACATTAAAAAAAAGTATGAATGAAAACTTTAAAGTCTTTTGCTATGTTTTTTTTTTTTTCCAAATTGTTCTATGAAGGCTGTTTCAATTTAAAATCCCACAGAAATATACGAGAATTGGACAAAGTTTAAAAAACGACTAATACTGCAACACAAATTACAAAGGATTGGAATCTTCAATATATAAACAGACCTTACAAATCAACCAGAAAAAAATATTAAATACCCAAATCAAGATGCTTTGGGCTGCAAGTGACAGAAAACACATTCAAAATTATATAGAGAAATGTATTGCTTCAAATAAGAAGTGTAAAGGTAGGGCAACTTCTGGATCTGTTGCTTTCACACAATAACTTTAATAAAAGGCACCATACTACATGGACTCACAGTATAAGCACTGAAACTATACTGTTGGATTAACACCTCAAGTCTTCCACTTACTGAATATGTGACACTAAGCAAGTTACTTATCCTATTTATGCCTCAGATTCCTGTTTTGAAAATGGTTATATTAGTAGTATCTATCTCATAGGACTGCTGAAAGGATGAAAAGGATTGATGTATATAAAATACCCATTAAGTGTTGATATTATTAAGACCTTAGGTTCTTCCTGTTTTTCTGTTCTGACATCTTGGCATGTTAACTTAGTCCTCATTCTTGAGACTTCATGGTCACAATATAGCTGCAGTAATTCTAGGTATCATATTTCAGACACTCAGAGGCAGAAGAGACTAAGTAGTCTTCTCTGTTTCTTAAAAACAAAGAAATCTTCCCAGGGAGTCCCAAACAGATCTCCCTCATATCCTGCTGGCTAGAAAACGGATTACCCAAAACCAATTTATTAAAAAAAAAAAAAGAATGTAATTGCCATGACTGGCTTTGACCAATCAGGATTTACCCATAAGCTAAAACCCCTTTCCCTGTGGGTAGAATCCAAAGAAAATTAGTTCTTTTAACATACAAGAAGAAAGAAATAGATGTCAGAATGTCTGTCATGTATCATATTAGAAAAATGGGCAAATCACATGCAGCAGCAATACATAACAGAAGAAAAGCAAAGGCAAATAAACATGAAAAAAATGTTCATCTAGATTTATGAGCAAAGAAATGCAAACTAAACTCTATCAATTTGGCAATGATGAAAAAGAATGATAATCATCTAGGGCACCTGGGTGGCTCAGTCAGTTAAGCGTCCGACTTTGGCTCAGGTCATGATCTCACAGTTCGGGTTCAAGCCCCACATCGGGCTCTGTGCTGACAGCTCAGAGCCTAGAGCCTGTTTCAGATTCTGTGTTTCCCTCTCTCCCTGCCCCTCCCCCACTCATGCTCTGTCTCAAAAATAAATAAACTATTCAAAAAAGAAGGATAATCATCTACAACAGCAATAAATATGCAAGGTGTCTACGAATAATCGTACACAAGATGTTCAAGTCATATATGGAGAAAATTACACAATTTTACCGACCATTAAAGACCTAAATAAATGGAGATATATACCATATCCATGGATAGGAAGACTCAGTATCTTAAAAATGTCAATTCTCCTCAAATTGATTTAGAGATTTAAAGTAATTCCATGCAAAATCTTTAGAGTTTTTTTTTTTAAGGAATAGACAAATATACATGAAGGAGCAAAGATCTAAAACTAGTTAAGGCCCTTTTAATGTTTTTTTTTTTTTTTTTTTTATTTCTAGGAGAGAGAGAGAGACAGCGCGAGCAGGGGAGGGTCAGAGAGAGAGGGAGTCACAGACTGAAACAGGCTCCAGGCTCTGAGCTGGCAGTCAGCACAGAGCCCGACGCGGGGCTCGAACCCACGAACCGCGAGATCATGACCTAAGCGAAAGTCGGACGCTTAACCGACTAAGCCACCCAGGCGCCCCGTTAAGGCCCTTTTAAAGAAAGAAATATTGCAAAGCAATTTTTCTTACCAGAGAGCAATACTTTTTATAAAATAAGAAATAGTAAATCAGATAATGTGATATTAGGTCAGGGATAGGCAAATTTAGCAATGGAACAAAACAGAGAGCCTCCAAATAGACTCACACACTTGATACATTACAACGGTAGCATTGGAAATCAAGGGGAAAAGAATGGAAAAAGAAAATAAAATTGGATTACCACCTTACCCCCTACATAGAAAACCTACATGGAAAATATTTTTTAACGTTTATTTATTTTGAGAGAGACAGAGAGAGACAGAGAGAGACAGAATCCCAACCAGGGTCTGTGCTGTCAGTGCAGAGCCTGATGAGGGGCTCTATCTCATGAACTTTGAGATCACGATCTGAGCCAAAATCAAGAGTCAGATTCTCATCTGTCTAAGCCACCCAGATGCCCCCAAAACTTACATGTAAATCTAAATTTTTAAATTATTTAGAAGAAAAAAAGTAAGAGATCATCTTTAAGCCTTAAGGAAGAATTTTTTTTAGTTTATTTTTATTTATTTATTTTTTTTTTTAAGAGAGAGAGAGAGCAGGAGAGGGGCAGATAGAGAGGGTGAGAGAGAATCCCAAGCAAGCTCTGTGCTATTAGCACAGAGCCCAACACGGGGCTCAATCTCACAAACCTGAGCTAAAATCAAGAGTTGCATGCTTAACTGACTGAGTCACCCAGGCAGCCCAGGGAAGGATTTTTAAAATAAAATATGAAAAGTATTGGGGCACCTGGGTGGCTCAGTTAGTTAGGCGTTCAGCTTCAGCTCAGGTCATGATCTCACAGTTTGTGGGTTCAAACCCTGCATTGGGCTCTGTGCTGACAGCTCAGAGCCTGGAGCTTGCTTCAGAGTCTGTGTCTCCCTCTGTCTCTGCCCCTCCCCTATTCATGTTCTGCTTCTCTCTGTCTCAATAATAAATAAATATCAAAAAAAAAAATGAAAAGTATTAACTACACAAGACAAGGTTGATGCATTTGGCCATATTTAAAATTGAGAACTCTGCTGAAAGACATCTCAAAGTGAGAGAAGATATTTATGAAACAAATAATTGAAAAAGATTAGTATTCAGAATATATAAGAAACTCCTACAAGTCTATTTTAAAAAGATTTTTAAGAAAGTAGGCAAGAGGGGCGCCTGGGTGGCTTAGTCGGTTAAGCGTCCGACTTTCGCTTAGGTCATGATCTCGCGGTTCGTGGGTTCGAGCCCCGCGTCGGGCTCTGTGCTGACTGCCAGCTCAGAGCCTGGAGCCTGTTTCAGTCTGTGACTCCCTCTCTCTGTGACCCTCCCCTGCTCACGCTGTCTCTCTCTCTCTCCTAGAAATAAATAAAAAAAAAAACATTAAAAAAAAAGAAAGTAGGCAAGAGACACAAACAGGTATTTCACAAAGGAGAAAAAAATACATGGCCAATAAACACATGAAAAAGTGAGCAACCTCGTTAGTAATCAGGAAAACAAACTAAGATCATAATGATACATCCTTTTATATCCACCTGATTCTCTTCAAGTAAAATAAGTGATAATACCAAGTGTTGCTAATAAGGTAGATCAGTTGGACTCTTTCAGTCCTACTGGAAAGAGCATTCATTGATTTAACCACTTTGGAAAACTAGCACTATCTGTAAACTTGAATATTCACACAAACTATGCTCTAGCTGTTCCGCCTGTAGGTACACCAAAATATACACAAGAATATTTATAGTTTATATTCTCTCACTCCCCCAAAAAGATTGGAAACAACCCAAGTATCTGTTGAAGGAAAATGAACACATAAATCATGGTACAGACACATGATGGAATGTTATGTAGCAGTGCTAATGAGAGAACTACAGATACATGTAAATACATCCATTTTAGGAATGTCATATCAAGTGAAAAAAGCAAATTGTAGAAAATTACATTACAATATCATTTGCCAAAAAGTTAAAAAAAATATATATGTACATATATATATATTTAGACATGCTCTATCATGTCTGTGTTGTGCATGGTAGTTTCATATATATATGAATATATAATATATAATATAAATATATGTATTATTAAATAGTCATGCCTTATTTTTTAACGGCTTGATGCCTGGAAAAATAAAAAACGACAATATCCAAAATTGGCCAGAACATGGTAAGTGATCACAAGCATGTAAATTGGTACAATTTTTAAGACAATTTAAACTTATCACAAATAAAATTGACAAATATATTATGGCTTTGAGGATCAATGGTGTTTCAATTTTGGTTTCTAATTATTCATTGCTAGTATATAGAAATAAGATTCATTTTTGTGTGTTGACCTTATATCCTTGCTAAATTCTCTTATTCTTTCTAGGGTTTTGGGGGGGAGCATTGTTGATTATTTGTATTTTCTGGGTGGACAGTGATGTCTTCTGTGAATAGGGGCAGTTTTTAAACTATCTTTTTCTTACCTTATTGCACTGCCTAGGACTTTGAATATAATGTGAAACAGGAGTTGCGAGAGTGGACATCCTTGCCTTGTTTCTGATCTTAGAAAGAAGGCTGTCTTTCACCTTAAACTATGATGTTAAGTGCAGCCTCTTGTAGATGTTCTTTAGCAAGTTGAAGAAGTTCCCATCTTATCCTAGTTCTCTGAAAGTTTTTAATTCAATGGCTGTTGAATTTTGTCAAATGCTTCTTGCATCAATAGATCTGATCATGTGGTTTCACTTTTTATTTTATTAATATGGCTTGTTAAATTGATTGATTTTCAAATATTAAGAGCTTTGCATCCCAGGTTTAAATTCTATTTGGTAGTTATTAATCTTTTTTATGTATTGCTGGATTTGATTTGCTAATACTTTGTTACAGATTTTGCATCTGTGTTTGTGAAGGATATTGGTCTGTAGTTTTCTTGTACTATCTTTGTCTGATTTGGGTATTAATGTATCTTTCTGGAAGGCAATATGTCCATTGTAACAAATGTCTTAAAAATGCGTGTGCCCAAAGATGCTAAGAACTTACCTTAAGGAAATAGAGATTCTCATTATACACAGACTGTAGATTCAGATAGATGTAGATCTGAATACTAATGCATCATGATCCCCTTACTAACTGCTTGAATTTTGTGGCTGTTTTCTAGCCTGTAAAATACGGATAAGAGGACCTACCTCACAGATTGCAATAGATAATTCACACATCGTGCCCAACACCTAGTAAACTTTAAGTCAATAATAGTTCTTGGTATTATATTACAATCTCTGGCCTGTCTGTAGTCTGTCCAAATGGAAGGACATCATCTTTGCTCCCATGGAAGCTCCCACTTTGAATCTCCTTATTGGTGAGTATGCGGTCTCTTCATCCCTGATCCCCGTCTTCTCTTCATTTCTGCTCCCTGTCTTACATTAGGTGTGGGAGGCGTTGGGAATGCAAAGGCAAAAAAGGTATGGTCCCTGCCTTCGGGGAGCTAAATCTATTAGAAAGACACAGGCGCAAACGCACCGGTTCCAAGCAGTCTAACAGCATTATAGGAGGGTCTGCCCTAGGTGCAGCGGGTCCCGGACGCGCGCACTCAGCGTGTGTCAGAAGGGCGGGTGGTCACTGGAGCTTAAGGACCAGGAGGGAGGGCAGCAACTTCCACAGCACAGCCTCGGGTCATTGGGGGAGTCGGGGAGGGGGGAGCCCGAGACCGGCTGTTTCCATAGCAACGGAACTAGACACCCTCGTGGGGCCTCCCAGCTCACCCCAGTTCAGCTCTAGAAGAGCTACGAAAGGCCACTTCCGTTCCTCCCGCCTCGGAGGCTTGCGAACGCTCCTCTATTAACCGAAGAATTCGAGCTCCTAGTCTCTGATTGGCTCAGGCAGATGGAGGGGGTGGGATGTGGCACGGCGGGGCGTGGCCTGCGGACGCTGAAGCTGGAGTTTTCCTTGCGGAGCGGAAGCCGACTTCCCTCGCCCCGGAAGTGCAAGGATCGAAGTCGTACAGGTGCGGATTTCGCGGGCGAAGCGTCTCCTTTCGAGATGCCGGGAGCCGCGGCCAATGGCTCGGAGTTGTACGAGAGCATCGAGAGTTTCGTGGAGACCCTGAAGCGGGGTGGCGGGCGGCGCAGCTCCGAGGACATGGCTCGGGGGACCCTGGGGCTGCTGCGCCGTATCATCACGGACCACCGCTGGTCCAATGCAGGTGAGGCAGGTCTAGTTATGTCGCGTCCCTCGTCACTGTCCGTCCCCGATCCCCAGGCGGAAAGTCGCCCAGGCCTCATCGTGCTCGTGGCCTCTCACGCTCTCTCCCTCGGACTGCAGGGGAGCTGATGGAACTGATTCGCCGAGAGGGCCAGAGGATGACGGCCGCGCAGCCCTCAGAGACCACAGTGGGCAACATGGTGCGGAGAGTGCTCAGGATCATCCGGGAGGAGTATGGCAGGTCAGGACAGGGGCCTTTTCGCAGGAGCTCCTCCCCTTGCACGGAACCTTTAGTGGTGAGCAGGCCCGGTAACTTAAAAGACTACATCTCCGCCTACCTCCCTCTTTGGGTCTTGTTGCCTCCGTAGACTCCACGGACGAAGCGATGAGAGCGATCAGCAGGAGTCCTTGCACAAACTCTTGACATCTGAAGGCCTGAGCGAGGATTTCAGCTTCCATTATGCCCAACTCCAGTCCAACATCATTGAGGCAATTAATGAGCTGCTAGTGGAACTGGGTAAGAGTCCTGATCCCTGGTGGACAGGACAGGTTACAGGCAGATGAAGGAAGAGAAGACCCTGAAAGTTGTTCATCAGCAGAGATGGGAGAATGCCAGTTATATGGTTCTCTGAGCTTTGTCCTCTATCCTGATTAAGAGGAAGGGTTGGATGGAGCAGGACTAAGATAACCCTCTCTACATTTCTTTACAGACCAGCCCTTTATAGACTGCTGCAGAGACTGTTAGGACAGAGCTTTATTTTCATTTTATTTATTTATTTTTTTAATTTTTTTTTTTAGTGTTTTATTTATTTCTAGGAGAGAGAGAGACCGCGTGAGCAGGGGAGGGTCAGAGAGAGAGGGAGTCACAGACTGAAACAGGTTCCAGGCTCTGAGCTGGCAGTCAGCACAGAGCCCGACGCGGGGCTCGAACCCACGAACCGCGAGATCATGACCTAAGCGAAAGTCGGACGCTTAACCGACTAAGCCACCCGGGCGCCTCTTTATTTTCATTTTAAAGATGAACTCCCTAAAACCACAGGTGACAGACTCATCACCAAATTTCCTCTTGAATTTTGATGCACACACAGGCACCACCTCCATTCCCCTTGTCTTTGTGACCCCTGAGATCTGCAGATATTCATTACAATCAGAGTTCCCCAAGGAAGGAAGAGGCGGGGTCTGTGTATCTGGAGCTGCTGCTTCCAAATTCCTCCCCTATTTTTCTTCTGTGGCCTCCTTCTCAGGTGGAGGTGTTGTGGCCACCTTTTGGAGGAGGAGGAGTCCTTTTAGGGGGAAACTGTTTACCCCACTCTCAGCATTTTATGATTTCCCAGATTGGACCATTTTTTGCCTGAATTCGGTGTCTCCAAAATCAGTTGTAGGGAGCTGGTGTTGTGGCCGGGCAGGGTTGGGGGTGCAGGGAGGTAAGTGGATGAGTTGGGGGTTCTGCTGCGTAGAGGGTAGACTGAGAACTTAGGAGGTAGAAGATCCTAGAGGAATGGGGCTTTTAAGAAAACGTGACCTTCATGTTAAGTCCATTTACCCCCTGTGTCACCAGCATCTACTAGGTGGGCCGTCTGTGTGAAGGCCACCCGTCTCTTTCATGCTCTATCACGTCAGTGTTGTAGCATGGTAGTTCCATATTTTCCTTGCAAAACTGACTGTTCTTGCAGAAGGAACAACAGAGAACATTGCAGCCCAGGCTCTGGAGCACATCCACTCCAATGAGGTGATCATGACCATTGGCTTCTCCCGAACAGTAGAAGCCTTCCTCAAGGAGGCTGCCCGAAAGAGGAAATTCCATGTCATTGTGGCAGAGTGTGCTCCTTTCTGTCAGGTAGGGGGACTGCTGGAGTTGGTAAGAAAAATGAAAAGCGAGGAGGGAATTAAGAAGTGATAGATGGGCTCCATGCTAACTTTGACTTGATAAGCAAGACATTGAGAAGATAAAGTAAAAGAAAACATTAAGGGAATTTTCAAGTTGTTCATCCTGTCAACATTCTTAAACATTGGTTAAAGTTAGGTGAAATGCTGGGTTCAAGAAAAGAAATAATATTGGTTCTTTTGGGAATCAAAATAGGGTAAATTACCTTGGGGAATGACTGATGCTTGGTCTGACCTCGCTCCATCCCTGTGTAAATAATAGGTCTTTCAAAAGGAAAAATGTAAGGATGCAGGATGTTGTAACGAGCCAGGTGCTATCCTGTCAGCTCTGCCCAATTATACAAGCAAGCAGTATTTCCAGTTTTGTGGCTGTTCTGGTGCTCCTGCGGAGAACTCCACGTTTATTAGCTTCTCCTGCGCTTCCCTGCAGCGTACCATGAGGAGAGAATACCTACCATGGGCAGGAAAAGGGGTTATCTGGTGGCAGTTGTATGCCAGTTGTGCTCAGTATCACAGAATTCTCCAGATACAGTTCTGCTGGAGATGCCTTCCTCTCTCTCTCTCTCACTCTCTCTCCTAATGTCAGCCTTTCTCTCCTGTTGCAGGGTCACGAAATGGCAGTCAATTTGTCCAAAGCAGGTATTGAGACAACTGTCATGACTGATGCTGCCATTTTTGCTGTTATGTCAAGAGTCAACAAGGTGAGTCTATTTGGACTTCTGTTGAATTCACGAAGACTGTACATCTAAAATACTGATTGTATTTTTCTCCCTCCTGTAATATCCATGAGAAATGAAAGTTTCTAACACCTTTTGAAAGTACATACTTGGGCCTTTTTAATATGTCAACTGAATTTCTTTTCCCTTTATCTGTTTCTTTTTGTTTGTTTGTTTTAAAGATTTTATTTTTTTTTAAAGCAATCTGTACACCCAGTGTGGGACTCGAACTCACAACCCTAAGATCAAGAGTCACATGCTCTATGCCTGAGCCAGCTGGGCACCCCAGCGTAGCTCCTTTTTGGTGAAACCATTGAAGAGAATGAAATCTTGCTAAGCTAAGCTCGGCAGCTACTAGGGATTGGGTAGAAGGTCCCTGCTTTCTGACCAGAGACCTTGGCAGTGGTGGATGATGAATAGAAAGGCTCCCGGCTTCTCAGGAGCTGAGGCATAGACCTCCTAGAAGACAGGGCTAAGAGCGGGAGGTGATGCAGCTTCCGGTCATAGACTATATTCATTCTTTCTTTGGGAAGGCGCTTTTGAGCTAGAACTCCTTAGCCTAGAATCCCTTTTCCTTTACTGCCGTGTGACCCTCATGATGCCAAGATGGAGGCCTGAGCATTCAGCCTGTTGTGCCCAATGGCCTGATGAAGGCTCTATCCCTGGGATGACTCACATTTTGCTTCCTGTTCCAAAGGTGATCATTGGCACCAAGACCATCCTGGCCAATGGTGCCCTTAGAGCCGTGACAGGAACTCACACTCTAGCACTGGCAGCAAAACACCATTCCACCCCGCTCATCGTTTGTGCTCCCATGTTCAAGCTTTCCCCACAGGTATGTCCGTCTGTCTGTAGCCAACAGAGAGAAGGAAGCCGAAGTGTAGGCTTGAACTCCGGGCCTTCAACCTACTCACTTTGGGGCTTCTCTTTATCCTTGTTTGCTAAATGGGTTAGACCCAGTAGAGGCTGGAAAAAGCCACAGCAGTCTTCAACCAGGAAAAAAAAATGTTTTTTTTAATACGTTTCTTAATGGTCATTCATTTTGAGAGAAGGAGTACATGCACGAGCAGGGGAGGGGCAGAGAGGGAGAGAGCATCCCAAGTTGATAGTGTAGAGCCAGGTGCGGGGCTCGAACTCATGAACTGAGATCATGACCAGAGCTGAAATCAAGAGTCGGACATTCAACCAGCTGAGCCCCCCAGGAGCCCCCCAAAACTTGATAGTTAAAACTTGTCAGCTTTGAGAATTCAAAATTATAAGGTCAGGGTAGTACACAGTTGGCAAAGGCCCTTTGTTTCCACTGCCACCATTCTCCATCACCCTGTCCATTTCTGAAAATGCCAAACACGTTGAAACTAGGAACATAGGATCAGTTTTATCTCTCATAGTTAGAGGGACCTTCCTCTGTAGCCTGAATACAAACAGTATTTCAAAGTGAAGAGTTATTTCATTAGCAATAGGAGCTATTTGTAGGTCTCTTTTTTAAATTGAGGTGATAGTCACATAACATACAATTAACCAGTTTTAAATGTACAGTTCAGGGGCACTTACTACATTCACAGCATTGTGCAACTACCACTCTCTGGTTTCAGACCTTCATCATCCCAGCAAAACACTCTGTTCCCATTACATAATCACTCCCTATTGCCTCCTCTCCCCATCTCCTAGGAATCACTAATCTGTTTTCTGTCTCTGTGGCTTTGCCTGTTTTGGATATTTCATATAAAAGAAATCATACAATATGTGCCCTTTGTTTTTGACTTCTTTCACTTAGCATGATGTTTTCAAGGTTCCTAGAGAACTTCTTTGTTTCTTTTTGTGGCTGAATGATACTCTCTTGCATGGATATACCACAATTTATTTACCTGTCCACCCCTTGGGTAGTTGGATTGTTCAGCCTTTTGGCTTTAGTGAATAAAGTTGCTGTAAGCATCTGTGTGCAGGCTTCTTTGTGGACATGATTTTTATTTCCCTTGGGTATGTACCTAGAAGTGGAATTTTGCTAGGTCTGTCTTTTTTTTTTTTTTTCCCTTGTCTAGTTCCCCAATGAAGAAGATTCATTTCATAAGTTTGTGGCTCCCGAAGAAGTCCTGCCTTTCACAGAAGGTACAGAAGAGAGTGTGTGTGTGTGTGTGTGTGTGTGTGTCTGTGTGTGTCTGTGTGTGTCTGTGTGCGTGTGCATTTGGGTCCTTTTGCTTTTGTTTTGGTAGTCAGTTGAGGTTGAATACTGCCAGGTTGTGCTTTTTATCATACTTCTTGTGGAGACTTCTCTTGAGCATCATAGAGTGCATGGGGACCTGATCTAGTCCGTGTTCATTTTGTTCTGGGACTAATATATTTAACTGAGTGTTGAGGCCATGGTAGGTTGGATCACCCAGCATTGACTGGGTTTGGCTTTGCACATTGCTTGACATAGGCGACAACCCAGTGGGAAAATAGACTTGTTTTCAGTTGCTGTAGGAAGTCTTTTTGGTGAAGTGGCTGGCAAAGGAAGTAGGCTCCAAAATGTTCCTACCATAAAACTTGCCTGTAATCTTGCCTGTGTTGGGAGTCCTTTTCTCTGACTTCTGGATGCCGCAGCTATGGCCAGTGAGCCTGCCACCTCATCAACATAACATGGCCTTAAAAGACCATCTGAGAGCAAAGTAAGTACTTGGGGTGCAGTTCTTCTTAGAAGTTGAATAACTTCATTTATTCGCACATTCGTTCTTTCAAGAATTATTTTTTGTATGTATCCACTATGTATCCAGCACTACTTTAGCCACTGGGGATGTAACAACAAACAACACAAATAGGCCCTACTCCCATACAGCTTACATTCTGTTGCAGAAAACAGACAAGAAAGTATCGGGTCATGGGATGTTTGGGGAAGAGAACAAAGAAGGATGATGTAATTGGAAGGTGGTAGAAGACCACGTTAGTTTGGGAAGGGTCTTACTGAGAGGACACTTCAGCTGAGTCCAGAACAAATAGACCCCACCATTTGAAGGTCAAGGAGAGAGTCTTCCAGGCATTGGTGCAAAGGGCCTGAGTTAGGTTCATGCTTAGCCAGTTGGAACAAGATGGCCACATGGCTGGAGAGAAATGAGCACGAGGGAGAGCAGGATGGATTATAATTAGTGTAGTGCAGTGGGGAGGGATCAGATCTTGAGGGCTGCTATCCCAAGTTGGAATTATAAGGGTTATGCAAAGGCAGTGGAGAGTTTTAAGCAGGGAGTGGTATGGTCTGAAGTCCTCTCTTCTTGTTTGTACTCTGCTCGGTTTCCCTTGGGATAGCAAGTATGCCTGCATTATTGAGCCTAGACTCTATATTCTATTCAGTTATTAGTTATTAGAGCAGATCCTCAGTTTTATCTTTAACATGTGTAATTGATTGCATTTCAGGGGACATTCTGGAGAAGGTCAGCGTTCACTGCCCTGTGTTTGACTACGTCCCCCCAGAGCTCATTACCCTCTTTATCTCCAACATTGGTGGGAATGCACCTTCCTACATCTACCGCTTGATGAGTGAACTCTACCATCCTGATGATCATGTCCTATGACCACGACTCATTTGGAGCAGAAGCTGCTTAGCTAAATATGGAATGGAGAGGGACTTCAGTGCGAGTGCTGAAAACCTCGTCCTTGTAATGGGGAGTGAACTGGAGCCAACCTAAAAAACTTAATACTGTTTCCTGCCTTTTTAGGCATCCCATAACAAGGACACACATTCAGGTCTGTCTCTTGCCTTTCCGATCTTAACAGGAGCAGTGGGCCCTGACCTATTAATTTTGTACCTCTTAGGGCGCCTGGCTGGCCGGCAGCAGAGCGTGCGACTCTTGATGCTGGGGTTATGAGCTCTGTTCTCATGCTGTACATAGAGTTTACTTTAAAAAAAAAATTTTTTTTTTGGATCCTCTTAGTGACCTGGGGAGTCTGTTTTAGGAACCTAAACTTTCTGGTTCAGTGGGGTATTAAACATAACACTGAAGACCTTGATGGGATATAGGTTTTTGCTCAGAAATGGCTACCACACCTTTTCCTGGGCTGTGCCAATAAAAGCTGCTTGAAGATTCCTGAATTGGTTTATTTATTGTTCTGCTCTGGACTGCCCGGAACAGCAGCAGCAGAGCCCTTTCGGTGCTTTGATAGAAGGCTGTAATTAGAGGGAACCGGCTAAGACAGAAATGCAAATGAAAGTATTTACAGTTTCCTTCCTGATTCACTGGCAGTGGTCCCAAACAACTTGTTAGTAATCTAAGACAATGGTTCCAAAACCACTCAGAGTCATTGGGGAGCCTAAGAAAATATACCGTCTTGGGTTCTATCCCAGACTTACTGCATCTGATCTCTGGGATGGCACCTGAGAAATCGCTTACAGCTTCCCAGAAAAGGACTCTCTCATGTACTGTTAATAGGATTGTACACTGGTACAACCTTCTATAGAGCAGTTTTGAACCTGCATTTCCCAAATTATCTGTACAAGCAGATGGAGATATAGAAAAGAATGTCTACCACTGGAGCAGCTGTGGTGTCACAGGCTAGGTGTCCAGCAGTAGCATTTTGTATTCTGTTAATTAAAAACAAGGAAGGCTGTGGATAAGCATGACATACTGTGGAACATTATGTATAGACTGCAGTAGAGGTTTCAAAAAGGCACCTAAAGGCAATGTTTGGATTAAGGACACTTTGGCTGGTTCACCCTGTATATAATTTGAATTAGTTACCAATAATTAAAAATGTGAAAATAGGAGCACCTGGGTGGCTCAGTCAGTTAAGCATCCAACTTCGGTTTAGGTCATGATCTCAGGGTTCCTGAGTTCCAGCCCCACATCAGGCTCTGTGA